>NC_073391.1:39447825-40073658 GCF_028641065.1 Leucoraja erinaceus | reverse complement strand
AAACACATCATAAAGTTCAGGGGCCAGGGCAAGCGGAGGAGCTGGTGCAAAGCCAAAATGTACAGACACACACCACAATGAACAGGAAGGTTGGAGCTGTAATTAAGACGGCTAAAGCACAGTGTACGGTAAGTCCTTTAAAAGAGGGGGAGATGGGGAGGGGAGAAGGGGGGAGAAGGAGTAGGGACAACTTTTAAGAAGCCAGAGATACATGGCTGTGAAGTTTGGCGGACATTTAACATTACCGGTCGGTTCCTTGGCTCTGAAAACTACAGCTAACCTTTTTTTTCCCCCATGTGCCAATGAAATTCACTGGTCAGCACCGGCTGCAACCTACAAGAACCTCCGAGAATCATCGACCTCCTGCAACTTCCATTGCCTCTCGCTAATCTCCATGGCGACTTCATTCTAGTTGCCGCTAATTTTTCAACACGTTGAAAAACTCTCGGCGACCATTATGAGGCGGCGACTAGTTCCTAAAATGTGTGAACTCCTCACGACCATGAAGGTATATGACCGCAAAGTCTACTGCAGTCACCTAAAACGTCGCCTAAGTGGGACAGGCATCATTAGAAACAAAAAGCTGGAGTAAATCAGTGGGACAGGCACTATCTCCGGAGTGAAGGAATGGCTGACATTTTGTGTCGAGACTGAAGAAGGGCCTCGACCTGAAACATCACCCATTCTTTCCCCCCAGAGATGCTGCCTGTCCCAGTGAGTTATTCCAGCTTTTTGTGTCTATCTTGGGTTTAAACCAGCATCTGCAGTTCTTCCTGCACATAAATGTTGGCCTTTGTGACTTTGATGCTATTTTGAATCTTGATTGGCTGGCTTTGCATGCACGATGCAATGTGAATTATCTACTTATGTGAACGGTATTCAGTCCTTACAACACTTACAAAAGCTGCATCACATGTCCTCTTTGTCTTGTTACAAATAATGAAAGGACTATCAATTCCAAGAGCTTCTCTTATTCCCTCTCTTATTCATTCGGTGATAAATGCCAGAATCATCTTTGTAACTCACACTTGAATGTTCCCTAGTCCACCATAACGTTTCGAGAGATAATTCCGAAAACTGCATGCAGTATACCAGTCTTACTTTACTAATTATCCAGATAGGGAAAAAAATAACTTTTCTTGGAGTCACAGTCAATCGCAATAATTTTTACAGTTTAACTTAGTTAAGTTTAGAGAGATACAGCGCGGAACTAGGCTCTTCGGCCCACTGCGTCCGCCCCGACCAGCGATCCCTGCACATCAACGCTACCCTACACACACCAGGGACAATTTTACATTAAAAACAAACCATTTAACCTGCAAACCTGCCTATTTCCTTCGCTTCATAGATGCTGCTGCATCCGCTGAGTTTCTCCAGCATTTTTGTCTACTTTCATTTAACCTGCAAACCTGGACGTCTTTGGTGTGTGGGAAGAGACCGAGGGTCTCGAAGAAAACCCACGCAGGTCACGGGGAGGACATACAAACTCTGTACGGACAAGCACCCATAGTCAGGATCTAACCTGGGTCTCTGGCGCTGCGCCACTGTGCTACTAACAGCCATAAAGTAGGACAAATGTAGGGCAGATTATTCAATGAAAATAGTAGAACTGACTCGATGGGATAATAAAAGTGCACTGGGATAGAGGTATATCAAGTGAAGGGGCAAGAAGGTTGAAAATTAACAGATTACTCTTCCAAGGTGACTGAAAGCACCTCATTCACAACTGAAGATAGACTCATATTGCTGGAGTAACTCAGCAGGTCAGACAGCATCCCTGGAAAAAGTGGATGGGTGATGTTTCAGGTCGAGACCTTCTTTGATCGCTTGATGGATTGAAAGATACAGCATGGAAACAGGCTACCCAGCCCACCACATCCACGCGGATCATCGATCGCCTGGTCACATTCAGTTCAGTTTCAGTTTAGTTTATTGTCACGTGTACCAAGGTGCAGTGAAAAGCTTTCATTGCGTGCTAACCAGTTAGGCGGAAAGACAATTCATTTGCAGTGTACACGATAAGGGAATAACGTTTAGTGCAAGATAAAGCCAGTAAAGTCCGATCAAAGATAGTCCGAGGGTTACCAATGAGGCAGCTAGTAGTTCAGGACTGCTCATGAATTCTATGTTATCCCACTTTCTCATCCACCAGGGGCAACTTCTCACTCCGAACTAAGTTTAGTCAACTTTCATAACTGGCTAAAGGATTGGATCCTACCAAAATTGATGAGGTTGAATTGGGGCAAGTGTTCAGCCTTCCTACCACTAGAACCTCAGCGGTCCTTGCAGTTTAGTTAACATTAAGAAGACTTTTGTTGACATACACATTCAGATGAGTGGGGGAGAAGGTGGAAAGGTAGCGGAGAGAGCGGGGAGATAGTTAGGGGAAGGAAAATGAAGGAGGGGGTGGATAAGAGAATGGAGGAGTTGTGATGGAAGGGGGGATGAGGTCAAGGGTACAGACAAGATGTAGAAACAAAGAACTGCAGATGCTGCTTAATACACAAATGTACACAAAGTACTGGAGCAACTCAGCAGGTCAGGCAGCATCTCCGGAGAATATGGATATGTGATATTTCGGGGCTGTCTGAAGAAGGGTCACAATCCAAAACGTTACCTATCCATGGTCTCCAAAGTTTATTAGGCCTTCCATCACAGCGATGTGATGGATGTTTATGTAAATTATGTTGTGTCTTGGGTCTATGTGTTTGATAGATAGATCCTTTATTGTCATTCAGACCTTACGGTCTGAACGAAACTATGTTGCCTGCAGTCATACACAGAATCAATAATAACAAAACATACAATAAACACCAATTAAACATCCACCACAGTGAGTTCACCAAGCACATCCTCACTGTGATGGAGGCAAAGTCTTAGTTTCCATCTCTTCCCTCTTTGTTCTCCATCTGCGGTGAGGCGGTCGATCCAGGCTGGAGATGCCGCTCTCCAGTCCAGCGGACCTCCGTGGTGATGTCGCCGCTGCCGATAGCCGGAACGCCATCCCCGCTCCGAGACGGCCCGCCACAGCATCAGCTCCGGGCTGCCGCCCCAGCTCCAGGTCGCCGCCCCTGCTCCAGGTCCCGCAGTCTCCGCACCGGGCCGCTGCCCCAGCTCCAGGTCGCCGCCCCAGCTCCGGGTCCTGCAGTCTCCGCACCGGGCCGCTGCCCGAGCTCCAGGCCGATGCCCCAGCTCCAGGTCCCGCAGTCTCCGCACCGGGCCGCTGCCCCAGCTCCAGGCCGATGCCCCAGCTCCAGGTCGCTGCCCCAGCTCCAGGTCGCCGCCCCAGCTCCGGGTCCTGCAGTCTCCGCTCTGGGCCGCTGCCCCAGCTCCAGGTCGCCGCCCCAGCTCCAGGTCGCCGCCCCAGCTCCGGGTCCTGCAGTCTCCGCACCGTTTGTAATGTATGGCTGCAGAAACGGCATTTTGTTTGGACCTCAAGGGGTCCAAATGACAATTAAATGTATCTTGTATCTTGTATACTGTCTGACCTGCTGAGCAACTCCAGCATATTGTGGCTTTTTGGATATGGACAAGTTCTTTCTTCCATTGCTTTGTGTATGGGGTGTGTGTGTGTGTGATCAAAGTGCATGTATGTGGCTTCCAAAATGCCAGGCCCAACACTTATTTACCTGCACATATCCCTTATCCCTCCATTCCCTGCTTATCCTTATGACTATCGTAAAGTCTTGTACACAGCACTAATATATCTGCTTCAAACACCACGCCCTGCAGCCCGTTCAAGGCACTCACCACCCTTTGTGTAAAAAGACTTGCCCCTCATTTCTCCTTTATAATTTCCCCTCTTACCTTAATGTATCTTAACTTCGCTATGTTCTGTTAGGTTCCTGATTGAAAATTTGGTGTCATTAAGCAATTTGAAATTAGCCTGGAAACTCATCAACAAACATCCACAAGTAAATTTGAGGCAATAAGATAACTTGAGTCAGTGCTCGCTTTGGTCAGTCAGGACAATGGTGGGATTCATTGGAGCAGATGCGTTCAACATCTCAGTTTAAAGTAATAAGATTTTTCAGTTGGTTAATTTGAGTTTGGAACTTCTTTATCGAATAGTGAAAGGCCTGGACAGAGTGAATGCAGGGAGGATGTTTCCACTAGTGGGAGAGTCTAGGACCAGAGGCCAAAGGACGTACCTTTAGGAAGGAGATAAGGAGGAATTTCTCTCGTCAGAGGGTGGTGAATCTCTGGAATTCATTGCCGCAGACGGCTGTGGAGGCCAAATCGATGGATATTTTTGAGGCGGAGATGGACAAATTTGTGATTAGTACAGGTGTCAGGGGTTATGGTGAGTAGGCAGGAGAATGGGGTTGAGAGGGAAAGATAGATCAACCATGATTGAGTGGTGGCGTAGAATTGGTGGGCCGAATGTTCTAATCCTACTCCTATAACTTATGAACTGATGAAATTTATCCAGAAAGCATTTGTAATGTCGCTTTCATTATAGGTAAGATAACTGAAATCCAATCAACAAACATACCTGAAAACAAGAGACAAATGATTTTCCAATTTACACATATACCAAGCCAATTGACCTACAAACCTGTGTGTCTTTGGAGAGTGGGAGGAAAACGAAGGTCTCGGAGAAAACCCACGCAAGTCACGGGGAGATCGTACAAATTCCATACAGACAGCACCCGTAATCGGGATCAAACCCGGGTGTCTGGCGCTGCAAGTGCCATAAGGCAGCAACTCTACCGCTGCGCCACCGTGTCGTCTGAGTAGCATGCAGAATTACTGGGTAATTTGATAATTACCTTAATTGGTAATAATAATTGGGATAATTTGACTGGGTGGCGTGCAGAATCAGCTATTCACTGTATCTGTGTGGACGTGACAAGCAACAGGGAAACTCAGAGGGTCAGGCAGCATCTGTGAAGGGAAATAGATGGACGACATTTTGCCTTTGGAGCCTACGTCAGACTGATAAAGAAGAGTCCCATCCCGCATTGTCATCTGTCCATTTCCCTCCACGGACGCTGCCTGCCTCGCCAAGTTCCTCTAGCAGGTTGTTTTCCGTTTAAGATTCCAGCTTCGGCAGTCTCTTGTGTCTCTTAGGTCTTTATATGCAAGGATTTAGACTTTAATTGAAATTGCCCACACATATTACATATTCCCGCTGGCGTGAGGTGGCAGAATGCATAAGTGACAATGTGATTTAAACAAAGGACCCTTAGCTCACATACAGATTGGAAAACGCAAATGAGTTACTGTTTAGGGAGCCGATAAGTCTCTGCTGTGTGTACAGCTATGTTTCCAAAATAATATGTGAAATGGCCAAATTAGATTCAGTGACAAGTAATGAGCCAAATTTTAGTCAACACCTTAACAGCGCCTGAATGTTTGTAAAATTGTAATCAAAGTCGTATGCTCGTATTTGAAAAGATGGAACATAAAACAGCACAGCGTCAGAGATCCAGGTTTGATCCTGACCTCGGGTGCTGACAATGGTTCAATGGCTCAATGGTACTTTATTGTCACCTGTACTGAGACACAATGACAGCTTACAACCACATGCCTCCCGATTCAGGGACAGTTTCTTGCCAGCTGATATCAGGCAACTGAATCATCCTACCTCAACCAAAGAGCAGTGCTGAACCACTATCTTGTTCATTGGTTCTTGGTTCTTGGTTTCCTGGTCCTCCAAAATACTCCAAATGGAATTTAAACTGGAGGTGGTCGAGGGAGGACTTAAGCCAGAAAAGGTTCTTGGGAAGAAAGAGCTACCTTAAATTTAGTTGCATGTGGTTGGGTAACTATGGTAGGGTGAAGACTATTCCATGCTTTAATTGTGCGGGGAAGAATGAATTGCTGTACACATCTGTCTTGGTAGCTGGGATCTCAAATTGGATCGAATGCCCTCGTCTGCTCCTAATTGGTTTGGGTTTGGTGTAGGTTTTGTAATCTATGTGGGCAAGACACTGCTGGCAAGAAACTGTCCCTGAATCTATTGGTGACCATTGGTGGCTCTCAGACCATCCTTGATCAAACTTTGCTGGCTTGACCTTCTCGCCCTTCTTGGAGTCTTCTAAACGTAATACCCTGACTGCTGAAGGCCATTGTATCGATAGACTTCTTGACCACTTAATGGGGTACAGCCCATCAGACAGTAGACAGTACCCTCTCTTATGGAAGGACTGTTCAGAAGCCTGACATCAGAGGGGACGAAGTTGTTCCTGAGTCTGGTGGTGTTGCACATTTGTGATTCTGTACCTACTGCCGAAAGGGAGTAGGGAGAAGATGGAATGATTAGCCTTTGATTATGATGGTTGTTTTTCCAAGGCAGCATGAGGTATAGATGGAGTCAATAGTGGGAGGTCTGGGCAGTGTGAGGGACTGGGTTATATCACAGAGACCAGAATCTTTATATCTTAATAACCTCACCCCCACCTCCTCTTTCTTTCTCGTGCTCTCCACTCCCACGCGGGTGACAGAGCACGTCCAGCAGGCACTGTCCCCAGAGTCTACATCCTGAGCCGTAACAACAGCCACTTCAACCAGACCGTGTCAACCTGGGAAGAAGGGCTCGCTGGTACAAACCAGCAGCATCGGCACCTACTTTAAAGGTGAGACGACACAAAGTGCAGGAGAAACTCGGCAGCATGAATCGGTCTGAAAAAGGGTCCCAACCCTCACCCTCACATATCATTGTCCACTGAGCTTAGTTTAGTTTAGTTTAGTTTAGAGTTTAGAGATACAGCGTATCATACAGTCTCTTCAGCCCACCGAGTCCGCGCCGACCAGCGATCCCCACACATTAACGCAAGCTTACACACACTAGGGACAATTTACACTTACACCAAGTATACAAATCCAAGCCAATGAACCTACCAAACTGCACGTCCATGGAGTGTGGGATGAAACCGAAGATCTTGGAGAAACCCACACGGGTCACGGGAAGAACGTACAAACTCCGTGCAGACAGCACCCGCAGTCGGGATTGAACCCGGGTCTCCAACGCTGCAAGCGCTGTTAGGCAGCAACTCTACTGCTGCGCCACTGTGCTGCCCTTAACTGAAGAGCTAAGAGTTTTATGACGAGTTACTCCAGCACCTTGTGTGTTGACCATCATCTGCAGTTCTTTGTTTCAACTACATACAATGGTAATACCTTCCTGGGCTATAGCGGACAACCCGCATTTAGGGACACCATTCCACCTCCCTATGGTTCGTTATAATGAGGAGTTGAATGTATTATAATAAAGTAACAGGTTAAGAGTCTGCAAATGCTGGAATCTTGAGCAAACCGCAAAGTGCGCAGGACGAAACAGGGCTCCCTGTGTACCTTGTGAGCGAGGGATGGCGTTGGCAAACCAGGGAACGTATTGGCGGGGGACGCTGTGCGGGCCAGAGGTGGCGTCGGCAAGTCTGTCCGCTACAAACGACAATCCGTTATAAAGGGGTCTGCTAAAAGGAAGCTTTGCAGTATCAACTAATTTGTTAACTAATAACATTCTCAACTAATTCGTTAAGATATTGTGTGGCAGCATTCCAATGAACCATTAGTTTCAATGCCGCGTGGGAAAGAGAACGAGGTAACTAACAAGGATGTCTGAAATCGCTTGTGATAAGACAGGGAGTACACCCCATCGGGTGTAGCCCGGTGGCGCAGCGGTAGAGTTGCTACCTTACAGCGCTTGCAGCACCAGAGACCCGGGTTCGATCCCAACAAGGGTGCTGTTTGCCCGGAGTTTTCTACGTTCTCCCCGTGACCTGTGTGGGTTTTCTCCGGATGCTCCAGCTTCCTGCAAAACTCCAAAGATGTACAGGTTTGTAGGTCAATTGGCTTCGGCAAAAATGTGAATTGTCCCCCATTGTGTAGACTAATACTGGTGTACGGGGATCAATGGTCGGCGTGAAATCGATGGGCTGAAGGGCCTCTTTCCACCTTATATATACGGATAATCTAAAGTTTCAAGTCTAAAGTAAACACATCCAGAATGAGAATCACACAGGCTACAATTTTTTCTGACCAAATATTGGCGTATTTTCTTCCCATTTGCATTGAGATTGAAAGTTTATGAACCGCGTCAAATATAAGATTCTGTGTGGTTAATTATTTTTTGCTGCTTGAGTCAATACATGGCTTTAGAATTCGACAGTGATAATGCCTGGATAAACCCTTTCGTGCAACAATACATGCACAGAATATTTCCCCAGTTCTTTCATTCCACAAGCCACGCTTGTAATTTTCTACCATTATTAATGCTGCAAATTAAAATAACTCTTCAATGTTTGAACAGTTTCAGTCGATGAAACATCTTTGGCTGTCTGTGGGATTTAATATTAATAAGCATGTAAAATATCTTAGAAGTAACTCCCATCAACTGAACAGTGTTCTTCTACTCTCCGCATTAAACATTGTGCCTGGACATTTAGGCAATTTTATTTAGGCAACTACTGCCGATTAGGCTTTCACCACATGGTCGCCGAGGTGTCGCCTGTATGGTCGTGAGTAGTCTCCTCAGTCGCCCAACGAGTCGTAGCATTTTTCTGGTCGCTGCTGGATTTGAAATGTTCAAACATTTTCGGCAACAGTGGGCTTGACGCCAATGAGCGTAGCTTGACTTCTCCTGACATAGATGCTGTCGTAGGCTGTCGCCATGACAGCATCTGATGACGTAAGTTGTCACTGGTGCTGACTCCAGTGAATTCCATTGGCGACTACCTAGAGTCGTCTACAGTTGTCGCCGACAGGGTCATAGCTTGTCGTAGCTTGTCGCGGGTGGACGTAGGTGTGGTCGTAGGTGGACGTCCTAATGGGTCGCCGGTTGTCGGTAGCTTGCCGTAGCTTGACGTCCACTGGGTGGCAGGTTGTTGTAGCTAATAGTAGACATTGTCGTAGGGGGGGGTCCAGTCACCGTTTTATCGGTGACCTACTACGACTATGACAGTCGCCGAACAAAATCACTGTAGTGGGACAGGCCCTTTACAATTTTGTTCTCTACGTCCAAGAAACTATTTGCAATCCAAGGAAGTCTCAATGGCTCAACGCTGCTTCATTTGTCACATGCGCAACTGCACGGTGAAATTCTTTGAATATTCTGAATATTCACACATGCGACGGTTGTTCGACCACTATCGTTCATACCGGTGGCGTGGCGGTAGAGTTACTGCCTTACAGCGCGAACAGCGCCAGAGTCCCGGGTTCGATCCTGGCTACGGGTGCTTGTCTGTACAGAGTTTGTACGTTCTCCCCGTGACCCATGTGGGTTTTCTCCGAGAACTGTGGTTTCTTCCCACACACCAAAGACGCACAGGCTTGTTGGTTATTGGCCTGGAAATATGTAAAAATTGTCTCCAGAGTGGGATAGTGTTAATGTGCAGGGATCGCTGGTCGGTGCGGACTCGATGGGCCGAAGGGCCTGCTCCTGCGCTGTATCCCTAGACTAAACTAAACGAAGCACTTCCACTTGAATTCCCTCAAGATCAAAACACGATAAGCATTGATCGTCAGTTCCTGTGGTCGTGATGCACTTCTCATCTCTCCAGTACTAACACCTAAAACAGCGCAGGTCGGGATATTTTCCCCCAAACCACATGGTACAAATTATAGGATTGTTCTGCAATTTATAGTAAGGACCACCAAATTTTGGCGTCATTTCTAAAGTGCAAAGTCCAGTCCGCCCGCACATTCGATCTACTGGTATATATCTCATCTGCGGTTAACCTGCAATTTTTTTTTTAACTCTCTTTCCACTTTTGGTGCTGGTGAACTCATAGACATAGAAACATAGAAATTATGGGCAGGAGTAGGCCATTCGGCCCTTCGAGCCTGCACCGCCATTCAATATGATCCTGGCTGATCATCCAACTCAGTATCCCGTACCTGCCTTCTCTCCATACCCCCTGATCCCCCCGGCCACAAGGGCCACATCTAACTCCCTCTTAAATATAGCCAATGAACTGGCCTCAACTACCCTCTGTGGCAGAGAGTTCCAGAAATTCACCACTCTCTGTGTGAAAAAAGTTCTCCTCATCTCGGTTTTAAAGGATTTCCCCCTTATCCTTAAGCTGTGACCCCTTGTCCTGGACTTCCCCAACATCGGGAACAATCTTCCTGCATCTAGCCTGTCCAACCCCTTAAGAATTTTGTAAGTTTCTATAAGATCCCCTCTCAATCTCCTAAACTCTAGAGAGTATAAACCAAGTCTATCCAGTCTTTCTTCATAAGACAGTCCTGACATCCCAGGAATCAGTCTGGTGAACCTTCTCTGCACTCCCTCTATGGCAATAATGTCCTTCCTCAGATTTGGAGACCAAAACTGCACGCAATACTCCAGGTGTGGTCTCACCAAGACCCTATACAACTGCAGTAGAACCTCCCTGCTCCTATACTCAAATCCTCTTGCTATGAAAGCCAACATGCCATTCGCTTTCTTTACTGCCTGCTGCACCTGCATGCCTACCTTCAATGACTGGTGTACCATGACACCCAGGTCTCGCTGCATCTCCCCCTTTCCCAATCGGCCACCGTTTAGATAATAATCTGCTTTCCCGTTTTTGCCACCAAAATGGATAACCTCACATTTATCCACATTAAACTGCATCTGCCAAACATTTGCCCACTCACCCAGCCTATCCAAGTCACCTTGCAGTCTCCGAGCATCCTCCTCACACCTAACACTGCCCCCCAGCTTAGTGTCATCCGCAAACTTGGAGATATTGCCTTCAATTCCCTCATCCAGATCATTAATATATATTGTAAATAGCTGGGGTCTCAGTACTGTGCCTTGCGGTACCCCACTAGTCACTGCCTGCCATTGTGAAAAGGACCCGTTTACTCCTACTCTTTGCTTCCTGTTTGCCAGCCAGTTTTCTATCCACATCAATACTGAACCCCCAATGCCATGTGCTTTAAGTTTGTATACTAATCTCTTATGTGGGACCTTGTCGAAAGCCTTCTGGAAGTCCAGATACACCACATCCACTGGTTCTCCCCTATCCACGCTACTAGTTACATCCTCGAAAAATTCTATAAGATTCGTCAGACATGATTTACCTTTCGTAAATCCATGCTGACTTTGTCCAATGATTTCACCACTTTCTAAATGTGCTGCTATCCCATCTTTAATAACTGACTCTAGCAGTTTCCCCACTACCGATGTTAGGCTAACTGGTCTGTAATTCCCCGTTTTCTCTCTCCCTCCCTTCTTAAAAAGTGGGGTTACGTTTGCTACCCGCCAATCCTCTGGAACTACTCCAGAATCTAAAGAGTTTTGAAAGATTATTACTAATGCATCCACTATTTCTGGAGCTACTTCCTTAAGTACTCTGGGATGCAGCCTATCTGGCCCTGGGGATTTATCGGCCTCATAACACTTTGCACTGTTCAGTTCTCCTGTGTTTAATTTTTCTGGTTTTCAACATATCTCTGCCTTTCCGGTCACTGACTACGATTGCTTTTTCTTACTGCCATTGCTTGAGCATGGGGTTACTGGCTCATGGTGCAGCAATGGTCAGCACAACTCCAATGGCCTAGCGATTTTCTCCATCCCAGTTGTGGAGTTCTCAAATTCAGCATTCAGGCTGTTAGTCACTGATGCATGAACAGTTCTTCCAAATAACTTCTTCAGAAGTGTCTTATTTTTCTCCAGGCCCAACACATATCATTATTTTCGTCTTAACTTTGCTCGTTACCAGTTATGACGTACTGAGACACGGTGGCGCCGCGGTAGAGTTGCTGCTTCACAGCGCCAGAGACCCGGGTTTGATCCTGACTAAGGTAGCTGTTTGTATGGCTTTTTATTTGTTCTCCCCGTGACCTACGTGATTTTTCTCCAAGGGTTCCGGTTTCCCCCCACACTCCAAAGACGTGCAGGTTTGTAGGTGAATGGGCTTGCTAAAATTGTAAAGTTGTCCCTAGTGCGTGTAGGATAGTGTTAGTGTGTGGGGCTCGCTGGTAGGCAGGGACTTGGTGGGCCGAAGGGCCTGTTTCCGCACAGTATCTAATTGCACCAAAACAAAACTAAGCAAGGAATTGTAGATGAGGGTTTACCAATTAAGATAGAAAGTGGTGGAGTAACTCAGCAGGCAGCATTTCTGGAGAACATGGATAGGCAACATTTCAGGTCGGGACTCTAATGCCCCTGTCCCACTTAGGAAACCTGAACGGAAACCTCTGGAGACTTTGCGCCCCACCCAAGGTTTCCGTGCGGTTCACGGAGGTTGCAGGTGGTTGCCGGAGGTTGCAGGTAGTGGAAGCAGGTAGGGAGACTGACAAAAACCTCCGGGAAGCTCCGGAAACCTTGGGTGGGGCGCAAAGTCTTCAGAGGTTTCCGTTCAGGTTTCCTAAGTGGGACAGGGGCATTACTCCATCTGAAAAAGGGTCTTGACCCGAAACGTCACCGATGCATGTTCTCCAGAGATGCTGCCTGACCCGCTGAGTTACTCCAGCATTTTGCATCTCTTTTGTGATGTATTGGCAGCGCTTGTACAGGTGTTGATTACTGCAATGAGTAAACATCAGAAGGCCCCAGGAGATACGGACCATATGCTTTCTCCTCACAGTCGACAGAACAACGAACTGCCACTTCTGTTTAATTCACATGTACAACCATGTAATTTAATCTTACGCACACGCATTAATTATTTCCGTATCTACACACACACAAACACCAGACAATATAATTGAAAGGCGCACTATCAAACTTCGCATTAATACATAAGGTCATAAGATCATAAGGAATAAGAGTAAAATTAGGCCATTTGGCCCATCAAGTCTACTCCGCCATTCATTCATGGCTGATCTATCTCTCCCTCACAACCCCATTCTCCTGCCTTCTCCCCATAACCCCTGACAATCGTACTAATCAAGAATCTATCAATCTCTCCCTTAAAAATATCCACTGACTTGGCCTCCACAGCCTCCTGTGGCAAAGAATTCCACAGATTCACAACCCTCTGACTAAAGATACAGTGCCTTTAATGTCATAAAATGTCACAAGAATCCACACAGGAGCATATTCAGACAACAGGCAGTTATTCAAAGGAGGTTTTGGGGCAGGTCAGTAAAATTTTCTTTGTAAAAAAGTAGGATTCAAGCTAATACTGCCTTTTCCAGGCATTCTAGGCAAGAGACTGGGCATCTACCCGATCTATTCCTCTCATGATTTTAGTACATCTTTATAAGATCACCCCTCATCCTCCTGCACTCCAGGGAATAAAGTCCTTCTCCTTGGTGAAAACAGATGCATGGTACTGGTTTAGTTCTAACGCCTACTGGACATTGTGCCTTCCCCCACAATGGTAAACATTGTGGGGGGATGATTTTTGTGTGTAAGTGATTATTTTAGTTTGTGTCCAAGATGGCTGTCGGAAGGGAGAGTGGACGCTGGTGCGGTTTAGCTGCCGCTGCTCTCTCTTCACATTGTGTTTTTGATTTTTTTTTTGTCTTTGGATCGAATTTTGTCTTTAATTTGTGTATTGGTGATGTCTTTATTATTTATTTTACTCCGATTATGTGTTTTTTACTCTTGTTAAATTATGTAAGGTGTCCTTGAGACTTTTGAAAGGCGCCCATAAATAAAATGTATTATTATTATTATTATCCCTTGACTCCAAGCACAAATTCCCTCCTTCATTGGTGAGTGGTCCTACTTTCTCCCTGGTTATCGTCTTGCTTTTAATATAGGTATAAAAAGATTTAGGATTTTTTTTAATTGACTCAACAAAGCTATGGTCCTTCTAGCCCTTCTAATTGCCCATGGTTTCCTCCCACATTCCAAAGATGTACTGGTTGGCAGGCTCATTAGCTTCTGTAAGGATAGTGTAGGGTGGTGAATCTGTGGAATTATTTGCCACTGAAGGACGTGGAATCTAAGTCAGTGCATATATTTAAGGCAGAGATAGATAGATTCTTGATTTGTAGGGGTGTCAGAGGTTATGGGGAGAAGGCAGGAGAATGTGGTTAGGAGGGAGAGATAGATCAGCCATGATTGAATGGCGGAGTAGACTTGATGGGCCGAATGGCCTAATTCTTCTCCTATCACTTATGATCTTATGATCGTGCTAGTGTACAGGGTGATCAGTGGTCGGTGTGGACTCAATGGGGTGAAGAGCCTGTGTCCACTCTATATCTTTAAAGTCTAAAGTAATGCATAATGTTGGCAGTAATTCTGAGAATGATACAGAATTCAGGCTCTGTAAAGCCTTTGCCAGTTCCCCAGGCACTATCTCCATAACTGTAATTAATCTGTTCGCTGTTCAATTGCTGAAATATGTAAAGTTTTTGAACTGAGGTGCCCTGATCCATGCAGTAATAATTGTGCTGAGAGGCATTTTGTTTGCTACTTGTACAGCAGAGTTGAGACATGGTCCATCCAAGCTGCATCATGGCGACTGCCTTCATAAATGAAGTTCCCCTCCATTTTCAACCCACTGATGTGTAAATGTTGGAGTCGTTCAGCAGGTAAGGCAGCGTCTCTGGAGAAAAGGAATTGACGTTTCAGGTCGTGACCCTTCTTCAGACTGCGAATGACTTAGTGACTCTCAAATAGACCCTCAGTGGAGGCCAAGTCAGTGGATATTTTTACAAGCGATATATAGATTCTTGATTAGCACGGATGTCAGAGGTTATGGGGCGAAGGCAGGAGAATGATGGAGAGATAGATCAGTCATGACTGAAAGGCGGAGTAGACTCGGCTCTCAGTCTGAAGGAGGATCTCGACCAGAAACTTCACCTATTCATATTCTCCTGGGATGCTGCCTGACCCGTTGAGATGCTCCAGCATTTGTATCTATCTGTGCAAAGTTGGTGTTGGGGTTCTCCATGAGCCTTGACTTTAGACTTTCGACTTCAGAGATACAGCGTGAAAACAGGTCCTGCAGCCCACTGAGTCCACGCCAACCAGCGATTACCCCGTACACTAACACCAGCCTACACACTAGGGACAATTTACCGAAGCCGATTAACCTACAAACCTGTACGTCTTTGGAGTGAGGGAGGAAACCAGTGCACCCGGAGGAAACAAACACGGTCACATGGCAAACATGCAAACTCCACATAGAGAGCAGACGAGGTCAGGATCAAACCAGAACCAGGAATCACGATTTGAGAATAAGGGGTAGGCCATTTACGACTAAGATGAGGAAAAACATTTTCACCCAGAGTTGTGAATCTGTGGAATTCTCTGCCACAGAAGGCAGTGGAGGCCAATTCACTGAATGTTTTTAAGAGAGAGTTAGATTTAGCTCTTAGGGCTAACGGAATCAAGGAATATGAGGAGAAAGCAGGAACGGGTTACTGATTTTGGCTGATCAGCCGTGATCATATTGCACAGCGGTGCTGACATGGAGGGCCGAATGCCCTACTCCTGCACCTATTTTCTATGTGTTTATGAACCGGGGCGTCCGTGGCTGTGAGGCAGCAGCTCTACCAGCTGGGCCACAGCCACCGCGCTTTGCCACATGGCGAGGATTCGGTGGGAATGTGCTGTCACAGGTACAACAGCTTTCCACTGTACCTCGGTACACGTGACAATAAGCCAAACTTAACTGAACTGAGCAGCTCCCTGCCTGTTGGCTGCCACTGCTTGTTCTACAAAGGAGTGGAGAGACCACCCTGCCAGCATCAGGGAGATACAGATGTCTGCTGTCGGCATGTGCAGTCATAGAAAAAAAAAAGGTGCAGGAGTAGGCCATTCGGCCCTTCGAGCCAGCACCGGTATTCAATACGATCATGGCTGATCATCCTAAATCTGTACCCCGTTCCTGATTTTTTTCCCCATATCCCTTCATTCCTTTTAGCCCTGAGAGCTAAATCTAACTCTCTCTCTGTCAGCAGCTGTGGGCAAAAATATTGAAACGTTCGGAACCATTTCTGGTTAATACTGGTTTTTGCTGTGTGAGCAATGAGCTTGCCTTGAATTGATCTGTGCCTGAGGCACAAACATAGCACACAGACCAAGTCAAGTCAAGCCAAGTCAAGTTTATTTGTCACATACACATACGAGATGTGCAGTGAAATGAAAGTGGCAATGCTCGCGGAACAACAAAACAACCAAACAAATTATAAACACAATCATAACACACATATTATTTTACATAATAAATAATAGAAGGAAAAACGTTCTGTACAGTTAGTCCCTGGTGAGAAAGGCGTTTACAGTCCGAATTGCCTCTGGGAAGAAACTCCTTCTCAACCTCTCCGTTCTCACTGCATGGCAACGGAGGCGTTTGCCTGACCGTAGCGGCTGGAACAGTCCGTTGCAGGGGTGGAAGAGGTCTCTCATGATTTTGTTTGCTCTGGAGTTGCACCTCCTGTTGTATAGTTCCTGCAGGGGGGTGAGTGAAGTTCCCATAGACCATAGAAGAGAGCAGCACAGGATCAGACCTTACAAAGTACTAGCAGTGTACAGACAGCACCCATGGTCAGGAACGAACCCCGGTCTCTGACACTGTGAGGCAGCAACTCTACTGCTGCGCCACCGTGCCGCCCATGGGAGGAACCTGAAAATGTATCACACCCCGACTCACCTACAAACCTTTGGGAACCAAGTCTTTGGAGAGACCGCAAGGGGGGGTTACAACTTCTGAAGACCTCTATTATTTAAGATTTGCTGGCTTTGGATTGCCGGTAACCCATTTCCAGATTCTCAATCACTTGAGGCACTCACCATCCATTTATAATGGATCACCTATACATAGATACATAGATACGTAGACAATAGGTGCAGGAATAGGACATTCGGCCCTTTGAGCCAGCACCGCCATTCAATGTGATCATGGCTGATCATCTACAATCAGTACCCCGTTCCTGCCTTCTCCCCATATCCCTTGATTCCGCTAGCCCGAAGAGCTCTATCTAATTCTTTTGAATGCATCCTGTGAATCTGCCTCCACTGCCTTCTGAGGCAGAGAATTCCACAAATTCACAACCCTCTGGGTTGGCAAGTGCAGTCAATCTGGACATAACTTGCAACCTAAGTGTGTCAGAAGGAACTGCAGATGTTGGTTTACACCGAAGAGAGAGAAAAAATGCTGGAGTAACTCAGCGGGACAAGACAACATCCCTGGAGAGAATGAATGGATGAAGTTTCGGGTCGGGATCCTTCTTCCAACTGAGAGTCGGGGAGAGGGAGACACAGAGATATGGAAGGGTAAGGTGTGAAAACACAGATCAAAGGGGGCGATGATCAATGAAAATGTCGAACGGTTCATTGACAGCTGAGGGGAAGGTGACAAGTAAAATGCAATCAGGGGGACGGTGAAACTAGTCGGAGAACTAGGGTGGGGGAGGGAGAGAGAGGGAAAGCAAGGGTTTCTTGAAGTTAGAGAAGTCAGTATTCATACTGCTGGGTTGTAAGCTGCCCAAACAAATTCTAAGGTACTCTTTAATCTAAGGATGCCTTGATCTCCATCAAGGTATTGCAAAATGCAGTGGTATGACACAACGATCAAGTGATGAAAGTTTTAAAAAGTAACGTGAGGTATGACAGAGAAAAGAATCTTATTCCTTGCCATAAAGAGAAATATTTTCCAAAATGCTGTGATGGTGATAGGCACGAGAGAGCCTCACAACCTATTCTACCCAGATTATTAATCAGGAGAAATGAAGCAGTAAATCACACCTTGCAGTGTTTAGAATATCCCTCATGGTAATACAGTCAACAGGTTGTTAAAATTGCCTTAGTGTCTCACCTAAGCAACAAGACTTCAGACTGAGGCAGTCAGCACAGCCAGCCAATATTAAATTCACAGTGTAGGAAGGAACCAGGTAGGAAGATACTCCAGGTCTTGGTGAGACCACACCTGGAGTATTGCGTACAGTTTTGGTCTCCAAATCTGAGGAAGGACATTATTGCCATAGAGGGAGTGCAGAGAAAGTTCACCAGACTGATTCCTGGGATGTCAGGACTGTCTTATGAAGAAAGACTGGATAGACTTGGTTTATACTCTCTAGAATTTAGGAGATTGAGAGGGGATCTTATAGAAACTTACAAAATTCTTAAGGGGTTGGACAGGCTAGATGCAGGAAGATTGTTCCCGATGTTGGGGAAGTCCAGGACAAGGGGTCACAGCTTAAGGATAAGGGGGAAATCCTTCAAAACCGAGATGAGGAGAACTTTTTTCACACAGAGAGTGGTGGATCTCTGTAACTCTCTGCCACAGAGGGTAGTTGAGGCCAGTTCATTGGCTATATTGAAGAGGGAGTAGATGTGGCCCTTGTGGCTAAAGGGATCAGAGGGTATGGAGAGAAGGCAGGTACAGGATACTGAGTTGGATGATCAGCCATGATCATATTGAATGGCGGTGCAGGCTCGAAAGGCCGAATGGCCTACTCCTGCACCTATTTTCTATGTTTCTATGAACTGTAGATGCTGGTAAGCTAGACAGAAAATGCTGGAGTAACTCAGCGGGACAGGCAGCATCTCTGAAAGGAAGGAATAGTTGACGTTTCGGGTCGAGACCCTTCTTCAGACTGAGAGTCGGGAGAGGGAGGCACAGAGATATTGAAGTGTAAGATGTGGCGTAGACTCCTACTTATCGGTCTCAGAAGAAGGGTCTCGACCTGAAACGTCACCCATTCCTTCTCTCCAGAGATGCTGCCTGTCCCGCTGAGTTACTCCAGCTGTTTTGCGCCTACAAAAGGGTGGCGTTTCGGGTCGAGACCCTCCTTCAGACCCTCCTCCTTCAGGGGAGAGGAAGACATAAAGATATGGAAGGGTAAGGTGTGAAAACGAGAGATCAAAGGGGACGATGCTCAAAGAAAATGTAGAATGGATCATTGTTAGCCGAGGGGAAGGTGACAACGAGGTCTACAAGTAGTAACATTTAAAAAGAGGCCAGTGAAACTAGTCGGGGGAAAAGGGATGGCGGAGGGATGGAGAGAGAGGGAAAGCAAGGGTTACTTGAAGTTGGAGAAGTCAATATTCAAACTGCTGGGTTGTGAGCTACCCATGAGAAATATGAGACTTGCTCAACACCCATTGTAAACCTCATTCCACCAGCTGGAGAGATTCAGTGATACTTTATTGTCACATGTACCGAGGTACAGTGAAATTCGTTGTTTTGCATACAATCCGGTGGTTATAGATAATTATTAGAGATGATTATAGATAAGCACAATCACAGGTAAGTACAAAAGTGCAATGATTGTAGTGTAAGAATAGTCGGCTTCACCCAGGCAGGACAGATAGAGTCGCTCTGTTTCTGGCACCAACCAATCCCCTTCAAGTTTCAATGTCTTAAGAGTACAGAGTCTTATCTTGGCTTTGAAGGCCCCTTGTCCTGGCAGCAGCACTGGGTCGGATTTGCAGGGGTCGGCCGGGCCTGGCGAGGCTGTCAGCATCCTCCACCACTTCTTTAATCAGAGAGGTGGAATTCCTAGCCACATACGACTGTTGAGGCCAAGTCAGTGGCTATTTTTAAGGCAGAGATAGATAGATAGATTCTTGATTAGCGCTGGTGTCAGAGGTTATGGGGAAAAAAGCAGGAGAATGGGGTTATGAGGAAGAGATAGATCAGCCATGATTGAATGGCGGAGTAGACTTGATGTACGGGGTGATCGCTGGTCGGTGCGTACTCGGTGGGCCGATGGACCTGTTTCCACGCTGTATTTCTAAACTAAAGTCAACTAAATTAAATGTTCTACTTGTGGAAAAGAAGTGGAAGGCATTGTTATAAGGCATTGGCCACTGATATCTAACAGGGTATTCAGAAGAAAGCTATTTTCCCATGGAGTGTCGGAGGTTATGGGGAGAAGGCAGGAGAATGGAGTTAGGAAGGAGAGATAGATCAGCCATGATTGAATGGCGGAGTAGAGTTGATGGGCCGAATGGCCTAATTCTACTCCTATCACCTTCCACACCCTGCACGATGAAGCAAATACGGAACGGTTAAGGCTCATCCCAGATGTTGCCGCGAGCTGGGCGAAAAGGGCGGCACAGTGGCGCAGCGTTAGAGTTGCTGCCCTGCAGCGCCAACAACCTGGGTTCGATCCCGACTACGGGTGCTGTCTGTGTGGAGTTTGTACGTTCTCCCCGTGACCTGCATAGAATTTCTCCAGGATCTCCGGTCTCCTCCCACACTCCAAAGATCTGCAGGTTTACAGGTTAATTGGCCTGGTGAAAGTGTAAATTGTCCCAATGTCATCTTGTTTCGTGTCCATCTTCCTCGTTTCAAATGTTGACATCGCTATCATCGTCTGGCATGAAAAAGACGCAAGCTTCCAGCGACAATCAGTGGGAGCCAACCCTTGTTGCAATAGATGATGGAGGTAGCAGAATTAGCTCAGGATACTTCTAGTTTCCAGCCCCGCAATGTGGACGCTTCTGCCATGGGGCCATTGTTACTCGTATGTGTAGGACAGTGTTAATGTGCGGGGATGTTAATGACCTACAAGCTCGTTGGACGGTAATCAAGTTTGAGACAAACGACCCGGGCATTATCTTTGCAATAAAACGTCGGTAATGGTTGGTTATAATGAGGTTCGCGTGTACGCTTATACTGCAAGTTGTTTCAGAACAACTCTGGCAGTGGCACTTGTATTCCCAAGTGAACAATCATTTTAGGGTTTAATTAAAGAGGAGTTTAATGCAACCAGTCAGCCAAGCAGTCGGCTTTGTAGTGTACGAAGTTCAATCACAGTTCCTCGACACTGCTCTCTCTCTGAAATGTTAGTGTCAGCTGGTCCGATCTGAGTTCTGAATTCCCATGGGAGGTGGGATTCAGAAATATGGGAAAAAAACAGCCCGTTTTTGCATCTGTTTGCAACGAGCAACCAGTTGAGCCACCGATGACTGACCCTGAAAATGTCTTTTGTGTCTGCTGTGACAGTCAGAGAGAGTTCCTGTTCACTACATTTAAGGTGGTTCATTTTAGTTTAGTTTAAGGATACAGCGCGGAAACAGGACCTTCGGCCCATCGAGTCCGCGGCGGCCAGCGATCCCTGCACATTAACGCTATCCCACACACACTAAGGACAATCTTTACATTGTTTTACACCAAGCCAATTAACCTTCAGACCTGTACGTCTTTGGAGTGCGAGAAGAATGCAAAGATCTCGGATTGTCCCCACGCAGGTCACGGGGACAATGTACAAACTCTGTACTGACAGCATTTGTAAGGCATCAACTCTACCGCTGCTGCCACCATGCCTCCCCTTTTTGTCCTTATGTAGAACTTTATGTCTTATTGATTCAATACTGACCTTGGGGGGGCTGTCCGTGTGGACTTTGCACATTCTCCTTGTGATGGCGTGAGTCTCCTCTGGTTTCCTCCCACATCTCCAGGCAGATCTCCTACATCGCTGGCTCAAAGGGCCGAATGGCTTACTCCTGCACCTATTATCTATCTCAAGATGTGTGGATTTGTAGCTTGATTGGCCTCTGTAAATCGCCCCTGGGAGTAGATATGAAAGAGGGTTAGCATTGTTCATTATCCTATACCTGTTTCAGTTATCCTGTATCTGTAGACTGGAGGGTTTTATTGTAACCATGTACTGTTTTTCTGCTGTGACTGGTCAACACGTAAAAAAAAAAATGCTTTTCGCTGTCGGTACACGTGATAATAGACTAAACCAAACTAAACTAGTTGGAGTAGGCGATCGATGGTCGGCATGGACTCGTTGGGCTGAAGGGCCTGTTACCCTGGTGTATCTCTCAACGTATCTGAATTGGTTCTTATAGACAAGAAGATTCAGGGAAATATAATTCACACGGTTAAAAAGATGAGCGCAACGGCGGCACGGTGGCGCAGCGGTAGAGTTGGTGCCGTGCAACGCTTGCGGCACTGGAGACCCGGGTTCGATCCCGACTACGGGCGCTGTCTGTACGGAGTTTGTGCGTTCTCCCCATGGCAGCGTGGGTTTTCTCAAAGACCTCGCTCCAAAGACGTACAGGTTTGTTGGTTAATTGGCTTGGTATCAATGTAAACTGGCCCTAGTGTGTGTAGGATAGTGTTAATTTGCGGGGATCGCTGGGCGGAGCGGTCTCGGTCTTTCTGCGCTGTATCTCTAAACTAAACTAAAAATAACGCCGATTTATTTAACTTAGAATGTGATTGCACAATGCATGAAGCGTATGAAAACTTAATCATGTTCAAATAATCTAAAGATTAGAAGAAACTGCCTCATCCCAGCACAGACTAGCAGAAATGCAAAACAAACTCTCTGCAAAAGCAGTTAATGCAATGTCAATCAGGTGCTTTAAATATGCTGCAGAAACCAAGAGCTGTGGGAAGGGAAATCAAATTAAAAGAGAGTTAGAAATGGAATCCTAGTATCATCTGTCGTAAAAGGCTGCTCAAAGGTAAATGCTGATTCCACACAGTGCTTGGGCAGAAGGCTTTACTGATGCCTGTGCAGGAAGGAACTGCAGATGCTGGTTTAAACCGAAGATAGACACAAAAGGTTTCAGTAACTCAGCGGGACAGGCAACATCTCTGGAGAGCAGGAATGGGTGACATTTCGGGTCGAGACCCTTGTTAAGTACTGATTCCTGGCAAGTTTTCTGACCATTCTTTGAAATGCAGGAGATCCAACAAATTTGGCGCTAACAAAGGTACACAAAAAATGCTGGGAGAAACTCAGCGGGTGCAGCAGCATTTATGGGGTGAAGGAAATGGTGACGTTTCGGGTCGAGACCCTTCTTCAGACGCTCCAAAGAAAGGAAGCAGGGGGGCTGAGTAGGACGTGGCAATTTAGTGAAGGGGGGGGGGGTAGGGGGGGAGAAAGCAAGGGCTATCTAAAATTAGAGGTCAATGTTCTTACCTCCGAGGTGTAAACTACCCAAGCAAAATATGAGGTGCTGTTCCTCCAATTTGCTCTGGGGCTCACTCTGGCAATGGAGGAAAGGTCAGAGTGGGAATGGGAGGGGGAGTTGAAGTGCTGAGCAATCGGGTGATCAGGTTTGTTAAGATGGGCTGAGCGGAGATGTTGGGCGAAGTGATCGGCGAGCCTGCGCTTGGTCTCGCCGATGTAGAGAAGTTGACAGCTGGAACAGTGGATACAGTAGATGAGGTTGGCGGAGATGCAGGTGATATTTGGCGTTATACTCTCCTTTCAGTTCACCTTCCGCGGGACTCTGCGAGCGCACGCCGGGGGCTCTAACACCAAGACCCGGTGTGCGACCTCGCACCACCCGGCGGGCTTTAATGGCCGGGGGGACCAAGGCCCGCCGTGGGGCTTTGACTTTGACTCTGAAGGGGGGGGCAGAGTGGTGGAGAGATCAGTTTTTTTTTTTGGCCTGAGCGGAGATGTTGGGCGTTTATGATCGGCGAGCCTGTGTCTTGGGTCTATGTGTTTGTAAAGTATGGCTGCAGAAACGGCATTTCGTTTTGACCTCAAGGGGTCCAAATGACAATTAAATGTATTTTGTATCTTGTATCTTGTATCTTGTATCTTCCTGAATTCTATCTTAGTTTTCAGTTTGGAGGTCAGTGTGAAGAAGGGTCTTGACCCGGAATGTCACCTTTTTGCCAGAGATGCTGTCTGACCCGCTGAGTTACTCCAGCATTTTGTGTTTATCTTCGGCGTACAGAGGGGAGGATAGGGAGTGGCCGGGGTGCGACTCGTCCTTGATTATGCTGCTGGCCTTGCCGAGGCTACATGAGGTATAAATGGAGTCAATGGAAGGGAGGTTGGTTTGTGTGATTGGCTGGGCTGCGTCCACAATTCTCTGCAATTTTTTGCTGTCTTGGACGGTGCTGTTCCCAAACCAAGCTGTGATGCATCCCGATAAATTGCTTTCTATGGTACATCTGTTGAAGTTGTTGGGGACGTTCCGAACTTCCTGAGCCTTCGATGGAGGTCGGGCCTTTAATGTTAACTGAGTCAATATTAACCGACACATCCGTAAAACAAGTCACCAAAAGAACATTGTCTTTTTGAACACCAGATTGCACACGATCACGAACACATTCATAAGTTCCAGGAACAGAATTAGGCCATTCGGCCCATCAAGTCTACTCCACCATTCCATCATGGCTGATCTATCTTTCCTTCTCAACCCACTTCTCCAGCCTTCTCCCCATAACCCACACCCTTCCGAATCAAGAATATGTCCAATCTCTGTCTTAAAAAATATCCATTGACTTTGCCTCCATTGCCTTCTAGGGCAACAAATTCTGTAGATTCACAAACCCTCTGACTAATAAAATTGCTCCTCATCTCCTTGCGAAAGAAACATCGTTTTATTCTGAGGCTTTGGCCTCTGGTCCTAGACTCTCCCAGTTTGTATTATCAATAAGGATTCACACTGAAGCTTGGGTACATTCTTCCTTTGGTCACTATGTAGTGTACATGCCATGAATAAAACATACTTAAGTTGAAGATAGATACAAAAAGCTGGAGTAACAGCGGGATGGGCACCATCTCTGGAGAAAGGAATGGGTGACGTTTCGGGTCGAGATTCGTCTTCAGACTGAGAGTCAGGTGAAAGGGTCTAGAGATGTCTAGTCTTGACCCATCTCTATACCCCCTCTCTCCTGATGTCACTCACTCCTTCGCTCCAGAGATGCCGCCTGTCCCGCTGAGTTTCTCCCGCTTTTTGTGTCTATCTTTGGTTTAAACCAGCATCTGCAGTTCCATCCTCCATACTAAAGTGGAATATCAGACACGTATACCCAGTAATAATTTTTTTCTAATGCTTTTTCATCACTTCATTATCATGGCTGATGGCACCTCAACTCTTTTGTCTCTTCATCATCTTCCAATTGTATTGTTACTTCCCTTATCTGCTGGCAAAAAACAGCTTCCATTTGCACGTTTTTCTGAAAGCTGTTTTAATTTGCGGTGTGCAGATTTTGCAGACTACAAAGACATTGAAGTGGAAGGACAAGAAAGTGCAGATGTGAGAATCTTGACAAAACACAAGGAGTCTCTCGTGGAGTTCAGTGGGTCAGGCAGAATCCATGGAAGGAAAGTACGCATGACCTTTCAAAACGTCGTCTGTCCATTCCCTCCACAGATGCTGCCGGACCTGCAAAGACTTTGGGGTTAGTCACAAAATGCTGGAGTAACGCCATGGGACAAGCCGCATCTTTGGAGAGAAGGAATGAGTGATGTTTTGGGTCGAGATCCTTCTTCTCTCCAGGGATGCTACCTGTCCGGCTGAGTTACTCCAGCATTTTGTGTCTATCTTCAGTGTGAACCAGCATCTACAGTTCCTTCCTACACAAGACACCGGGGTATTAGTGTGAGGTGGTCTTCCATATATTCCCTGGTTTTGCAACCAGTAGCTATTTACTCACTTTAGATCATTCACAGGCATTGCAAGCCGTCAAACAAAACAGTCAAATAAAACAAATAAAATGATAATCTGTAATTTCATTTATCTAAATGGTTCAGCATTTGAATCACCTGGGACCTGATCCCATTTTCCTTTGAAATGATGCTGAACTTTTCTTCCGTCGAGGCCGCCTCCTTGCCTATTTATTTGGCAAAGAATCCTCTCCGCCCACAGATGGTCTTTTCTCCATCTCCAACACTCCTCTTCCTCTTGGACACCCCCTTCCGCCTTTCACCCCCTCCCGATCTTTACGTTTCCCACTGCCGACGTGATATCTAGTGTCTTAACCTCCACTCCCCTCACTCACACCAATCTCACCCCCTCAGAATGCACTGCCCTCTACTCACTTCACACTAATCCCAGCCTGGCCAGAACAATGGGCCTTCATGGTCAGATCAAGAACCCTGCGCCTACAACAACTGGGACTTGAAAATGGCGACTCTGTGTACTGTGTCAGTGTACGGCTGCTATGCATTTGTACTGTATCTGAAGATACTTATTTAATATGTATCTAAGTGCTTATGTATAGTAATACTTGTACTGCACTGTATCCAATAAATGCATTTCACTGTACCTCGGTACATGTGACAAATAAGGTACCAATACCAACCTCATCCTCAAAACTGCAGACAAGGTCAATGGTTACAATGGTTACAATGGCATTTCCTTTGTTACATAGAGTCATACGACATGGAAACAGGCCCTTCAGCCCAACTTGTGCACACTGGCCAACATGTCCCATCTACACTAGTCCCACCTGCCGGCGTTTGGCCCATATCCCTCTAACCCCGTCAAGAGCAGAGCTGCAGGAAGCCAAGAAGTCCCAGGTGGGGGTTCCAACCACAACTGTGGGGGAAACATGGTGTCTGAAGAAAGAGGGCATCTTGGATGTCCAAGATTGGAAATCCTCGTCTTGAGAGCAGACTTAGACTTTAGGTTTTAGGGATACAGCACGGAAACAGGGCCTTCGACCCACCCTGTCCACGCCGTTCAGCGATCATCCCGTACACAAGCACTATCCTGCACACTAGGGACTATTTACTATTTGCAGAAGCCAATTAACCTACAAACCTGTACGTCTTTGGGGTGTGTGAGGAAACCGGAGCAGCTGGAGAAAACTCCAGCGGTCAGGGGGAGAACGTACAAACTGCGTACAGACAGCACCTGCAGTCAGGATCAGGATCTAGCCCGGATCTCTGGCGCTGTAAGGCACCAACTCTACCACTGCACCACCGTGCCAACCTAACATATGGTGAAGACAGACAAACTACAAACGGTCTTAACCCAAACCTATTGCTTTTCTCCAGAGATGCTGCCTGACCCGCTGAGTTACTCTTGCTTTTTGTGTCTTTCTACAAGTCCTTACTAGAGACAGTGCATCTAGTTCTACCACCCCGGAACCTCCGACACTACAACCTCAAATAAGCTCTGAACTACCTACACTGTCATTGCTATCTTCTTCTTGCGTATGGCGTGCACAGCCTCAGGGTGGTCCTAAACAGGGTGGATCACGTGAAGGTTGCAATCTCCCACCCCCTATTATTGTTATTATGGTACCATTTTTGTTTGTTTTGTGTGTGTACATATATGTGCGTATATATATATATATATATATATATATACATATTTATATATATATATATGTGCGTGTGTGTGTGTATATATATATATATGTACATGAAAATATACATGTGTATATATATATATATATATATATATACTGCAGACAACAGCAATGTGTATATATATACACACACACACACACACACACACACACACACACACACACACACACACACACACACACACACACACACACACACACACACACACACACACACACACACACACATATATATTTTATTTTAGGACGTTCTATTAGGAAAGAGATGAGAAGAAATTTCTTTAGTCAGAGAGTGGTAAACCTGTGGAATTCTTTGCCACAGAAGGCTGTAGAGGCCAAGTCAGTGGATATTTTTAAGACAGAGATCAATATATTCTTGGTTAGTATGGGTGTCGGATTTTATGGGGAGAAGGCAGGAGGATGATGTTAGGAGTGAGAGATCATCCATGATTGAATGGTGGAGTAGATTTGATGTGTTGAATGGCCGAATTCAACGCTCATTCCTTATGACCTTATATGATCTATATATATGTGTATTTGTGAGTTTCACTTAGACCTTTTTTTTTAATGTTTACATATTCTGTTGAGCTGCTGCAAGTAAGAATGTCATTGTTCTATCTGGGGCAGATGACAATAAAACACTCTCAACTCTCTCGACTTCTTTCTTCTGCACATCAACGAGTTTGGTCTAATGTTGTCGCAAACTTGATCATAAAAGTCCCGGTACGACAGCTGTCCAAAAGATTGCAAAATTGTGAATCTCAGCAGTTGGAAAGGAGCGACAGGAATCTAACATCCAGATGCTTGTGTATCCATGTCAGCTCGTTAATGAAAGCGAGGATGCAAATGATGCTCACATGATTTCTCAAAACCCCCTCATAGATTCATTTAACATTGCAACTTCAACATCATTTAATTTACCAACTCCTCGCTGGCCTTTAAAATGAGAGTCTTTAGCGTCTGAAGGAGCTACTTATTAATTAATCATTCAGAGCTCAGAATCAAATGTTGCCCAGTATGTAAATATATATTCAGTGGTAGAAAAGTTGTTGCTTCGTAAATCAAATGAAAAACAGCTGTCAACAGTTAAATGTTTTGCGAATTTACAAAGCAGCAGGTTAGCGACGCAGCTGATAGATTGCAGCATTATTTATTTTTTGCAAATAACTGCTTCGGATCATTATCACATTAAGCTTCCTTGATTATATATGTCTGACTGCCAACCGACATGACGGAACAATCAGAACAACCTCATACCCATGGAGTACTTGACGTTGGTCAGAAATGAAAAACAAAATCTGCGTGACACATGAGGAAGAGTTGCTGCCTTGCAGCGCCAGAGTCACAGAGTGATACAGTGTAGAAACAGGCCCTTCGGCCCAACTAGCCCACGCCGACCAACAATGTCCCAGATACACTAGTCCCGCAACACTGGAAATTGGAGGAACAGCACCTCAAATTCCGCTTGGGGAGTCTGCATCCTGGAGGCATGAACATTGAATTATCCCAATTTTGTTAGCCCTTGCTGTCTCTTCCCCTTCCTCAGCCCTCGGGCTATCTCCTCCCATCCCTCAGCCTCCAGCCTCCTCCTCCTCCTTTTTCCTTTCTTCTCTTCTGCCCCTCACCCCCACCCCCCAATCAGTCTGAAGAAGAGTTTTGGCCCGAAACGTTGCCTATTTCCTTTGCTCCATAGATGCTGCTGCACAGAACGTTTTTCCTTCCATTATTTATTATGAAAAAGAATATGTGTGTTATGATTGTGTTTATAATTTGTTTGGTTGTTTTGTTGTTTGTCTTTTGCACAAAAGTCCGCGAGCATTGCCACTTTCATTTCACTGCACATCTCGTATGTGTATGTGACAAATAAACTCGACTTGACTTGACTTGACTTGACTTGACCCGCTGAGTTTCTCCAGCATTTTTGTGTGCCTGTCCTATCCATGTACCTACCTAACTGCTTCTTAAAAAATGGGATACGCCCAACCTCAACGACCTCCTCTGGCAGCTTGTTCCATACACCCACCACCCTTTGTGCAAAAAAATTACCCTTCGGATTCCTATTCAATCTTTTCCCCTTCACCTTGAATCTGTGTCCTCTGGTCCTATATTCCCCAACTCTGGGCAAGAGACTCTGATCATCTACCCAATCTATTTCTCTCATGAATTTGTACACCTCTATAAGATCACCCCTCATCCTCCTATGCTCCAAGGAATAGAGACCCAGCCTACTCAACCTCTTCCTATAGCTCACACACTCTAGTCCTGGCAACATCCTCATAAATCTTTTCTGAACCCTTTCAAGCTTGACAATATCTTTCCTATAACATGGTATAACAGAGGATACAATCCTGACGACGGATGCTGTCTGTACGGAGTTTGTACATTTTTCCTGTTACCACGTGAGTTTTATCCGTCTGCCCCGGTTTCCTCCCACACTCCAAAGACGTGAAGATTTGTAGGTTAATTGGCTTCTGTAAATTGTCTCCAGTGAATAGGATAGTGTGCAGGTGATTGTTGGCCGGCGCGGGCTCAGTGTGTCGAAGCTGTGGGAGGATGTGGGAGGAAACCGGAGCACCAGAGGAAACGCACGAGGTCACAGGGTGAACGTGCAAACTCCACACAGACAGCACCCGATATTCAGATAGGACCTGGGTCTCTGGTGCTCTACCACTGTGCCGCTGTATGTTGGGTGTCATTGGAATAGTGCAGGAAACAAAAGGAAGAGCTTTCAGAATGGGAGTGAGACAGTGAATTAAAGTGAAATTCAAGGACCTAGAATTAGTGGTCTGGATCAAATTTGGGTCTCCAGCGCTGTGAGGCAGCAACACCACCACTGTGCCACCGTGGCATCCTATGTAATCTCTCTTCATAGGTAAAGCCCTCTACTCCAGGTAACAAACTGGTTGATCTCTCCTTTGCTCTCTCTTCCTGTAGTGCGGGGATCAGGGTGGATTGACCATTAAGCAAAATAAGCACGTGCTTAGGACATCAAGGGAAGGGGGGTACCACAAAAATGGTAAATGATTTACGGCACAAAAGAAATCCCTTAAAATTGCTAAAATAATATTCAAAGTGGTTTATATGATCGGAAGTATACAAAACTAAACATTATTTTCCATCTTACTGTTAGTTTTGTTTCATTTTGAAAAATAAAAATTTATTTTATGGTTTATTATTGTTTATATTTTGAATTACATATATATGGGGGCACCAAAATCTTTTAAGTGCTTATGGGTCTTAATCCTGACCTGGCAGGGACCACAACATGACAAAATACTCTAAAGCAATGATCACCTTGACAGGAATCACCATCCCCATCCCCTGTCCGAAATAACTTACTAAGAGTATTGTGCAAGAAGGAACTGCAGATGCTGGTTTAAACTGAAGATAGACGCAAAATGCTGGAGTAACTCAGCGGGTCAGGCAGCATTCCTGGAGAGAAGGAATGGGTGATGTTGTGGGTCGAGACCCTCCTTCCTACACTTTACCTTGGCAGCTTAGATTTGCACCCTTTTACACATATACTCTTTGTTCTTGCCACATGTCTTCCACTTAAAACACACTTGCCTTCTTTCTTTGCCCGTGAATAAAGGCTCATTGATTAGAAACATTGACTCTGTTTCTGCCTGAAGATGGGTCTCCACTCAAAACGTCTCCTATCCATTCCTTTCCCAGATGCTGCTTGACCCACTGAGTTACTCCAGCACTTCATGTTTTCCTCAGGATTCCTTGTGAAGCCATCATCAACCTTGTTTGGCTTAGTTTTGTCTAGTTTAGAGACACAGCGCGGAAACAGGCCTTTCGGCCCACCGAGTCCGCACCGACCAGTTAACACTACCCTACACACACTAGGGACAATTTTACATTTATACCAAGCCAATTAACTTACAAACCTGTTCCTTTTTGGAGTGTGGGAGGAAACTGGAGATCTCGGAGAAAACCCACATAGGTCACGGGAAGACCGTACAAATTCCGTACAGACAGCACCCGTAGTCGGGATCGAACCCGGGTCCCTGGAGCTGTAAGGCAGTAGCTCTACCGCTGCGCCATCATGCCGCTCCAAGTAGGTATAAGTAAAATAAGCACTCTGTTACACTATATTGGAAAATAATTATAAGATATTTTTGAAACAGTTTTTTACCACATAGAATCAAAAATTGCATAGAGTATTTTACACCATAGAAGAATTTGGTATATGATCATATGCTTTCACAGCACAAGATGAGAAGCAAAACAAACAACTGATCAACTTTACATGTTTGAAGAAACTTGCCCCAAATTTTGAATCCCCTGATCAGGAGTGAGAGCTGAAAATGCGGATTGTTGGCATGAAAGTATCTTTGAGAGAAATTCCTTGAAAAGGAATCTAAAAGGTGCTTGAGTTAGCGAGATTGTTTTCACTTTCTGAAATGGGAACAATTGATGAAAGAGCACAATCTATTGCTTTGTCGTGCAAGAAGACAGGATTTCTCACTCTCAGCGTGTTGACAGATGGCAATTGGGAGTATCTGCAAGATGAGCAGGACTTAAAAGAATGCTTCTTTTGCGATGGCAACTGTTTGCACAAAGCAGTACGTCTTGCTTAAGGACAACGGCAGACTTTATGTTGTTACTCAGTGAACAACATGCATCAGAATTCAAAGCATGTATTAAGCAGAGATCAAGAACTATTCGGATATTCCCCGTACACATGGAGATATAGCATGGAAGTAGCCCTTCGGCCCAACTTGCCCACACTGGTCAACTCTCTGCCACAGAGGGTAGTTGAGGCCAGTTCATTGGCTATATTTAAGAAGGAGTTAGATGTGGCCCTTGTGGCCAAGGGGATCAGAGGGTATGGAGAGAAGGCAGGTACGGGATACTGAGTTGGATGATCAGCCATGCAGCAGAACATCCACAGTGAATGATTGGGCCCTGGGTAATGGGCCGAAGGGCCTGTTCGTTGCAGTATCACCCTATGACAATTCAGGACAAAACAGAATGTAATAAGAAGGAACTGCAGATGGTGGTTTATACCAAAGATGGATTTTCACAAGGGTTTTCCCCGGGTGCTCCGGTTTCCTCTCACATTCCAAAGATGTACGAGTTTGTTGGTTAATTGGCTTTGGTAAAAATTGAAAATTAACCCTGGTGTGTAGGGTAGTGTTAGCGACCGGGGGATCGCTGGTTGGCACGGACTCGGTGGGTCGAAGGGCCTGTTTCCGCACTGTATCTCTAAATCAAACTGAACTAAACTGATCTAATCTGAACTAAACTAAACTAAACTAAACTGCAGGAGTACCTTCTGAAGAAGGGTTTCGGCCCGAAACGTTGCCTATTTCCTTCGCTCCATAGATGCTGCTGCACCCGCTGAGTTTCTCCAGCTTTTTTGTGTACCTGCAGGAGTACCTTCATCAGTCGATCTCCGGCAGGTTAAGAAGGCACCTCTATGTTCTCAGAGGCATTTAGAGATGAGCGATAACTGCTGGTCTCGTCAATGATAGCCAGATCCTGAAAATGAGTAGAAGGTGCTGCACTAACCCATGCAATGGTTTCAATGACCTGCAGCATATGCAATGCACCTCACTTTTAACACGAGAAAGCAGGATTTAAACACTGTTGGCTCGCTTGAACTGGCACTAACCACTCATTACATTGGGCCTAATGATGATTCGCAAAGGCAATCAATGACAATCCCACTTAGCCCTTTGCACATATGATCTAGATGATGGCAACTAATAAGGCATGAGCTATGAATCTGCCCACTAAAAGTTCTAACTACTTTACAGCTGCCTCTTTATAAAGCGACATCCTTGTCCATTTTAACATCTGGTGTCAAGGGCTATGGGGAGAGGGCAGGAAAATGGGATTAGGAGGGAGAGATCCGCCATGATTGAATGGCGGAGTAGATTCGATGGGCCGAATGGCCTAATTCTACTCCTACAACTTGTGAACTGCCTGATTCAATAATCTTCGGGTGTAGTCTTCTAGTTCAGAATAAAGGTCGAATCAGTTCAAATCAGGGCAGCACGGCGGCTTAGCAGTAGAGCTGCTGCCTCACAGCGCCAGAAACCCCGGTTCGATCCTGACTACGGGCGCAGTCTGTATGGCGTTTGCACATTCTACCCGCAACCTAGGTGGGTTTTCTCTGAGTTATTCGGTTTCCTCCCACACTCCAAAGACATTCAGGTTTGTAGGTTAATTGGCTTGGTATAAATGTAAGTTATCCCTAGTGTGTGTAGGATAGTGTTAATGTGCTGGTCGCTGGTTGGTGCGGACTCACTATGCCGAAGGGCCTGTTTCTGTGCTGTATTTCCTATATTGCCCTCTCGATAAACTTGTTCTGAAATTGAACCGGGTTCGATCCTGACTACAGGTGCTGTCTGTACACAATTTGTACATTCTCCCCATGACTTGCATGGGTTTTCTCTGAGATCTTTGGTTTCCTCCCACACTCCAAAGACGTACAGGTTTGTAGGTTAATTGGCTTGGTATAAATGTCAAATTGTCCCTAGTGTGTGGTACACAAAAATGCTGGAGAAACTCAGCGGGTGCAGCAGCATCTATGGAGCGAAGGAAATAGGCAACGTTTCGGGCCGAAACCCTTCTTCAGACTGTCCCTAATGTGTGTTGGGTAGTGTGGGGATCGCTGGTCGGTGCGGACTCGGTGGGCTGAAGGGCCTGTTTCTGCGCTGAATCTCTAAACTAAACTATAGGTGTGGTTAATTAAGGATGAAATTATTTCGGTGGTGAGAGGATATTCAAACGTTCATGGTTCTCTAAATGAGACTAATTTTTAAAATTTTCTTGGAGTGTTTTCAAAAAGCATATCATATATTCAAATTAATAATCATGCAGATTAATAATACATGCAAATTAATACTTTACCAAATTAGGAACCAAGGATCAAGCATACAAGTGCAATGGAAGAAATGCAGAAATGTGCTGATTAGAAACATCCCTTTCAGGCTCCACAGCTATGCTGCAGTACCTTCTGAACCTTGGGTAAATGATGCATTTTGTTTTGCTGCTCCTTAAGCAGGTTAATGAGATCATTTTGGAAAGCCAATTCCAGACCAGCCGCTACACCTCTCTAAAAACCGCCTTGTGTTATAAATAATCTTGCTCAAGCTACTACCATCGCTCAAAGTGAAAACTCAGCATTCCCATTTCACTGTGGAACGTTTGGGTTGTTTTTTAAACCAACATTTTTAATTGCCTCCAGGGAGTGTTGTTGTTTTCTTGGCATATTTGTCATCTTCCTGGAGAAAATGTACTTCTACTCCCTGGTGCTGGTGTGTGTGTATGAGAAATCGTGGGAAAGGAAGCAGTATTGTCGGGGCGACACGGTGGCGCAGCGGTAGAGTGCTTCCTCACAGCGCCAGAGACACGGGTTTGAACTTGACTACAGGTTCTGCCTGCGTGGAGTTTGCATGTTCTCCCTGTCAAAGACAAGTTCATGTTCACAAGATATAGGAGTCGAATTAGGCCATTCGGCCCATCGGGTCTATCTGTCATTCAATCATGGCTGATCTCTGCCTCCTAATCCCATTTTCCTGTCTTCTCCCCATAACCCTAGATACCCATTCTAATCAAGAATTTGTCTATCTCTGCCTAAAGAAAATTATACAGACAATAGACAATAGGTGCAGGAGTAGGCCATTCGGCCCTTCGAGCCAGCACCACCATTCAATTTGATCATCCCCAATCAGTACCCCGTTCCTGCCTTCTCCCCATATCCCCTGACTCCACTATCTTTAAGAGCCCAGTCTAGCTCTCTCTTGAAAGTATCCCCAAGAACCTGCCTCCACAAGGCAAAGAATTCCATAGGCTCACAACTCTCTGTGTGAAAAAGCATGTCCTCATCTCCCTTCTAAATGGCTTACACCTTATTCACTGACTACAGGTGCTGTCTGTACGGAATTTGCACCTTCTCCCTGAGACCAAGTGGGTTTTCTCCGGGTGCTCCGTTTTCCTCCCACACTCCAAAGCTACACAGGTTTGTGGGTTAATTGGCTTCTGTAAAATGTTCCCTGGTGTGTTGGAGAGAACTAATGTATGGGTTGAACATTGGTCGGTGTGGACTCGGTGGGCTGAATGGCCTGCTATTATGCTGTATCTCTAGACTAAACTAAACTATATTAAAGAAGATAGCTTAAAGGTTGTGGTCCATGTTGGAACTAAGGAGAAAAACAGTTAAAGAAAACAGTCGTAGAGTCATGGCAGGAGGCCCTTTGGCCCAACATCCATGCTGCATCATCTGCGCTGGGCCCATTTGCCTGAGCTTGGCGCATATCGCCTCTAAACCTTTCCTATGCATGCACTTGTCCAAATGCCTTTTACATAATTATAGTATCTGCCTCAACTACCTCCTTGGGCAGCTCGTTCCTTATACCCAGTGTGGAAAAAGTCGCCCCTCAGATTCATTTTTCATCTTTCCATTCTCACCTTAAAACTATGCCCTCTGATTCCCACTACACTGGGTAAAATACGATGGGTTGAAAATCAGGTAGCGAGCATTGAATTGGCCTCAGTGCCAATCCCAAGAGAGAGTAGAAACAGGAGGACAGAGACTGGTTGCAGGGGAAAATGTTTCAATGACTTGGAAAATTCTGTGGCAGTAAGACATAATTGTAAACTCCGTTAAAGAACAGAACTTTAAAACACACCTCAGGCATCAGGTGAGGCAATCAATGTTCTACTTTAATTATGAGCATCAAATCGGTGCTAGCTCTGTTTGTTCTGTACCTTTTCATACCTCTAATTTTGCTCTCCCCTCACTCTCAGTCTGAAGAAGGGTCCCGACCCAAAATGCCACCTCTTCCATTTCTCCCGAGATGCTGCCTGACCCGCTGAGTTACTCCAGCATTTTGTGTCTATCTTCAGTGTAAACCAGCATCTGCAGTTCCTTCCTGACAATGAAACGCTCTTGACTCTTGGCGCTGCAAACCCTACTGAAATCTTCGCCTGGATTCTGAGGTGGGATGAAGATACAACTGCTGATCCCATCAACCCAGAGAGCAAACACCAACAAGAATACAATTCACAAAAATGGAAAGCAAGATTATACTGTTATGTGCTGTATGTAAAAATCCTTTCTGAAATCTATGAGTCAATAGCCAAGAGTGTTTATTTTGTCTGCTCCACTGCGAAATCCCCTCATGGTACGCCTACTTTGAAGAATTTCTACTACTCTTTCGGACGGGAGTCCTGCAACACCCTCTCTCGCTGTTCTTTTCTTCCTTACCATCCAGTGACAACCCCTTCTCCCATCTCCACTGGTCCCCCTCCTCTTGGACTCCCGCAGACGGTCCTTCTCTCCTCTTTAGACCTCTTCATTTCCAAACAGTCTGCGTGACATTCCATCGGTCCCCGCTCCGACTTGTTCTGCCTCTCCCCTGACTCTCAGTCTGAAGAAGGGTCTCGATCGGAAACGTCACCCACTCCTTTTCTCCAGAGATGCTGCCTGACCCGCTGAGTTACTCCAGCAATAGACAATAGACAATAGAGCAATAGGTGCAGGAGTAGGCCATTCAGCCGTTCGAGCCAGCACTGCCATTCAATGTGATCATTCAATGTGATTGTGGATGATCAATGTGATCATCCACAATCAATACCCCGTTCCTGCTTTCTCCCCATATCCCCTGACTCCGCTATCTTTAAGAGCCCTATCTCGCTCTCTCTTGAAAGTATCCAGAGAACCGGATTCCACCGCCCTCTGAGGCAGAGAATTCCACAGCATTTTGTGTCGAAATACAACGTCCCTTTGCCCCAGTAAAACTAGACTGTTCCTCGAACAAAGATTCACGTAATCTTTCACACAAAGTTTTTTTCCCTTTGTTGTTTATTTACATTATTAACTGTAATAGATTTCACGCATTCACTGTGGAGTAATTCCAGTATTCCTTATGGCCCTGTCCCACTGTACGAATTCATTCAAGAGTTCTCCCGAGTTTGACCTGATTCGAATGCAGAGATTTACAGTAATAGCCGCTCGTAGGTATTCAGGGCTCTCGTGGACATTTTTCAACATGTTGAAAAATCTTCACGAGTCTTCCCGAGCTTACCGTATTTCCCGAGTACCTGCCGTTAGCGTTACGAGCCGCTAAGAGACGTCCCGAGCTCCGACGTACCCGCTACGTATATTCTACGTGCTTACCATGAGTTCGATTTTTTTTTTTAACTCGGGAGAGCTCTTGAATGAGCTCGTACAGTGGGACAGGGCCATTAGTCTCAGATTGCTCTAACAAGACCTGTAAATGATGCAACTCCGAGAAACAGGGATTTTCTTTCAAAACCAACCCCCATGGCTGCTTAACCAATGTCCCAGTACCTTGTCAGGGGCTACGGGGAGAAGGCAGGAGAATGGGGTTAGGAGGGAGGGATATGATTGAATTGAGAGTAGCCTTGATAGGCCAAATGGCCTTGGATGTGGGAAGAATGTTTCCACTAATGGCAGAGTCTAGGTCTAGAGATCATAGCCTCAGAATTTAAAAAAACGTTCTTCTAGGAAGGAGATGAGGAATTTCTTTAGTCAGAGGGCGGTGAATTATTTGCCACAGAAGGCTGTGGAGGCCAAGTCAGTGGATATACTTAAGGCAGTGATAAATAGATTCTTGATTAGTACGGGTGTCAGGGGTTATGGGGAAAAGGCGGGAGAATGGGGTTAGGAGCGAGAGATAGATCAGCCATGATTGAATGGCGGAGTAGACTTGATGGGCCGAATGGCCTAATATTGCTCCTATCACTTGTGACCTGATGAGCTTTTGACCTCATTCTCCCCTTCCCCTTTTATGATTTTATTATTTTACGATTTTTATTCTTCTACAGTTCCATCTGACAGAATAGCCAACTAATCATTGGTGAGTTTTGGGTAGAAACGGGGGCAAACAGCTAGAAAAGGTCCATCTGTCTCCTCAGATCCTGGTGAACTTCTACCGCTGCACCATCGAGAGCATCCTTACCAACTGCATCACAGTATGGTATGGCAACTGCTCTGTCTCCGACCGGAAGGCATTGCAGAGGGTGGTGAAAATTGCCCAACGCATCACCGGTTTCCTCGCTCCCCTCCATTGAGTCTGTCCAAAGCAAGCGCTGTCTGCGGAGGGCGCGCAGCATCGCCAAGGACTGGTCTCACCCCAACCATGGACTGTTTACCCTCCTACCATCCGGGAGGCGCTACAGGTCTCTCCGTTGCCGAACCAGCAGGTCGAGGAACAGCTTCTTTCCGGCGGCTGTCACTCTACTCAACAACGTACCTCGGTGACCACCCCCCCCCCCCCCCCTGGACACTTATTATTATTTATTCAAATCGTTTGCTATGTCGCTCTTCCAGGGAGATGCTAAATGCATCTGAATCTGAATCTGAAAAGGGAATTGGGTTAGATCACGGAGCATGGAGCAGTAACGGGAACAGGTTAGGTCGGTGCCAAACATGATGCCAAGTTAAACCAATCTTCTCTGCCTGCGCACGATCCACATCCCCCCATTCCCTGCATTTTTATGTGACTCTCCAAAAGCCTCGTAAATGCCACGATCGTATCTACCTCCAGCACCACGTTTGGCATGCACTCCTGGCACTCACCCCTCCCTGTCAAAAACTTGTCCTGCACATCTCCTTTAAATTTTGCCCCTCTCACTTGAAAACGATGCCCTTTCCACGCTGAGAGGCAGCAACTCTATCGCTGCGCTGCTGTGCCACCCCGACAACACTGCGTCCTTTCCCACGATTTCTCACATACTAGCACCAGGGAGGCTACGCCCTCGATGATATCTCCACTCCAGTGGACAAAATAGGTCTGACTCTTTACCCTGCATCTACGCCTCTCATAATTTCATATACCTCCATCAAACGTCCCCTCAGCCTCCGACGCTCCAGAGAAATCCTTCCAAGTTTGTCCAACCTCTCCTGACAGGCACAAAATGCTGGAGTAACTCAGCGCGACAGGCAGCATCTCTGGAGAGAAAGAATGGGTGACGTTTCGGGTCGAGAGAAGGGTCTCGGCCCGAAACCTCACCCATTCCTTCTCTCCAGAGATGCTGCCTGTCCCGCTGAGTTACTCCAGCATTTTGTGTCTATCTTTGGTTTAAGCCAGCGTCTGCAGTTCCTTCATACACTCTCCTTATAGCTAAGACCTTCTAATCCAGTCTGTATTTTGTTATCTATTTTCTACACACTGGTAATGAGTGGACCAATATTACACACAATACTCCAAATGTGGCCAAGCCAAAGTCCCTTAAAGCTGTTACATGACTTCCTGACGCTTATACTCAATGCCCCAACCTATAAAAGCACGCCACGTGGGTTCTTTAGTTAAGTCAAGTCAAGTCACATTTATTTATATAGCACATTTAAAAAACAACTCTCGTTGGCCAAAGTGCTTTACATTTGTTATAAGAATAGCACAACAAAAACAAACTACATACATATATACATGTAGCCCTCACTCAGAGGACGTCAGGAAAGGCTTGGGAGTATAGATAAGTCTTTAGTCTTGACTTAAAAGAGTCGATGGAGGGGGCAGTTCTGATGGGAAAGGGGATGCTGTTCCACAGTCTAGGGGCTGCAACCGCAAAGGCGCGGTCGCCCCTGAGCTTATGCCTGGACCGTGGGATATTCAGCAACTCCAAGTCGGCCGATCTGAGGGGCCTGGAGGTGGAGTGGTGGGTGAGAAGACTCTTTATGTAGGTGGGGGCAAGCCCATTGAGGGCTTTGTAGACATGGAGGAGGATCTTGAAGTTTATATGGAACCGCACAGGAAGCCAGTGGAGAGAGGCCAGGATCGGGGTGATGTGGTCCCTTTTTCGGGTGCCCGTCAGGAGTCTCGCTGCGGCGTTTTGGACCAGTTGCAGGCGGGACAGGGAAGATTGGCTGATGCCAGTGTAAAGGGAGTTGCAGTAATCGAGGCGGGAGGAGATGAATGTGTGGATGATCTTTTCCAGGTCATCAAACTGGAGGAATTGTTTTATTTTAGCTATCGTCCGAAGCTGAAAGAAGCTGGCTTTAGCCACGGCATTGACTTGTTTGTCAATTGACTAGCTTTACCACTCTATCTTCTTATGTTGTCACTTTCAGGGACCTGTCAGCTTGGACCTGAAGATTCTTCTGTGCACTAATGTGGTAAGGATAGGAAGGGACAGCATTAGGTGTTTGCTTTAACTATAAGCTTTCAACTTACATTTGACCTCCAAATGTGCATCACCTTGCTCATCATCGAACACAAATGAAATCAGCTCAGTTTGGATTGCAAGTGTGAAAAATGCATGGTTAATAATGTGTTGACATAAATAACCACACGGTAACAACTTGCAATGACAGTAATTGAAACCTGCCTCACAGAAAGGGATGATTAAGGATACTCGATACTCCTGGAGACAAGACATTGAGGAAACAAGGGCAGAGGAAACAGGAGAACGAGCAGGCATTTTGAATAAGGGGAATATGAATCTGAGGGAAAGGAAGAAATGTACTTGGATGTTCAAAAATAGAATTCATTGTTCGGAATTTAATACTTTAGACTGTAGAGATACAGCACGAAAACAGGCCATTCGGCCCGCCGAGTCCGTGTTGACCAGCGATCACCCCGTACACTAATACTATCCTACACGCTAGGGATAATGTACAATTTTGCAATCGTAAACCTAAGTCATATGGTTCTCGTTTCCCATACTATGGGTAAAAGACTCTATGCATTTACCCGATGTACTGATGTAGGGTATGATTTGACTGCATATCACTTCTGACCTTATGACCTAATGAGAATTAGTCAGTTTGAAGGCCTGGATATTAGCTGCCAACGAGTTCTGGAACGCTTGCTTCAACATTTTGCAAAGAAGAAGGAATACAAAATTATCTAATATCTGATATACATTTATGTTTTTCCCGAATGTAATCTCTCACAGCTAAAAAAATTAAAATTAAAAATGAAGGGCTTCAATTTCTCTTGAGTACTCTCTTGACTTCTCCTAAAATAACAATTTCCTTATCTGTCGTTGGCTATTGTTTGAATTCAGCTATTCACTGGGCGAATTTCTTTGGAGCTTCTCCTGCTATTTTGGTTTCCAACCATATAATTTGCACAAAAGTATTAATTCTATCAAACATCCTCCAAGGTTGAACTTTACACAAGCCAACACCAAGGACTGAATCCAAACGCCTCCTCCAAATACATTTTAAGAGGAGTTTTTAAAACATGCAAGCATTCTGAATTCAGCAGAGATATTAACCATTTGGCCCATCATGTCTGTGGTCGGGCACAAAATGCCGGTGTAGCTCAACAGGTAAGGCAGCATCTCCGGTGAGAAGGAATGGATGATGTGTGTGGGTGATCAGTGGTTGGCGAGAACTAGTTGGGCCGAAGGGCCTGTTTCCACACTGCATCTCTGAACTCTAAACTCAATGGGCAAAGTCAAACAATCAAACTGAAGAGACAATTCTTACAGATCGCATAGTGGCAAACTAATTTCTCTGAGATGGGTTATTGTTAGATTGGTTTTAAATGATTTAGTAATGCAAGAATGGATTGAGATGATTTGGATTAACCAAGTAGTTTGAGGATTTCTTGCGCTTAAATTTGCACTCTCACCTTTTTTCTCTGTTGCAAAACAGCGCTATGCAGTGGGAGATAAAGTCCGCATTTACAATGTTCCAAACCGCGCTTGTAGCATAGAAACAGCATAGTTTAGCTGATCATGGATGCCCTGCCTTCCCGCCATTGTTACTTCCTGCGTAGCTAAGCAGCATGCAAGTAGGATAAACCCCGGAAAATGTGGAATCTCTGTGTTATTGGCAGATGAGGGATGAACAAAGAACTCCTCAAACTACAGAGCATCCTGGACAATACAGCTCACCCCCTCCATGACACACTGGACAACCTGAGGAGCACCTTCAGCAAAAGACTGGTTCCACCAAGATGCAGGACAGAACGGTACAGGAGACCCTTCTTCCTTGTGACTATCAAACTGTACAACTCCTCCTCCTTCTGTCATGGGGTAGACTGACTCCTCTACCCCCCCCCCCCCCCCCCCCCCCCCCCCCACCCCCCAATCTTTACACAAACTCAATCCTGGACTTTCCAAACGTCACTTCAGTTTCATGTATCTTGTTGCGTTCTTACAACTGTTTCCCTCCTGGGATAAGAAAAGTTCTATGGTATCATATCGTGTTGTGTCGTTTACGTGGCGACTCTTTGCGTACCTTGTGTGTGGTACCCAAAACAAAGAATTTCACTCTGACATGTCACATCGGTCAATCAAGTTGTGTCTCAACAAATGGCCGAGAACTGGGATACATTTCTTCAACGAGTGAGATTAAACTGGCGAACGTTGCAGAGAGTTGAAGGAGACTGCTCGGTGTTGGGAACCACATTATATATTTTGAAACTCAACTAAACATTTAACAGAACTGTAGTAAGAAAGCTACATAAAAACAATTTAGTTCATTCAATGCATTGAAGTCGATGTTTCAAAGAAAAAAACTTGAGTGTGAATTATATGTGGACTAATAACCCTTAGCTGTGACAGTAATCCCTCAGAAATTTGCTAACATTGGCACCTTCTAGTTGTGCATAAGCTGTGAGAATTACGGGGGAGAAATTTGTCATTGACTGCCATTTCTTGTTGTGAGCTCCTGTGTCAGCCACTGGATGTCATCGACTCTGAAGTGAATTCAACAGAATGTACCACTTAATTAATTTAGTAATTGATCTAAAGAGTGAAAACAGTCAAAGTGTGGAGAAAAGTGGAGCAGAGATGTACAATGGTGGGAAGGCAGGGCATCCATGAGCAGCAGCAGTGATTATATCTGATGTAACTTCACATACAAACTACATGGATAACCATGAAGAGATGAGCATGAGACGCTGGGAAAATAGTATGCGGTTATTGGGCGGCACAGTGGAGTACACGGTCACAGGGAGAACGTACAAACTCCGTGCAGACAGCACCCGTAGTCGGGGACGAACCTGGGGTCTCTGGCGCTGTAAGGCAGTAGCTCTACCGCTGTGCCACCGTGCCACCCAAACAGTAGAACAGGTCAAGATCAAATCTGGCAATGTGTGAGTCTTTTGCCCAACATATCTTGCCGTTAAAACATCAATTTTTCTAAAGCATATGAAGCGAGGCACAGTGCGCAGCTGATAGAGCAACTGCCTCAAAGCGCCAGGGATCTCAGTTTGTGTTTGGTCTCACCATGGCAGTGAAGAAAGTTGAGGACACTCAGTGGGTTTTGGAATGGGGAGGGGTCTTCAAATGACATCTTGAAGAGGTGTATGAGATCATGAGGGGATTAAATCAGGTAGATGCACCGAGTCTTTTACCCAGAGTTGGGTAATTAAGAACCAGAGGACGTAGGTTTAAGCTGAGAGGGGAAAAGTTTTAGTAGATGCCTTATGGGCCTGTCCCACTTGCGCGACTTTTTCGGTGACTACCGGCACCCGTCGAAGGTCTTGCAGTTCGCCAAATATTTTCAACATGTTGAAAATTCAGCGGTGACCAGAAAGACGCTATGGCTCTTTGGGCAACTGAGGAGACTACTCACGACCATACAGGAGACATGTCGCGGGGTGAAGCCTGCATGGTCATGAGTAGTCGCCCAGAGAGCCGTACTTTGTTCTGGTCGCCGCTGGATTTTCAACGTTGAAAAATTTCGGCGACCTGCAATGACCTATGATGGGTGCCAATAGTCGCCGAACAAGTCGCGTAAGTGGGACAGGCCCATGAGGGGCTACATTTTCAGACAGAGGGTGGTGGGTATATACTGTATGGAACAAGCTGTTGGAGGAGTTAGTTGAGGTAGGTACTATAACAACATTTAAAAGACATTTGGACAGGTACATGGATAGTAAAGGTTTGGAAGGTAATGGGGAAAACGAGAGTGTGAGATCAGTGTAAATGGGGCATCTTGGTCAGCGTGGGCAAGTGGGGCTGGGGCCTTTTCCATGCTGTTTAACTCCACGATTGTATAACATGCAACCAGGAACTTAAAATGGCCGGTCCGGGCAATGATCAGGTACTTGCAAAATGGCCGCCTCGCCTGTGCTTGGTCATGTCAATGTAGAGGAAGCCACATGAGGAGCACCAAAATTTCCAATTTTTACCAAAGCTGATTAACCTACAAACCTGTACGTCTTTGGAGCATGGTAGGAAACCGGAGCACCCGGGAAAAACCCACTCGGTCATGCGGTGAACGTACAAACTCTGTACGGACATCACCCGTAGTCAGGATCAAACCCGGGTTTCTGGCGCTGCAAGGCAGCAACTCTACCGAAATGCCACCGTGCCGCCTTAAAGTATCTCCAGCAATTTCAGTTTTCAGTTCAGATTTCATAGAAACATAGACATAGAAACATAGAAATTAGGTGCAGGAGTAGGCCATTCGGCCCTTCGAGCCTGCACCGCCATTCAATATGATCATGGCTGATCATCCAACTCAGTATCCCGTACCTGCCTTCTCTCCATACCCCCTGATCCCCTTAGTCACAAGGGCCACATCTAACTCCCTCTTAAATATAGCCAATGAACTGGCCTCAACTACCCTCTGTGGCAGAGAGTTCCAGAGATTCACCACTCTCTGCGTGAAAAAAGTTCTTCTCATCTCGGTTTTAAAGGATTTCCCCTTTATCCTTAAGAACTCCAAAGACGTACAAGTTTGTCAGTCAATTGACTTGGTATAAGTGTAAATTGTCCCCAGTGTTAATGTGTGGTGACCGCTGGTCGCTGCGGACTCGGTGGGCCGAAAAGCCTATTTTCATGCTGTATCTTCAAACTTAAAAATATTTCAAAGAAACATAGAAACATTGAAAATAGATGGTGGAGTTGGCCATTCGGCCCTACTTGCCAGCACCGTCATTCAATATGATCATGGCTGATCATCCAAAATCAGAACCACGTTCCTGCGTTTTCCCCCATATCCCTTGATTCCGTTAGCCCTAAGAACTAAATCTAACTCTCTCTCGAAAGCATTCAGCAAATTGGCCTCCACTGCCTTCTGTGGCAAAGAATTCCACAAATTTACAACTCTCTGGGTGAAAACATTTTTCCTCATCTCAGTCCGAAATGGCCTACCCCTTATTCTTAAACCATGACTGAATATTCAGTTTTTGACGCACTTCCATAATTTGTGAAACCTTTATTTCCATATCCCTTTAAGGATTTCTCCTCCCCATTACACTTGCAATCTGATTGCCAGCCTAGTTTCCTCTCATTGCCATTGTTTAATAAAGTTGAAACCTATACTGTTTAATGGCATAACCGTGTGGTTGCAAGATAATCTATTATTCAGAGCAATTTAGTTCTCACACCACATGCAATCTGCAATATAAACTACTGCTGACTAGCAGATGTTGTTCCTAGTGGGTCGTACAATGCACCATTTTATAAAAACAAACACTACATCATAAAACAGGGCATGTATTATTCAGCTTCTAAAGTGCCGCTTTCTTCACTTATTTTTCATTCTAAATGCCACATGTTTAAGTGCATGATTTAAGAATTAATGTTTGTTTGTGAGAAAAGTGTTTTTTACAATTGGCAGTTGTTTGTAAATTCATAAATCATAAATCATGCAACAGTTTTTGCTTGGTTTGGTGATACAGCGTGGGAACAGGCCCTTTGGCCCACTGCATCCATGCCAACCATTGATTTGCCAATGCTAAACATTTGTTATTAGTTTTCATTATTGCTGTGATTCCACCAAGATGCAGGACAGAACGCCGCAGGAGATCCTTCTTCCCTGTGGCTATCAAATTGTACAACTTCTCCCCCTTCGGTCATGGGGTAGACTGAGAGACTGACTCTCCTCCCCTCCCCTCGCCAATATGTACACATCCCCAATCCTTTCCACTCGTCACTTTAATTTAATGTTTCATGTATTTTGTGTTTTTTATGACTGTTGGCAGATCAATTTCCCTTCTGGAATAAATAAAGTTCTTTCGTATCGTATCATACATTAATTTATATATATATATGTGTGTGTGTGTATATCTATTATTATATTACTAAAACTCTGTTCTTGACCGGTTTCGGCTTTCTGTGCTGCGGTTTCCGAGAGTATGCCGCCACCTACGGCCGTCATTTTTGGCCACCTCACTCAGAGCCCCCCTCCGCCGCGTGTGTGCCGAGGATTTTTCCCGTCGATGAAAATTGACAGAGATATTAATGTTTTTACAACATTCCCCATTCTCTCTGCTGCCCCTGCTGGAGGGAGGGGGAGCGACTATAAAACCAGGAAGTGGTGTGCCTCAATCAGTCTCTGCAAGTGGTGTGCCTCAATCAGTCTCTGCAAGTGGTGTGCCTCAATCACAGCTTTGAATGACACTGACAAATGTCTACAGCACTGTGAGTACCCTTAATTTGGTTTGAAAATGAAAATAGGGTTAGAGGTAAAAAAAAGCACTGCCTGCAAATAGTTGTTTGGGTTTGGGTTGAAGTAAAAAGGCACTCCTTCTCCCCCCTTCTCCCCCTGCCCCCCTCCCCCCCCCCCCCCCCCCCCCCCCCCTATTTCTCTCTCCCCCCCTCTCTCCCCCCCCTCTCTTTCTCTATCGGTCTCTCTATGTTTATCTCTCCCCCCTCTCTGTACATTGCTCCCCCCCCTCTCTCTTTCCCCCCTCTCTCCTCCCCCTGGGACCCCCCTCTCTCAATAAAACACTCCTGACCCTCTCACACTTGTTATTCCAATTCCCTCCATCAACGCGTCTAGACATTAAGGGGGGGGGGGGGGTAGTTAGTGTGTGACGCTGCATGCCGCTTCGCCTCCCACCCACAACCACACGTTGGGGGAACAGACCCAACGGGTCTGCACCTGGTCTAGTACAGTATATATGTCTGCATGTATTTGTGTATATATGTATATACTGTATGCACATACTGATTTTTTTTCTTGTTTATTATATAGTTTATAGTGTATAGTTTATTATATTAGATATTAGAGTTAGATAGAGCTCTAGGGGCTAGTGGTCAAGGGATACGGGGAGAAGGCAGGCACGGGTTATTGCTAGGGGACGATCAGCCATGATCACAATGAATGGCGGTGCTGGCTCGATGGGCCGAATGTCCGCCTCCTGCACCTATTTTCTATGTTTCTATGTTTCTATATCGGTTATAGTATTGTTTATGTTGATATATTCTGTTACATTGCTACAAGTAAGAATTTCATCGTTCCATCTGGGACAAATGACAATAAAGCACGCTTGACTATCTTGACTCTTGTTATTCCAATTTCTCATCAACTCTCTAGACATTAAGGGCAATTTAAAGAGGCCAATTAACCTACAAACCCGCATGTCTGTGGGATGTGGGAGGAAACCGGAGCACCTGGCGGAAACCCATTTGGTTACATGTAGGTGCATCGTGCAAACTCCACACAGACAGCACCTGAGGTTAGGAGCGAGCCCAGATCACTGGCACTGTGAGGCAGCAGTTCTACCGGCTGCACCCCTGTGCCAGCCTTCATTTAGACAGAGCCTGTGGAATTCTTTGCTGCACAAGGCTGTGCAGGCCAATGGATATTTTTAAGGCAGAGATGGGTTAATTCTTGATTAGTACAGGTGTGAGGGGTTATGGGGAGAAGGCAGGAGAATGTGGTTAGAAGGAAGAGATAGGTCAGCCATGATTGAATGGCGGAGTAGACTTGATGGACCGAATGGCCTAATTCTACTCCTATCCCTCATGACCTTACATGATCTTCAAAAATGTAAATGGATGGAAAAATGTAAATGCATGGCAAAAGAATCAAAATTGGTTGGATTTGTGCTACTGCCTGCAAAACGTATCCAAAGTTGGTACCATCTTTAGCAGATTCCTTTTGCACTAGTATTGGCTTAAATAATTCATTGAATTTCGGTTGGTTATATATTATCTGTGTAATGTGTTTTACAGGCCTGTTATGCTGCTGGACGTTAGAAATTCACTGTTCCATTATTGGTGCATATGAGAGTTAACCACTCTTGACTCTTGAAGACTCAACATGTATTGAGTTGACCAATTCTTGCATAGTGAGGTATTGCACATGATGTTATTGTATAACACAATTGTAGATTCTCATTTGCTGATCTATTAATTTGCTCGCTGAATTTTCAGGCCACTTCAACATGTTTATCCATGAGTTTTGAATCTAATTTTCCAGTTCGAGCATCAAAACTAAACTCCATGGTTTGATCGCTTTCCCCCGCTGCTCTTATATTCTCATTTTCAAAGTTTTCAAAGGTCCAAAGGTCAGTTTATTGTCACATGTACCAATTAAGGTACAAACAAACTCGGATTACCATACAGCCATACTAAAAAAAAGCAACAAGACACACAACTACATAAAAATTAACATAAACATCCACCACAGTGGATCCCCCATGTTCCTCGCTGTGATGGAAGGCAATAAAGTCTAATCTTCTTCCCTCTTTATTCTCCCGCGGTCGGGACAGGCGGTCGAGGTGATCGAAGCTCCCGCGATCGGGGAGATCGAAGCTCCTGCAGTTGGAGCTCCCGAAGTCGGTCTCTAACCAAGGGACCGCGAGCTCCACAATGTTAAAGTCCGCAGGCTCCCGCATTTGGAGCACTCAAAGTCGATCCCCAGCAAGAGGCCGCCAACTCCTCGATGTTAGGCCGCAGTGCAGAAGGAGATACAATATGGAAAAAGTCGAATCTCCATTCAGGTAAGTGATGTGTAAAAGGTTCCCCCAACCCCCTCCCCCCCCCCCCCCATAAAACAAGCTAAAGATACACTAAAACCTACATTTAACATGCACTTTAAAACAACAAAGAAGGAAAAGGACGAGACAGACTGTTGGCGAGGTTTTGGTTATTTGACCGATTTAATTTCCCTGGAGGAGAGTACTGATTCATGAAACCACATGTGCATTGAAAAAGATCTTTCCTCACGTTAAACTGGTTTAAGTCAGATTAGCTGGTTTGATCGTGCAACTGCTAGCCAAATGATTACTTATATGGCAAATGCACCCTTTCCTCCTGATTAAATATAACTTGTACACCTTGTTGTCACCTTCCTCTCAGCTAACAATGAACCATTCTACATTTCCTTCTCACCAGCTGCTTTGATCTGTCGTTTTCTCACCTTACCCCACCTCTGTATCTATAGAATCCCTCTCCCCCGACTCTCCAAAGGGTCTCGAGCTGAAATGTCACCCATCCTTCTCTCCAGAGATGTTGCCTGTCGCAATTACATAAATTATTCCTTAATGCAAAATAGTTGAACCAAAATGTGTTCCTTGCATTTTAAAAACATTTTATAGTACAGTTTATAAAATATGCATGATTTTCAGTGAACTTGGCCTTCCTGTATAGATGTTATTGTTTTTATGTGACTTCAGGTTGCACCTTTCTCACGGGGCGATTTGACGCAAGAGGTAACCAGAGTTTAACATCGTGGGAACCTCGTGCGATAACAGTACGGCATTCGTGGACCACCGTGGACCACCGTGGCGCTAACGTCAGGTAATCGTGTAACTTGGGTACTCGGGAGAAAATTCAAGCAAGCTTGAATTTCTCCAAGAGTGACTTGTACACTTGTGGTTGAGCATTGCAACATTTTATGAACGTAGTGGCCAGTGCGATATCCGTAGTAACTCTTGCGGTTACCGTGGGAACTCCTGCGAACGGTGAACCCGGAAGCTGGACAGAGGGGACAGAAGGTGAGTAAAAAAGGTGTTCTCAATGTCGCCAATGGAACATGTGTCCATCGAGGACGTCCCACCTCATTGTCATTGTTGGAGAATCTTTTTAACAGGAACACGCAGAGATGGCTCCCAGAAAAGCTCAAAGAAAGGGGGTAAAGCGTGTCAGAAAGGTTTTTGCCATGCAGGAGAATGAGGAGGAGACGCAGCAAGAGAGACAGGTGGAGAGGCAACAGGAGATGCCAGAGATAACACTGCCTGTGGGCTCCTTGGAGAAGGGAGAGGGTGAGCAAGGTGGATTTCAGATTGCCTCCCCAGTAGCCGTTGTAGGAATAGCCTCTACAGACGCGTATATAAAGGGAAGATGGCAGAAGGTAAGGCCATATAACTTCTCCAGGGAACAAGAGGGGGAACTTGTAGAATGGTACCAATTCAACGAGATTCTCTACGATAAATCCAGAGAGGATTATAGAAACAGGGAGAGAAAACGGAACCTGCTGGAGATGAAGGCTGCGGAGTATCCCGGGTGCTCATGTGAGTATATGTAACGATATATCAGGTCATCAACAGGAGAACCATTTAATGTTATCCAAGATTTAAAAGCATACAATGCTATAGATGTAAAAGTGCTGTTTTTACAGTTAACTTAAACTTCTCTTATAAGTCTGTCTGTGCCCTGCAGCTGCAAAGTAAAAAAGTCGCAGACAGCTTTTACACCCTCTGTGTTTGAGGTTGGAATCATGTCTCTAAGTGCCATAAAATAAATTATGACGTCATTTGTGTCACGTGATGATTTAATTACACTTGACGGTTTGCAATGCTCATTCAAGAGTTAACGGGAAAGCTCGGGAGACGGACAAGTCACTCGCACAAATAACAGAAATGCCGAGTACCGTGGGAACTCTTTGTCAACCCCCCCGTTATATCGTATGATATCGTGCTAGACAACGACCACTTCACTCTGGTCACATCTTGCGTCAAGTCGCCCCGTGAAAAAGCCCCGTAACAATATGTGATACGTAATGGAGAAAGGCTTATCTATATTTGTTTTGCCCCTACCATAAAACTCACAGCTGGAATTCATGCGATTCATAAACTATGCAGATTCTGAATGAATCTGCAATTTCTGCTCGGTACTGGTGTTAGTGCTTTGGAAAGAAGACTTTAAATAATCTGATGTATTAAAAAAATATATATATTTGGTCAATTGGCAGCATATTTGTGCAAATTATCCAAAAGCACATAAAAAAATTCAACCAGGAACCGAGAGATGAATTATTAAAATCTATAATGCAAAACTATAGTCCAGTTAGCTAAAAAATAAAACCGTTGAAAGTAATTACCTAAAATAAATCGGGCAGAGGAATCAACAGCACTTTTGGACGAGGCTGCATTCGAAGAAGCAAGCGTGAAAATGGGACATCAGGAATTGATTAGCCATTATTGGAAACAGGGCGCATAATAAGATATTATTTAGGCCTCAGGCCCTTGAGTAGTAATCTCCAAATGGGATGTCAAGGTTTAATATTTTACATCAAAACAGCATAGCATGAGGTGTTGTCAGTGGTTTATAGTCATATTTCATTGTTCCTGGAGGCAGAAACGCGAAGGTAGATGCCCTGCTTGTGGCAGTAAAATGCTGAATTACTCATGAATTGCATGGAGTTGACTTGTAGACCAGTGGCTCTGAAGCAAGAGCTAAAATATGCGGCATATTACAGTGGAAGTTCGCCACAATATACAGTCACGGTTTCACAGTGAAGAGTTTACAAACATGAAGCTGCATTTTTGACTTGATTGGGTCTTCATTAAATTTCTCAGTGTCATTAAAGTACGACTGAGAAACTCCAGAACTCTTTGCAGGCCTAGACACAAGGAACTGCAGATGGTGGTTTACAAAAACAGGCACAAAGTGCGTAGAGGAATTCGGCAGGTCAGGCAGCATCTCTGGAGAACGTGGATAGGTGATGCTTTGGGTTGGGTCCCTTCTTCAGACTGGTGAAGTAACTCAGCGGGCCAGGCAGCATTTCTGGAGAACGTGGATAGGTGATGCTTTGGGTCGGGTCCCTTCTTCAGGCCAGTGAAGTAACTCAGCGGGCCAGGCAGCATCTCTCGGGCTGGAATAACACAATGGGATAGCCAGCATCTCAGGACATTTAGGAAGGGTCCCAAGCTGACATGTCACCTAGTGATGCTCTCCAGAGCAGCAGCCTGACCCGCTGAGTTACTCCAGCATTTTATGTCTTTCTCTGTGGGCCTATGTCAGAAATGTTTGTTTCTTATTGTCACTCATGTCGTATCGGTACACATACACTTTCTCCACTATACATTACAACAATATACAATTGTTTAATTCAAACAAGGCTCCAAGTTGCAATATGGAATCCAAAATATAACACAAATTAATAATACACTGATACACCTCTGACTCTCTAATTATACCCCTCTCGTTTTTTTAAAGCACCATAGATTGCTACAAACATATGATGAGTTTTTGTTGGCACTGGGCCGGTACTCATAGATACATAGATACATAGAAAATAGGTGCAAGAGTAGGCCATTCGGCCCTTTGAGCCTGCACCGCCATTCAATATGATCATGGCTGATCATCCAACTCAGTATCCCGTACCTGCCTTCCCTCCATACCCCCTGATCCCTTTAGCCACAAGGGCCCCATCTAACTCCCTCTTAAATATAGCCAATGAACTGGCCTAAAACTACCCTCAATTGCAGAGAATTCCAGAGATTCACCACTCTCTGTGTGAAAAATGTTTTTCTCATCTCGGTCTTAAAAGGATTTCCCCCTTATCCTTAAACTGTGACCCCTTGTTCTGGACTTCCCCAACATCGGGAACAATCTTCCTGCATCTAGCCTGTCCAACCCCTTAAGAATTTTGTAAGTTTCTATAAGATCCCCCCTCAATCTCCTAAATTGCAGCGAGTACAAGCCGAGTCTACCCAGTCTTTCTTCATATGAAAGCCTTGACATCCCAGGAATCAGTCTGGTGAACCTACCCACAGGAGTTTAGACAAATGAGGGAGGACAACATTGAAACGTACACAATAGTGAAAGGCTTGGATAGAGTGGATGTGGAGAGGATGTTTCCACTAGTGGGAGAGTATTGGACCAGAGGTTACAGCCTCAGAATTAAAGGACTTTCTTTTAGGAAGATGAGGAGATATTTCTTTAGTCAGATGGTGGTGAATCTGTGGAATTTGTTGCCACAGAAGGCTGTAGAGGCAAAGTCTGTGGATATATTTAAGGCAGAGATAGATGGATTCTGTGGCAATGAATTGTGCTGTGCACATAAATACCAAAATGTCTCTACTCCTTGCAAGTTCCAGAGAAAATATTCTGATATGTGGTTCTCAGCTCCAAATCCTTCCCATATTTCCTCGTGTTGCACAATGAATTTTATTTGCCATGGTTTTGTCCATCTATTTTGCGTGGGACCCATTTTATTTTTCTTCTCCCGTTCAAACTACGCAAATAGAATTATGTCGGAGGATAATTTGTGCTTGTTTCCAAGTAGTACAGGCAAAGGCCCCTTGTCTCTGTTCCTCCATTAGCTTAATTAGGAAACAGATGGCAGCATCAAAAAGGCTTGCCAACAAGAACTATTTTTGGATCTTCCAAATAGGAAAGAAGTCTACAAAATCTGGTTGGTAAGTCATACCGTGCAGGTTTGTGTTTTCTTAACCCAGGATAGTTTTACATGAGTGACTAACACATCACACCTTAGAGTGAGTGCGCTGCTTCTAAAAGCGTAGTGCTCCTGATAAACTCAAACAGAAAACTATTTTGTTTGCTTCTAGTTCATTCACCATTTGGAGCAGAATTAGGCCGTTCGGCCCATCGGGTCTACTCCGCCATTCAATAATGGCTGATTTACTTTTCCCTCTCAACCCCATTCTCCTGCCTTCGCTCCGTAACCCTGACACCCTTATGCCCCTGTCCCACTTAGGAAACCTGAACGGAATCCACTGGAGACTTTGCGCCCGACCCAAGGTTTCCGTGCGGTTCCCGGAGGTTTTTGTCAGTCTCCCTACCTGCTTCCACTACCTGCAACCTCCGGCAACCACCTGCAACCTGTGGGAACCGCACAGAAACCTTGGGAGGGGCGCAAAGTCTCCAGAGGTTTCCGTTCAGGTTTCTTAAGTGGGACAGGGGCATTACTAATCACAAATCTGTCAAACTCTGCCTTAAAAATACCCAATGATTTGGCCTCCACTGCCGTCTGTGGCAATGAATTCCACAGATTCACCATCTTCTGACTAAATAAATTCCTCCTCATCTCCCTTCTATTCATACAAAATGTTTTTGGAGATTATCTGATATGCAAATATTATCCACGTTGAAAGGAAAATGTATTGCTGTTGCAGAATCATAGTCCTAGAGTTGTACTGCGCGGAACAGGCCCTTCAGCCCAATTGATCCATGCCAGCCGAGTTACCGAACTGAGCTAGTCCCACCTGCCTGTGCCTGGACCATATCCCTTTAAACATTCCCCATCCATGTATTTGCCAAATGACTTTTAAATATCGGACGTACCCATCTCTACCACTGCCCCTGGCAGTTGTTTTAATGTTGTTTAGTTCAGTTTATTTTTCTCGCATGTACCGAGGTACAGTGAAAAGCTTTTGTCTGCGAGCTATCCAGTCAGAGAAAAGACTGTACATGATTACAGTCAAGCCATCCAACTGCACAGCTGAAGGATAAAGGACACAACATTTAGTGCAAGAGAAAGTCCGATAAGTACAGGTGTCAGAGGTTATGGGGAGAAGGCAGGAGAATGAGGGAGAGATAGATCAGACATGATGGAATGGTGTGGACTTGATGGACCGAATGGCCTAATTCTACTCCTATCACTTATGAGCTGATGACTTTATGAATGGGATTAGGAGGAAGAAATAGATGAGCCATGATTGAATGGCAGATTATACATAATGGGCCAAATGGCCTAGTTCTACTCCTATCCCTTATGACCTGATGATCTTTTCAAGTCCGATTAAAAGTTCTAAGGTCTCCAATAAAGTAGATGGGAGATCACGAGTGCACTCTAGCTGGTGAGAGTCCAGACCATTCAGTTGCCTATTGACAGCTGGGAAGAAACTATCCCTGAATCTGGTGATGTACGCTTTCACACTTTTATACCTCTTCCCTGATGGGAGAGGGGAGAAGAGGGAATGACCGAGGTGAGACTGCTCTTTGATTATGCTGGTGGCCTTGTTGAGGCAGCGTGAAGTGTTGATTGCGTCTACGAAGGGGAGGTTGGATTTGTGTGATGGACTGAGCTATGTCCACAATCCATCCAATATTGTTTCATGTGTGCACCAACGTCTGATGAGAAAATTGGGCCCAGTTGATTAAAATAACTCGTTCAAAAAGATCACAACATATTAAAGGCTAAGTAAAAAGATTGATTGTGCAACAGAAAGCCTATCCATTCAAAGCAATCACCCAATCACAAATATTGATATCTTTGTAATAGTTTTCAGTAAGAAACAATTACTGATTATGGGGAGAAGGCAGGAGAATGAGGATGAGAGCGTGAGATAGATTAACCATGATTGAATGGCGGAGTAGATGCGATGGGCCAAATGGCCTAATTCTGCTCCTGTGTCTTATGGAGTGCAGTAGAACAAATCTGAATGTTCTCACTTCTGTGTTAAATCATCTCTTTGTTAAGGGCCTGTCCTACTTACACGATTTTTCAGCGGACTGTCTGCGACCTTCAAGCTCGGGGGCACACGCCTGAAAAACCGCGAGCTGGAACGACCGTCAGCGCAGAACACACACACACGCATGCACGTGCACACACACACACACACACACACAAACACACACACACACACAAACACACACACGCACACGCACACACACACACGCACACACATCACAAAGGCACACACACACACACACACACACACACACACACACACACACACACACACACACACACACACACAAACACACACACACACACACACACACACACACAAACACACACACACACACACACACACACACACACACACGCACACACATCGCAAAGGCACGGGCCAGGGAAAGTGGGGGAACGCTGTCTGAAATTCACATGGTGCAAAGCCAAGGTGATACCCGCAATGAACAGGAAGGTTAAAGATGGCTAGCACAGTCATTTAAAAGAGCAGGGAGGGGGAGGCGAGGGGAGAAGGGGGGAGACGGGGGGAGAAGGGGGTAGACGGGGGGGGGGGGGGAGGGGGGGGGGGGGGGGGAAGGATTGGTGATACATTTTAAGAAGCCAGACTACTCTTTAATAAGCCAGAGATACACAGCTGTGGTTTGGCAGGCATTTAACATTACCGGTCGGTTTTCCTGGGATCTGAAAACTCGTGCTTACGTTTTTTTTTCACCAATGAGCCAATTAATATGCCAGGTCAGCAAAAGAGATTTCCTACGGCTGCCTCGACTACCTACAACGACATGGCAAACCCACTACCACTGCAGTACGACTTCAAAGTTCTTCAAATTTCTCCCATGGCGACCAATTTATGATCGCCGAAAATATTTCAACATGTTGAATAATTTTGCACGACCAACTGAGGCCGCAAATAGTTACCACCAGGCGGGAACTCCTCTCTACCATGAAGGAGACTCACCAGAGACCACCTACGAACATGTAGCAACCATGTGGCGAGCGCAGTCTCCTGAACTCGCAAATCAGGTCACCTAAGTGGGACAGGCCCTTTACTCCACAAAGTTCACAAAGTCATAAGGTTGTAAGGGATAGCAGTAGAATTAGGCCATTAGGCCCATCAAGTCTACTCCGCCTTTCAATCATGGCTGATCTATCTCTCCCTCCGAACCCCATTCTCCTGCCTTCTCCCCATAACACTGCAACACTCTATGACTGTATGACTCCATCTCTCCACTGAAGCAGCTTCTATGTATCTGTTCTCCTGCTGTGCTCGGGGTTGTAATAAATGCTACCTCTCCTCTCCAGAAGACCAGCCGCTGCTGGAGTCTGCTCATCCATGCGGGAATTATTTGTTTTCTACTTATCATCTCTCTTTCATTACCAGAGTGCCATGGGATTATCACCCGTGGGAAGGATGTAATCTCACACAGGGATACAAGACGTGCGACTGGAATCAGGGAGTTTCATATTGTTTTAACTTGCAATAATATTGGACATTTGCCCCATGGCTGTTTTATTTGCAGAAGCAATTGTCCTTCCCAAAAACCACCAGAAACAGAAGAAATAAATCCTTTGCACTATCCATCACTTTCGGGGTCATTATATGGAAACTTACATAGAAACATTTTTGTAAATTTGAAAATTGCTTTACCTTTGCAATGTGTGCATTTCTGCTTTCAAGTCTTTTGGACTGAGCAAATAATAAGCTGGAGGGCTGTGAGTCTGTGATCAGGCAATGCATAGATTTCTGTGGACTTTATCCAGATATGTGCTACTTGAATCTTAAGTGCCAGTTCCACAGGATTGCCGGCAAACGGCAAGAAAAATCCAGAACCTGGTTTCATTTTAATCAAGACATGGAAATATTCATCCATACATCTTCTTTTGAAAGGTACCTTCACGTCAGATGGGAGAGGAGTTGTAAAGTTTGATATTCACAGGGAAGAAGGATCTCCTGTGGCGTTCTGTCCTGCATCAGGGTATCTTTTAACCCTCACCTGAAGCTCCTGCTGAAGATGACATTATGGTAGCCGCCATCCTTGAAAACATCAGTTCCTGTACACGTGGTTCCTCAAACATGGGAGGGTGGTGTCAAACATGGGGGGGGAGGGGCAAAGCTTAAAGGAGATGTTTAGTGCAAGTTTTTTATAGTGAGAGTGGTGGGTGCTTGGAATGTGTTGCCAGGTGGTGGAGTCAGATATGATAGGAGCGTTTAAGAAATCTTTAGATAGGATATGCTGAGAATGGAGAGATATACATCATGTCAGGCAGAGGAGATCAGTTTAACTTGGCATCATGTTCAGCATGGACATTGTGGGCTGAAGGGCCTGCTTCAGTGCTGTGCTAAATGGTGTTCCATGTTCTGACCTCCCTTGTGCAGTGGCAGGTTGCCAAACACACAGGTCAGAGAGCTGCCTGGGGAGCGCCGACCATGCGTTTTGATGGTCAATGGAAGGGATTAAAATTAATTTGGGAATAATTTGTCTGGCACGGTGGCGCAGCGGTAGACTTGCTGCCTTACAGCGCCAAAGACCCAGGAACGATCCCGACTATAACGTCCATAGGTTCCTGAAGTGTTATTTATTGGAGGAGGACCTGGAGAAGTCGGGCGCTGGGCCGGGGTCAGCAGGAGGGTGAACCGGGGGTCACGCCTCCAGCGCTTTCAGGGTCAGCTGCAGGGGGCAGCCCCGGGACGCAAAGATGGCCGTGCGAGGGGAGGGGCGTTGGATCGCTGGAACTGCTCCAGTACATCGAGCACACTTTGAATAATGGCGTCAAAGGGGCAGCACGGTGGCGCAGCGGTAGAGTTGCTGCCTTACAGCGCCAGAGACCCAGGTTCGGGTGCTGTCTGTACGGAGATTGTACGTTCAAGAGGATTTGAGTATAGGAGCAGGGAGGTTCTACTGCAGTTGTACAGGGTCTTGGTGAGACCACACCTGGAGTATTGCGTGCAGTTTTGGTCTCTCCAAATCTGAGGAAGGACATTATTGCCATAGAGGGAGTGCAGAGAAGGTTCACCAGACTGATTCCTGGGATGTCAGGACTGTCTTATGAAGAAAGACTGGATAGACTTGGTTTATACTCTCTAGAATTTAGGAGATTGAGAGGGGATCTTATAGAAACTTACAAAATTCTTAAGGGGTTGGACAGGCTAGATGCAGGAAGATTGTTCCCGATGTTGGGGAAGTCCAGGACAAGGGGTCACAGCTTAAGGATAAGGGGAAAATCCTTTAAAACCGAGATGAGGAGAACTTTTTTCACACAGAGAGTGGTGAATCTCTGGAACTCTCTGCCACAGAGGGTAGTTGAGGCCAGTTCATTGGCTATATTTAAGAGGGAGTTAGATGTGACCCTTGTGGCCAAGGGGATCAGAGGGTATGGAGAGAAGGCAGGTACGGGATACTGAGTTGGATGATCAGCCATGATCATATTAAATGGCGGTGCAGGCTCGAAGGGCCGAATGGCCTACTCCTGCACCTAATTTCTATGTTTCTATGTTTCTATGTTCTCCCCGTGACTGCGTGGGTTTTCCCCGAATGCTCCGGTTTCCTCCCACCCTCCAAAGACATGCAGGTTTGTAGGTTAATTGGCGTCTGTAAACTGTGCACATGAATCATAGATCGATTTGAACCAATTTTCAGAGCCGAATGCTTGTTTGTAGTTATCTTTACCATGGCAATTGTTTAGACTGGATTCTGGCATCACGAGTTGCCCTCCTTTAGAAACATAGGAAATAGGTGCAGGAGTAGGCCATTCGGCCCTTCGAGCCAGCACCACCGTCCAAAGATGTGCAGGTTTGTAGGTTAATTGGCTTGGTATAAATGTAAAGTTGTCCCTATTGTGTGTAGGGTAGTGTTAATGTGCAGGGATCGCTGGTCGGCGTGGACTCAATGGGCCGAAGGGCCTGTTTCCGCGCTGTATAGAAACATAGAAACATAGCAAAATAGTTGCAGGAGTAGGCCGTTCAGCCCTTTGAGCCAGCACCGCCATTCAATATGATCATGGCTGATCATCTAAAATCAGTAACCCGTTCCTGCTTTCTCCCCATATCCCTTGATTCCTTTAGCCCTGAGAGCTAAATCTAACTCTCTCTTGACTATCTCTAAACTAGACTAAACTAAACAAAACATATGTAGGTCACAGCCACTGTTCCATGGCAATAGAAATTGAAATGAACTGGAAAGCCTGCTTTGAAGCAGCACAACTTTGTAAAATTCAACATCACAGAGACGTAGGAAATCATTTGTGGAACTGAGAGGGATATACAAACGAATGTGCAAGTTGTCAAATGCATTGCCGTTCTCGGAGCTGGAAAGAGCTGTGTGCATTTCAAATGCAACCAGAGACACAGCGGGGAAACTGATAAAAGAGATGTAAATGTACACAAGGATAGATCACACAGTCCTTGAGCTGAAAGAGGATCCACGATAGATTTCTTGCGCTGTATTAATTAAGATGATCTGTCTTTCACCTATAGATTTAACTTCTCTGCATCGTTACCAAGATGGGAACGCAGACACAGCTCCAAGCCAACCCATGTCACGTCAGATGTGGATTTCAAGGTGGGACTTGACTTGACACGTTTCAGGCTAATGATTTTATTGACTGCCAAGGTACCTCGCCGAACTTTCATCTGAAATGCGATACCAGGACTTCGAGGTCAAAAAATAATCAATGCAATGCTCTAAACAACAACTGGAATTAACATGCTGCGGAGTCTCCGATTTCAATGTCTTTGCATCCCCTTGATGCATATTGAGGCGAGGTAGGGTCTCGACCCGAGACCTCACCCATTCCTTCTCTCCAGAGATGTTGTCTGAGTTACTCCAGCTTTTTGTGTCTACCTCAAATGATAAACATGTCGGTCTTGATCCGTCACAGATCATTTTAAAAGTAAGCATGCAGGTACAGCAGGCAGTGAAGAAAGCGACTGGCATGTTGGCCTACATAACAAGAGGAGTTGAGCAAAGAGGTCCTTCTGCAGTTGTATAGGGCCCATGTGAGACCATCTGAGACCATGTGAGACCACACCTGGAGTATTTAGTCCCCTAATTTGAGGAAGGACATTATTGCTATTGAAGGAGTGCAGCGTAGGTTTACAAAGTTAATTCCCAGGATGGCGGGACTGTCATATGCTGAGAGAATGGAGCAGCTGGGCTTATATATTCTGGAATTTAGAAGGATGAGAGGAGATCTTATTGAAATATATAAGATTATTAAGGGTTTGGACACACTAGAGGCAGGAAACATGTTCCCAATGTTGGGGGAGTTCAGAATCAGGAGCCACCGTTTAAGAATAAGGGGTAAACCATTTAGAATGGAGATGAGGAAACATTTTTTCACACAGAGAGTTGTCAGTCTGTGGAATTCTCTGAGAGGGCAGTGGAGGCTGGTTCTCTGGACACTTTCAAAGGGAGAGCCAGATAGGGCTCTTAAAGAAAGCGGAGCCAGGGGATATGGGGAGAAGGCAGGAATGGGGTACTGATTGTGGATGATCAGCCATGATCACATTGAATGGCGGTGCTGGCTCAAAGGGCCAAATGGCCTACTCCTGCACCTAGTGTCTATTGTTTATTGTCGATAGCTTTCAATAATGTTGCCCTCACCACTTTCCTCCAATGCATCTGGAAATAACCATCCAGCAGATGTTCAGTGGCCTCAGGTACTTAGTTGTACAGCATGAAAACAGGCCCTTCAGCCCACCGACTCCACGCCCATCCATCCACAACCATCCATCAGCCGATCACACTAGTTCCATGCTATCCCACTTTCGCGTACACTTCCTACATACTCATGGCAATGCACAGAGGCTAATTAACCCTACAAACCCGATGATAGACACAAAGTGCTGGAGTAACTTAAAGGGTCAGGCAGCATCTGTGGAGAAAAAGAATGGGTGACATATATCAACTCGGGACCCTTCTTTAGACCGCCCCGACCATAAACATCACCCGTCCTTTTTCTCCATAGATGCTGCCTGGCCCGCTGAGTCACTCCAGCACATTCTGTCCAGCCTCAGTATAAACCAGCATCTGCAGTTTCTTTCGACATAGCCTGCAAACCCGCACATCTTTGGGACATGGGAGGAAACTGGAGCACCCGGAGGATTTCCCATGCAGAACGTGCAAACTTCACACGGACAGCACCTGACGTGATGCTCTCTGTAAACATCGGCTCATCCAAAACTTCTGCTATGATATAACCTGCAATCTCCCATTCACCCCATGCTTAGTTGAAGGCATGGTTAATCAATATTTCAATATTTTATTTGACAATGGATTTACTTACAATCTCTATAATCTGCTCAGGCCCTTTAAGCCACCAAGATGTCTGTGCTCTGCCAATTCTGGGCTCTTGAGAATCCCTCGATTTAATCCTTGCACCCTTGGGAAGCTTTCCATCAGTTACCAAAACCCTAAGGGAACGTACGGTGGCACAGCGGTAGAGTTGCTGCCTCACAGCGCCAGAGACCCGGGTTCGATCCCTACCACAGGTGCTTTGATGTACGGAGTATGTACTTTCTCCCCGTGATCCGCGTGGATTTTCACCGGGTGCTCCGGTTTCCACCCACACTCCAAAGACGTACAGATTGTAGGATAATTGGCTTTCTGTAAATGTAAATTGTCCCGAGAGTGTGTGTGTGTAGGATAGTGTTAGTGTGCGGGGATCGCTGGTCGGCACAGACTCGGAGGGCTGAGGGGCCTGTGTGAAAGTTTGTTTCTTAAAAAGCAGATGAAACGTTGAAGGTAGACCATGGCAATCTTTAATTGATTCGTCAGACGGGAGTGGCGATCTACAATGAGCACAAACGTTGCTCAGTGCTTCTCGTGCTCCCATTCACTGTTAGCACGTTAGCACAATTATACATTTTTCTTATCAGTAAGACACTCCTACCAAGTCTGAATATGGCATGACTGAAAGATTCTGTAGCCTTTCAGAATATAAGAGAAGCTGGGTCCAAATAAGCTCATCCAATAGCAAGTTATTACTTATCTCTGGAGCGTCGGCTATTTTATTTCCAATCTTGGCTCCTTTATGGCCTTGAAGAAGCACATGTTATTACTGCAGGCTGCCATCTTAATGTCTTTATAGAAAAGACAACCTGTCCTCCATATTGTGTTCCATATAATTTACAATGTCATTCAGACTTGGCACCGAGCCATTCTTTTGTTCTGCTAGACCATGCTTTTGTAGAAGAAGGACTCCATTTTAGATTTGACTATTAGCTCTTTCATTCCCTCCTTTTTATCAAACGTGTTAACATTCACCGTCCTCGGTGGGTACACACAATGGTCGCAAGTATTAGAGCAATGATTAGCTGAATCATAGAGCCATAATGTACCTCACAGTACCTCAAAGTCCTTCAAACCAATGGTATGGAAACCAGTTCTCACTCTCTTCATTGACAACCATCCTGATGAAGCTTGTTTCGGGTCAACGGGCCAGGTGCCACCTGTAGGCGGTGTAATCCTTTTGGCCGATATTCGGGTTGTGCCATAAAGTTCGCTCCTGTCCATGCTGTATCTCTAAACTATTCAATTGAACCCATTTCTGTCTAGAACACATGCTAAGTCTCCTCAGTAAAAAAAAAACAACTTTATAAATAAAAAATCTTCAAAATGCCGAAGAAGTGCCTCCACAGGGAGGTGAAGTCTTAAATTATTAAACACAATATTAAATATAGATCACAGTCTCACAAAGATAGGCTCCAATGAAGAAGGCAATTGCAGTGTTACAACGGGAGCTAAAGGCAAATTCGACCACTGTACTCCTCACAGACAAGAGGAACAATCTGAAACAAATGTGTCTTGCAAAAAAAACCTGGTCAGCTTTAGCGACAGTAAATCGAATGTAGGAAGTGAGGAAAAAGGCAACGGACACTTACCTCACGATGCCGTCAAGGTAAAGTTTTAGTCCTTTTTTCTCTTTGAACCCAGTACAAACCTTGGAGACAGAAATGGGATTCAGTTGGAGTAATTCACACAGAGAGTGGTGAATCTCTGGAACTTCACACAGAGAGTGGTGAATCGCTGGAACTCTCTGCCACAGAGGGTAGTCGAGGTCAGTTCATTGGCTATATTTAAGAGGGAGTTAGATGTGGCCCTTGTGGCTAAGGGGATCAGAGGGTATGGAGAGAAGGCAGGTACGGGACACTGAGTTGGATGATCAGCCATGATCATATTGAATGGCGGTGCAGGCTCGAAGGGCCGAATGGCCTACTCCTGCGCCTAATTTCTATGTTTCTATGTTTCTAATATGCTGTCCTTGTAAAATGTTTGTTAGTTGATGCCACCTGTACCGAGATGCAGTGAAAAGCTTTTGTTGCGTCCAAAATGTAGAGAATCAGGAGGAGGTCAATTTTGTTCCTGGCAACTATAGAACATAGAACACCTCCATGCGGTCTGCCTAAACCTACCTGATCTCCCGGTTGCTGAACACTTTAACTCCCACTCCCATTCCCACACTGACCTTTTTGTCCTGGGCCTCCTCCATTGTTGGTGAGGCCCAGCGCAGATTGGAGGAACTACGCCTCATATTTTGCTTGGGTAGCAGTATGAAGATTGACTTCTCTAATTTCAAGTAACCCTTGCTTTCCCTCTATCTCCATCCCCTCCCCCTCCCCCTCCCCAGTTCTCCGACCAGTCTTACTGTCCCCAAAAAATGTATCTCTGTTTGCTTTGTTGTTAGCTTCTCCCAACTAACAATGTTCTATTCTACATTTTCCTTGATCTCCATTCCCTTTGTCCTTTTTGCACACCTTACCCTTCCTTATCTATACACTTCCTTATCTATGTACCTCCCTCTCCCCTGACATCAGTCTGAAGAAGGATCTCGACCCGAAACGTCACTCGTTCCTTCTCTCCAGAGATGCTGCCTGTCCCGCTGAATTACTCCAGCATTTTGTGTCTATCTATAGAACATAGAACATAGGCAAGTACAGTAGAGGAACAGGCTACGCGGCCTGCACCATCTTTGCCGAACATAAGGTTAAACTAATCTCATCTGCCTGTACTTGATCCACACTCTCCAATTCGTTGCTTATCCACCTTAAAGCCTCTTAAAGGTCACTATTTGTATATATCTGCATCCACAATCGTCTCTGTCAGCGTGTTCAGGGCACCCACCGTCCTCTGGGTAAAAGACAATGTCTGCAGGAGCTGTGTAAGGCCGCTGGTCTTCACAGACCACGTGGAGCAGTTGGAGCGGCATTGGGACTTACTGAGAGACAGGCAGAAAGCGTCACGAATAGGAGTGTCAGGGAGGAGGTCACCCAGCCAGGTCAGATAGATGCGTGACCACGAGGATGGGCAGGACGATGGTGGAAAAATAAACTGACCTGTCACAATGACTACTGCCTTGTGGCTTCAACGTTGAAGTGGCTCCAATTGCAGGATGGGAATTGGTCGTGAAGTTGATTTTCCATCTTGCAAATTCACGACCAATTTCCATCCTGCACTCAAATTCACTTGGACCATCTCCCACATCTCCCCACCGTTTCTAGATCTCACCGTCTCCATCACAGAAACAGACTATGGACCGACAGACCTACTGACTCCCATAGCTATCTTGATTAGACTTCTTTTCCACCCTGCTTCCTGGAAAGACTCTATCCACTACTCCCAATTCCTCCGTCTACGCTGCATCTGCCCCCAGGATGAGATTTTCCATACCATGGCATCGGGGATGTCCTCATTCTTTAGGAAACGGGGGTTCCCCGCTTCCATTATTGACGAGGCTCTCACCAGAGGCTATCCCACAGCCCCACTCTACCCATTCGTAACAAGGACAGAGTCCTGCTTGGCCTCACTTTCCACCCCATCAGCCGTCGCATACGGCTTATAATCCTCCACCATTTTCGCCACTTCCAACGGGATCCCACTACTGGCCACATCTTCCCATCTCCACACCTTTCTGCTTTCCGCAGAGACCATTCCCTCTGCTACTCCCTGGTCAATATGTCCATTCCCACCCAAACCACCCCCTCCCCAGGTACTTTCCCCTGCAACCGGGTCCCACTTAGTCTAGTAATAAATACAATTTCATAAATCAATGTGTAAAATCATGAGAGGAATAGATCAGGTGGATGCACAGAGTCTCTTGCCCAGAGTGGGGGAATTGAGAACCAGAGGGCATAGGTTTAAGGTGAAGGGCAATAGATTGTATCGGAATCTGAGGGATAACTTTGTATTTGTACTTGACCAGCATATGATGGTCAACATAGACATGGTGGGACAAAGGGCCTGTTTCTATGCTTATACATGACTCTATGTAGAAGGAATTATATTAAACTCCTGTGGGAAGTAGTTTGGTTTTTCAGATTCACCAGCTTTGAATAAAATACTGGAGGCAATTCCACAGTTATAAATCTTTTTCCTCAAACACGGAAAATCGTAACAAAACAAATTATGTTTTTTTCCTTCCTTGCGGCCTTAAAAACAACTGATGTCCAGCAAATAATTATCAGCTTGCCAGTCCCTCAGCATAAAAAGTCTGCCTAAAAATGTACAAATATAGCAAGACTTGTATTACTTTTGATATCAACAGAAGTCTGTGTTTGATTTGAATTTATTGCCTTGCTTTTGAAAGTTGTCTTCAGGGTTTGAGGAATTGCATGCTAGTCTGGCCTGCACTTAAAGGCTGCTCTCCACTCTGGTAATGTCAGGCCAGAGGGCTCCTTGCATCAACACACTGATTAGAAAGAACCGATGCAGACTCTTCCTCGCCTCCACCTCCTGCTGAGGCAAAAGACGAGTCGCACCCTGGCCACCCCCTCTTCTCCCCTCTCCAATTGGCCATAAGACGTGCGAAAACGCACACCTCCACATTCAGGGACAGTTTCTTCTCAGCTGTTATCAGGCAACTGAACCATCCTACCACAACCAGAGGGCAGCGCTGAACTACCATCTATCTCATCGGTGACCTTTAAGGCTCACGTTTCTTTAATTCTAGGTGAGATGGTCAATAGCTTATTGGATCAATTGGTCTATGGCATGCAATGTGCCAAGCTTGGCAACAAGTAGGGTTTCAAGGAAGAGGCAGAATGGGAGAGAAGTGGATGGGTTTGACAGAGTCCACTTTGGGAGATGATTCATAAGGCATTGGAGCAGAATTAGGCCATTCGGCCCATCCAGCCTGCTCTACCTTTCCATCGTGGCTGGTCTATTTTTCCCTCTCAACCCCATTCCCCTGCCTTCTCCCCATGACTTTGCTCTCTCCCTGGAAATACTTTGATTTATTGGGAGAATCCCATCATGTATTCCGTTAAATCAAATTGTGCTTGAATTTGCCTGAAAACTACGGGGCTCCCTGACGTACCATTAAAGTGCCCTTTGATTGGAACAAAATGACCAAAATGCACTTGATACCCTGCCTCCATTATGTGATGGATCTCAAATGACCGGCACTCCACATTGAAAATAATAAAGCCCAAACTCAGGGCTGGTGGAGAAGGGTCTCAAATCTAAACCTCACCCATTCCTTCTCTCCGTAGATGCTGCCTGTCCCGCTGAGTTGCTCCAGCATTTTTTATCTATCGACTGGCGAATAACCTCCTTTGTTTATAACAGGGGTTTCCACAGGATGGGAAGAGTTAAAATCAGTCTTGGTGATAATGACTTTATAATTGACCTATTCAGAACTGCGGCAGTTGAATCATTGCCTGTGAAACAGCTTCCCAGTTCAGAGATCAGAGAAATTTGTGAATAAAGGGAAGCTGTTTGACCATTGAGGCTAATTGACCTGGAGAAATATCTACCGTGATTCCACGGCTCGTTATCGCCATGGGTACATTGCAAAGCTATAATTAAACCCCGCACTTCTAATGATATTATTAGCCATGCAAAAAATTATAAATAGAATGGTTCAAATCGTCCTGTTCAATTTCCAGTAAAGCAAATTGCGCTCAGTAATATCCGTGGGTGAATCACGCTGGAAGTTTCAGGCGCGAGCACTACCACAGTACAATGTGCAAACTTGGAACTTGGCTTTCAGAATTTGTAGCTCAGTCAGAACCTACTCATGTGCAGCATTTAATTGTCAGTTTCACAGTTAAAATGCAGTGACTGGCATAATTCCTGGACCTGCACTGTGTCGTCGAACTCAACCTGCCAAAGTGGGCAAGAGCGTTTTCACTAGGATAGACACAAAATGCTGGAGTAACTCAGCGGGACAGACAGCAGCTCTGGAGAGAAAGAATGGGCGACGATTCTGGGCCGAGAACCCTTCCTCTGAGTGTGTAGCAGGGTCTCGACCCAAAATGTCACCCATCCCTTCTCTTCATTCATAGACACACACACACACACACACATACGCACACATGTACAAACACACACACACACACACGCGCGCACGCGCACGCACACAGATAATCACATACACACACTCACACATGCACACGGCCACATAATCACACACGCACGTATACATAATCACACACGCACGTCCATGCACACATACACATGCACACACATAATCACATGCACACACAAGCATAATCACACACACATAATCACACATACACACACACACATAATCACACATGCACGTACATACACACACGTCCATGCACACATACACGTACATATACACACACACACATACACATGCACACACACACACAATCACATAAACACACACACATAATCAATCACACACATATATGCGCACACACACACGTACATGCACATACACACACAAAATTACATACGCGTACATATACACACAAGCACACACACAAAACACACTCATACACACATACACACGCACACCATGAAGTGATAGACACCATACAATTACTATGTTGTCGGCCCTGATTTTTTCTGGCCTTTTCCAACCTTCAGATCCCTCCCCACTACTTTCAGCCTGGGGGTTCTGACATGAAACGTCACCCCTTGAGAGTTGCTTCCTGACTCCCTGAGTTACTCCAGAACTTTGTGTCTATCTTTACCATAAACCACCCTCTGCAGTTCCTTTCTACATAGTTACTGCCCTCTAACAATCACTCAGACAACATTGCAACGTGCCTCTAGGACAACGAAACTGGTGCACAAGTTGTCAATGCAAGGAAACTTACAGACAAAGGTTTAATGTTTATGATGAGAGAGGAAAGAATTAATGGGGACTGAGAAGCACTATTTGACACTGTGGGTATATGGAATGAGTTATAGAGAAAATAGTAGCAGCAGGTACAATTAAAATGTTTAAAAGATATTCGGACAGCTCATGGATATGAAAGGTTCAGAGCAATGTGGGCTAAATGCAGGCAAATGGGACCAGCTCAGGAAGGCACCATGGTTGGCATAGACAAATTGGGCTGAAAAGCCTGTTTCAGAGCCATGTCTAAAGAAGGGTCTCGACCAAAAATGTCGCCTGTCCATTCCCTCCACAGATGCTGCCTGACACGCTGAGTTCCTCCAGCTCTTTGTGTTTTGCTTAAGGTGCCAGCACCTGGAATTCCTGAGTCTCTTCTAAATCTATGACTCGAATGTTAATGTGGCATGCACTTTTAAGACACTGTGGGTATATGGAATTCGAGAAATTGTAACAGCTCAGCCAAGTAAAGTTCATGTAATGCTGAGGCTCTATAAGGTGCTGGTCAGGCCGCATTTGGATGGTTGCTCGCTATTTTGGGCCCCATATCTGGGGAAGGATGTGCTGGCTCTGGTGAGGGTCCAGAGGAGATATGTGAGAATGATCCCAGGAATGAGTGGGCTAGCTTATGGTGAGCATTTGATGGCGCTGGACCTTTACCCGCTGGAGTTTAGAAGAATGAGGGGGACTTCATTGAAACTTACCAAATAGTGAAAGGCCTGGATGTGGAGATGACGTTTGCACTAGTAGCAGAGTCTCGGATCAGAGGTCATAGCCTCAGAATTAAAGAACGTTCCTTTAGGAAGTAGATGAGGAGGAATTTCTTTAGTGAGAGGATGGTGAATCTGTGGAATTCATGGCCGGCAGAAGGCTGTGGAGGCCAGGTCAGTGGATATTTTTAAAGCAGGGATAGGCTGATTAGTACAGATGTCAGGGGTTATGGGGAGAAGGCAGGAGAAGGGGGTTATCAGGGAGAGAGGGTCCAGGTTGGAGGCCAGTGACGAGTGGGGTGCCACAGGGATCTGTGTTGGGTCCACTGTTGTTTGTCATGTACATCAATGATCTGGATGATGGTATGGTAAATTGGATTAGTAAGTATGCAGATGATACTAAGATAGGTGGGGTTGCGGGTAATGAAGTAGAGTTTCAAAGTCTACAGAGCGATTTATGCCAGTTGGAAGAGTGGGCTGAAAGATGGCAGATGGAGTTTAATGCTGATAAGTGTGAGGTGCTACATCTTGGCAGGACAAATCAAAATAGGACGTGCATGGTAAATGGTAGGGAATTGAAGAATGTAGGTGAACAGAGGGATCTAGGAATAACTGTGCACAGTTCCCTGAAAGTGGAATCTCATGTAGATAGGGTGGTAAAGAAAGCTTTTGGTGTGCTGGCCTTTATAAATCAGAGAATTGAGGTTAGAAGTTGGGATGTAATGTTAAAATTGTACAAGGCATTGGTGAGGCCAATTCTGGAGTATGGTGTACAATTTTGGTCGCCTAATTATAGGAAGGATGTCAACAAAATAGTCCCAATATATGGGACTAGGGGAGAATATGTGTTCGGCACGGACTAGAAGGGTCGAGATGGCCTGTTTCCGTGCTGTAATTGTTATATGGTTATATGGTTATATAGATAGATCAGCCATGATTGAATGGCACAGTAGACTTGATGGGCCAAACGGCCTAATTTCTGCTTATGAACTTATGAACTAAGTAACCACAGCTATGAGAAGCATCTCACTGTGCTTAAGCCAGTGATATCAGTATCGGGGAGATGTAGCAATGGGAAACCTCATATTTAAAGAACTCGAGCTATGGTCAGCTTTCATACACTGCATTAAATGACTCAAAAGGTTGTTTTAACACCTTTAAAAGTAACAATGCAGATGGATGCAAAAATCTGGAGTAACTCAGTAGGCCAGGCAGCATCTCTGGAGAAAAGGTTAGGTGATGTTTCGGGTTGAGACCCTTCTTCAGACTGATAGTCAAGGGAAAGGGGAAAAGAGATAAAGACGGTACTTGGGACAAATAGATGGAAGAGATGCAGAAAGCAACGACAATCAAGGAAATTTGGAGCCCACAAAGGTCCATTGTTGGCTGCGGGGAGAGGTGATAACGAGCTACACAGACAGTGGAACTCAACGGGACGACAGTAAAACGAGTGCGCCAACTGGGATGGGGGAGGGACGGAAAAAGAGAGGGGATGCAAGGGGTTACTTGAAGTTCGAGAAATCAAGATTCAAGATTCAAGAACATACCACTGGGTTGTAAGCTGCCCAAGCGAAATATGCAACTTGAAGCCTTTTGTTTTCTAGTTAGTGTTTGCATCAGCAGTCCAGAGCTCTTTGGCTTTTTTTTTTTTATTGCAAAGTAATTACAATGAAATAACCTTCTAAACACACACTCTGCTAACTCTTTATAATAATGATTCACCACAACCATGCTTATGGCAAAATAACATTGTTACTATTATTTGCTGCTGCTGCTGCTGCTGGTGAGGCTTATATAATATAGTGAAATAATTGAGCTCTCTTTATGGTTCATTCATCTATCATTGTACCGCACAGTTGATGTTTAAAGATTCAGTTGCAGTAATATTGTCAATTGATTTTCAGAAGCTTTTACTGACAGGTGTGATGCTATATTAACATTTAAATGAACGGAGTATGTAATATTATTCATGAGAATCCTTTAAAAACCTGCGGCTTATACTTTGAGTCTTACTGCAAATTAGAAACCTTTTTTTTAATGCCAATTATTTTTTCTTCATCAATGCGTGCTATGCTGTATGATTTTTCTGCAATAATTTTAAATATATATATTAATAGCTGTTGTATGCTGTTTGATAATATTAATGGCAACCATTTGTTTCATTGCTCCATATATCACTTGGGAAACCTTTCACACAACAGATGACATAGTGAGCATTACCCCCTCAAACCAAGTTAATTTCCCCTGAAACCATGTCAGCTGTGGGAAATTGGTGCCAAACTTGTTCAGGAAGTAAAACGTAATAGTTTGGTTTGGTTTAGTTCAGAGATACAGCGTGGCCACAGGCCCTTCGGCCCACCGGGTCCGCACCGACCAGCGATCCCCGCACACTAACGTTACCCTACACACATTAGGCACAATTTATATTACATTTATGCCAAGCCAATTAACCTACAAACCTGTACGTCTTTGGAGTGTGGGAGGGAGCCGAAGATCTTGGAGAAAACCCACGCGGGTCACGGGGAGAATGTACAATCTCCCCGCACAGACAAGCGCTCGTAATCAGAATCGAACCCGGCGGTGTCTCTGGCGCTGTAAGGTAGACCGCTACACCGCTGTGCTGCCCAATAGTTGAAAGCTTCTATTTTGTGATTGCAAGGCTGTTACCAGTGAGAGTTTTACGGAGCTTGGAGATTTCTCCTTTGAAATTTGTCGTAGATTTTAAGGATTTAAATCTAAATGTAGGGAATATTATGAGGAAGTCTGGAGATGATTCGGTGTGTGGGTTGAATGCGAGGAAGACAGCTGGCAGGTCAATGGGAAGAAAAGAAAGTGGAGTGGAATTTATTCCAGAGTTTTCAATACATTTACGTTGTTCAGCTTAGTTTAGTTTAGTCTGTTGTTACGTGGACTGAGCTGTAGTGAGATGCATTTTGTTGCCTGCAAACCAGTCAGCGGAAAGATTATACACGATTCCAATCAAGCCGTCCACAGTGTATGGATACAGGATAAAGAGAACAATGTTTAATGCAAGCTAAAGCCCAGTGAAGCCCGATTAAAGGTAGTCTGAGGGTCACCAATGAGGTTTTTTTAATTTTTTTTTTATGATACTGCCTGTAAGGGAAATTCATTTCATTGTCTCAAATTGAGACAATGACAATAAATTTGAATACAATACAATACAATACAATACAATACAAGATGATAGGTCAGGACCGCTCTCTAGTTGGTGATATGATGGTTCAGTTGCCTGATAACAGCTGGGCAGAAGCTGTCCATGAATCTGGCGGTATGCGTTTTCACACTTCTGTACCTCTTGCCTGATGGGAGAGGGGTGAAGAGGGAGTGTCCAGGGTGAGACTGGTCCTTGATAATGCCAGTGGCCTGGCCGATGCACTGTGAAGTGTTGAGCTCTTGTGAAGAGCTTTTTGTTCGAGTCCAGTCATCAGTCCGGGTATACACAGTGGCGCAGCGGTAGATTTGCTGCCTTACAGCGCTTACAGCGCCGGAGACCATGGTTCGATCCCGACTACAGGTGCTTGTCTGTACGGAGTTTGTACGTTCTCCCCGTGACCTGCGGGGTTTTCTCCGGGATCTTTGGTTTCCTCCCACACTCCAAAGACGTAAAGGTTTGTAGGTTAATTGGCTTGATATAAATGTAATTGTACCTAGTGTGTGTAGGATAGTGTCAGTGTGCGGGGATCGCTGGTTGGTGCGGACTCAGTAGGGCCGAAGGGCCTGTATCTGCTCTGTGTCTCTAAACTAAACTAAGCTAAATCCCCTTGCTGGGAAAACTGTTTTGACTCTGCTCCAAATGGGCAGACGGAGCAATTACATTGCGCAGCGGGAAGAAATTACATGATCTCAGTTTAGGCAGAGCTTAGATAGTAAAGCAGCAAAACTGAGCTCAGTCCCATCTGCCTTTGACGGGTGCTGATGTTGCTTGGATTTCTCGCACAATTTGTGCATATGTGCATATTTCTTACACATGTGTAGTTTGGCACAGAATGCTGGAGTAACTCAGCGGGACGGGCAGCATCTCTGGATAGAAGGAACGAGTGACGTTTCGGGACGAGATCCTTTTTCGGACAGATTTTTTGGCTTGATTTTTTTCAGTCACATTGGTCAGGATTGAAGCGTGTGCGTCAATCTAATTGCACAAAATGGACAGACTGTGATGTCCATTCATCCAATCCATCAGCGTTCATTGACCTAGTGAACACAGAGAACCTCAATGTTTAGCAGCAGGCCATGCTGGTCACGGGGGAAAACTTATACAAGGTCCGTACACACAAGCACCTGTAGTCAGGATCGGACCCGGGTCTCTAGCACCGTAAGGCAGTAGCTCTACTGCTGAGCCACTGTACAGCCAGCACTTTGTATCTTTTTTTGTAACCCAGCATCTGCAGTTCCTTGTTTCTTCATGAGTTTGGTTGATGATGCCTTACTTCACTAGTCACTTCAAAATTAGATGGTGTGGATTTATTAAAGCTGGGAACAGCACGGTTACATCCTCATGTGACATGAGGTTACTGCAGGAAATCTTAGTTTGGTTTAGTTTAGTTTAAAGATACAGTGCGGAAACAGTCCCTTCAGCCACAACGACCAGCGATCCTCACACATTAACACAAGCCTACACACACTAGGCAGAATTTACTCTTAAGGGGCTGTCCCACTGCAGGGACCCAATTGGCGAGTTTAGAAGAGTTTGCCCTCGACCCACACGAGGTCCTAGGAGGTGTTTGTAACTCTCCTTCATGCTCGTAGGTAGTCCCTGCGTACTCGAGTCCTCACCTAGGTCGCGGCGTATTTTTCAACATGCTGAAAAATGCCCGCGAGTAAAAAAAGGTCGCCATGGAAAAATCGATATTTTAAACTCGTAGGGTTAGTCGAGGTAGGTCGTGGTAGATCGTAATGCTAGCGTAAGTAATCGAAAGGCAATCAAAGGTAATCAAAGGTAGTCGAAGGTAATAACTCGTTGAGAAAAAAAAGGTAAGTAAACCGACCGGTAGTGTTAAATGCCCGCTAAACTTTATTAAAAGTTGTCTGGCTTCTTAAAAGTGTCTCCACTCCTTCTCCCCCCCTTCACCCACCTCTCACCCCCTTCTCTCCCCTTCTCTCCCCCTTCTCTCTCCTTCTCTCCCCTTCTCTCCCCTTCTCTCCCCTTCTCCCCTTCCCCCCTTCTCTCCCCTTCTCTCCCCTTCTCTCCCTTCTCTCCCCTTCTCTCTCCTTCTCCTTTCTCTCCCCTTCTCCCTCTCTCTTCTCTCTCCCCTTCTCTCCCCTTCCCCCCCTCCGCCCCTCTCTAAAGGACTTACCCTTCTCTCTCTTCTCTCCCCCTCTTCTCTCCCTTCTCTCCCCTTCTCCTCCCCTTCTATGTATTTCCGACAACGCTCCCCTTCCCCTCCCTTCTCTCCCCTTTCTCTCTCCCCTCTCTCTCCCCCTTCTCTCTCCCCTTCTCTGTCCCCGTCTGTGCCCCCTTCTGTGTGTGTGTGTGTGCGCCTCCGCACTCTCTAAAGGACTTACCATAACTGTGCCAGCCGTCTTTTATCTTCCTGTGCGGGTGTGTATTTCCGACAGCGGTCCCCCAGCTTTCCCTGGCCCCTGCCTGTGTGCGATGATTTGTGTGTTTTTTATGCGTGCGTGTGTGTGTGTGTGTGTGTGTGTGTGTGTGTGTGCGTGTGTGTGTGTGTGTGTGTGTGTGTGTGTGTGTGTGTGTGTTGTGTGTGTGTGTGTGTGTGTGTGTGTGTGTGGTGTGTGTGTGTGTGTGTGTGTGTGTGTGTGTGTGTGTGTGTGCGTGTGTGTGTGTGTGTGTGTGTGTGTGTGTGTGTGTGTGTGTGTGTGTGTGTGTGTGTGTGTGTGTGTGTGTGTGTGTGTGTGTGTGTGTGTGTGTGTGTGTGTGTGTGTGTGCGTGTGTGTGTGTGTGTGTGTGTGTGTGTGTGTGTGTGTGTGTGTGTGTGTGCGTGTGTGTGTGTGTGTGTGTGTGTGTGTGTGTGTGTGTGTGTGTGTGTGTGTGTGTGTGTGTGTGTGTGTGTGTGTGTGTGTGTGTGTGTGTGTGTGTGTGTGTGTGTGTGTGTGTGTGTGTGTGTGTGTGTGTGTGTGTGTGTGTGTGTGTGTGCGTGTGTGCGTGCGTGCGTGTGTGTGCGTGCGTGCGTGCGTGTGTGTGTGTGTGTGCAGCCGGTCGATCCGGCTCGCGGTTTCGTCGCTGACGGTCGATCCAGCTCAAGGTTTTTCGGGCGAGTGCCCTCGAGCTTGAAGGTTGAAGACAGTTGCTGAAAAGTCGAGTTAGTGGGACAGGCCCTTTACACCAAGCTGATTAAGCCTGGACGTCTTTAGAGTGTGGGAGGAAACCGAAGATCTCAGCGAAAACCCACGCAGGTCACGGGGAAAACGTACAAACTCCATACAGGCAGCACCCGCAGTCAGGATCGAACCCGGGTCTCTGGCGTTGTCAGCCAGGAACATCTAAATATTTAGATCATAAGATAGGAGCAGAATAAGGCCATTTGGCCCATTAAGTATACTCTGCCATTCAATCATGGCTGACCTTTCTCTCCCTCCTAACCCCATAGAAACATGGAAACATACAAAATAGGTGCAGGAGTAGACCATTCGGCCCTTCGAGCCTGCACCGCCATTCAATATGATCATGGCTGATCATCCAACTCAGTATCCTGTACCTGCCTTCTCTCCATACCCCCTGATCCCTTTAGCCACAAGGGCCACATCTTAAATATAGCCATTCTCCTGCCTTCTCTGAATGACCTCTGACACTCGTACTAATCAAGAATCTAACCATCTGTGCCTTAAATATATCCACTAACTTTGCCTTCTCAGCCTCCTGTGGCAAAGAATTCCACCGATTCACCACCCTCTGACTAAAGCAATTTTGTCCTCATCTTCTTCCTAAAAGAATGTCCTTTAATTCTGAGGCTATGACCTCTCCCACTAGTGGAAACATCCTCCCCACATCCATTCTATCCAAGCCTTTCACTAATCTGTACGTTTCAATGAGGCTTCCCTCTCATCCTACTAAACTCTAGTGAGTACAGGCCCAGTGCCGTCAAACACTCATCATATGTTAACTTATTCAGTCACTAAATAGTATTTAAAAAGAAGGGCCTGTCCCACACGCGACTTTTTCGGCGACTGCCGGCATCCGTCATAGGTCGTTGCAGGTCGCCGAAGATTTTCAACATGTTGAAAATCCAGCGGCGACCAGAACGAGGTACGACTCTTTGGGCGACTACTCACAACCATACAGTCTTCACCCCGCGACGTGTCGCCAGGGTGTCGTCTGTATAGTCGTGAGGAGTCTCCTCAGTCGCCCAAAGAGTCGTAGCGTCTTTCTGGTCGCCGCTGGATTTTCAACATGTTGAAAATTTTCGGCGACCTGTGACGGGTGTCGGCTGTCACCGAAAAAGTCGCGCCAAGTGGGACAGGGCCAAGAAGCTAGTGCCCACAAGACACAGGCGCAATGACTTAGGCACCAAAGCGCATATTTCTACTCCCGACGTCCCAAATTCTGGCAAGAAAATTTCCATGATTTAATCATCAACTCATTAATGGTTAGCAATTCACATCAAATCCTTGCCCGGAGACATGAACACATACTGTATTGGAATTTAATCTTCTGAGATTGATGCACATTTGTTGCCTTTTTATTAACTTTTATTGTTTATCGCTGAATAAAATGACTAAATGAGATAGGAGTTGTAAGTTGGATTTTAATAGCCACAAAAGAAAATTTACTCCAGGTGCAATATTTACATGATAAATCGGGTTGCATTCGCTTTCCCAGAGTTAACGCGATGAATTGGACGTTCTGCGGAGTTGGACAAGATGCTTGGAAATGAACGTTTGAAATGATTTGATTAAATCACCAATGGGGCTCCTTGACATACAGTAGTTATTACTGTTAAAGTAATTCTTTAGGAGATTCTTTATATAGAACCAGCCTGAAGAATTTTTGTTTGAAATGTCAAGTTGAGCTGCTCGGCTGCTGGAGTGCTAGGGAGGAGGTGTTCGGTAACCACAGCAACCGAAGCTTTGTAAAGAACAGGGCAGAAATGTAATAGACACACTGCCCCTGATTACAAATAGATGTGGTATCGGAGTAAAGTGATCATCAGATTTTAAAATGCATTACAGGTTGTTGTAGTATTGTATGAATCTGTGCATATCTAATGGAAGTAGTTACTACTGTACATGCTGCCACACACCAGACACCATAGCTGGATGTAAACAGGAAGTAAATGGCAGGTGATTGACAAAGAGTGTATGTGTGACTGCAGATATTATTGGTCTTGCCATAACAGTGAAATTTAAAAAAATCACAGATATAAGCAATTTAAGATATCGTCAAATTAAAGGCTAAAAATCCTTCAATGTGCATATGTGAATTTGAATTGGAGATTAAGTCACAGAGTGACACACACGGAAACAGGGCCTTCATCTCAACTTGCCCAAGCCGACCAAGATGCCCCATCGCAGCTTGTCCCATTTGTCCGCGTTTGGCCCATATCCCTCTCAACCATTCCTATTTGTGTACCTGTACAAAAATGTTTGTTTACTGCTGTTATGCTATCTTCCTCAACTGTTTCCTCTGGTAGCTCATTCCATATACCCAGCACCATCTTTAGTCGGAGGGTGGGTTGAATGGCACTTTTCCTGCTGTTATTTATTTCATGTTGGGTATTGCAGAGTAGCGCCAGTGCATCTTGTTGGTCCTGGGACATGTCCTTGTCGTCCACTGTACGGGCAAATGCTGTTATCCCTGCAGTCAGGAGTTTCAGTACTTTTGTAATTTGACGTCCATGCTCCTGACTCCTGTTCCAATGTGTTTCCATATACAGTTGTTAACTATTGGAACATTCAGAGATATGCAGTTGCCCGGTGCCAGGTGTCTTGCTGTGGTGTCCAGTACAGCCTGTTCTTGTAACTGGTTTAAAGACATGTAGTCTATACTGGCAGCAAGCTTTGGCTCCAGATTTTGACCAGTCTGGTCTGGCTGTATGAAATTGGCCACCATGTCCAGTAGGTTCTCTTTTCAAGATACAAGATACAAGATACAAGATACATTTAATTGTCATTTGGACCCCTTGAGGTCCAAACAAAATGCCGTTTCTGCAGCCATACATTACAAACAAATAGACCCAAGACACAACAACACAACATAATTTACATAAACATGCCTCACATCATTAGAGATGGAAGGCAAAAAACACATGGGGCCACTGCACTGGAACCCCCCCCAGCAGTGATCGAGTCAAAGTCAAGGCCCCGGCTGGCGATGGCGATTTCCCAAGCTCTATTTAAAGCCACGCCGGGTGGTGCGGTGGCGCACACAGTGGAGGTTCCTATCCCCCCGGCGTGCTTGCAGAGTCCCGAGGCCATTTGTACTTCGCGGGGTGGTGCTGGTAAAGGCCCCGCCTCCAGGAGCTACAGACCCGCAATCTTTTTGGGGGAAGTCGCCGTTTAGAGAGCCCTGAAAAGCGTGTCTCCCTCCAGGGAGGTGCGGGGCAGGGGCCCGGTGCACCGTCCACAGACCTGCCGTTGGAGCCTCCGATCTCCGAGTCGCGCAGCAGCCTCCCCCCAGCAGCCCACAGCGCCTCCACCTCCGGATTCGGCCACCCGCTCCTGCCGGGACTCGGCCAGCTCCAGCAGCGGCGGGACGCGCTGCAACATCCCTCGGGGGCCCCGGCGATGCCTTACCGGGGGGGCGCCCGTCTGCCCTCGTTGCCCCCAGTGCGGGAACTGCGACAAAAAAAGGTTGGGTCTCCAGTGCAGGGAGAGATTTAAAAAGTTTCCCGCTCCCTGGACACCGCGGGGTACACCTCCCCCACACACACCTGCGGACAAAAAATAACTGCAAACTACATTAAAACACGGCTGACAAAAAAAAATAATAAACCGCCGGGGCCGACTGCAGAGGACGATGCTGACCGTCGGGTCGCGCCGCCCAGCGTTCCACCAGCCCCCGTGAGGGCCCCTGAACACTTGGGCTTCCCTTCTGCGGACCCGGGTTCTCGGAGGTCCCCGACCACGGACTGACCCGCAGTGCTCCCTGGCTCTGATGAGGTAGCCTTGCCTCTACCTGTGTAGAGAGTGGATGAGAAAGTGGGGCAACATGGCTTTTTTTTAACTAGCACGAACATGTTTTATTATTTATTTATTATTTATTTATTTTTTGGTGATTTTTTTCATGATAGCCAGTAAGGGAAATTCATTTTGTCGTCTCAAATTGAGACAATGACAATAAATTTGAATACAATACAATACAATACAATACAATACAATACAGAGACCCGGGTTCGATCCCAACTACAGGTGCTGTCTGTACGGAGTTTGTACGTTCTCCCTGTGACCGCATGGGTTTTCTCCGAGATCTTTGGTTTCCTCCCGCATTCCAAAGATGTACAGGTTTGTAGGTTAATAGATAATTGTAAATTATCCCCTATTGTGTGTAGGATAGTGTTAGTGTGTGGGGATCGCCAGACGGTGCGGACTGAGGGGGCCGAAGAACCTGTTTCCGCGCTGTATCTCTAAACTAAACTGTTGAAGGTTCTCTTCAGTAAGATTGCCGTAAATATTGGGTAATTGTGGAGATGGGCCCTATTGTGGAACAACCCAGCACATTCACGAACCATATATACTAGAACGGGTCAGAGCATATCTCTAGAGAAAAGAAATAGGCGACGTTTCGGGTCGAGACCCTTCGTCAGGCTGGGCAAAGGGAAACGAGAGATATAGATGGTGATGTAGAGAGGTGTACAATAGACAATAGATAATAGGTGCAGGAGCAGGCCATTCTGCCCTTCAAGCTAGCACCACCATTCAATGTGATCATGGTTAATCATCCCCAATCAGTACCCCGTTCCTGCCTTCTGCCCATATCCCCTGACTCCGCTATCTTCAAGACCCCTACCTAGCTCTCTCTTGAAAGTATCCAGAGAACCAGCCTCCACCACCCTCTGAGGCAAAGAATTCCGCAGACTCACAACCCTCTGTGTGAAAAAGTGTTTCCTCATCTCCGTTCTAAATGGCTTACCCCTTATTCGTAAACTGCGGCCCCTGGTTCAAGGCTCCCTTAACATCGGGAACATATTTCCTGCCTCTAGCTTGTCCAAACCCTTAAAAATCTTATATGTTTCAATAACATCCCCTCTGTTCTGTAAGATGCAGAACAAATGAATGAAAGATATGCAAAAAAAGTCCCAACCCGAAATGTCACCAATTCCTTTTCTCCAGAGATGCTCTCTGACCCGATGAGTTACTCCAGCTTTGTGTGTTTCTCTTCAAGGTTTGTTGTATTCACGACCTTTGCTGTAAAACCCTTCTGTGAATGTGCCTTATTTGGGGAATGGGTGTGATCTTCAGATTAATAAAAATATTATACATCTCACTAACGGGGGGGGGGGGGGGGGGGAATCCTCTCTGCTGAAGGCGAAGAAAAAAAGTACTTTTATGAAGCAAATGCTATTGATCTGAAGTGGATTTACTTCAGGGGAGGAGGAAGCAGATTCAATAATAATTTTCAAAAAAAAAGTGTGAATAATAGTAAGATTAAACGAGAACTTACCAGTTCAAACAGAACAGACAGGGGTCAGAGCGCCAGAGACCCGGGTTCGATCCGCAGTTTGTACGGTCTCCCCGTGACCTGTACGCAGTTTGTACAGTCTCTCCGTGGGTTTTCTCTGGCATTTCTAGTTTCCTCCCACATTCCAAGGACACACAGATTTGCAGGTTAATTGGCTTAGTAAAATGGTAAATTGTTCCTAGTGCATTTAGGATAGTGTAAGTGTGCGAGGATCGCTGGTCGGCGCGGTCTCGGTGGGCCGAGCGGCCAGTTTCCGCGCTGTATCTCTAAACTAAACTAAACTAAAAAACCTGACAGTTGGCATTCAGTGAATAACAAAAGCCTGACAATATTTATCTACACATTCTCATCTCCAGCCAGTGTAACCTCCACCAACTTGAATTTGACATGTGTTAACTGCAAAGACATTTGGACTATTGAACATGCTGATGTGATGAAATGCACTGCATTCTTTCAAAGGTAACTCTTCTTTCAAACGAACATTTGGCTCTTTGGTGGATGTTTGCTAATTGGATCTGATTTTGTTCCAAGTGCACAATCTAGACCCTTGCATTTCTGTCTCTCTGACTCTGTTCAGAATTTGGCACTTGCCAATACAATAGACATGCCACCTGTAGATCAAGTTGTCTTTGCAATATGGTGGTGTTTGAGCTCACCGCACAATAGAATATCAGTTCAAGCTGACATGGAATAATTCAGAAGCTAATGAAATCCGTGCCCATGCTGCCTCTTTGAAAGAGCTGTCTAATTAGTTCTCCTTCACCTTTCTTATCCAAAGTCCCACAAATCTTGGCCCACCTAAGGATTTATCCGTCTATTTTAAGAAGCTACAATTGAATTTGCTTTCAACAATTCACTGAGTGAGGAGAAGCCACCTACGTAACATGTTAAACACAGTGATATCCACATGAAAATTGCAGAGCAGAAAAAAACAATGATATATACTTCAGAGGATGAAGATGGTGCTGATATGCCATTAATTCAGCAGTTTCCAATATCATAAGAGTGGAAGCATGAACATATGAAATGTTCGTTTGAAAGAAGAGTTGCCTTTGAAAGAATGCAGTGCATTTCATCACATCAGCATGTTCAAATAATAAAATGTATAGCCAGTTAAAGGGGCAGTCACGGTTTTGAAGCAGTGAGACTTAATGAGCTGAAATGAGCTAAAGGACTGGTTAGATAGACACATAATGCTGGAGTAACTCAGCGTGTCAGACAGCATCTCTGAAGAAAAGGAATAGGTGATGTTTTGGGTCAAGAGAGAGAGAGAGAAAGAGAGAGTGTTTTATTGTCATATGTCCCAATGAAATTCTTACTTGCTGCAGCACAACAGAATATGCAAACATAGCATGATATGACAAACGAGAGAGAAAAAAGAAAGGCTCAGTGTGTATATATGCACATACTCACAACATTCATATATACACATACGCACATACTCAAAAAACAAACAAAACAGTGCTTCTTCAGACTGAAGGTCCGGGGAAAGGGAAACGAGAGATATCGACGGTGATGTAGAGAGATATAGAACAAATGAGTGAAAGATTTGCATAAAAGTAATGATGATTCGAGTCTAGATTAGAACGTGGTGGTAGAGTTTGGCTTTCCTCCCACACTCCAAAGCATATAGGTTTGTAGGTTGCTTAAGAAGGAACTGCAGATGCTGGAAAATCGAAGGGAGACAAAAGTGCTGGAGAAACTCAGCGGGAGAGGCAGCATCTATGGAGGGAAGGAAATAGGCAAACGTTGCCTATTTCCTTCGCTCCATAGATGCTGCCTCACCCGCTGTGTTTCTCCAGCACTTTTGTCTCCCTTAGGTTTGTAGGTTAATTGGCTTTGTCTAGGTGGAAATTGTCCCTAGTGTGTGTAGGATAGTGTTATTGTGCGGGGAGAGCTGGTCGGCGCAGGCTCGGTGGGCCAAATGGCCTGTTTGCGCGCTGTATCTCGAAAACTAAGAGGGAGTTAGATGTGGCCCTTGTGGCTAAGGGGATCAGAGGGTATGGAGAGAAGGCAGGTAATGGATAGTGAGTTGGATGATCAGCCATGATCATATTGAATGGCGGTGCAGGCTCGAAGGGCCGAATGGCCTACTCCTGCACCTAATTTCTATGTTTCTATGTTTCTAACTAACCTGAAATATACATTACAAAAGATGAACAGCACAACCCAAGCAATAATAAAGTCATATTCTTGTTCAAAACACACAGTTTGCTTTAAGCAGGTGTTCGGCACTGGAGAAAAGTCATTACTGAGCTCAGGGGTCACCTCATGATACCAAAGTCCACATCTGTGAAGATTGCTGAGAGTGAAGAGTATATTCCCTCTCCTTGGGGTGAACCATTGCTTACCCAAGTCTCGAGAATGCAAAGATAGATCATTGAGACAGGGACACCCAAATGTGTACATGATTTCTCAAGGTAAACCAGTTTAAACAGCGCATCTACCAGTCTAAACATTTAGACTGGTAGATGCCTTTTTTCTGTGTTGTATCTCTAAACTAAATTAAGGTCAACTTCGACCATTGATCACACGTTCACGCTAGTCCTATGTGATGTTTTTGGGAAGTGGGAGGACATCAGGGCACCTGGAGGAAGTCCAGGTGGCTACTGGGAGACTATGTGCAAACTCCACATAGACAGCACCCGTGGTCAGGATAGAACCGACGGGTCAGGTTGCATCTCAGGAGAACACGGATAGGTGATGTTTGTGAGCAGCCCATGAAGTGCAACCACATAGATTACAGATTTATTGTAACACTCTTGCTCCTTAGGGCTGAACATCCACAGGCATACTCCAGACAATCCTTCATGTTCTTTGACTGGATAGCAGTTCTTTGACTAGGTAGCTTATCCCTGTACCTCCGTACATTGGTGACATTAATAATAAACTAGACTGAACTAAACTCATTGCCACAGACGGCTGTGGAGGCCAAGTCAATGGATGTTTTTAAGGTGGAGATTGATATGCTAAGGAATAGATCTAACTATTCCTTTAGTTTATGTTTCATCTGCACGAAGAAGAAGAAGAGAAGAAGAGACATACTTTTGATTAGTCAGGGTGTCAGGGGTTATGGGGCGAAGGCAGGAGAACAGGGTTGAGAGGGAAAGATAGATCAGTCATGATCGAATGTTGGAGTAGACTCGATGGGCCGAATGGCCTAATTCCGCTCCTGGAACTTATGAATTTATGACACTAAACTCACACCCCTGCATGACAGGAAACTTTTAGCAGCTTTCAACAGTGAGTTTGTTAGATGAGAAGTATCTGTTAAATTAAGATTCAGACCGAGTGTGATTTCCAACCTGTTGTTCAATGATCCAGGAAATTATCGGACGGCTCTAAATAATTGGATGCATCCAGAAATAATTTTCCTCCTGTATTTAGTTACTGACATTGTAATCATGACTTTAATTTCCTGTCTTATTCCATTGTGATCCTGCCTGTTACTTTCGATCTCAAAACTGTCATTACCAGCTTTCACTACTTTAAAGCCAGGTCACAAACTATCAGCATATCGTTAATTATGTGTTAAAATTAAAAACTCATTGTGCAGCGGGTAGTGCTGGTGCCTCACAGTGGTGAAATTTCATTGCTTTCTGTGCGTGCTTTACACTTCCTCCCCTGACATGGATTAAATCACCTAATAGTGATTGATCTACAGGTTTCTCCCGAGTGCCCGGGTGCCGTTCCACATCCCAAAGACAGGGGGTGGCATGGCGGTGCAGCGGTGGAATTGCTGCCTTACAGCGCCAAGGACCCGGGTTCAATCCTGACTACAGGTGCTGTCTGTACGTGGTTTGTACATTCTCCCCGTGGCCCTGTACGGGGGTCAGGGCCTGCCAGGATCGCTGGTTGACTCAGTGGGCCGAAGGGCCTGTTTCCGTGCTGTATCTCTAAACTAAACTAAAATACTGGATTAAATGTCTACGATCATGTATTTACCAGCTCATCCTGTGCAAAGTAAACAACCTGGAATATTTAGCAACACACTATCAGGAACATTAAGAAATGATCCACAAAGCAACCACCTTCTCAATATATGATCACAGAAATGTTGGAAAGATGACAGAATAATATTTGCAGAAAAAATAATTTTGAGAGGACATGCTCTCCTCCAAAAGGAAGTAGTTCCTCCTTAAGAAGTTCTGATAACTCTTTCGAGTTAACTCTTAGCTCATCGAGTCAGACAGCATGGTGGCGCAGCGGTAGGATTGCTGCCTTACAGCGCCAAGGACCCGGGTTCAATCCTGACTATAGGTGCTGCCTGTACGGAGTTTGTACTTTCTCCGCGTGACCGTGTGGGTTTTCTCTGAGATCTTTGGTTTCCTCCCACACTCCACAGGTATGTAGGAAAAATGTAAAAATTGTCCCTAGTGTGTGTAGGATAGTGTTAATATGCGGGGATTGCTGGTCGACGCGGACCCGGTGGGCCGAAGGGCCTGTTTCCGCGCTGTATCTCTAAAATAAACTCCAATATCCTACACTAGGAGCAGAAATGGAAGCTACGTGAATAGTAACGTTATTCGATGAGGATCTTATGCTAGAAAATGATCACGTTTCTTCATAGGTAATGTAATTTAGTTTAGGTCCAATTGAATTTTACAAGGTTAGCTCATTAGGACTGGATGTTACAATCACTAAGGTTTTTCCCTACAATTGACATTTGGTATTTTGGGGGATGACCACTAGGTGATTTCGCTAACAATCAGACACATCTTCAGTTGTGTACCTCAACGTCACTGGGTGTTTCGGCCTTTTATCACAAGACACTCTCAGTCGAGGCAGGCCCACCGCAGGGAGATCAGACCTGGGTGTGTGTCTTATTGTGAGATATAAATGTGTGCTCACAATCACGACACATTTAGAGACAAAGTCAGACAAAGAAGCTCTTTATTTTCCAAGTTTCAATTGGGGGTGTCCCTCTCTATCGCCCCCTAGAGACACGACGAGGATGGCGATGCTCTTCACTTTTATTCATTTCAGTTTACAATTGTCACACCCTTATTCCTCCCCTTCGGGCTCCTTCCAATCAGAGCACTAAGGTTTACATTCCCACGAGAAGGTCTCGGAACCCCTCTCAACGTCAAAGTTACCTCCTACATCATGCATCGCAGGTGCATTTAAATGAGGCATCTTGTCATAGTGGGTGTTGTCTTCATATTCATGTTCCTCATTGCGTCTGCGTATTACCTGGAGTTACCTGGTGTCGTTTTCCCCTTTGCCCTAGTTCCCTTAAAGGCTTCTGCTGAATTTTTTTATCTGTTAATTTCTCAACCTTGAAAGTCTCTGCCTGTTCTTCTGTTGTTACTATCAAGCCTAGTGCATTTCTGATGTCTGTGCTGAAAGCTCACTATTATTCTACCTCAGCTATATTTTTTGTCCTAGTCTAAATCAACTATCCCTATTAACCCTTTCCTCACATTTATGGTTAGCCTCTAGATGGTCACATGGCAGCCCAGGCAGCATCTTTTCTCTTCAGCCACAGCCAGTGACTGCTCCATTCGGCTTTTTTCCTTCCATCTTCCTCTCCACCGCTGACTGTGGCTGGTTGGGCTCTGGACTTGTGTCCATTGGTGGGACAGTACTTGGTTGAATTTCGCCTGGGGTGCTGATACCCTGTGGACTGTGGTGGTTTCCCTGCCACCGGGCTTCACTCGACTGATTTGGCCTACCTCTTAGAAAGTAATGGTCAATGCGAGGCCCCACACCAAGCTCTCTCAGGCACTTTTCCCTGCCCTGGTGAGATCTTGAGACCCCTCTCTGAAGTTATCTTTTCCCAGCCAGATGCAGCTTCGTAGCTTATGTCCTGCCGGTGCTGCTGCTCTGTCAATTGCTGTGCTAGTTGTAATATTCATAGTCGATTCCTTCCGTAGCAATACAAGGGTGGATCCAAAACGCTGACTAGCGATGGATCCACTTTCATTTCACTGCACATCTCGTATGTGTATGTGACAAATAAACTTGACTTGACTTGAGACTTGACTTGACTTGATCCTGCTGGCATGAGGAGCTAGCCCATGTCAGCCCCGGTGAGGTCTATTCCCTCCGGTCAACAGTCTCTCCACTTGATCTTTCCCTGGTTGTCAGCTGATCTTTCGCAGCGGTCACTGGCTTGATCCAGACGTTCAGATTGATTAGTAGGACTGGATGTTACAATCCTAATCTACCTGATTACTGGGCTAATGCGGAGTCCCGTCCAGTTTGCAAAAGCCATTCATATTTTGCAGCCATCGGGAATATGCTGATACTTGTTGGATCCAAAGACCGAAGCCAATCTTCTGTTACATTTTTTAATCGTTATTTCAATCTGTAGTTATTTGCAATTTCCTACATTCACTGATCAATCCAAACTTTTGGGACAAATCAATAAGTCGAGACCTTCCATTAAATTCTAACCACAGACTCAGGATGGATACAAAGTCTTTCTTAGTATGTAGTTTGTTTTGTTGTGCTATTCTTATAACAAATGTAAAGCACTTTGGCCAATGAGAGTTGTTTTTTAAATGTGCTGTATAAATAAATGTGACGACTTGACTTGACTTATTGGTAGTTATATCTATGTGCAGGTGCACCCTTTTTCATCCTCTAAACGATCTAAATCTGATGGGACCTGCACTTTTAATGTAATATGTTCTGGTTTTCCATCAGAGAAAATGTTGGATTGATTTCGATTGAATTTCAGGATTTCCTGCATTCTCAGGGGACTCTGCGGCAGCGACCTGACATGTAAAAAGTTTATCTTATTCATTCGTGGGATATTCGCTTCACTGCTTCACTGGACTGCCTTTCCTTAATTACTGCTGGACCTGATGGGTTCCCAGGCCATTTCGGAATCTGCTTGCATTACTGTGGGTCACGAGGAGAGCAGTTCAGGTAAGGATAGCAGATTTCCTTCACGCAAGGGTATGGACATTTATGTTTCATGATCACTGCTGCCAACACTTGTATTTTATTCCAGGCATATAAAATCATGAGCAGAATAGATCGGGTAGATGCACTTGCCCAGAGTAGGTGAATCGAGTACCAGAGGGTGAAAGGGTTTAAGGTTTAAAGTGAAGGGGAAACAATTTAACGTGAATCTGAGGGGTAACTTTTTCACACAAAGGGTGCTGGGTGTATGGAAAGAGCTGCCAGAGGAGGTAGTTGAGGCAGGGACTATCCCATAATTTAAGAAGCAGTCAGACAGGTACATGGATAGGACAGGTTGGAGGGATATGGGCTGAATGTGGGCAGGTGGGACTAGTGTAGCTGGGATACTTTGACCGGTTTGGGCAAGTTGGGCCGAAAAGCCTGTTTCCACTCTATGACTATGTATATTTAATTATAAATATCAATGATTTAGATGAGAAATATCAATAATTTGAATGAGAACACACAAGATAGCAAGTTTGCAGGTGACACAAAAATGAGTGGTATTATAGCTTTTGTGCAATGTAGATAGTGAAGATGGCTGTCAAAAATTGCCACAGGGTCTTGATCATTTGGGCAGGTGGGCTGCGAGGAGTGGTTGATGGAATTTAATACAGAGAAATGTGAGGTGTTGCTAATTGGGAGCACTAACATGGGCAGGACATGCACTGTGAATGTTAGAGTATTTAATGTTGTAGAGCAGAGGGATCTAGGAGTACCGGTACATAGTTCCTTGAAAGTGCCATCACAGGTAGATAGGGTGGTCAAAAAGGCTTTCGACACATTGGCCGCCATCAGTCAGAGTATTGAGTGTAAAGTATTGAGTGCGAGTCTCCTTGAAGCGCTATCAGTGTACCGTTTGCACGGAGGGCTATTTATTTATCTGCTGAACGTTAAATAAATTAGCCTGATGGTTTATAAGCTGTTGACGTGTCATTCCTCCGCTTGCAGATGTAGAGGAGATCTCAAAAGACAGCAATGATCGTGCATGCATCTTTCATAAGCTGGAACTGATCCAAAGCTCTGCCTGTCTCCGAACTGGCGACACTGATATTCCAATCAATCCCGTGCTCTCTGACCTACATTGGCTCTCGTCTCCGAAGGTCGCCACCTTGCCCTGGTGGGTAAAGCTAGTGTGTGTGTGTGTGGAAGATCCTGAGAGCTAAACGATGTGGAGCTGTGCTCCTGGCGAGGCAGGATGTTGAAGGTGAGGTCCCTGACAAAGCGCCGGCCAAGAAGAGCGGGCGGCACGTTGGTGCAGCAGTAGAGTTGCTGCCTTACAATGCTTACAGCTAATGCTCACAGGGTTAATGTCTGTGGCTCCATGACCGGCCTCTTCAACCATCTCAAGACACACAGAAAGTACCCACGAAGAGACCAATCATACTTGACTCTGAGTGATCGCCAATGAGGATGATGACATCTGCATGTCCCTCTGAGTTACTCCAGTGTTTTGCATCTATCTTGCTCCGGTGTCTGCTATCCTCCCCTGCAATAGAGAGGAAAGTAACTCCGTATATGTGCCATGGTTAGGTTGTCATTGTATGTGATTTATGGGGTTGTAATGTATGGGGCAGTGTGTGAGGTGATGCTGCCATTGTGCAAAGATGGGATTCAATGGGGCATAAACTGCCCTTGGCTGTTCACATGGCCCATTAAACCTCTTGTCATATTGCAACGCTTGAATCCTGGCACTGGAGACAATTGCTTCCTCTTCCAAGTGCCGTCTTGCCCGGGGGCTTCTTCTAAGAAAAGAACCCATGACTCTCTCTCTGTATCTGTAAGGCCTTTGGAGCTGTGCCTGAAGCCTTGGAAACATGTTTAGTTTAGTTTAGTTTAGTTTAGAGATACAGTGCAGAAACAGGCCCTTTCAATCGACAATAGGCAATAGACAAGAGGTGCAGGAGTAGGCCATTCGGCCCTTCGAGCCAGCACCGCCATTCAATGTGATCATGGCTGGTCATCCCCAATCAGTACCCCGTTCCTGCCTTCTCCCCATATCCCCTGACTCCGCTATTTTTAAGAGCCCTATCTAGCTCTCTCTTGAAAGTATCCAGAAAACCTGTCTCCACCGCCCTCTTTCAGCTCACTGATTCTGCGTCGACTAGTGATCCCCGCACATTAACGCTACCCTCCACACTAGAGACAATTTTACATTGATACCAAGTCAATTAAACCTACAAACATGTACGTCTTTGGATGTGGGATGAAACTGAAGATCTTGGAGAAAACCCCACGCAGGTCACTGGGAGAACGTACAAACTCCGTACAGACAAGCACCCGTAGTCAGGATTGAACACGGGTCTCTGGTGCTGTAAGGCAGCGACTCTCCCATTGCACCACCGTGCATTCCTGTTCATCTCTGTGAACAGCCATAGCATTCAGCAGGCACCCAAAGTCTCAGGGATGCCTTCCACCTTCTTGCTCAGGCACAAACACCTTCCCTTTAACGGCCAGGGCAAGGCTTCAATCAGTGCCATGTCGCTTCATGCGGTGCTGGTCAGTCACAGGAGTGGCTTCATGTATGAGTCCTGAGGGCAGCAACAGCTTGGGTGTGTTGGCTGTTCCTCACGTCATGCAGAGATGCTTGCAGCAACCAGTTCCATCAATAGCTTATTTGACTGGATACTCTGTCCATCTTCTCTGTGTCCTGTTAAAATTGCTCAATCGTGTTCTCGACTGATGGATTGATTTATCGATGGATTGATTTATGGATGCAGGGAAGAAAGAAAGGGAGAGAGAGAGGAAGAGAGAAAAAGGGAGAAAGTGGAAAAAAGAGAGAGAGAAAGGAAGAAAGAAAGAGAGGAAGAGAAGAAAGAAAGAGAGAAGGGAAGGAAGGAAGGAAGGAAGGAAGGAAGGAAGGAAGGAAGGAAGGAAGGAAGGAAGGAAGGAAGGAAGGAAGGAAGGAAGGAAGAAGGAAGGGAGAGAGGAGGAGAGAGAGAAAGGGAGAGAAGAGGGAGAAAGAAGGAGAGAGATAGAGAAAGAGAGAGAGAAGAGAGAGAGAGAGAGAGAAAGAGAAAGGGAGAGAGAGGGAGAGAGAGAAGGAGAGAGAGAGAGAGAGAGAGAGAGAAAGGGAGAGAGAAAGAGAGAGAGAGAGAAAGAGAGAGAGAGAGAGAGAGAGAGAGAGAGAGAGAAGAGAGAGAGAGAAAGAAAGGGAGAGAGAGAGAAAGAAAGGAGAGAGAGAGAGAAAGAGAGAGAGAGAGAGAGAGAGAGAGAGAGAGAGAGAGAGAGAGAGAGAGAGAGAGAGAGAGAGAGAGAGAGAGAGAGAGAGAAAGAAAGAGAGAGAGAGAAAGAAGGAGAGAGAGAGAAAGACAGAGAGAGAGAAAGAAAGAAAGAAAGAAAGAAAGAAAGAGAAAGAAAGAGAGAAAGAAAGAAAGAAAGAAAGAAAGAAAGAAAGAAGAGAAAGAGAAGAGAAAGAAAGAAAGAAAGAAAGAAAGAAAGAAAGAAAGAAAGAAAGAAAGAAAGAAAGAAAGAAAGAAAGAAAGAAAGAAAGAAAGAAAGAAAGAAAGAAAGAAAGAGAAAGAAAGAAAAAAAGAAAGAAAAAAGAAAGAAAGAAAGAAAGAAAGAAAGAAAGAAAGAAAGAAAAAAAAGAAAGAAAGAAAGAAAGAAAGAAAGAAAGAAAGAAAGAAAGAAAGAAAGAAAGAAAGAAAGAAAGAAAAAGAAAGAAAGAAAGAAAGAAAGAAAGAGAGAGAGAGAGAGAAAGAGAGAGAGAAAGAGAGAAATAGAAAGAGTACAATTGTCAGTTTAGATCCATCTGCTGAAAAGGGATATCACAACATGTTTCTTTGAACATTGAAATCTAATTTCAAGTAGCCCTTGCTTTCCCTCTCTCTCCATCTGTCCCCATTCCCAGTTCTCTGACTAGTCTTAGTCTCCGACTACATTTTATCTGTGTTTGCTTTGTTGTTCCCTTCTCTATTGATCTATTGTACATTTCCCTTAATCTCCATTCCCTTTGTCCTGTTTTCACACCTTACACCTCCACATCTATCTACTTCCCTCTCCCCTGACATCATTCTGAAGAAGAGTCTCAACCCGAAACATCGCCCATTCCTTCTCTCCAGAGATGTTGCCTGTCCCGCTGAGTTGCTCCAGCATTTTGTGTCTATCTTCGGTTTAAACTAGCATCTGCAGTTCCTTCCTACACAACGTATTTCCTGCCGTACAGTTCAATGAATTAATGCAGTTGACCAGATACCTTTCCGGTCAACTCCTCTCTGGGTTTGCTAGTCTACAGGGAATTGCAAATCTACTAATGATAGGAAAAAAAAAACAGAACTCTTAACTCCAAACGCTATCCGTAAATGTGTCTTCTTTCTGCTGTTTTACATTTTGGCATTTACTGATGGATCTTTGGGATGCCTTCAGCCCACAGGGAACCAAGATGATTTCTCATTAGTCATACCATCACTGTCACATAATACTTCCCTTTCCAGTTGCTGACTGTATTTGACTGTGAACAGTAAAACCTTAATGTAAACGACTACGTTATATAAATCATTAATTATTATTATTCTTTGAAAGAGAACCAGTCATGCTTATCAGGAAGAGCCAGTACATCATTAGATTCCATTTTGGCCCAAAAAAAAAATATTTTATTCAGTTACCAGGTTGTATTCTATTCTTAATGGCATAAATTCTCCGTGATTCACAGCCCAGACTAATACGCTGCTTTGTGTGGAATTTGGTGAATGTATATATTTGTTACAATGCTAATGGATCGACTGGGCTTGTATTCACTGGAATTTAGAAGGATCTTATAGAAACATAAAATTCTTAAGGTGTTTAAGAAGTTAACAGCAGATGCTGGAAAATCAAAGGTACACAAAAGCTGCACCCACTGAGTTTCTCCAGCTTTTTTGTGTACCTTCGGCTATATTTAAGATGTGGTTAGATGTGGATCAGGGGGTATGGAGAGAAGGCAGATACAGGATACTGAGTTGGATGATCAGCCATGATCATATTGAATGGAGGTGCAGGCTCGAAGGGCCCAATTGCCCAATCCTGCACCTATTTTCTATGTTTATATGCTCCTTGAAGAGAGTTGACTTACAGAAACTAGGAGCTGGATAGTCAAACAAGGAACCGAGTTTGCTATCCAAGTGCTGAAAATTAAGCAATTATGGTGACCTTCACAACATCACAGATTTATTAAATTGTTGTCAATCCTCCCTAAGTGCTGAGCAACAATGCTGATGCAATACAACGCTGATTTACTGGAGTTTTAAATGTCCTGCGCAATTTTGTCATGTTTCCGAGTTTCGAACCAGTCATCAGATTTTTTTTTTTTACACAATTAAATGGACTAGATTCAACTATTTGCTCTGCTGAACAATTTGAATGAGTTAGTTTAAATGTATGCACAAACACCACAATTCATCGCACTTTTGCCACTTTAGATTAAATGGAGCATTTCATACCTTGAAATTCTATCTGGCTATTAATAACTTGAGGACCTATTGCTGGTTTTGATGTGCTGTGGCATGAGCATTGTTTGAAAAAGGTAAGCATAGTAAAACATGATTGTACTTGACAAATTACTTTTCCTAGTTTCTGAGAATATCATTATAAGATTCCATCTATGAGTGAACAACAATATTGGCCTTAAAAATCAGTTTTCTGCTCTTGATAGCAGGAATGCGCTGCATACAACTACAGATGAACTTGGTTCTGCTACTTGAATGTAAACCTCTTCCATTTCATGTTTGCAGTCCAATTTTTCTATTTGGAGGCTGTGCCAGACATTGTTTCTGTCCTGGCTTAATCTTGTAGAATCCTATAGAAACTTACAAAATTCTTAAGGGGTTGGACAGGCTAGATGCAGGAAGATTATTCCCGATGTTGGGGAAGTCCGGAACGAGGGGGGTCACAGTTTAAGGATAAGAGGGAAGTCTTTTAGGACCGAGATGAGAAAATCAATTTTTACACAGAGAGTGGTGAATCTGTGGAATTCTCTGCCACAGAAGGTAGTTGAGGCCAGTTCATTGGCTATATTTAACAGGGAGCTAGATGTGGCCCTTGTGGCTAAAGGGATCAGGGGGTATGGAGAGAAGGCAGGGATGGGATACTGAGTTGGATGATCAGCCATGATCATATCGAATGGCGGTGCAGGCTTGAAGGGCCGAATGGCCTACTCCTGCACCTATTATCTATGTTTCTATGTTTGTGATGAATCTTAAGAAATATTTGAAAAAATGCTGGAAAAAAAAAACTCAGCGAGTCAGGCAGCACCTGAGGGAGGAGAACCAATTAACATTTTAAGTCCAGGACTCTTTATCAGAACTGGGAAAGACAGGTTATTTTTAGTAGCAGGGAAAGTGTGTGTGTGTGGGGAGGAAGGGGGGAGGGAGGATGTGCAGAACATAAACAAAATCTCAATCCACAGGGTTAATGGAACCAGGAACAAATGAGATTACAAACAGTGGTGAACATCGCCCAGTCTATCACTGACATCCCCACCATTGAACGGATCTATAGGAGTCACAGTCTTAATAACACAGTCAGCATTATCAAGCACCCACACCACCCTGACCACGCCCTCTTTTCACTCCTACCTCCCGGAAGACGGTATAAGAATCTGAAAACCATGAACTCCATGTGCAAGAACAGCTTCTTTCCAGCAACCATCGGGCTCGTGAACACAACAGAATATGGAGATGAGGAGGAATTCCTTTAGTCAGAGGGAGGTGAATCTGTGGAATTCATTGCCGCAGAAGGCTGTGGAGGCCAAGTCGGTGGATATTTTTAAGGCAGAGAAAGGATAGATTCTTGATTAGTACAGGTGTCAGAGGTTATGGGGAGAAGGCAGGAGAACGGGGTTAGGAGGGAGAGATAGATCAGCCATGATTGAATGGCGGGAGGAAAGTGAGCACCCGGAGAAAACCCACGCAGGTCACGGGGAGAACGCGCAAAATTAAGAATGAGGTGTAGGCCATTTAGAACGGAGATGAGGAAAAACATTTTCACCCAGAGAGTTGCAAATCTGTGGAATTCTCTGCCACAGAAGGCAGTGGAGGCCAAATCTCTGGATGCTTTCAAGAAAGAGTTAGATAGAGTTCTTAAAGATAGTCGAGTCAAGGGGTATGGGGAGAAGGCAGGAACGGGGTACTAATTGTGGATGATCAGCCATGATAGTGAATGGCAGTGCTGGCTCGAAGGACCAAATGGCCTACTCCTGCACCTATTGTCAATTGTCCATTATCAACCTCGTGTACAGACATCAACCATGGCCGGGATCAAACCCGGGTCTCTGGCACTGCAAGGCTGCAACTCTAGCGCTGTTCCACCGTGCCGCCGCTGACAAGCCCCTGAATCATTCTTTCTGCCTGTGAAAGCACTCTGCCGATCCTGGTAATGCAGTCAATTGCACATCGTAGGATATAAAGCTGGTTGAGTAATAAGGACGTCATAGGTTACAGAGATACTACAGAAGAATGGGGTTGAGAGGGAAAAATAGATCAAGCCATTATTGAATTTGGCAGAGTGGACTCGATGGGCCAAATGGCCACATTTTATTCCTATGTCTTATGGTCTTGATAAGAAACTCAGGCTGCCTCCATGTAATCGTTAATAGTTATTCAGGGATAGACTTGTCCTGGTTTTACATAAGTTGTGTAAAGTCTGTGTTAGCTTAATGTTTAATAGATGTTTCTGATATTTAAGCCTCTGGCCTCTAAAAATGATAAATCAGGGATCATTCTGGTTTCTCGTAGATGACAAGCATTGACTTAGCTTTCATCAGAGACAGGCGTGCTTTTTTCTTGATTAATTGAAAGATACAGCGTGGAAAAATATATTGGCCCACCAAGTCTATGCCAATGATTGATCTCCAATTCTTAGCATCAGTAGAGTTGCTGCCTTACAGCGCCAGAGACCCTGGTTCGATCCTGACTATGGGTGCTGTCTGTACAGAGTTTGCATGTTCTCCCTGTGAATGCGTGGATTTTCTCTGCATTTGCTCTGGTTTCCTCCCACACTCCGAAGACGTACAGTGTTTGTAGGGTAATTGGCCTGGTATAAATGTAAATTGCTCTTAATAATTCTTTATTGCACTACTTTGAATTGCACCGTAATCTTGCATCATCTGCTATTTTACATTAGTTGTATGTTTACAGTTTTATTTACTACATGAACGCTGTTTAATCTGTGAGCTTCATGTGAACTGAATTTCAATGCAACCTGGTGTACACCACAATGAATTAGTCTGAATCTGAATCTGAATGAAAAGCATCTAATGTGGGAACAGAAGGGGCAGAGCCAATAACGTTCATAACAGAATGACAAGTTTTGATGGACTGGATGCAAGGAGAAATGCAGGGCGGTGCAGTGGTGCAGCGGTAGAGTTGCTGCCTGACAGTGCCAGAGACCCAGGGTCGATCCTGACCACGGGTGCTTGTCTGTACGGAGTTTGTACGGAATTTTTCCCCGTGGCCCGCATGGGTTTTGTCCGAGATCTTCGGTTTCCTCCCACACTCCAAAGACATGCAGGTTTGTAGGTAGAGTTGGCCTGGTATAAATGTGAAAACAAAAATGGCCCTAGTGTATGTAGGGTAGTGTTAATGTATGGGGTGATCGCTGGTCGGTGTGTACTCGGTGGGCCGATGGACCTGTTTCCGCGCTGAATCTGTAAACTAAAGTCAACTAAATTAAATGTTCTACTTGTGGAAAAGAAGTGGGAGGCATTGTTATAAGGTATTGACCACTGATATCTAACAGGGTATTCAGAAGAAAGCTATTTTCCCATGGAGTATCGGAGGGTATGGGGAGAAGGCAGGAAAATGGAGTTAGGAAGGAGAGATAGATCAGCCATGATTGAATGGCAGAGTAGATTGGGCCGAATGGTCTAATTCGATTCCTATCACTTATGACCTTATGACCTTTCACTGGCAAAAAATTCTTACCGTCAGTCTAGACTTGGGGAAGAATCTTTAGGTATCTCTGCAATTCTAAAGCACTCTGCCTGCGGAATATTCAGGAGGTAATGTGAATAGATTCCACACTTACATCGCAAAACAAAGGTTGTTAAGCTTATCATGAGGTAAATATAGATGCAATCCACATTATCGCACCATTGCAGGAAGAGCAGGTTATTTTTGATTCCAACAAATTAATTCCTCTTTACGGATCACTCTTTGTATTCAGAATGGCTTCCTGATATCAGACCAAGTTTTATATTACTTGAGTAATATTAGGGCCTGTCCCACTGCGGGGACTTAATTGGCGAGTTTGCCCTCGACTCATATTCACAGCATGGTCGACACGAGGTCCTAGGAGGTCTTTGTAACTCTCCTTCATGCTCGAGGGTAGTCCCCACATACTCGAGGCCTCAGTTAGGTCATGGCTTTTTTTTCCAACATGCTGAAAAATGCCCGCGAGTAAAAGAAGGTCGCCATGGAAAAGAAATCGATATTTATTTTACTCGTAGGTTTAGTCGAAGTAGGTCGTAGTAGGTCGGCATGTTAGTCGTAGGTAATCGAAGGCAATCAAAGGTGATCGGGGGTAGTCGAAGGTAGTTGTAGATAGTCTTCAACATAGTCTTCACTCTCCACTATTCGGTGTCCAATTTTTCCGAAGCTAGTCGAAGCTAGTCTTCCACATAGTCGAAGGAGGTCTTCAACATATTCGTAGGAGGTTCTCCACCTAGTCGAGGATAGTCGAAGGAGGTGTTCTACTTCGGCGATATAACACAACCATAACATACTCTCCTGAACTCTTTTACACTCGCAAATTAGGTCTCCGCAGTGGGACAGGCCCTTACAAATGCCATTTACCTCCTCTTTATTTGAGATTGAGATAATTTTCTTTTCAACCAACAGCCACGTTCATATATTTGCAAGCAAATTGAATCGTATAACTTTTTCTCAGTGGTGTGAAATTGAAAATGGATTTTTCTTTCTGGAGAAAAACACAACGATAAATATTATCAAGTTGTTTCATGTAACTTCCAAATTTAATTGGGCACCTCTGTGCATGAGTCAGCCCACTGCAGCATTGCAGGGGAATTTGGGCCTTGTGGTCATAGAGTGGAAACAGGCCCTTCGGCTCAACTTGCCCACACCACCCAACATGTCCCAGCTACACTAGTCCCACCTGCCTGTGTTTGGTCCATATCCCTCCAAACCTGTCCTATCCATGTACCTGTCTAACTGTTTCTTAAACGTTGGGATAGTCCCTGCCTCAACTACCTCCTCTGGCAGCTTGTTCCATACACCCACCACCCTTTGTGGGAAAAAGTTACCCCTCAGATTCCTATTTAACCTTTCCTCTGTCAAGGGTGCAACCATCATCCGGCATTCCAGGGACAAGCTATTCTTTCCAGGGTACTATCCAGTTCAGATTTGTTTATTGTCATGTGTACTGAGGTACGGTGAAAAGCATTTGAAAAGCTATCCAGTCAGCGGAAAGACAATACCTGATTACACTCGAGCCATTTACAGTGCACAAATAAATGGGAAGGGCATAATAATAATAATAATAATAACTTTATTTATAAAGCACTTTTAGGCAACATCAGTTACCACAAAGTGCTGTACATGGGAAATCACAAAAAGTTATCACAAATTACTAAAATCATTAAGACGACAGGACTATAAAAACAGTAAAAAATTAAAAGACATTAAAAGCACTAAAACAGGAACAATGTCTCAGCCAGTGTCGAAAGCCAGTGAATAAAAGTGCGTTTTTAGGGAGGATTTAAAGATGGACAGTGAAGGGGCCTGTCTGATCTGCAGCGGCAAGGTGTTCCAGAGTGCCGGTGCAGCAACAGAAAAGGCTCTATCCCCTCTGAGCTTCCGCTTAGACCTTGGTACCTCAAGGAGCAGCTGATCCGCTGACCTGAGGCACCGGGTAGGAGCATATAGGTGGAGCAGCTCAGAGAGGTAAGGCGGGGCGAGGACATTCAAAGATTTAAAAACAAATAAAAGAATTTTAAAATGAACTCGAAAGTGCACTGGAAGCCAGTGAAGGGAGGCCAAAATTGGGGTAATGTGCTCCCTCTTTCGAGTTCCGGTTAAAAGGCGAGCGGCAGCATTTTGGACCAACTGGAGACGAGCCAACGAAGCTCGCGAGACTCCAGTGTAGAGCGCATTACAGTAATCCAGCCGAGATGAAATAAAGGCGTGAATTACTGTTTCAAAATGCTGCCGCTCGAGAATAGGCTTCACCTTTGCCAGCTTCCTTAGGTGAAAGAAGCTGGACTTAACCACTGCGCCTATTTGCTTATCTAATTTAAAATCACTGTCCATCATAAAACCCAGGTTTAAAACTGTTGGCTTTACAAACACTGCAAGTGGACCCAAGTCAACAGAGGGAGGTTCACGGCAGCCATTAGGGCCGAACAAAATCACTTCTGTCTTTTTTTCGTTAAGTCCCAGAAAGTTTAAGGCCATCCAGGACTTAATGTCCTCAAGACAAGACAGAAGTGATTTTAGGGAATAATTATCTTCTTTCCTGAGTGGCATGTACAACTGGCTATCATCCGCGTAAAAGTGAAAGGAGATGCCATGCCTTCTTAAAATTGAGCCCAGTGGAAGTAGATAAAGGTTGGAGATTGGCCTAAAATTGGCCAGGACAGTCTGGTCCAGGCCTGGTTTCTTGAGTAATGGCTGCACTACAGCATGTTTAAATTTTATGGGGACAACCCCAGAAGACAAGCTACTGTTTATGATGGCAAGGACCGAATGCCCTATGCTCGGGAAGACCTCTTTAAAAAGAAGAGGAGGGACAGCATCACATGGGGAACCCGATGGCTTAATATGGGTAACCACATCCTCTAGACCCGACAGCGTCAGGGGAACAAACTTATCAAATGCCACCCGGCAAGGAGCCAGAACAGGTGGGTCTGAGGCAGGAGCTGAGATAAGAGCCCTAATAGAAACAACCTTGTTTATAAAGAAGTGCAGGAAGTCGTTGCACAATTCGGGCGATGCTTCCAGGCAGACAGGCTGTGGGGCATTTAAAACAGAATCAATAGTTTTGAATAACGCACGTGGATCGTGGCGCTTAGACACTATTATATTAGAGAGATAATATCTTTTTGCCTCTTTAACAGTATTTTGGTAGTTTCGCCAGCTGTCCTTTAGGATTTGCGATGAAACCTCTAGCCTGTCCTTCTTCCACATTCGCTCAGCTCTGCGACACTCCCGTCGAGCTGTACGAGTTGCGTCACAGAACCAGGGCTCGGGTTTAGCTCTGGGCTGCAAAGTTTTTAATGGGGCCACAGAGTCGAGAATAGTTCTACAGGAAGAGTGGAACCAAGAACTAATCTCCTCCGTACCGATGGAAATGGACGCAGAGGGGGCACAGAGCTGATTGAAGGCGGTAGAGAACTGGCCAGCAGTACAGGGGTTAATGGTCCGACAGCGCCGAGCAGACGCAACAGGTCTAACTGCAGCACTAGAGAAACCAACATCAAATATTACCGGCATGTGATCAGAAAACATACTGTCACAGACCTCCAAGTTTAACACAGGCAAACCATAAGATAATACAAGGTCCAATGTATGTCCCTGTTCGTGTGTGGGACCAGACACACACTGTGCAAAATTAAAAAGAATCAATAAGATTTAAAAAGTCCTTCGTCAACGGTTTATCGGGACAGCACACGTGAATATTAAAGTCCCCAACCAAGAGGATACGGTCATAGTTGGGTATAATCCCAGCTAGAAACTCAGAAAAGTCACTCACAAAGTCCTTATGGTATTTGGGGGGTCTGGGGGGTGTAGCACTGGCTCACCCCAAGGCTGTGTCCTAAGCCCCCTTCTGTTTAGTCTGCTGACACACGACTGTACTGCCAGACTCAATAACAACTTCATCAGCAAGTTCGCTGATGACACAACAGTAGTGGGTCTCATCAGTGACAACGATGAATCGGCGTACAGGATGGAGGTGGAGCTGCTCACAGGTTGGTGCAAATCCCACAACCTCATTCTTAACGTGGGAAAAACTAAGGAGATGGTGGTTGACTTCAGGAGGGCGGGGAAACATCACCATGCACCTCTGCACATCGACGGAGCTGATGTGGAAAGGGTCAGCAGCATGAAGTTCTTAGGACTACATCTGTCTGATGACCTGACGTCCACGGCCAACACCACAGCTCTGGTCAAGAGAGCCCAGCAGCGACTTCACCCCCTCCGAAGACTACGGAAAGCAGGCCTCCCCACCACACATCTACGGACTTTTTACAGGGGGACTGTCGAGAGCACACTGACATACGGCATCACTTCCTGGTTCGGGAGCTGCAAGGCGTACGAACGGCACCAACTGGACAGGATAGTGAAGACCGCAAGCAGGATTATTGGTGCTCCACTCCCCTTCCTGCTGGACATATACAAGAAGAGATGCATCAACAGAGCCATCTCCATCATCAAAGACCCTTACCACCCATCGCATGACTTTTTCACCATCCTCCCATCTGGGAAGAGGTACAGGAGCATCAGCTGCAAAACCAGCAGGATGCTCCTCAGCTTCTTCCCACAGGCTATAAGACTGTTAAATGAACTTTCCCCCCTGCCAAGTATCGCGCACAAACCCCCCACACTGCAGCAGAGCCACTGTTGTGCCGCTGCCGGTCGGAACGGCTGTTGAATGTTATTGAATGTTATTAGAGGGTTGAATTGTTCATGACTGTATTTTTAATTATAATTGCTATTTATTTTGTAACGAAAAACGTACGGACACTGGTTGAGAAACGTTTTTTTGTTTCCTCTGAGTATGCGAATACTCAGGAAATGACAATAAAGATTTACAATTACAATTACAATTAGATGACACCACATAGCACCGTGCCAGGGCGACCCACCTCAACCAAAGTAGCTTCAAAGCTGGAAAAAGTTGATAACGTAGTGCACTGTTTGCATTTAAAATTGCTTTTAAAAACGACTGCAGTTCTACCGCCACGGCCCGACATCCGCGGCATGTTGAAATAGGAGCAGCCCGCCGGTAGAAGTTCAACAAAAGTACTGGACTCACCAGGACCGATCCAAGTCTCTGTCACCCAGAGGAAGTCTAGGTCTCGGGAGAGGAAGAAATCCCTCAAGATAAAAGTTTTATTAGCCAGCGATCTGGCATTCTGTTTTGAAACATAGAAACATAGAAAATAGGTGCAGGAGTAGGCTATTCAGCCCTTCAAGCTAGCCATTCAATATGATCCATTCAATATGATCATGGCTGATCATCCAAAATCAGTACCCCATTCCTGCTTTTACCCCATATCCCTTGATTCCGTCAGCCCTAAGAGCCACATCTAACTCTCTATTGAAAAGATCCAGTAAATTGCCCTCCACTGCCTTTTGTGACGGAGAATTCCACAGATTCACAACTCCCCAAGTGAAAAAGTTTCTCCTCAACTCCTAAATGGCCAACCTCTTATTCTTAAACCGTGACCCCTGGTTCTGGACTCCCCCAACATGGGGAACATTTTTCCTGCATCTAAGCCTGTCCAATCCCTAAAGAATGTTATATGTTTTTATAAGATTCCCTCTCATCCTTCTAAATTCCATTGAATACAAGCCCAGTCGATCCATTCTTTCATCATATCATCATATGTCATAATTTAGTGCAAGGTGAAGCCAGCAAAGTCCGGGACTTTCGGGAATTCTGGAGCATAAGGAAATATTCTTCTTGCAATTGTTGCAGCCAATATTTTCCAAGCGATAGATGTGAACTATCACATCTTGTCAACTGGCTGTCTCTAAGCCATGGGGGGCATGGTGGTACAGCAGTAGAGCAGCTGACTTACAGCGCCAGAGTCCTAGGTTTGATCCTCACTACGGGTGCTTGTCTGAATGGAGCTTGTGCGTTCTCCCCGTGACCTGCGATGAGATTTCTCCGAGATCTTCGGTTTCCTCCCGCACTCCAAAGACGTAGAGGTGTATAGGTCAATTGGCTTGGGGTATATGTAAAAATTGTCCCTATTGTGTGTGTAGGGTAGTGGTAATGTGCGGAGATCACGAGACCGTGCGGACTCGGCGGGCCAAAGGGTCTGTTTCCACGCTGTATGTCTGAACTAAACTCAACTAAACTAAAAAACTAGTCCAATAGTTCAACTTTCCCAACATTAATTGCTTCGACTTCCTCATGCTCATTACATCCTTGGTTCGCCTTGCTTCCAGTATGCTCTTTATGTCTCCAACTGTGAAGACGGATGCAAAATGCTTGCATTGCATCTCTGCCATTTCCTGACTCATTAGAATTCCTTCTGTCTCCTGTTCCCAGACTTATAGCGAGTCTCACTAATCAGTTCACTTTTACAAACTTGCAAAAGCTCTTACTCTGTGTGTTTTTATATTTCTTGCTAGTTTACTGATTTTGGGGGAAAAAAACCCTCATAATTTAAGCCTGCTAATCCTACTGGCAATATGATAAGGATTTTGTTTTTGATCCAATCCTATCGTTAGATTATGGAGCAGCAGCAATCCCTGCTCTCTTGTTTACTTCCAAGCCATGGACAACCTACAGGGGGCCTCAAATAGCTGGAGAAACATGGTTACTGCTTCCCCACAAAATGTTCCAAATTGACCATTGAGTTAGTGGAAATATCGGGGAGGTGAGCCCAGTGATAGTTCAACATCTGACATCAAGTCCCTGATGGCAATCCAGAAACCTTGGTGCCATATTGCCACGCTCCCAGAACATGTCTAACCCTCAAATGTTCAATGGTTCAATTATTGTCACATGCGCAGAGTGCTAACGCAGTGAAATATTTATCATAAGTGATAGGAACAGAATTAGGCCATTCGGCCCATCAAGTACTCCATCATCAAATCATAGAAACATAGAAACAATGAAAATAGGTGCAGGAGTAGGCCATTTGGCCCTTCGAGCCTGCACCGCCATTCAATATGATCATGGCTGATCTATTACTCAGTATCCAATCATGGCTGATCTATTACACCCTCCTAACCCCATTCTCCTGCCTTCTCCCCACAACCCCTGACACCCGTACTAATCAAGAATCTATCTGTCTCTGCCTTAAATATATCCCTTAAACAAAATCGCGCACAGGCGTCCTCCATATAGGGGGACAGTCATACTGGTTTCGAGTGACAGCGGATGATGATGATATATCCACTGACGTGGCCGCCTCAGCTGTCAGTGGCAAAGAGTGCCACAGATTCACCTCCCTCCGACTAAAGAAATTCTTCCTCATCTTCTTCCTAAAAGAACCTCCTTTAATTCTGAGGCTATGACCTCTGGTCCTAGACTCTCCCACTAGTGGAAACATCCTCTCCACATCCACTGTATCCAAGCCTTTCACTAATCTGTACATTTCAATGAGTGTAATGTAATGTACATGGTGTACATTACATTACACTATGTCCCAGCATTTTGTATCTATCTTTGAAGTAAGTCACCCTCGATTGTAATGCACAGCCTCAGCAGAAGAAATATCCATACCTTCTCTGGTTAACTGTGGCCGTATTGCTTAGTCAGCAGATGTTTTATTCTCCAAATGACGGTTTAGTCATTGAAAATTCTGGATTGTCCTTTTAAATGTTTGGCATTGCCAACTTGCATCATATCTTTTATTTTTCCAATCTGCTTAACCAACTTTCCCTTTTTATCTCTGTAATTGTTTTGTTTCAATGTAAAACCCTGTGATACAACTACATCACTGCAACACATAATGAGTTGTATCCTGCTGGCTCGATGTGCTAACATTACACTCTGCCCACATTTGTACTGATTTGGATTGGATGTTTAGTTTAGTTTAGAGATACAGCATGAAAACAGGCCATTCGGCCCGCTGTGCAACGCCAACCACTGGGTCTATCCCACACCATGTGCGGACGTGGCGTTGAAGGACGAGAAGCCGAAGCGAAGAAGTGGAAGCCAAATAACCGAATGGAAGCAACGGCGAAAAGCCAAATAGCCAAAAGGGCGCAATGCCGAAAAGCCAAATAACCGAAAGGGCGGGCCGCCTAAAAGCCTACTCACCGAATGGACACAAGGGTGAAAAGCCAAATAACCGAAAGGGCGCAACGCCTAAAAGCTAACTCACTGAACGGACACAGCGCTGAAAAGCCAAATAACGGACATGACGCATCCCCCGGGACAACCCTACTCTACCCACGGGGTCAGCGCTGTCCAGCCACGGCCGCCCTCCGCCTCGTCTCCAACGTGCGGCCGAACTGTGACTGGTTGTGGGTCGGCAGCGCACACACACGTGGGGCCGCGGCTCCGGGCAACAGACACACAGGGAGGAAAACCCGGCAACATCCGCGTCAGCTGCAGCAGAGTTGGGACAGTCTGGTCCCTCCTCCCACCCAGATTCACTGACCGCGATGCACCGCCACCAGCACCCGACTCCCACACCAGTGTAGGGCTGTCCTGAGGGATGCGCTCCTTCGGCCGCTTACACCTTGGTGCTCGAGTTCAGAATGCCCAGTCACTATCCAGCCCCGGGCGGTCTTGTGTGGGAAAATGATCCCCACCCTCCCGTCGCCCCCGGCCTGTGATGTGTTGGGCCCGGGGATCTGGACCAATCGCTGATGTCGCGCCCCCCTGCATTGTCATGTCCGTTATTTGGCTTTGCCAACTGTCAAATGCCGTCCGGAATTTTTTAATGTAAATGTTTCCTGAGGAGCAGGGGACGGGGGTGGGGGGGGGGGGAGGGGGGGGGGGGGAGCTGGGGGGGGGGGGGGGGGGGGGGTGGGGGACAGAATTTTCACTCTGCTGCCTGAGACTGATCTGGCATTGCGGGCAGTGGGTAGTGAAGTGCTAAAGACTCGGGCAGCACGGTGACGCAGCAGTAGAGTTGTGGCCTTGCAGTGCTACAGACACTGGTTCGAACCCGACCTCCAGTGCTGTCTGTACAGAGTGTGTATGTTCCCCCTGTGACCGTGTGTGTTTTCACCGGGTGATCCGGTAAATATTCAGTAAGTATTAGGCACACGTGGAAGTGCAGGGCTCACTTCAGTTTCCACAACTGGACGTCTGAACTGACGGCATCTACTGTGTTACGATCAAACTTGTGCAGAGGATCCTTTTATCAACCTTATGTGTTACAATAGACAATAGGTGCAGGAGTAGGCCATTCGGTCACGAGCCAGCACCGCTATTCAATGTGATCATGGCTGATCATCCCCATTCAGCACCCGTTCCTGCCTTCTCCCCATATCCCCTGACTTTGCTATCTTTAAGAGCCCGATCTAGCTCTTTCTTGAAGGCATCCAGAGAACTGGCCTCCACCGCCCTCTGAGGCAGAGAATTCCACAGACTCACAACTCTCTGTGTGAAAAAATGTTTCCTCGTCTCAGTTCTAAATGGCTTACCCCTTATTCTTAAATTATGGCCCCTGGTTCTGAACTCCCCCAACATCGGGATCATGCTTCCTGCCTCTAGCTTGTCCAAACCCTTATTAATCTTATATGTTTCAATAAGATCACCTCTCATCCTAAACTCCAGAGTGTACAAGCCCAGCCGCTCTATTCTCTTCGATCAACCTCACGCAGAGGGTCCTTTTATCAACCTTATGCAGAGGATCTAGATTATTAATTTACTTCCTTTACACTTTAGAGATACAGCGCTGACAGGCCCTTCGGCCCAACAAGCCCGTGCCGACCAGCGATCACACTGTACATACGTTCTATCCTACACACTAGGGCCAATTTACAATTTTACTAAAGCCAATTAACCTACAAAAGTGTACATCTTTGGAATGTGGTGGGAAAACGGAGCACCAGGAGAAAACCCACACGGTCACGGGGAGAACGTACAAATTCCGTACAGACAGCACCCGTTGTTGGGATTGAACCCGGGTCCTTGGCGCTGAAAGGCAGCAACTCTACTGCTGCGCCACCGTGCTGCCCCAATTCCACAAGATGGATTTTTTTTAAAGTCTTTTCCCAATGTTGAGATGTTATCAAAACCCAACATAAATTGAACTTTTGTGAACTTTGTGAACTTCTCCAAGTTCATGCTGTTGATTTTGCTCACAGTCTATACGAGGACTAAAATATCTAAAGGACATCGACCTAAAACATTGCCTATCCATTCCTTTCACGGATGTTGCCCGACCCACTGAGTTTCTCCAGCACTTTGTATTTTAGATATCACATATATATGATTGTTCCATTATCATTGCTATACTGTATGATCTTCTATTAACAAATTATCTGTTCACTGTGATGATACCAAATAGGATGAAAAATAAACTACACCTCATCATGTTATCTGCCAGGTACTTTCTAATTCCATTTATAATGATCACAGTCTTTCTGCATAAGATTATTTTTCACTGCACCTTTTATCACCTCCTTTATTGTCTGGTCTACTCTATTACTCTTTCGTGTTAGTCTAGCATCTGGGAAAATAAAATCAAGCATGCGTTATTCCACTCCCGAACGTATCGAATATAGTCATAGAGTGATACAGAAAGGAAACAGGTCCTTTGGCCTAACGTGCCCACGCCGACCAACTGTCCCATCTACACTAGTCCCACCTGCCTGTGTTTGGCCCATATCTCTCTAAACCTGTCCTATCCATGTACCTGTCTGTTTCTTAAACGTTGCATTAGTAGGTGCCTCAACTACTTCCTCCAGAAGCTCATTCCATATACCTACCACCCTTTGTGTAAAAAGAATGACCCCTCAGGTTCCTATTCAATATTTCTCCACTCACCTTAAACCTATATACTCTGGTTCTTCATTCCCCCACTCCGCCAGGAGACTCTGCAGGGCTGCCAACTCTCACGCTTTGAGCGTGAGACTCATGCCCTCAAGCAAACTCTCACGCCCTCACGCTCATCAGACATTTCTCACGCTCAGTGGTGAGAAATTTTGGGGTCAACGAAAATGTCAAAACTCGGAGGGGGGACACCCTTCTTCCACACCCTCTCCCCACTCGGTTGCTCCACTCCCTCACCGGGTACCCCCAAGGCCAGTGATCAGTGATCACACAGCCTCCCCCCTTTCAAAAACACTCCAATCCAATTTAAAGCATATATATTGCATTCAAGTGTAAGTTAAAAGACTCGCTACAGTATGCACCATATTGCACAATTTCAAGCTGAAAAATGCAAATTTTCCATACCAATGGGAGAGGGTATTCCCCCCCGCCCCCCCACCGGTCGCTATGCTCCCTCGGGCTTGGTCTTTCGCGATTTCTCATTCCCAACTCTCACCCAATGTTGGCAGCCCTGCTTTGTGTGTTTTCCCAATCTATTCCTCTCATGTCCAAGTGGCCATTACATCTCAGTAATGACTAACAGATCTAGCTGAGTTATCAATTTTTCATGTAATCAATCCTTCAAAAATAGTTTGCTTATTTTCTTCTCTTTCTTTTCATTTGAAGTGTCCGTTCCATTGTTTAGCCTCCAGAACTATCCGGGATGACACAGTGATGCAATGGTAAAGTTGTTGCCTTACAGCGCCGGCCAGTCCAACCATCTGTAAGCAGCTCTGTCCAGTTCAGTTTAGTTTATTGTCACGTGTACCGTGGTACAGTGAAAAGCCTTTTGTTGCGTGCTACCCAATCAACAGAAAGACAATACATGATTACAATCGAGCCATTAACAGCCAGAGACCTGGGTTTGATCCTGACCACGGGTGCTGTCCGTATGGAATTTGTATGTTCTCCACGTGACCACGTGGGTTTTCTCCGGGTGCTCCGGTTTCCTCCCACACTGCAAAGATGTGCGTCTTTGTAGGTTACTTGGCTTCGGTAAGAATTGTAAATCGTCCCGAGTGCGTAGGATCGTGTTAGCGTGCAAGGTAGTTACTGGTCGGGGTGGACTTGGTGGGCCATACGGCCTGTTTTGCACGCTGTATCTCTAAACTAAATTAAACGAAACTGTTGTTAAACATTGTCAATTCCCAAACCTACTCTACTTGAATTTACTCTTCTCTCTGCTCAACTCATTTCTTTCTAAACTTCTAGTTCACTTTTTCAAATTCATAGTTCGGCCTTTCTGAACTCTCCGTCATTCTCATTAATTTAAGCTTTGGTAATTTGATTTGCCTGGAAATGGGGATCAACTTTGGTTAAGTGGAGTCTGTAACCTGGTGCTGATGCCAATGCCCATTGATTAAAGCCCTTGTCACCCATGCACTACTTCAGCTATGCCCTTAACCCTCCCATCTCCTTCGTGTATTCCAATTTGTACCTGACTCAAGAAGTTATTTTTTAAGTTATAAGAGATTTTTTTTTTTTTTTAATGCGCGCCCTCCATTTTCAAACATCCCCATCAGAACCTTATTTCCATTTGACCAATGTTGTCACTTTCTGTGTGAACCATAATAATTGAACGCTGTGATTTCTGTTTCAGGTTAAACTTCAACCAAAGGTAGACACTTAGTGCCGATCGTCGGGTAACTCAGTAGGTCAGGTTGCATCTCGGGAGAAACATATTTTAATCTTCCACCATTATGGGATTCCTTAACACCGATAACAATATTATATCAGGGCAACATGGTGGCGTAATGGTAGAGTTGTTGCCTAGCAGCACCAGAGACCCCGGGTTCGATCCTGACCTCCAGTGCTGTCTGCACGGAGTTTGTACATTCTTCCCGTGACCTGTGTGGGTTTCCACCGGGAGCTCCGGTTTCTTCCCACACTCCAAAGAAGTACAGGTTTTGTAGGTTAATTGGCTCGAGTAAAAAAAAAGGTCAATTGTCCCTAATGCGGAGGATGATGCGAGTGTTCGCAGGTCAGCATTGGACTCGATTGGACAAAAGGCCTGTTTCCACATTGCATCTCTGAAAAGTCTAAAGTCTAAATATTGACAATGAGGTCCTAATAGGCCTGTCCCACTTAGGCGGTTTTTCAGCGGACTGCCGGCGACTGTCAAGTGGCCGACACTCGCCTGAAAAACCGGGAACTGGAACGGCGACTGTCAGAGTGGAACACACATACACACAAACACATCGCAAAAGCAGGGGCCAGGGCAAGCGGGGGGAGCACCATCTGAAATTCACACGGTCCAAAGCCAAGGAGATACCGACACACACCGTGATGAACAGGAAGGGTGGCGCTGTAATTAAGACGGCTAGCACAGTGTATTGTAAGTCCTTTAAAAGAGGGGGGGAGAGGGAGGAGGGGTGGAGACAACTTTTAAGAAGCCAGACCACTTTTAATAAGCCGGAGATACACTGCCGTGAAGTTCAGCAGACATTTACCATTGCCGGTCGGTTATCCTTGGTTCTGAAAACGACTACTTACCTTTTATTTCCCCAATGAGCCAATGAAAATGACCGGTTAGCGAAGGCGATTAACTAAAACTATGTACGACTACCTCGACTACCTCCAACTACATGGTGGCTCCAATACAACTGCACCTATGACTACAGATTATAGATTATCTCTGTGGCGCCAATCAACATGCGGCGATCATACTGAGACCGCAACTAATTCCCAGAGTGCGGGAACTCCTCGCCACCATGAAGGAGACTAACCAGAGGCCACCAGCGAACATGTGACGACCATGTGGCGAGCGCAGTCTCCTGCACTCGCGTTAAAAGTCACCTGTGGGACAGGCCCATTAGGACTCCCAGTTATGTCCATGAAGAATACTAGCTGAGATCTTTGCTGCATTCCCCTTCGTTACCTCCCCCTCCACTCATAATTAGAAGGCATTCTGGAACATCCGCTGAATGTTAGGTCGATTAGACAATGCTCCCAGTGTGTAGATGTTCGATGGGGAATCTAGGGCGGGGATGGTGGTGGTGGTTGGGGCACGGGTGGGGGGGGGTGGGGTTATTGTTGAGGGGTATATGGGTATAGATGCAATGGGGTGAATATAAATGGGAGCTTGATAGTTCATGTGGACTTATGTGTGCTGACTAGTGCTATAAACTCAAAGAACACCAGCCTCAAGGATTTTTATTGTTGGACCCTGCTGTATCTGTCCGGCAGCCAGTACTTGTGGTGTGTTGGCGCAGCGGTAGAGTTGCAGACATCTGGGTTTCATCCTGACTATAGGTGGTTGTCTGTACGGCGTTTGTACGTTCTCCCCATGGCCTGTGTGCGTTTTTATCGGGATCTCCGGTTTCCTCCCACACTCCAAAGAAATGTAGGTTTGTAGATTAAGTGGCTTCTGTAAAATTGCAAATTGTCCCTATCGTGTGGTTAGTTTAGTCTAGTTTATTGTCATGTGTACCGAGGCACATTGAAAAGCTCTGGTGTAGGATAGTGTTAATGTGACGGGACGTTCTTGGGCTGAAGGGCCTGTTTCCACTCTGTATCTCTAAACTAAACTAAAATTGTCATTTTTTAGTTTAGTTTCGTTTAGAGATACAGCATGGAAACAGGCCCTTCGGCCCACCGAGTCCACACTGACCAGCGATCCCCACACATTAACACTACCCTACACACACCATTGATAATTTTACATTTACACCAAGCCAATTAACCTACAAACCTGGAGTGTAGGAGGAAACCGGAGCACCCAGAGGAAACCTACGACGGGGGAACGTACAAACCCCGTACAGATTGCACCCATAGTCAGTATCGAACCCTGGTCTCTGGCGCTGTAAGGGAATAGCTCTACCGCTACACCACCATGCTGCACTGGAATTGTTTGCATCCATCTTCAAAGGTAGATCCCATTCTAAGGGTGATTCTGACCATAAGTGTTCTCCCAGCACTGAACAGGGAGGTTCAGATTAGGTCACGTGTCTTGAAGGTCGGTCCCACTTTCACGACCTAATTCACGACCTTTTTTTACTCGTGGACATTTGACATCATGCTGGAAAAAACACCCCGACCTACTTGATGCCATGTGTACCTATGACTAGCATCACGGCCTGCTACGACCTACCTACGGACCTCGTGACGACCATGCAGCTAGTATGTCAAGGGAAAACTCAGCAGAGGTCGTGAATTAGGTCATGAAAGTGGGACAGGCCCTTAATTCTGGAACACACAGCCTGTCAAGAGAAGTGCACAACCATTAACCAAAATGAATTCACGGTCTAGAATATTCGATGATTGTACTTTTTTTTTCTGTTCTGCAGTGCGCGAATGTTTAATCACCCACAGTAAATTATTTGATTAAACCCGAGCCTATTGTCCAGGTTTGGGAACTCTTGGCCGCGGAATCATTTACCTTGTGTGAAATATTTCTGCTACAACAAAGGGCGGCACAGTGGTGCAACTGTAGAGTTGCTGCCTTACAACAGCGGAGACCCGGGTCCGAACCAGACTGCGGGTGCTGTCTGTATAGAGTTTGTACGTTCCCCCTGTGTTAGTGTGGGTTTTCTCCGGGTGCTCTGATTTTATCCCACACTCCAAAGACATCCAGGTTTGTAGGTTAATTGGCTTTGGTACGTTGTAAAAGATTTGTCCCTAGTGTGTAGGACAGCATTGGTGTGCGGGGTGATTGCTGGATGTCATGGACACGGTGGGCCGAAGGGCCTGGTTGCGCGCTGTATCTCTAAAGTCTAAAGTAAACAACGGTCTAATATTGTGGTGGGAGGCTAAGGGATGGCACCTGCTTTTTGGGTTTGAAATTGTCTTTTAATGTCGAGGCTAATTTATATTGCATGTTATAATGTCGAGGCTAATTTATATTGCAAGTTGCTCAAAGTGCGGGATGGGAATTGCAGGCAACTGTTTATGCATCATCTGGGACCAAGGTGGAAAGGATATCTCTTGAATCAATCAAAGGGTCATGAAATGCACAATGGAAGGATGGAGAAGAATGTTTAAGTTAGTGTGACTTGATTTAACGTCTGATCACGCGCTGAAAAAAAAACTCAACAGGAAGGTGGAGCAATTGGATTGAAAGAAAGGAAAATAAAGAAAGCAAAGTTTAATAAATTAGTTTAGCACTGCTTAATTTAGTTTAGTTTAGTTTAAAGATACAGCTCGAAAACAGGTCCTTCTTTCCACTCTGCCCGTGCCGACCAGCGATCCCTGTACACTAGCATTTCCCTACACACGAGGGACAATTTATAATATTAACTAAAGCCAATTAACCCACAAACCTGTACGTCTTTGGATTGTGGGAGAAACCCGGAGCACCCGGGAAAACCCACGCAATCACAGGGAGAACGTACAAATTTCATATGGACAGCACCCGTAGTCAGGATTGTACCCGGGTCCCTGGCGCTATCGCTGCGCCACTGTGCCACCCCTAGGTTTGATCATTTATGAGAACATACACCAGCAATATCAGACCTTATATGCAAGCATTTAATGTCAGAGCAGTTGACTAGGAGTAATTAATATTTATCATTGTTAAAATAAATACTTAGAATCAGAATAACTGCACGCAATCTCCAACGGAAACTTCTTGATTTTCACTTTTAATTTTGCACGGGCTCTCCATTGAATTTTTTCGTGACGTTTTGCACATATTTGCACAGTTGAGAGGCAGCACAGTGGCACAGCGGTAGAGTTGCTGCCATACAGCACCAGAGACCCGGGTTCGATCCTGACTGCAGGTGCTGTCTGAACGGAGTTTGTATGTTCTCTCCATGACCTCGGGGGTTTCCTCTGAGTGCTCCAGATTCCTCTGACATTCGAAAGATTTGTAGATTAATTTGGCTTTGGTATAAATTGTCCCCAGTGTGTAGTGTGTAGGATAGTGCTAGTGTCTAGCACTGGTCGGCTTGGACAAGGTGGACTGAAAGGCCTATTTCCGCGCTGTATCTCTAAACTAAACTAAATTGAACTAAAAGTGTAGATAGACGCAAAAAGCTGGAGTAACCCAGCGGGACTGGAGAGAAGGAATGGGTGACGTTTATCGTCGAGACCCTTCTTCACACAGAAAGTCGCGGGAAAAGGAAACAAGAGATATAGACGGTGATGTGGAGAGATGTAAAACAATGAATGAAAGATATGCAAGAAAGTAATGATGATAAAGGAAACGGGCCACTGTCAGCTGTTTGTTGGGTGAGAACGAGAAGCTGGTGCGACTTGGGTGGAGGAGGGGTGGAGAGAGAGAGAGAGAGAACGCGGAGGTCTAACTAAAAGTATCATGGAATTGTTTGCATCCACCGTAAGGCAGCGGTAGCGTTGTTGCCTTACGATACCAGAGATCCCGGTTTGATCCTGACTACGGGTGCTTGTCTGCAGGGAGTTTGTACGTTCTCCCCGTGACTTGCGTGTGTTTACACCGGGATCTCCGGTTTCCTCCCACACTGCAAAGACGTCCAGGTTTGTAGGTTAATTGGCTTCTGTAAAATTGTAAATTGTTCCTATTGTGTGTTTATGACTGTCTTATGAAGAAAGACTGGATAGACTTGGTTTATACTCTCTAGAATTTAGAAGATTGAGAGGGGATCTTATAGAAACTTACAAAATTCTTAAGGGGTTGGACAGGCTAGATGCAGGAAGATTGTTCCCGATGTTAGGGAAGTCAAGGACAAGGGGTCACAGCTTAAGGATAAAGGGGAAATCCTTTAAAACCGAGATGAGAAGAACTTTTTTCACGCAGAGAGTGGTGAATCTCTGGAACTCTCTGCTACAGAGGGTAGTTGAGGCCAGTTCATTGGCTATATTTAAGAGGGAGTTAGATGTGGCCCTTGTGGCTAAGGGGATCAGGGGGTATGGAGAGAAGGCAGGTACGGGATACTGAGTTGGATGATCAGCCATGATCATAATGAATGGCGGTGCAGGCTCGAAGGGCCGAATGGCCTACTCCTGCACCTAATTTCTATGTTTCTATGTTTCTATGTTTAGTTTAGGTTTGTTTATTGTAACTTGTACTGAGATACAGTGAAAAGTTCTTGTGTTAGGGTAGTGTTAATGAGAGGGGATCGCTGGTCAACGTGGACTCGGTGGGCTGCAGGGCCTGTTTCTACACTGTATCTCTAAACTAAATAAAACTAAACTCAAATCATCATTTTTTAGTTTAGATTAGTTTAGCAATACTGCGTGGAAACGGGCCCTTCGACCCACTGAGTCCGCGCCGACCAGCGACCCCCGCACGTTAACACCACCCTACACACACTGGGGCCAATTTTACATTTAAGCCTATTACCCTACCAATCTGTACGTCATTGGAGTGTGGGAGAACACTATGTAATGGTAGAACTACTGCTTTACAGCGCCAGAGACCCGGGATCAATACGGACTACGTGTGCTGTCTGTACGGAGGATCAGCCCGGGTCATGCGTTTCAATCTGGAACTCACAGTCTGTCAGGAGAAGTGAACAATCAATAACCAACAATGAACCGACATGAACTCACGGACTAGAATATTCGATGATTGGACTTTTTTTTTCTGTTCCGCAGTGCGAGGACGTTTAATCAACCACAATAAATTCTTTCATTATACCCAAGCCTATTGGCCAGGCTTGGGAACTCTTCCCCACGGAATCTTATGTGAAATATTTCACTATTATTTTGACAGAATGGTTTGGCTGTAATGTTTGCTTCAGCCCACAGTTGAAAATGCTGTGGAGTTTTGTTTTTTTTTTCAGCATAAATAACAGTGAGATGCTCAGCTTCACTGTTATTTTGACAGCAGATTTTGGGCCATAATGTTTGTTGGGGAAATATTGTGCGATGTGCAAATAGCCCTGAAGGCCCTATCTAATTAGGCATAGTTAAACTGTTGCAGTTGGAAACGTATTATAATGAAATATACATTAGTGTACTGCTTGCAAAAGACGTGTGTACTGCGCTGATTGTGAATGTTATTTTCACAGGTTTAACATATAATTACAGTGGTTCGCTGAGAGAAAATCAGAGCAAATTATAGAAAGCATAGAATGTTAAATCGGTGAAATCCATTGCCCTGCCCAACTGAAGTTCCTATTTCTTGTTTGACTGTAATCTCACACCGCCAACCAAATAAATATACCAAATCGAAATGATGGCTGGAATTCTCGGTGTGATTAAATGTTATATTGTTTGATGTTGCTCTATTTGCTTTAGGTGGGGATTAATCTTTTCCAAGAATGAGTCACAATAGCATATTAATTATTTCTGCAACATTAGGGGTTTCGAGAATATGAAGAAATAATTAACTGTGGGAATTGAACTGAAGCTAGCAAACCTCACCGGCCTCTCAAATGTAATAATGTCCAAATTGGTACTATGTTTCAGGTTATCTTGTTTAGGCATTTTCTCTCACCTAAGTAACTGCTTTGTATAATGAAGAAAGGCTTGCCCTGTCAAAAATATCTTTCACATTTAGATTTTGTTTAGTTTAGAGATACAGCACGGAAACAGGCCCTTTGGCCCTCTGAGTCCGCACTGACCAGCGATCCCCGCTCATTAACACTATCCTGCACACACTGGGGACAGTTTACACTTCCACCAAACCAATTTGCCTACATGCCTGTACGTCATTGGAGTGTGGGAGGAAACCGAAAATCTCTGAGAAAACCCACGTGGTCGCGGGGTGAACATACAAACTCCGTACAGACAGCACCCATAGTCGGGATCGAACCCAGGTCTCCGGCGCTGCAAGCGCTAAGGCAGCGACTCTACCTCTGCACCACCGTGCTTAAAGCTGACAACACATTAATGTGCCCTCAAAGCCTTAAACATCCACATGGCCCACCTTGACATACACATCCTTGTACTGAGTACAACACGCCAGTCATTCTCACAGCAAATAACTACAACTGCACCATGTCGTAAATATTCCTTGCAGTTCTGTTGTGAGGCAAATGAAACTTTTACACTACTCTGCGCTGTATCTCTAAACTAAACGAAACTAAACTAAAACATTCAAGCTTTAAGCAACTAATTTCTGTAATACATAACTTCAAAACATCTGGAAAAACATGGCTGGTTCCGCAGGCCTTTCCCGCCTGAAAACCCCGCACATGTGCCCACTCTGGAAAAGCCCCGCCCATGCGCCCACTTCAAGTTCTCTCCTGGGGTGACCCTGGAGTGGCAATGTGTGTTGTTAATGTCATTGAGAACATTAAAACCCCGCCCATAGCAGCGTCTCAACATCCTTTTTGGTGTGATCACTCGGTGAGTCTGACATGTCGAATTATTTTATCCCACCTCCCCACCTGCCCCCTGGCCAAACAAAACGTGACCTGCAAGACCTCTATTCACAAGACCTCGGGAGATCCGTGCAATATGACTTGTCCGCAATCTTTGCATAAATTGGTCTGCGCTTAAGCTGGGGGAGGGTATAGAGAAGATTCACGAGGATGATGCCTGGGCACCAGGGTCTGGGCTATAGGGAGCGGTGGAGCGGGCTGGGACTATTATTCCTTGGAGCGCAGGAGGACGAGGGGTGATCTTATAGAGGTGTATAAAATCATGAGAGGAACAGATCGGGTAGACGCACAGAGTTTCTTGCCCAGAGTAGGGGAATCGAGGAGCAGTGGACATAGGTTTAAGGTGCAGAGGAAAAGATTTAATAGGAATCTGCGCGGGTAACTTTTTCATATAAATGTGGCGGGCATATGTAAGGAGCTACCAGGGGAGGTAGCTGAGGCAGGGATGCTCAATGCTATGCTTGGGTCTATCGCTTAAGATACACATCGCTGGCACAACTTCGCATTGAGCTCCACAACTTTAACAAATCACCGAGATTGATTTTTCCACCCATCCCCTCGGTTAAAGATCTGTCAGTGGGCCATTTGACAGGCTTCCGCATAGTAGACTGCTCTGGAAGGTTAGATCCCATGGGATTCAAGGGGAGATAGCCGAATGGACAGAAGATTGGCCTCATGGAAGGGAGCAGATGGTGATGGTGGAAGGTTGCTTCTTCAACTGGAGGCCTGTGACTAGTGGTGTGCCTCAGGGTTTTGTACTGGGCCCTTTGCTGTTGGTCATCTATATCAATAATTTGGACGAGAACACACGTGGCGTGGTTTACAGATGACACAAAAGTGGGTGGTATTGCGGATAGTGAAGATGGCTGCCAAAAATTGCAGCTGGTCCTGGATCATTCGGGCAGGTGGGCTGAGGAATGGTTGATGGAATTTAACGCAGAGAAATGTGAGGTGCTGCATTTTGGGAGCACGAACATGGGCAGAACCTACACAGTAAATGGTAGGGCTCCAGGGAGTGTTGTCGGGCAGAGGGATCCAGGAGGATAAAGAGGTGGAAAATTCATTTTTCAAACCATTGGGTTGTAAGCTACCCAAGTGAAATGTTCCTCCTGTTTACAAAATCAGCCTATTGATATAACCTGCAGGAATGAGAATTTGCTGACCAGGCAATGATGGACCAAAATGATTTTTTTTTTCCACCATAATCTACAGTAAAGGCAACCCCTGTGTCAAAATTTCCTACATGACTATGCTGTGATTTTCCATAATGCAAAATTCCATTTCCCAATGAATTCCGTGCTATGAGATGAGTTTCCAAGGGATGCTTTCCTCTCTGCAGCGAGGATAAGTACTGAAGCTGCTGGTTCATGACGGGTCCTGCTTAAGTGATTGCCTTATCAGTTTCCAAAGAAAACTCTTTAAATAGCCAGCAACTGCATTTGAAACCACAAGCAACTGCAGATGCTGCAATCTAGTTTAGTTTTTTTTAATTTTGGGTCGAAGGGCATGTTTCCACACTGTATCACTGGATGACTCTATGACTCTAAAGGACAGATGGAGTCAAGTGGAGGGAAGGGAGGTCGAAGATTAGCGTTGCCTCCAGTATCCCCACTTATCACCTTCCTGCCTTTAGCTTGCATGGGGACATAAACATTTGAATGTACATCAAACACAGGTAAGATAGTTTAACGATACAACTCCCAATAACCAATCATCGATAACATTGTAAACTCTTGAAACAAAATCTTCTGGACATGAACATGAACCTACAGGCTGGAAAAATAATCCAGTGAATAAACGTGAATTGACAAACTAAATACAGGCATCTTTGACCCTGTAGGAAGGTTCTGACCCCAAACGTCGCCTGTTCCTTTTCTCCAGAGATGCTGCCTGACCCGCTGAGTAACTCCAGCTTTTTGTGTCTATCTTCGGGAAACATTTGTGGTTTCTTCTGTATTTTGTTTCCATTTTGCTTAATTGTTTCCATTTTGTTCTGACAAAATTCTGTAAGAGCAAATTTTTTTTCTGGATATCAGATTTCTGGGGTGGTGATTTATGAATCATTTTAGCATGAATTTTCATAAGTGAGGTTGTCGGTACATGTAGGTTATACTTTTCTTTCAAAGGTTCCTTCGGGAACCTTTTAATCACCTACCTTTGAAGTTGATATACCTTTTTCATTTGGGGATTATTTCAATTACAATTTATAAGGTATTACCTTATAAAGTAGCCAAGGAGTAATGTTATGCGGAACAAGCAGTCCTTAACATGGAATGGTGTCCCTTTGAGACACTGTGAACTACCCTGTCTACCTCAGGGTCATCACTCTGAACCGAACCCTCTCCAGGCAACACATCAATAGGGTGAAGGGCAAAGTGAGGACGAGGAACAGCCTCCTCCAGAAGCTGGCAAACTCGTCGTGGGGTTACTTGTACTCTGCTGAACTATAAAATTCATCTTAATTATTGTTTAGTTTAGTTTAGTTTATTGTCTCATGCACCAAGGTACAGTGAAAAACTTTTGTTGTGTGCTGACCAGTCAGCATACATGATTGCAATTGAGCCATCCACATGGTACCGATACATGATAAAAGGAATAATGTTTAGTGCAAGATAAAGTGCTGTAAAGTCCAATTAAAGGTAGCCTGAGAGTCTCCAATGATGTAGATAGTAGCCCAAGACCACTCTTTAGTTTGGTGATAGGATGGTTCAGTTGCCTGATGGTTCAGTTGCTGGGAAGAAACTGCCCCTGAATCAGGAGGTGTGCGTTTTCACAATTCTGTACCTCTTGCCTGATGGGAGAGGGGAGAAGAAGGAGTAACCGGGGTGAGACTCGTCCTTGAATATGCTGGTGGCCTTGCCGAGGCAGCGTGGGGTGTAAACTGATGTGCAAATTGATGTGTAATGTATAGTAAATCACATTATTTTAGGAAAATATTTTAAATGATACCAGAGCTCTCCAAAGTTAGATTGAATAATTGAAATTATGAATAATTTTACTCAATGCAAGAGTGGACGTGAAGAAGATGTTTCCACTAGTGTGGGAGTCTAGGACCAGATGGCGTAGTCTCAGAATAAAAGGATGCACCTTGAGAATGGAGATGAGGAGGAATTTCTTTAGTCAGAGGGTGGTGAATCTGTGGAATTCATTGCCACAGGCTTTTACAGAGGCAAAGTCTTTGTGTATTTTTAAAGCGGAGATTGATAGGGTCTTGATTAGTACGGGCGTCAAAGGTTATGGGGAAAAGACCTGTAGAAAGGGGTTGAGAGGGAAAAATAGATCAGCCATGACAGTGGGCTGAATGGCCTAATTATGCTCCTATGTCTTATGGTCTTATGGAAACATTAGTGGTCTGTGTATAATAAACGTCATCCCCAAACATTTGATTTGAATCTGCCAGAGGTTGAGATACCAACTTGCTCAATGCAATACTCGGGAATCTAATCATTTCTTGTTAGTTGGATGATTTGTATCGCATTCATTAAAGGGCAGATATTAGCATCTCGATGTTTGTGGATGGGAGATCTTTGAACACAGTGACGCCCAGCGACGTTGCAGCCTTTGGATTTGAAGCTATCCAGTATTACTCCAAACTCCGTCTGATGACTAAAGTGCCATTTGCCTAACATTTCATAATGTGCAAAACTCTTGCCAATTAATGAGAGAATAAATGTTGACTTAGCTTCTAAACTTCAAACATTTGTCAATTAGTGGAACATAAATGTAACACAGCTCCACAAATTTTGGATCACTTTCTACTTATTTCTATTCATAAAGTGGATATTAATTACCTTTGCTAACAGATCATTCACTTCAGTTAGCTGTTCTACGAGAATTCATCAAACGTTTTGAATACAAAGTGCTGCAAATAATCACTTGTAATTCTCATTGCGCTCTGTGAAATAAGACATTGTAGAACAGCCATTAAATATTTAAAGAATGGCAAATTAAGGGGTTTGATTTGAAAAAAGATGAGATAGTTTATAATAGGCAGAAGTGAATCCTCAAACACAAATCCAGATACATCTCATTAAGTGTACTTAAAAAATTAAAATGGTAATTAATTTTCCATTGTTAAATTGAAAATAAACAGGAATTAAGGGCAACTGCTCACTTCACAGGGAACTGTGCACTGTACAACTAATGAGTCAATTAAATCAGAATACAGTAAATCTGAAGGAGACTGTTTACATGAAGAAAACCATAGCCTAGTTTAGTTCTATTTAGAGATGCTGCGCGGAAACAGGCCCTTCGGCCCACTGAGTCCGCACTGCCCACACAACAAAGGCTATCCGATACACTATAAGGACAATTTACAAATGTAATATGCCATTTAGCCTGTACGTCTTTGGAGTGTGGGAGGGAACCGAAGATCTTGGAGAAAACCCACGCAACGTACAAACTCCATACAGACGGCACCCGTAGTCAGGATCGAACCCGGGTCTCTATCCGCTGTGCCTCTGTGCCAACGTGCCGCTACCTCCACGCCAGGTACTCCTTTGTTCTCTGGTTGTGGTAGGATGATTCAGTTGCCTGATAACAGCTGGGAAGAAACTGTCCCTGAATCTGGTGGTGTGCGTTTTCTCACTTCTATACCTTTGGCCTGATGGGAGAGGGGAGAAGAGGGAGTAGCCAGCATGCGACTCGTCCTTGATTCACAAGGTGGATGCTGGTGGTCTGAAGACTGCAACATCCAGGTTCAGGAATAGCTACTTCCCCACAGCCATCAGCCAATTAAAGCCGGCTTAGACAAAACTCTGATTATTAATAACCCATTATCTGTTATTTGCACTTTATCAGTTTATTTATTCATGTGTGTATATAGTTATTATGGTATATGAACACACTGATCTGTTTTGTAGTAAATGCCTACTATGTTCTGTGTGCCGAAGCAAAACAAGAATTTCATAGTCCTATCAGGGACACATGACAATAAACTCACTTGACTTGATAATAGGCAACTCAATTCAGCATGTTCCTGTCTAAAATCTCAACTATCAATAGATAGTGAACCGATGCATCAACTTCAAATGCATTCTATCTATCTACCTCATTGGTGACCCTTGGTCTATCCTTGATCGGACTTTGTTAACTTCATCTTGCACTAAACATTATTCCCTTATCATGTGAATATACACTGTAAATGCATTGATTGTAATCATGTATTGTCTTTCTGCTGACTGGTTAGCACACAACAAAAAGTTTTTCACTGTACCTCGGTACACCTGGCAATAAACTAAACTGATCTGTGATGTGCACTGCGGTCTTCATCATAGCGAGACACTTACAACCGTGTTTCCCTTGATATTCTTTGAATGGAGAATAAATCTTGTCTGCGCCTGTGATTTGTCTGATCTTTGATCATGCAAGACTGACACTAATCTCCTCCATCAGGCATGGAGCAGAGTAGGCTTATGGGCTCAGATCATTGGCAAGGTTGCAGTTGAACCCTTTCTGGCGATCCTGTTGGGCTAATTTAGTTTGGTTTAGAGATACAGTGCGGAAACAGGCCCTTCGGCCCACCGAGTCTGCGTGACCAGCGATCACCACACATTAACACTATCCTACACACACTAGGGGCAATTTTACATTCTACACTGAACCAATTAACCTACAAACCTGTATGACTTTGGAGTGTGGGAGGAAATCGAAGATCTCGGAGAAAACCCACCGGGGTCATGGGGAGAACGTACAAACCCCGTACTGACAGGCGCCCGTGGTCAGGATTGAACCCGGGTCTTTGGCGCTGCAAGGGAGTAGCTCTACCGCTGCACCACCACGCTGACCTATTGCACGAAAGTGCCAGATTATATGGCAGGTGACGGGCACCCGAAAAAGGGACCACATCACCCCGGTTCTGGCCTCTCTCCACTGGCTCCCTGTGCGGTTCTGAATAAATTTCAAGATCCTTCTTTATGTCAATACAAAGCCCTTAATGGGCTCGCCCCCATCTACATCAATACCCCCTGCCCCTTACCACACCACACACCACTCTCCAGGTCCTCAACTATCGTGGCGACTTGGGGTTCACCACTCTGAACATCTAGGTTTTAAAGGAAACCCTTTATCCTTAAGCTGGGACCCCGTGTCCTGGACTTCCCTTTGCGGTTGCAGCCTGTCCTTAAGACTGTGGTAACATAAGATCCATCCCTTCTAAATTCTTCCCATCAGAACTGCCATAAGACAGTCCTGACATCGGAATCTTTTTAGTCTCTGACTCCCTCTAGGCAATAATAGATTTGGAACCAAAACTGTACGCAATTCCAGGTGCTCAGGAGTAGGCCAGTAGAACGGCCCTGCTCGATACCTGCACCCTCCTATTTTCTGGCCTCTCTCATGGCTGATCATCCAAGATCCTCACAAAGCCCTAAATCCCGTACCTGCCTTGCTCTCCATACCCTCTGATCCCCTTAGCCACAAGGGCCACATCTAACTCCCTCTTAAATGTAGCCAATGAACTGGCCTCAACTACCCTCTGTGGCAGAGAGTTCCAGAAAACTCATCTTTACTCTCAAGCCTTTCTTGATGTCCTCTGAGGGAGGGCTATATGTATGTATACTTAATCTATGAACCACTGTTGTATAAGGTTAGTACCTTCACCAATGTAAAGCACTTTGATCAACGAGAGTTGTTTTTTAAATGTGTTATAGAAATAGAAGTGACTTGACTTGACTTGACTGACCCCATAAAAACTCTTGTGAGCTCAGCGCAGTCACAAATCCAGCCTTTGGGGATTTCAAAATCCCCCTCCATGTAAATCAGTGGAATCGAATGACTCCTGAAGATGCTTGCAAGTGGATAATGGATTACCTGTTTGGTTTTCAATCCAATTCGAGACATGAAGTCGAGACTGAGACAATTATTTCAACTTGACCATGGAATACCTCGAGAGTCTTTGGATAATAATTTCTGAGCTTTATAAAAGCGAACCCTAAAGTGACCTCTTATCGTTGGTGCATTGCCTGTTCTTGGTATAAAACAAAAATCTGATGTTTGACAGCTTCATTAACTTGAGTTCATATTCTGGAGTTTAGAGCGTTCGCAAGAAAGAACTTTTGTAGGATTTTGTTGCTTTCCAAATTCCTCCAAGATTTTCATCACTCATAATTCATTGGATCATTTATTCATTCCAATCACTGTACACTCTCCTCCACATTTTGATTGGTGACTGCAGAAATTACTTGGAGGCACAATCCTTAAAAATGAACTTAGGAAAATTAGGTCAGCTACAAAACCATTTAAAATTTAAATGAAAATCAGATTTGCTGTCAAAGATTACATATTTTTAGTTTAGATGAAATTTCAGGGGTTTAGTGCGGATAGGTCTGAGGCATTACTCAATTTATCATGAGAATGAATGAAATTATCAAGCGGCAGGCTGAAAATAATATTAGTTGGCAATCAATTGCTATCAGAAGTTAAATAACAATTCTGTTAAAACTGGCCCAGCGAATTGGGAAAGATAAATCAGTTCAAGTAACAGTTTGCAAGGCCGATTTTTTCCAATAGTCATTTGCTTTTGAAATATCGCAGATTAAACAGAGAAATTGGATTTTGATTGAAGTCCTGTTATTGTGAGCTTTTGTGGCGCTGTGCTTGTACTTTTATAGTTTTAACCTTGCACCCACTTTGTGCTAGTTGATGGAACAAATAGTGAAGTGGTTACACAGCTGAAACTCTGGAATCAACATGGCAAGGCAATTACAACATCATTGCAAGGTTTCTGGTACAGAACAGCAGATAACCAACTTGCATTTGAAGGAGACTTGAAAAGAATAACACTTCAGTGCTTCTTGCCACACTAGTGTTACTGTAATTAGTTTAGTTTAGTTCATTGTCACGTGTACCAAGGTACAGTGAAAAGCTTTTGTTGCATGCTATCCAGTCAGCAGAAAGACAATACTGTACATGATTACAATTGAGCCATTTACTGTGTACAGATACATGATATGGGAATAACGTTTCATGCAAGATCCAGCCCGCAAAGTTCGATCAGAGACAGTGCGAGGGTCTCCAATGAGGTAGATAGTAGTTCAGCACTGCTCTCTGGTTGTGGTAGGATAATTCAGTTGCCTGATTACAGCTGGAAAGGAACTGTCCCTGAATCTGGAGGTGTGCATTTTCACACTTCTATACCTGATGGGAGCCTTTAAGGAAAGTTGTTGGGAGTAAATTCCTGCAAATACCCTGTAGTTGTAGAGATTAAAGTACAATCATTCCTCAATTAACAAAGGTTCAAGTTATAAATTTCTTGCCGAGACGCCATTAACTCTTTGGGGCGTGCATGTTTGATTTGCAAAGCTATTTTTCACTGCAATGAACAGCACATCACCTTCCATGCATAAGAATGCACTGTAGCAAAACATGAGCGGATGTGGCGCAGACGGACGAGAAGCTGAAGCAAAGAAGTGGAAGTCAAATAACCGAATGGAAACAAAGCCGAAACGCCAACTAAACGAAAGGGTGGGACGCCTAAATGCAAACTAACTGAAAAGGCAGGACGCCTAAAAGCCAACTAACCGAAAGGCAGCGTCGCTTAAAAGCAAACTCACCGAATTGCCGAATCTGCCGGAATGCCACCTACCCGAAAGGCGGCGTCGCCTACAAGCCAACGAACCGAATGCCGCTCAACAGAACAGTCAAATAACGGACATGACATTGCCGGGGGGAGGCGGGACTTGTCAGCGATTGGTCCAGACCCTCGTGTCCATCACGACACTGTGTAAGGATGAACATTGGCCCACACCTCCACTCCACCCAACCCACAGCCCGCGGGGGGTGGCCGTGGGAGAGAGGGGGCTGTCCTGAGGGATGCGCACCTTCGGCCGCTTACAACTTGGTGCTTGGGTTCAGATTACCCACTCACCTATGGCTTGTGTGGGAAAATGACCCCCACCTTCCCGTCTCCACTGGCAACGTCATGTCCGTTATTTGACTTTTCTGTTGAGCGGCATTCGGTTCATTGGCTTGTGGGAACGGGGAGAACGTACAAACTCTGACAGCACCCGTCATCAGGATCAAACCAGGGTCTCTGGCGCTGTATTGCTCCGTCCTGACCACTACACCATCTTTTGTCTTTTCTAATTAGAAACAGGACAAAAAATAAGCTATTCAGTGTTTGATTGCTTATTCAAATAAGCACAAGGCCTCACCTAAGATCATGGTTGACCTCTATTGAAAGTCATCCATGCCCCTCGACCCATTACATGGACTACTTGCACATTTTAGTAAAGTTGGTCGAATTCTGCGGGTGGAAGGTGTGGGGGTGGAGAGGGATGGGGAGATTTCTCCCTGTTGGGCCGCGGGCCATCATTAATCTGACTTTATCTTGCACTAAATGTTATTCCCTGGATCATGTATAGTATTTGTACACCGTGGATGGCACACTTGTGACCATGTATTGTCTTTCCGCTGACTGGTTAGCGCGCAGCAAAATCTTTTCGCTGTACCTCGGTACAGGTGACAATAAACTAAAACTGAACTGAATGGGAATCTAGTTACATTTTTGAATGATCCACTAAGTCAGTATTAAAAAATCACAACAGAAAGGTGGCGTGGTGGCAGGGTAACACTAAACTAAACGAAAAACTAAAGTAAACTAAGACCTACCAGGGCTCAAAGGTTTGGACGTGACTTGATTGGACTCCGGATTTAAAATGGACAATCACACACTTCAGGACATGCCAAATCTCTGATGGCACAATACTCAAACCTCAGCCAGCTGTGGCAAACTTCTAATCGTTGCCAAGCGCAACAAACACGGCAACAACTACCTTGCAAATGGCTCGTTATTCCTTCGAATACTCCCTGTCGTTAGAATGAGGAGGTCCTGGTGGCAGTGGGTGGAGGATTCTGTGTGATGGTGTCTTCATCTTCTGTTCAGCCGACTCAAGGTGAGGTTGGGATTTTGGCTGGAGTGGAATGTTCCTAAGCATGGATTACATGAAGATTAAACCTGTACAGTTTAGTTAAAAAAAAAAAAATATGTGTATATATACAGCACCTTCAGGATTTTACCTTCTGAGTAAAAAAAGTCCCTCAGGTCCCCATTAAATATTTCCCCTCTCATCTCAAACCTATGCCTTCTGGACTTTGATTCCCCTACTCTGGGTAAAAGACACTGTACATTCACCTTATTAATTCCCCTCATTATTTTATGCACCTCTACAAGATCACTCCTGTGCTCCAAGGAATAAAGCCCATCCTCTCCCTAAAGCCCAGCCATTTCATGCCGTCATTTTACCCTGCTTATTGTCTTCTTAAGTGTACTCCTACACTTCTTATCTTTACTTCACTCTGTGTCTCTTTTTAAGATGGGACTGCTTTCCCTGGAGCCTAGGAGGATGCGCGATGACTTTGATGCGTTTTGTACAATCATGAGAGGCATAGATAGGGTGGATGGTCACTAGATAAGGCAGACGTTCACTGCAGAAGCATTCCTTTTGGCCCACCAAGTCCGCACTGACCAGCGATCACCACACACTTACACTATCCCACACACACTAGGGACAATTTACATTTATACCAACCCAATTAATCTACAAACCTGTATGCCTTTGGAGTGTGGGAGGAAATTGAAGACCTCCAAGAAAACCCACGCAGGCCACGGGAAGAATGTACAGGCAGCACCCGTAGTCAGGATTGAACCCGGTCTCTGGCACTGTAAGGCAGCAACTCTACCGCTGCGCCACCGTGCCGCCCAATCGTGACAACATCCTGGTGAATCATTCCCGCACCCTCTCCAATTTAATGAATGAATGAATGAATGAATAAGTTTATTGGCCAAGTATTCACATACAAAGAATTTGCCTTGGTGCTCCAGCCGCAAGTGACAATGACATACAGTGAGTTTGGAATGATACACAAAACATTAAACAATAATTATAAAACATTATTGATTAAACATGTGAATTAAGTAAAATACCAGAGCAAAAGGAGGCTACAGATGTTTGATTATTCAGAGCTACTACTCATGAAAAAAAAGCTGTTTTTATGTCTGGCTGTGGCATCATTGACAGTCCGGAGTCGCCTTCCAGAAGGAAGTGATTCAAAGAGTTTGTGGCCACGGTGAGAGGGGTCAGAGATGATCTTGCCCGCTCGCTTCCTGGCCCTTGCAGTGTACAGTTCGTCAATGGAGGGAAGGTTGCAGCCAATAACCTCTCAGCTGGCCAGCCGATTCGCTGCAGCCTCCGGATGTCGTGCTTGGTGGCTGAGCCAAACCAGACCATGATGGAGAATGACTCCCTTCCTGTAGCTGGGCAACAGAAACAGTGTTCAATGTTTCAAGTGTCTCAATTCTTGTTCAGGAAGGAACTGCAGATGATGGTTTTCACCAAATAAGTCAATTCTTGTACGGTTGCCCCAACCGATGAAGGCAAGCATATTGGATGTCTATTTCATCCTGACTATCTGTGTTAATCCACTTCTGTGGACTAGTTGTATCAGTATTAAAGGTGTGGAAAACCGAATGAAATGTTGTGAAGTTGTAGCGAGTCCAAACTTTGTGATCAAACGGTTACTTTATTTGGTGAGATAAGTTTGACATACATGTGCGTTTGTGACTCTCTAACATATTGAGTCATTGCTGCTGCTGCTGCTGCTGCTGCTGCTGCTGCTGCTGCTGCTGCTGCTGCTGCTGCTGCTGCTGCTGAGCGAGGGTGTTGACTCGAGCTCAGCTACCTGTTGACTGGTGATCTCAAGGTAGGATCCGCTGATGTAGCAGGACGCTCCCCTTAACCCATGACGTCACGTGACATCCTCGTAACCACTGACGAGGGTTCGACAGTAAGTGGTCTGACCATCAGGTGACGCCACAAAGTCTTAATTTCCAAGTGGTTCGGGAGGGGCATGCAGCGTAGCTGATATACAGGATGAGCAGTGTAGGGGGTGGTGGCAGAAGATCATATAATTAGACCCAAGGAACTCTCATGCTGGGTTACAAAGCAAAAGTAATAGTGATGGAGAAGCTCAGCGTGAAGAAGGGTTCCGACACGAAACATCGCCCCATCCATTTTCTCCTGAGATGTTACTCCAGCACTCTGTGTCTACTCAGGTCAAATAATGAAACCTCCAGGAATATGCTGGTGACCCTCTTAAAAGCCAGAGGGGGATTTAACCCAAAGTTCTTTGACCTGTGTTTCAATGTGACAAAGTCTTCAAGGACCAACCTCCCAGAGGGATGAGTGTAACTTCTTAGAGGCAGATATATTGGGTAAATTGTCTACCCCCCTCTGGCTTTTGAGAGGGTCACCAACTTATTCCTGGAGTTTCCATTATTTGACCTGAGAAGACATCATAGCACAGGTTTCCAATTGCTGATCAGACCATTTAAAAAAAAAAAATCAATTTGATTTACTGTGTTGGCTCCAATTGACTGAATGCAGCAGCTGGTTTAAACCTGAGCTCCACTTAAAAATGTTTGAGCATTGCGAGTTCAGCATTCTCAAAAGGAAAGCACAGATCCCAGGCACCACTGGGCTATCTAACTTTCCCATCGGGGCCAAGGAAAGAGCGCAAGACAGACACCATTGTATGCAGATGCTGAGAAGTGTGTTCAGTTCTGGCTGAACCTCTTCTAATCTTGTGTGTGGACTCAATAAGAAGAACTATACCGTCTGTGACAGAACATCACAGTATGGTATGGCAACTACTCTGTCTCCGACCGGAAAGCATTGCAGAGGGTGGTGAAAATTGCCCAACACATCACCGGTTCCTCGCTCCCCTCCATTGAGTCTGTCCAAAGCAAGCGTTGTCTGCGGAGGGCACTCAGCATCGCCAAGGACTGCTCTCACCCCAACCATGGACTGTTTACCCTCCTACCATCCGGGAGGCGCTACAGGTCTCTCCGTTGCCAAACCAGCAGGTCGAGGAACAGCTTCTTCCCGGCGGCTGTCACGCTACTCAACAACGTACCTCGGTGACTGCCAATCACCACCCCCCCCAGACACTTATTATTATTTATTCAAATCATTCGCTATGTCGCTCTTCCAGGGAGATGCTAAATGCATTTCGTTGTCTCTGTACTGTACACTGACAATAACAATTAAAATTGAATCTGAATCTGAATCTGAACAAACAGCACATCTTGCTGTAACATCATTTCGAACGTTTGCCTCACTCGGCACGGTGCGTGGCGCAGCGGTAGAGCTACTTCTGTAGGTGTCTCAACCGTTCCTTCCTGGGTACAGTGGTACAGTGTTACTCCGGCTTCCTCCCCGTCTTAGCAACAAAGCCCAGCTCCTCCTCACGAGTTGTTGAACAAGGAATGGTCCAAAGAGCAACAGAATGTTTATGATGCAAGTAAGAAAAGCTTGAAGTATTACTTGTTCACTACGATACTAATGGCAGGTTGAAGTTATCTTGTGATGCATCTAGTTGTGGGGTCGGAGCTGTGATTTCGCATCATCATGGAACATGGACAAGAAAAGCTTATAGCGTTTGCATCACGCACACTTACCAAGAGTGAGCGTAATTAAGTGCAAATCGAGAAAGAAGCCCTTGGTATCATCTTTAGGATCAATACATTTCATCAGTATCTATACATCAGTATAAAAGGGGGGAATGGTGGCGTAGCAGTAGGGACTTGGGTTTGATCCTGACTACAGGGCCTGTCTGCACGGAGTTTGTACGTGAACTCCGTGACCTGCATGGGTTTCCTCCGAGATCTCCGGTCCCCCTTACACTCCAAAACCATGCAGGTTTGTAGGTTAATTGGCTTGATATAAATGTTAAATTGTCCCTAGTGTGTGTAGTATAGTGTTACGTGCTGTAAGGTATAGAAGTGTGATACGCACACCTCCAGATTCAGGGACAATTTCTTCTCAGCTGTTATCAGGCAACTGAATCATCCTCCCACAACCAGAGAGCAATGCTGAACTACCATCTACCTCTTTGGTGACCCTCGGAGTATCCTTAATAGGAATCTGCTGGGTTTACCTTGCACTAAACATAATTCCCTTATCATGTATCCATCCACTGTAAATGCCTCGATTGCAATCATGGATTATCTTTCTGCTGACTGGATAGCACGCAACAAAGAAGCTTTTTACTGTACCTCGGCCCTTCGAGCCTGCCTCGGTACACGTGACTAAACTAACCCGAAATTTAAAAAAAACTAAACAAGCATTGCTAACAACAGTAAGATTCGCACACATCATTCAGCAGGCTGGCAAGGCAATGGGAACTCTGAACCCACCACTGCAATGCATACCTCTCATCCGCATGGATAATAAAGTGTGCGGACTGATTTATTTTCTCTGCCGTCTGAATATTTCCTGAATCTGCAAAATTCTGCTGGGTTATTGGTCGGCAATGTGTTGGTCAAATCACATCGGATAAAGCATAAATGGCAGCAGCAGGGGAGGGAAAAAGAATGATGAACTATGCCAAATGCCTGGACTGAAACTAGAATGGACTTACTCTGGGGGACAGTCAGAAGTTGGTGAATAAAGTCTTAATCACTCACATTGATGATTCATATCTTAGGCACTGCCGAAATATGCCAATTTAGAAACCAGAAATAACAAAAGTGTTATTCTATTGTTCATCTGTGAGGATAGGGACACTTAGTTGTGTGAATCATCATGGTATGTGGAGAAATAACCAGCTGATATTTCTGTTCGGTATGTGTCACCTTCATGGATATTAAACAGATGAGTATGTTTTAAATTGTGAATTATTCATTGTGCCGTACATATTTTTCTTCAGCTGACTGAGAGATAAAACAAGAACATTATGTTTTCCCATCCTTGGGCTCCATTCAAGTCGGGCTCCTTGGGAATTGAAACATCGTCACTTCTAATGTTTCGTCTCTAATCCTGGGAGTGCACCCGCCGATTTTACAGAGACCATCTCCTGCCCAATGTAACTGGAATACATTTCACGGACTTCATTAAGGAGGCTCAAACGTTAGAGAGCACAGGAAGAGGAAAACTACTGATGTCAGGATTGAGAGCCGTGCTGGTGATATTGAAATGCGATTATCAGGGGTAATGGGCTAGATCCTGTTGGCATCATTACAGCAGGTCTACAATGCTCACTGTTATTTATTGCACGCACAGGCCAGCAGATTAAATAATGGTACATCATACATGGATAGGCCAAGTTTGGAGAGATATGGACCAAACGCAGGCAGGTGGGACTAGTGTAGCTGGGATATTGTGGACGGTGTGGGCAAGTTGGGCCGAAGGGCCTGTTTCCATACTGTATCACTCTATGACTCTATTAAGGAGATTGAAAGACACATATTTGTTCACAAGTTCACAAGTTATAGGAGTAGAATTAGGCCATTCGGCCCATCGAGTCCATCATGGCTGATCTGTCTCCTAATCCCTTTTCCTGCCTTCTCTCCATATCCCTTGACACCTGTTCTAGTTAAGAATTTGCCTATCTCTACCTTAAAAATATCCACTGACTTGGCCTGCACAGCTCTCTGTGGCAATGAGTTTCACAGGTTAGCTACCCTCTGACTAAAGAAGTTCCTCCTCACCTCCTTTCTAAAAGAGCGCCCTTTAATTCTGAGGATATGACCTCTGGTCCTAGACTCTCCCACCAATGGAAACATCCTTTCCACATCCACTCTATCTATTTGCTCCATGATTATAGAATCATGAGAGGAATGGATCGGGTTTGCCCAAAGTAGGGCGGCACGATGGCATAGCAGTCGAGCTACTGCCTTAAAGTACCAAAGATCCAGGTTCGAACCTGACCACGTATAAATCCAATCCAATCCAACTTTATTTGTTAAACACTTTAAGACAACCAGTGTTGAAAAAAGTGCTGTACAGTGGAATAAACAAGACATCATAAACAGACAACATAACAGAACATAACATAACAGCTCACATAAAGCACAAAAATACAACAATAAATTAAAAGACATAAAACATGAGTAAAAATAATAACCACGCAATAAAGCAATCAAAAAAGAAATTAAATCAAGTAAATAAAGTCGACATCTTACTGTGTATCAAAGGCCACGGAGAAGAGATGGGTTTTTAGAAGTGACTTAAAAACAGACAGAGAAGAGGCCTGTTTAATATGGAGAGGCAGATTGTTCCATAATTTGGGTGCCGACACAGCAAAGGCACGGTCCCCTCTGAGCTTCCGCTTAGTTTTAGGCCCACTCAGGAGCAGCTGATTATCTGACCTGAGAGAGCGGGCAGGTGTATAAGGGTGTAGAAGCTCAGATAGGTAGGGCGGGGCAAGACCATTTAAGGATTTAAAAGCAAATAAAATAATTTTAAAATGGATCCTAAACTGAATAGGCAACCAGTGAAGCTAAAATGTGCGAAATGTGGTCATATTTACATGTGCCAGTTAAAAGACGTACAGCTGCATTCTGTACCATCTGGAGACGGGCGATGGAGGACCCACTAATCCCCACATACAGTGCATTGCAGTAATCCAGCCGAGTGGTAACAAAGGCGTGGATTACCGTCTCAAAGTGCTGCCTTGACAGAATTGGCTTTATTTTGGCCAGCTGCCTCAAATGGAAAAAACTTGATTTAACAACAGCCTTGATCTGACTGTCAAATTTGAGCTCAGGGTCCACTTTAACCCCTAGGTTTGTGATGCTTGGTTTAATATACTGGGCCAGGGAGCCCAGATCTACGGGGGGGGGGCCCAGTGGTGCCACCAAAAACCATTACTTCCGTCTTTTTATCATTACATTTTAAAAAGTTCAGAGCCATCCAGGCCTTTATGTCGTTGAGACACTCAAGCAACAGTCTGACAGAGTGTTCATCCTTCTTTTTAAGAGGCACATAAATCTGACTGTCGTCTGCGTAAAAGTGGAATGAAATCCCATGTTTCCTAAGTATGGAACCAAGTGGGAGCAAATAGAGAGATAAGAGGAGAGGGCCAAGAACTGAGCCCTGTGGGACCCCACACGAGAGAGGAGCAGAGGAGGATACAGAGTCCCCAAGGCTGACACAGAAAGTTCGATCAGCCAGGTACGACCTGAACCACTCCAGTGCTATGCCCCTGATACCCACCCACTGCTTCAAACGTGAGATCAATATTTCATGATCCACTGTGTCAAAAGCAGCAGTCAAATCTAAAAGCACAAGGGTAACACAGTCACCTCGGTCAGTAGCTAAAAATTGTAAATTGTCCCTAGTGTGTGTAGGATAGTGTTCATGTGCGGGGATCACTGATCGGTGCGGACTTGGCGGGTCGAAGGGCCTGTTTCTGCGCTGTATCTCTAACCTAAAGTAGGTTAAGCGAGGACTAGAAGGCATAAGTTTAAGGTGGAGGGGAAAATACTTCATAGGAATCTGCGGGGTAATTTTACACCCAAAAGGGTGGTGGGCGTATGGAACGAGCTGCCAAAGGAGGTAGTTGAGGCATGGACTCTCCCAACATTTACGAAGCAATTAGACAGGTACATGGATAGAACAGGTTTGGAGAGACACGGGCCAAACGCAACCAGGTGGGCAGAGTGTAGATGGGACCTGTTGGCCGATGTGGGCAAGTTGGGCCGAAGGTCCTCCACCCCACCCAAGTTTACATCATTTAAATCAACAATTGTCTCTGTTTATAGAAATGCATGAATGTGCTTCTTAATTACCCAGTGAACTTGCTTTTGCAATCCAATTCCCATAATTACATGTAAGTGTCTTCCTAACACTGTGATAATAACTAAAGCAATGCCATTCGAGCGTGCAGGCCCAGAGTTGCAACAATTATAAATGTTCAATGTCAAATCTCCAACATATTTGTTGTTACTGCTTTCAATAAGTGATTCCATACTTTTTCTTTCTGCCTCTTTCTTACTTCTACCATTCATTTTTAATATAGTTTAGATACAGCACAGAAACGAGGCCCTTCGGCCCACCAGGTCCGCGCCGACCACACTAACACAACCCTACACGCACTAGGGACAATTTACAATAATACCAAGCCAGCTGACCTACAAAGCTGTACGTCTTGGGAGTGTGGGTGGAAGCCACAGATCCCGGTGAAAACCCATGCAGGTGACGGGGAGAACGTACAAACTCCATACAGACGGCTCCCATAGTTAGGATCGAATAGTCAGGGTATCTGGCACTATAAGGCAGCAACTCTACCGCTAGGCCATCGTGCCACCCATTATTTATTCTTTATTTATTTTTCTATACCCAAATTGACTTTAATTTTGCTTTATTCCTTTATTTCATTTCATTGAAAATTAATTCTCGATGCTTTGCAAGTTACCAACGGCAGCCTCATAATTGTCCTTTAACTGCATTTGGTCTTAGAGAGGGTAGATACTAAGAACCTTTTTCCCATGGAGGGATTGTCAAAGAATAAGGATCCTGACCCCAGGTGCTGTCTATGTGGAGTTTGCGGAGCATCTCTGTAGCATCTCTGGTACAGGCCAGAGGTTGTGGGGAGAAGACAGGAGAATGGGGTTAGGGGGGAGAGATAGATCATCCATGATTGAATGGTGAAGTAGACTTGATGGGCCGAATGACCTAATTCTATTACAGCGTGGAAACAGGCTCTTTGGCTCATCGAGTCCATACTGGTCATCATTTACACGGCATTGTGGCGCAGCGGTAGAGCTACTGCCTTACAGTGATAGAGACACAGGTTCGATCCTGACTACAAGTGCTTGTCAGTACGGAGTTTGTACGTTCTCCCTGTGACCTGCTTGGGTTTTCTCCAAGATCTTCGGTTTCTTCCCACACTCCACACACGTACAGGTTTGTAGGTTAATTGACTTGGTATGAATGTAAAATTATCCCTAGCGTGTGTAGGATCGTGCTAATGTACGTGGATCGCTGGTCAGTGCGGACTCGGTGGGCCGAAGGGCCTGTTTCCCCACTGTATCTCTAAAAAAAAACGAATCCTACTCTATTCTGACTTTATTCTCTCTGGATTATTATCAATACCCCCTAGATTCTACCACTCATGTACACACAAGAGACAAGTGACAGTGGCCAATTAGCTTACCAACCTTCATGTCTTTGGGATGTGGGCTGAAATTAAGCATCTGGAGGAAACCCATGGTACAGGGACAACTGGAGTTGTGCAAACTCCACATAGACAGCACCTGAGGTCAGGATTGAATCTTGGTCTCTGGCGCTGTGAGGCAGTGGCTCTACCCGCTGTGCCACTGTGTTACCACGGTAGCTTCCTTCTGCATAGTTGTAAACATCAAATAAGAAAGTATGTCCTGCAATGACTCAGTCTGCATCTAATCTTACAGAGAACAAATTACTGTTTTGTTGCAAAAGCCCTTTTAATCGATATGTTCAGTAATGTATTTTCAAAAACAATCTCTACTTTTATTCATGGCTGCAGCCATAAAAGGTACTGGTTTAAACTTGAGTCTCTCAATTTACTCCCTCTGCAGTAAACAATTTTTCTCCAGTGTAAACCCTATAGAAACTACTTTCCTTAAACTCTTCCCATAATAAACTTTGAAATTTAGACGGTACAAATCCCACAAGGAAATTCAACCCGATTTCTCTTTCTGAACTGTCTTGAATAAAACTATCAGAACAATCTAGCGACATCATTTATACTGCCTCACTCTTTCCTAGACTTGCATGCCTGATAGATTTAAATGCACTAACAATGTCAAACCAAATTAATAAGTCACGTACAAAATATGGATCAACTGAAAAAATTAATAGGTCTATAAAATGTTTATTATAACATTTGAACAGGACTTTCCAGAAAATGTGATGAAATATTTCAAGAAACAATTTTCTTTCAGATGTATATCAATGCAAGCAATTATCCTTTAAAAAGCAGATTTACATCAGTATTGATATTCTAAATAACAAAAATATACTAAATATAAAACATGACTGATATGGCTTAATTAATCCTTTATATGAATTACCAAGACACATTGTTGACTCTTGGGATAAAAAAGAAACTGAATACACCTGTGTCGGAAGGAACTGCAGATGCTGGTTTGCACCGAAGAGAGACACGGAATGCTGGAGTAACTCAGCGAGACAGGCAGCATCTCTGGAGAGAAGGAAAGGGTGACGTCTTCAGTCCAAGGAAGGGTCTCGACCCAAAACATCACCCATTCCTTCTCTCCAGAGATGCTGCCTGTCCCGCTGAGTTACTCCAGCATTTTGTGTCTATCTTCATTGAATACAATTGCTAGAAATCCAAGATAATAATGCAAAATTCAAAGTCGGCAAGGTTCCAGGAATTAGTGGGTTAACATATGATGAGCGTTTGACAGCACTGGCCTCTACCCACTGGGGTTTAGCTCTTAGGGCTAACGGAATTGAGGGATATGGGAAGAAAGCAGGAATGGGGTACTGATTTTGGATGATCAGCCATGATCATATTAAAAGACAGTGCTGGCTCGATGGTCCGAATGGCCTACTCCTGCACATATTTTCTATGTTTCTATGTTTCCAATGTTAATACTTGATAGCATATTCATTGCTGTGAAAGGACCCATACTCGGTGGAGTTTAGAAGGTTGAGGAGGGACCTCATTGAAATTTACAGAATAATGAAAGGCATAGATAGAGTGGATGTGGAAAGGATGTTTCCAATCCATTAAAGGGCACTTTTTTAGAAAGGAGGTAAGGAGGAACTTTGTTAGTCTGAAGGTAGTTAATCTGTGGAGCTTGTTGCCACAGAGGGCTGTGGAGGCCAAGTCAGTTGATATTTTTTAGGCAGCGATAGACAATTTCTTGATTAGGACGGGTGTCAAGGGATATGGGGAGAAGGCAGGAAAATGGGATGAGGAGGCAGAGATCAGCCATGATTGAATGGCGGAGTGGACTCGATGGGCTGAGCGGCCTAATTCTACTCTTATAACGTGAGGCGAGGACATTGGTTGCTGATCAACCGAGGAAGGCGATGGCTGGAGGCCTACTGCAGCCTGGGACTTGCCTGAATCTGGCACCACTGCTAACAACTGGAGCATGGACTGGACTGGGCAAATGGTGCTAAAACATAGCGCCTCTTGCATGCGGGCTCGGTTGACTATTTCTGTACAATTGCTAATCGGGAGTGGCATGGTGATACTCTGCTGGGCTGTTTGTAAGAAAATAATTTCACTGTGCATTTGCACTTCGCACATGTGACAATAAGTCACCATTGAACCATTGAACAGATTCAGGGATGTTCTCAAAGTTTGCGGAACGCAAGTGTAACACACACCCCTACCCCATGAATGCTCAAAATGGAGAAAGAGTATTCAAGATGATATTGAAAACTTTGAGGCCATGCATTGGAAGCATAAGGTGACCCGCAAATGTGGCAAATGAATCACGCCATTTTGAAGGTAGACAAAAATGCTGGAGAAACTCAGCGGGTGAGGCAGCATCTATGGAGCGAAGGAATAGGTGACGTTTCGGGTCGAGACCCTTCTTCAATTTTGAACGTGTCATGTGTCTATACACTGTGAAATGCTCCATTGTAATCATGTATTGTCTTTCCACCCACTGGTAAGCACGCAACAAAAGCTTTTCACTGCACCTCGGTACACATGACAATAAACTAAACTGAACTGAACTGAATTTAAAAAATAAAAATGTGTACAATATGTGGTTTATTGTGTGCCACGTTTATGAAAAATCAATGAGAAAGACCTGTGACATATCTGTATTAGAGGCTGTATCTTTTTCTGTGTTATTATCTTCTGTTTGGACGGATTACAGAAATACTGCAGAACCTACACATTGATGTGATTAAGGACCATAGCCAAGGTCACCTGGCTGATTACAGATGTAGCAAAGATTATCTTTTGTTTGATTATTGAATTATGTGATGCAGATAGAGTGTGGAAACCACAGAACGGACTTGATGACCAATTCATCATCATGGGTGTTCCAGCCTCTGAGAGTTCAATCATTCATCCAGGAGGGACATGGTAAATAGAAGCTGATTCTCCATCTATTCCAAGAGCTTTATTTTCTAAGTAGGCACAAGAAGAATTAACAGGGAGACAAAACAAATCACGCAAGACGCAGTTACACAGTGGCATTTAGATTCATTTAAGATAGCTACAAAATGCTGGAGTAACTTAGTTAGTAACAGACAGCTTCTTTGCAGAGTAAAAATGGGTGATGTTGTCTATTCCTTTTCTCCAGAGATGTTGCCTGTTCCGCCGAGTCTCACCTGCATGTTGTGTCTATCTTCGGTGTAATCCAGCATCTGCAGTTCCTCTACCTTTCCTACACATTTTGTGTTCATTTTCAGACTCTGTGCAATGGTAGCAAGGCCAGTCCATCCCCTATTGTCCACAAGGAGATGGTGTCAGATTCTTCATTGATGCTGAGGACAGATTGAAAGATGAGTGTATGGGTGAGTGGTGGGTCTGTAGAACAAGCTGCCACAGGAGGTAGTTGAGGCTTGGACTGTCCCAACGTTTAAGAAACAGTTAGACAGGTACATTAATTGGACAAGTTTGGAGGGATATGGACCAAACGCAGGCAGATGGGACTTTTGTAGCTGGGACAAGTTGACCGGTGTGGGCAGCTTGGGCCGAAGGACCTGTTTCCATGCTGTATCACTCTATGACTCTATGATTTTACTTCGGAGTCACGTGAGTGATTCCGTGAAGATCCCAGCCCAGTGCGCAGGTGCGGCATTATCGCACAGCTGTGCAACACGCGGCCAGCGGGAGTCGGGCGCTCCCGCAACCAAGGACGTGAGGTAAGTACTTACCTTAATCGGGCCTTGTGGTTTTTTGCTCCAGGGGGAGCAAAGCAGCAGAGGAAGCGGCCCCCGTTCGACTCCAGCGAAGGAGCCGACAGTGGAGGGGGATAGGCGCAAACGGGACCGCACACGCTGCGGACCGCTGACAGGGAGCTGCGCTATGCCGGTCCGCTGAACAGCTGTTTGGTTAACAGCAGCGGACCGGCGGGAAATTTAAAAACCCGACCGGCAGCCCTGCAGACTCCTGACAAGGAGAATCGCCGCCCGGGAACCGCTACAATGCCGCCTGGAAAACGGCAGGCAGCCTCTACATACAGGTAAGACAAAAAGCTTACCAAAATTACAGGTTCTACAGGAACCAACTTCCTCCAATACTGGAACAGGCTGGAGACAGCAAAAACAAGTATGTCTGTCTCCCCAAGCCAGAGGAGGTCATGGAGTTCACCTCCAGGGAAAGGGGCACTGGCTGAATGCCAAGGGAGCTGACACTCCTACCCCAGTGCTATTGCACTAGCCATCTCCCTTGTTGAGGGATTGATACAACAATGGAGTTTGAGCTATGCCTCCTCCAATTTATAGCACACCCTTTTGCTCCCTCTTTTGAGGCTAGCTAAGGAGGCCAGGGCTGGGCTGGCTTAAACGCTGGGCAGGCGGACGAGAACAGCAGTATGCCAGGGGAGCAGGATCAGGAAGAGCTACTGGGTGTCGTGGGCCACTACATGGCTCCTCCACGCGACCATCTTCCCAAACAAAGCCCTGCAGGAGTAGGCCTTTCTAGAGGCAAATCCGCAGGCAGCTGGGTCAGCAGACTCGCAGACAAGAGCTAAAAGCAGCGAACTTTGAAGCTCCTAACAGAGGGTCAAGATGTCACCGCCTTTGCTCGTTTTTTCCACGGATCATACTCACCTGGCAGGCGAGACGCCATGATCACCAAGGTGGTTCTCCCAGGATGAGACTATCCCGTTGCACTACGAGTGTGCTGACGCCTAAGATGTTCCCAAATTTGGGATACTCGACTGACATGGAACGAGCAGGACATCGCATCCAACACCCAGCTGGCAGCACCCCTCGGCATCCACCAGGAAATATCGAACAAGGACTGGTGAAAGCCTGGCGACCGCTTCACATTACCCCCAAAGTTCTTTTCAGACAGGGGCCCAGAGCGGAGCCTTGGGAAAATGCGCCGCCCCACCGACAGCACCAGCATACCAGCATAACTAAGCCTTCATGAAAAAACAATAAACATGGAGGTAGGTAGTCTGGTTCCTCCCAGTTTACACTAAATAAGGGTGTTCTACTAACTGCGGGGGGGGGGGGGCATTTACACTTGTTGATAAAGCATGGGTGCAGTCACAAATAACTAATATATACTCAACAGTATTAGTGGATATAAACTTGAATTCAAATTGGGCATATTACCACCAGTTCAGCAATGCGCCCAAAGGGCATTTTCTCCCTCTAAGAAAGAGAAGTGAGAAGGTCAAGCTGAACTAGAAAGGCTCATTACTAAATGGATCATGAGAGTAAACATGAACCATTGGAATTTGTATCGAATATATTCACTAAAACTACAAAAGATCGTGAATGTAACATCATCATTGATCTAATATCACTAAATAAATCTGTTGAGTATATACACTTTAAGATGGAGACGGGTTTTTGTCACTGCCAGACATCTGATCTCCAAAGGATACCTTATGGCGAGCATTGATATGGAAGATGCAAACTAACTTATACCCATACACTAGGATCATTGTAGATACCTAAAAATTTTTACCTGGATCATGGATATCCCGGTTAGGGCAACTATGGAATAGAGTATTCCCAATGGTCTAACCTCAGCCCTAAACTATTATAAATATTAAAAATAGCCATGAAAATATTAAGAAAACAAGCAATGCATTTCGTTGTTTCCAATGCATTTCGTTGTCTCTGTACTATACACTGACAATGACAATTAAAATTGAATTTGAATCTAATCATGGCATATATTGGATGATATCCTCATATTAGGGGAAACAAAGGAATTAGCTGTGGCAGCAGTTCTAGCTACGAAACAGCTCCCTAAAGCACTGAGGTTCATCCCACGCCCAGATAAACCATGGATTATCTGGGCTTCAATATCAATTCCATCCATATGACTGTTACTCTGCCAAGGTGCTTGGGTCACTATAATCAAATCATGAATGTACCCACTGAAGCTATATCACAATTACAGTGGTGGGCAGACATATGTTTGGCATAGTTTTCAGCCCTATTATTGTCACCAATCCCAACTTGGTTATTAAAAACCGATGCCAGTACTTTAGGCTGGGGAGCAACTAAACTCCATATCCAGCACAGGTAACAGATGGACCAATTCAGAATCATCGTTACTACACACACCGGGCACCAACTATTTGGGATTGGTGATCGCCTATTGGGCTAAAAAGCATATGCATTTCAAATGCAGCACGTACATATGCGGTTACGGATTGATAATACTATGGTGGTGGCTTATATCAACCATATGGGGAGCATAAAATCACTATCGTGCAACAAATTGGAAACAGATCTGGCAATGGTGTGTCAAAAGACATTTTAACTATCAGCTGCCTATTTCCTAGGAAGCTAGAACAATGGGAGACACCACGTCACGGGTAAAATTTATGATAACATTGAATAGATGTCAAACCCAAAATATCTGCTGAAGGTATTAATGCAGTTTGAAAGCCAGATATCAATTTGGTTGCACAAGACGGAATCACCAGTAACCTATGTATGTGACTTAGGAACCAGATCAGAGGCAGCAGCGATAGATGCCTACACGCTGGAAGGGGGAATTTCTGCTTTGCCTTCCTCCCTTCTGCCTCATCAGTCGGGCACTTCGTAATACAGATGGAATCTGTCTCCGAGATATTGAACGTGCCCGACCGGCCTACACAGCCATGGTTCCCAGTTCATCACGACACGGTGGGTGAGTCACCTATGGATTTCCCTAGTGGACCATGGTTGTTGACTCAACCCAGTATCAGGCACAAGCCACCCATGCCAGAAAAACATCAAACTCCTGGGTGCAGGTTTTGAATAGACCTTACCAGGGACTGGGATTATCCAAAGGAACCATTACCACCATGTCGGCATCCCTGCGAACAGTCACCAAGAGCTAACATGGGTAAAATACTGCCACGACGCAGGGACAACATACCAAACTATTCAACCACTGACGTATTGGAGTTCCTGGAACATCTACACCATGACTAAAAGGTGAGTTACAGTGCCGTAAATACAGCATGGAGCGCCTTGTCTGCTTCAGATTCAGATTCAGATTCAGATTCAATTTTAATTGTCATTGTCAGTGTACAGTACAGAGACAACGAAATGCATTTAGCATCTCCCTTGAATAGCGACATAGCAAACGATTTGAATTTAAAAAAAAATAAATTAAAAAAAATAAAAAATAAACTTATCTAAAACAGCATGACAGCAGAGCATGGGATCCCATCCACTGAAGATGGGATATTGGTGTGATATTGACATATCTCAGAGAATGGCACCAGCCAGATCCCTCAGCTTGCTCAATCTATGTTAAAAACGCTCATGCTTATGGCTCTCGTATACGCTCACAGAGTCCAGTCACTCCATAAAACTAGACTGGATAACATGGTGATTACCCCAGACGCATCACGTTCATATTCTAGGTCTGGTAAAAATCTAACTCGCAGGTATATGGGACTAGGCGAGATTATGAGTTCGGCACGGACTAGTAGGGTCGAGATCGCCTGTGTTTTCCGTGCTGTAATCGTTATATGGCTATATGGACCAGGAACGCCCAATTCACTGGTGGGATTCCGGGCCTACCCACCAGAGTCCAGGTTGAGTGTGGTGACCCATCTACTACAATATATAGACACAACCCACAATCTTAGAGGGAGAGGAAAGCCTATGGGTCAACCACAGAAACCCCAAGACGGGGTACGAGCCAAACCACTGCAAGGTGGCTCAAACAGGTACTGAAAGCTGCCGGAATAGATAATAATACATTTTAATCCCATTCCACTAGGGCAGCATTGATATCAGCGGCTGAACGAATGGACATCCCGGTTGACCACATTCTCAATACGGCAGAATGGTCAAGGGAACGACGTTCAGAACATTTTTATTGTAAACCGTTGATAAACCTGATTTAATTGCAGAAAGAATATTACAAACTGCAATATTAATTTAAGCTCAGGGGAGCTCTTTATGTTGTTATTGTTAACAAATACCTTTCTGTTTCTTGTGAAAGCAGATCCACTGGTTGATTACGATAACACTTCCTCCCTCAAAAACTTCGGCAGTGAGTGAAATAAAAACTGTTACACGGTTTGAAATCACAGACCTTTGAAGTCTTCACGGAATCACTCACGTGACTCCGAAGTAAAATAGTAAGATTAAACGAGTACTTACCAGTATGAAGTTTGATCTGTATTTTATGAGGAGTTACGGTGAGGTATTACGTGCCCTCCGCTCCCACCCTCAATATATAGATCAAACTAATAAACTGATGTCTCATGATCTTTACTATCTTACTTCAAATATTGTGTCTATCCTGTGATTTCACACCGCTGCTTCGAAGTATGCCGCACCTGCGCACTGGGCTGGGATCTTCACGTAATACCTCACCGTAACTCCTCATAAAATACAGATCAAACTTCATACTGGTAAGTACTCGTTTAATCTTACTATTCTATGCATCATGGAAACAGGTCCTTTTCCCATGTCGACTATTGATCACCCATTTTCTCTGGTGCTATGCTAACCCACTTTTACATCCACTCGCTACACACTAAGGGCAATTAACAGTGGCCAATTAACCTACAAACATGCATGTCTTTGAGATGTGGGAGGAAAGTGGAGCACCTGGAGGAATCCCACACGGTCGTTGGGAGAACATGCAAACTCCACACACACGGCACCCGGGTCTCTGCCGCGGTGAGGCAGCAGCTCTATCCGCTGCGCCACTGCGCCGCCCTATGACCTTCGGGTGAAAATCTGTTGTTAGGGAAGGAATTCCAAGAAGTAGATCTAGAAACAACGTAGGAATGAAAATATATTTTGAAATCATAGGGGCAACATTCTTAATCCTATCAGTCCTAATTTAGCATGCAACTCTTATGGTATACTATTATGGTATATGGACACACTTATCTGTTTTGTAGTAAATGCCCACTATGTTCTGTGTGCTTAAGCAAAGCAAGAATTTCATTGTCATATACAGGGACACATGACAATAAACTCACTTGAACCTGAACTCGATTTTGAAGACCAACAAGGGCCTTGGGTTATTTTCTCTTCCTCTGGCAGCTAATGTCTGGTTCCTAGGTTGATACCAGTGGCCAGATTGTCTTTGTAGTATCAAGATGTATCTTTACATTCACACATTCCTTGGAAGATTTACTTGGAGGAGGCTAGTTACATTATATTGCATGACATTACTAGTTACATTACATTACATTAGTTACATTACATTGTATTACTTTACTAGTTACATTACATTGCATTGCATTAGTTACATTACATTAGTTACATTACATTAGATACATTACATTGCATGACATTACTAGTTACATTACTTTGCATTCCCAGTTCAAATCAAAATCTAATGGGCCTGTACCACTTAGAAGACAGGCAACGTCAAGCTCACTGTTGCCGGTGGGCTATGAACGTTTCAAAATCCAGCAGGGTGACAAGAAAAAAGTGACGACACTTGAAGAGAAAATTCACGACAGTACAGGTGTCACCGCGCGACCATGTGGCATCAAAAAATCGCCTAAGTGGTGCAGGCCCTTAAGGGCAGCACAGTGGCAGCTGGTGGACCTGCTGCCTCACAGCGCCAGAGTCACGCGTCCGATCTTGACCTCAGCGTCTCTCTGTGTGGAGTTTGCACGTTATTCCTATGACCACTCAGGTTTTCTCCGGGTGCTCTGGCTTCCTCCCACATCTCAAAAAAGTGTGGGTTTGGAGGTTAATTTGCCTCTGTAAATCTGCCCCTTGTGTTTTTGTAGTGGATGCGAAAGTGGGATAACATAGAACCAGTATGGACTCAATGGGCCGAAGGGTCTGATTCCCTGCTGTATCTTTCATTCAAACAATCAATGAAAGTTTAGATATTCAGTTCACTTTAGTTTATTGTCACGTATACTGAGGTACAGTGAAAAGCTTTTAGTTGCGTGCTGATCGGTCAGTAGAAAGACAATACATGATTACAATCTATCCATTTACATTGTAAAGCTCCTGTTCCACTTTGGAAGCCTGAACAGAAACCACTGGAGACTTTGCGCCCCACCCAAGGTTTCCGTGCGGTTTCCGGAGGTTGCAGGTGGTTGCCGGAGGTTGCAGGTAGTGGAAGCAGGTAGGGAGACTGACAAAACCCTCCGGGAAGCGCACGGAAACCTTGGGTGGGGCGCAAAGTCTCCAGAAACTTCCGTTCAGGTTTCATAAGTGGGACAGGGGCATAAGGATGCATGATAAGTAGAAACAAGGAACTGCAGAGAGACACAAAATCCTTGAAGAAGTGTCTCGACCCGTAACGTCACCCATTCCTTCTCTCCAGAGATGCGGCCTGTCCCGCTGAGTTATTCCAGCATTTTGTGTCTATCTTCGATTTAAACCAGCATCTGCAGTCCCTTCCTATACAAAGAAAAGTATCTGCTGGTTAATATACAAAAGGACACAAAATGCTGCTGTAACTTAGTAGCTCAGACAGCATCTCTGGAGAACATGGGTAGGTGACATTTTGCATCAGACTGAAGAATAGTCTTAACTCAATATGAAATAAATCAAAGTTGTTAAGAGAAAGAGTTCTCTGCTTTGGACAAAGGTACCTGAACAAAGAAATGGATGGCAAGCAGGCGGCGCGGTGGCGCAGCGGTAGAGTTGCTGCCTTACAAAACCCAGAGTCGCAGGTTCAATCCTGACTACGCGTGCTGTCTGTATAGAGTTTGTACGTTCTCCCCGTGACCACCTGCTCCGGGTGCTCCGGTTTCCTCCCTCACTCAAAAAACGTACAGTTTTGTAGGTTAATTGGCTTGGTATAAATGTAAATTGTCCCCAGTGTGTAGGATAGTGCTCATGTACGGGGCAATCGCTGGTTGGCACGGACTCGGTGGGCCGAAGGGCCTGTTTCCGCACTGTATCTCTAAACTAAACTATCCAAAGGCAGTGGGAAAAGCTCACTCAGATCACTCTGTCTTTGCCCTCCTTCAATGTTCCAGTAAAGCTCAGTGTAAACCCGAGGAAGCACATCATGTTCCAACTTAGCACATTAGTCATCTGGACTAAACATTTTCAGACAATCTGATTTTCCAAGCTTGAATCTCAGATTTTGAACATTCAATAATTTTTATTTTTCCCCTTCTGCTGTTTTGGATTAAATTCACCTCCTCCTCTCTACACCTCCTCCACACCTATCTTTAGTGCCCTCCTTGTATCACCTGCCACAAGTCTCTCTCATTCTCTCTCAGTCTCCATCCTGTCACAGAGCTTTCTCTTCTGTTCTCTCCCTCCCAACCCCCTGGACACTTCCACCTTCTCCATCTCAATGGGGCAGCACGGTGGCGCAGCGGTCCAGATCCAACCCGGGTCTCTGGCCCAGCGAGGCAGCAACTCTACCGCTGCACCACCATGGCTAATAATGAGAGAAACTATATTGCTACACCTCTGTGCCAAGCCAAAACCATGTGCTATATGGACCATTTGAAGACAGATGCAATTAGTTTATCTATTTAATATTAGTTTATATAGATCATGTGTGGCATAGTGATTGTTGGCTGATCTTGTGTTGTACGTTTCTATCTTCTGTCTTTTTCAAGCCCTGCTCAAGATGGAGGTTGGGAAATATTTTCCAAGATGGAGGCCCCATCTGGGCTCCATTATTCTGGCTAATAATGAGAGAAACATATACAAGGTATATCAAATCCTGACAGAAGTATGTAAAATAACGAGAGACATAAGTAGAGTAGACAATCAGATCTTTTTACGATACAAAATTGAAATTTTTCGCAGGATCTAAATAGCTTTACCCACAGAATCCATCCAGATTGTTCATGTTGTGGGAATGGAAGAGAGGAGACAAGGTGGTCAACACCGGAAGAGAGGTAACAAGGACCAAGATGAAGTGCTGGAAAACATTAATGAGTTCAGACTTAGAATCATCGAGTCATCGAGTCATACAGTTTGGAGTCGTAACAGATCCTTCGGCCCAACTTTCCCACACTGACCAACATATTTCATCTACATTACTCCCATTTGCCTGCATTGGGCCCATATCCTTCTAAACCTTTCCTATCCACGTGCTTGTCTAATTGCTTCTTAAACGTTGCGATAGTCCCTGCCTTGACTACCTCGCCTGGCAACTTGTTCCATACACTGGGGCGGCATTTCGATAGTTTGCCTCAGCTCAGAATTTTGCCTAGAAAGTTTGCCTCAGCTGTGTGGTGCGGTGGTAGAGTTACTGCCTCACGGCACCAGAGACCCGGGTTTGATCCTGACTACGGGTGCTTGTCTGTACGGAGTTTGTACGTTCTCCCCGTGTCCTTTGTGGGTTTTTCCGGGATATTTGGTTTCATCCCACACTCCAAAGAGGTACAGGTTTGTAGGTTAATTGGCTTGGCATCAATGTAAAATTGTTGCTACTGTTAATGGACAATGTAGGATGTGCAATGTTAATGTGTGGGGAGCGCAGGTCGGCGTGGACTCAGTGGGCCAAAGGGCCTGTTTCCGCGCTGTATCTCGAAACTAAACTGAACTAAACACCCACCACCATTTGTGTGAAAACGTTACCCTTCAGATTCCTATAAAACCTTTCCCCCTTCACCTTAAACCTGGGCAAGAGAATCTGTGCATCAACCCGATCTATTCCTCTTATAATTTTATAACTGTAAGATCAACGTCATTGAAGATATCAACAGTTCTCGCCTCACAACCACTGCACCACCTCTTGGCACCACAGTTGCACAAAATACATTTACCAACACTCGCAGGAAAGTTGATTAATTTGAGCTACCACACTATGGATATCGTTCCTGGTTTTTAATGCATCTGTACCATCTGCTGTCACTATTCGAGTAGAAGTGAGAAATCAAGGAGCATAGAATTTCACACCATATAGGGAATAAAGGAGACTTTTAAGCCACTTTCTGTGAATAGAACTATGATTTTGGTGCAATAAGCGGTATGCATTGATGCAATATGTGTAACCACTCAGGAGCAGGAAAAGCACAAAGCATTTGTAGCTCTCATCTTGATACGCAATGCAAAATGCCACATTGGACAAACAAGGGGCATGACCAAATCAGGCATGTTTGTAGATTTCTACAAATACACTTCCTATTTGAAAAATGTCCCAAATTTTTGTCGTTCCTGGGGGCCTCCATCTTGGAAAATATTTTCCAACCTCCATCTTGAGCAGGGCTTGAAATAATAGAAGTCAGAACATGGAAACGTACAACACAGGATCAGCCCACAATCACTATGCCGAACATAATCTTAATAAACTAATATTAAATAAACAATAATTGCATCTGTCTGCAAATGATCCATATAGCACATAAATATAGCACATGGTTTTGGGATGGCACAGTGGCACAGCGGTAGAGTTGCTGCCTTACAGCGCCAGAGACCCGGGTTCGATCTGCCGGCGTGAAGTTTGCAAGTCCTTCCTGTGACCGCGTTGGTTTTCTCCAGGTGCTCTGGTTTTCTCCCATGCTCCAAAGACGCACAGGTTTGTAGGCTAATTGGCTTCGGTAAAATTATGTGGTGTGGGATGGTGTGTAGGGTAGTGGCTGGCGCGGAGCCGATGGGCTGAAGGGCCTGTTTCCGTGCTGTACCTCTAGTCTAAAGTCCAAAGGTCCAAAAGCCGCAACAAAAGCTGAAAAAAAGGTCGGAGATGGTTCAAAAACTGCTCTTACAATGATATATTACAATGACTCATAAAAAATTGTATGATCCTTTCCTGCCTTGTGGCTTCTTTATCTCTGAACAAAGCATCACATGGAGCACCATCTGAAACGCTGTGACTCAATGTCGCTTCTATTTGTCTGGGGATTATTTACATCACATTCCTGCAGCAGTTACAACATGGGGTAGGTACATCATTCCCTGAAGCTTGTAACTTTGATTATTCCTACATCACTATTCCTTAAAATATCCTGCTATTTTCGAGCAGCAAACCTGGTTGTAAACCACTTTCACATTCTGCTTTGACCTCATTTTGCACACACTATAATAGAAGACTATTTAATGTTTTCTTTTAGTTTTATTTTTAGAGATACAGCGCAGACACAGGCCCACCGAGCCCGCACCGACCAGCGATCCCCGCACAGTAACACTATCCTACGCACACTAGGAACAATTTCTTACATTTATACCAAGCCAGTTAACCTACAAACCTGTACGTCTTTGTAGTGTGGGGAGGAAAATGAAAAACGAAAACCAACGCGGTCACATGAAGGACTTGCAAACTCCACACAGACAACACCCGCAGTCAGGATTGAACCCGGGTCTATGGCGCTGTAAGACAGCAACTCTACCGCTGTGCCACCATTAGGTTGCCTACACTAGGTTGTATACTATTTTCACATTCTGTGAGACTGCTTTGGCAGTCACGGTGGCGTGGCGATAAAGTTGCTGCCTTACAGCGCCATATGCAGCGCTGGAGACCCTGGTTCGATCCCGATTATGGGTGCTGCCTCAACGAAGTTCGTACGTTCTCCCCGTGATCTTCGGTTTCCTCTCACATGTCAAATACGTGCAAGTTTGTCGATTAATTGGCATGGTAAATGTAAAAAATAAATTGTCCCTGGTGGTTGTAGAATAGTATTAACGCGCGGGCATTGCTGTTCGGCGCGGACACGGTGGGCCGAAGGGCCTGTTTCCGTGATGTATCACTAAACTGAACTAAAAAACGAAACTTTGTTTTGTATAGACTATAATAAGTGTTGGTTTCATGTTATTTCTATCCAGTATAATGTATAGAGTAATACAGGAAATAGGCTCTTTACGCACTGTCTCCCCACTGACTATCAAGCACCCACTTACACTAATGCGACAATCATACAATTTTAGTTCCCACCTCATTCCCATCAACAACACCATCATACATTATGCCACCCACCTACACAGCAGGAGCAATTTACAGTGGCCAATTAATCCACCGACCTCCATACCTTTGAGAGATTGTGTGAATTTCACCCTGACACGCGGCACGGTGGTAGAGCGGTAGAGTTTGGTAAAGTCTTCCTTGGCCTGCCAGTCCCTTTGTGAATAGTAAACTCACCAGTGCTCTCTTCCTTCTTAATGATGTTCCAAACAGTTGATTTTGTTAAGCCTAAGGTTTGGCTGATGTTCTCTAACAGTTTTATTCTTGTTTCTCAGTCTCACAATGGCTTCTTGAACTTTCATTGGCACAACTTTGGTCCTCTGTTGATAAACAGCAATAAAAGTTTCCAAAGGTGACGGAAAAACTGCAGGAAAGTCTAGGTGCTGAGAGCGTTCTTACTGCATTAAGGAGGCATTTAAACACACCTGGGCAATTACAAACACCTGTGAAACCTGTGATGTTTTGGGTCGAGACCCTTCTTTAGCCTCTTTCAGTCTGAAGAAGGTTCTCAACCCGAAACGTCACCCATTTCTTCTCTCCTGCCGAGTTATGCCTCTGTCCCGCTTAGGAAACCTGAACGGAAACCTCTGGAGACTTTGCATCCCACCCAAGGTTTCCGTGCGGTTTCCGGAGGTTGCAGGTGGTTGCCAGAGGTTGCAGTTAGTGGAAGCAGGTAGGGAGACTGACAAAAATTTCTGGGAACGTCCGGGAACCGCACAGAAATCTTGGGTGGGGCGCAAAGTCTCCAGAGGTTTCCGTTCAGGTTTCCTAAGTGGGACAGGGGCATTACTCCAGCTTTTTGTGTTGAAACCATCTTCGGTTTAAACCAGCATCAGCAGTTCCTTTCTACACAGTATCAACAGGTACGATGGTGGGCATGGACATGATGGCCCGAAGCACCTGCTTCTGTGCTGCACGCCTCTATGACGTTACTTGTGAGCTTCAGTTTTGTATTGGTCTACCCCTATGGGTTTATAATCCATAACTAGAGACCAACGTGTGAGAATAACACAGCCATTGCTTGGATCCTGATCCAAAATGTCTCTCCATTCCCTCCACAGATGCTGCTTGACCTGCTGAGTTACTCCAGCATTCCGTGCTTTGCTTATAATCCATAAATGGATTTCTCAAGGCTGTACGGAAAGGCTTTATAAAATTTTTTTTAACTATTTGTTTTCAAGGTGTGGCTCGTCTCTGTAATAAATGTACTTGGCACCTTCTGCCTGCAATCTTTTGCAGATGAAGATTAACACCTCCACAAACTGATCCTTTTGTTCATGCCTGGCATGTTTCCCGCATCCACTTCTCGGCTTTAAATATCATGACGAGTTTTTATTATTTTTAGACCCGACTCTGCTATTTTACCGCTTATATTGTGTAAAAGAATGAGTTTTTGACTTTGACCCACAGCCCCATGGGATAAGGCAGGTTAATGTATGCCTTGCAGCTTGCAATTTTCCTTTCGGATTGTCAAATTTATTTTTTGCACTTGAGATTACAGCATTCTCACGCCATGGTGTCAATTTTTTTAATTCAGATAAATGCTTTTAAAGTGTGCTGTTGGCTTTACTATGGAGTAGTGGGGGGTCTAGCTCAATGGTAGAGCATCTGACCACAGATCAAGAGGTCCCTGGTTCAAATCCAGGTACCCCTTTGCCCAGTTTTCTGGGCGGCACAGCGGTAGAGTTGCTGCCTGAGACTCGGGTGCATGTATGGAGTTTGTACATTCTCCCCGAGATTTTCAGTTTCCTCCAGTTTGGAGGTTAATTGGCTTGGTTTAAATGCACATTGTTCCTAGTTTGTGTAGAATAGTGCTAGAGTGCGGGGACCTGTCCTGTTAGAGAAGGGTCTGTTTCCACGCTGTATCTCGAAACAGAGCTCTCGAATTTTACTGATTTCTTTAGGCATAACTGTTTATTAAGAGGCTCCAGTTATGCACAAAACCATTTATTAAAAGACTATGGTTATTTTGACAACGCCATTACATGAAAGTATTTTATGCACATTTTTTCCACGACCAGTCTCTCTTATTTCAATATAATTGGTATTGTTATCTAAGAGTTTCACATCGCCATCCCAATGTGCTTTGTCTTCAAGTATTCTCAATTGGTTATTTATCCGGAGTGAAGTTTAAAATCTATTTTACTCTTCGTGGAATGAAACGCTTTCCTGAAGACCGATTGGCAAATGACTGGATCTGTTTTCTTGACGAATAAGGCACATTATGGGAGAATGATGACAATAAATGGGGTAGCATTGCCTTGGAATTCTACTTCTCTGTTTATAGACTATCAAAACTCTAAGGTTTTCCATTGAGGTTAGTAGCTTCAGGAATCTTTGCTGGTCGTGAAAAGAGTTGATGACTATAATAGAAGTAGCAATGTTACAAAATTTTGAGATTTAAAAAATCAAGTCTGCAATTTATCCCATCAGATAAAGCATAACAATAAGTTTAATTTGACACCTAATTCACTTTCATATCTCATGTAATAAAAAAGTTATGGCCATTTTCATACTCGGAAATTAGCATCTTGTTCCCTATTGATTTTCTATGGACATAACAAAAAAGCTGTGATCGTGGACAGTCAAAAGCCCATAACCTTCTTAAAAATTAAGAGAACTGAATGAAATTTTCAGTTATCATAGATTGAACCATTCTGAAACAAATATAAAATAATCTAACTTGGATGACCTGAAATTAAAGCATATAATTAGTTAGTTACCCAATTGTAGCTAATTTCAAACTTCATTTACTAGATCAAACATCTATCCATTTCTTAATAAATGATTAACATTTTTAAATAGCCCAAGTGTCCAAATAATATTCACAAATAATTCCAATAAAACATGATTTTTAAATCTCATTTACATCAAATTTAGGCCAAATGGAGGAATTTAGTGAAATTGCTGTAAATGAAAACAATTTAAAAATCGGCTTTCACCTGTGAACGCACTTGCAAACGTCCACATTGCGCTGCTGTGCACTCAGTGCCCAGCTACTGCGGGATATAAAAAGCCCAAAATGAGCTACTCGCTATAGAAAACTTTATACACAGGGTTATATACATGCCCCATTTAATGTAAAAATAAGGTACATACCTTTAGGTTTGCTTTATAAAACCCTGACTACGGGTGCATAATTAAACTTTAATTGATCTACGGTTCTCCGTACCATAAAAACTAGCAATACCTTTTGCGACGGGGTCTTTCAGATTTTCGTTAATGATTTACTAGGATCTCTTTTCGATTGCAACAGCGTAAAAATCTGTCAGGTAGCAACTCTACCGCTGAGCCACCAAGCGTGTTGATTATGGGATCTCAGAGATGGTCACACTAGTAAAAGTTCAGGGGCTTACTTCTGTGTGAATGTTCAAGAGCATCTTGGCTTGTTTGCAACCAGCAGCCACGGTCGATTAAACTTGGCTTGCAAATATTGGCCGACCTAAATAAGGAATGAGGAAACAGAGAGAGTTACTCCATGTATGTTAGTACCAGCTGGTCCAAATGTTCAGAAGAATCATGAGATCAGGTATCCAAAAGTCAGAGCTTCACCTGAGCAGAAACATAGGAACATAGAAAATAGGTGCAGGAGTAGGCCATTCGGCCCTTCGAGCCAGCACCGCCATTCAATATGGTCATGTCTGACCATCCAGAATCAGTACCCCGTTCCGGCTTTTAGCCCCAAGACCTATATCTAACCCTCTCTTGAAAACATCCAATGAGTTGGCCTCCAATGCCAACAGGAATCCCACAGATTCACAACTCTCTCTCTCCCCATCTCAGTCCAAATTGGCCTGCTCCTTATTATTAATTATGTTTGTTCCAACAAAATGCAGGATAAAATTGCACAGACACCTGCGATGATGTTTTTGAGAAAAAATGTTTCTGTTTCTTCATGACAGGAATTATCAATCCGAACGTTTGGTTCATACCTCATGCCCCTCATATGCATTTATAAGTTCATAAGTTCTATAAGAAGAACTAGGCCATTTGGCCCAACAAGTCTATTCCATGATTCAATCATGGTGGATGTATCTTTCCCTCTCAACCCCATTCTCCTGCCTTCTGCCCATAACCTCTGACACCCTTTCTAATCACTAATCTGTCAATCTCCGCCTTAAAAATATCCATTGACTTGGCCTCCACAGCTGTCTGTGGCAATGAATTCCACAGATTCACCACCCTCTGACTAGAGAAATTCCTCCTCATCTTCTTTCTCATCTCCTTTCTAGTCAAATAGCTCGTTTATCTTCTAACTTTCAAAAACATCACAGATGCAAGTAGGCATTGCCGTCATAGAGTCTTACAGCATGGAAACTGGCCCTTCGGCCCAACTTGCCCACTCTATCCAACATGTCCCATCTACACTGGAGAAGGGTCCCGACCCGAAATGCCAACTATTCCTTTTCTCCAGCTGAGATACTCCAGCATTTTGTGTCTGTTCCATCTACGCTAGTAGTTTGTGCCACAAGTCTATTAGTACCACTAATAGTGTTTGTACCGCCTGCCTGCATTTGGCCCATATCAGAATCAGAATAAATTTATTAGCCAAGTATGCATACATATATCCCTCTAAAACTGATCTATCCACGTACCTGTCTAAATGTTTCTTGACTTACTTACTACGCCTAGACTCTATTTTTGGATCATCCTCATACGAAATAAATTGATTACTGATGACATGAAGGAAAAAAACACCTCTGATTGAATTCAGGCAGAGGAGCCCAAAATAGAACAACTGTGATTTAGGATGTTTGTAAAAAAGGCTGACACACGTTTGGTGAGATTTTGATCCAAATCGGAATGGTCAGTGCCTTATGCAACATGTGATGACATTTTACATGTCACGCCAATCCATAATCAGTGCATCAATGTAGCTCCTGTTGAAATTTACAGTGAACCTTTAGCATTTTAATTACTTGCCAGTAAGTGTTATGAACATAACGCCTGATCTCACTCATGAAGCAAACAATAACTCACATTATCTGGCCAACCCAGCTATGGGACATCAATCACGTTCCACTCCTGCTTGCTCTATTCAGCCACAACAAAATATGAGCAGATTTAAATTGAAAACTCACATTTGCGATTTGCATTGATTCATTCCTAGGTGAGTAGAGTAAAGTTAACCACTAACTGGGACGGTAATTGGAATAGAGTTTTTTTTTCACTTGGCCACTCCAAATTAAAGAGGACATTTTAATGAAAGTGCTTTTTCTCCTTGTTTTCATCATTTTCTGCTGATAGGAGCATGGTGCAAAGTGTAATCATGTAACGGTACTTTAGCGTGTCTACATACGTGTTGGATGCCCGCGGCAGGGACGGCGGGTATAGCCGCCCCACCGCATTTTCGGCAGAATTGGCAAATCTTAGGTCAGTGGGGGTCGGCCCGGTAGTCCTGAAAGGGGTGCATCATAAGGTCATAAGTGGTAGGCCCATCAAGTCTACTCCGCCATTCAATCCTCCTAACCCCAATCTCCTGCCTTCTCCCCATAACCCCTTGACACACGTACTAATCATGAATCTATCTATCTCTCCCTTAGCAATATCCACTGACTATCAGATCCGTAAGTCCCGCTGGTGGTTGCCGATTCCACCCTCATCGGGACTATCGAAGGCAACTCTTTAACCGGTGCCTGAGCTACCCGTGCAAAAACACAAGCCAACCTCCCCTCCATTGACACCATTTGCACCTCACGCTGCCTCGGCAAGGCCGGCAGCATAATCAAGGACGAGTCGCACCCTGGCTACTCCCTCTTAGAAGGTACAGAAGGGTGAAAACGCTCATCTCCAGATTCAGGGACAGTTTCTTCCCAGCTGTTATCAGGCAACTGAACCATCGAACCACAACCAGACAGCAGCGCTGAACCACTGTCTACCTCATTGATGACCCTCGAACGATCCTTGACCAGACTTTGCTGGTGTTACCTTGCTCTAAAGGTTATTCCCTTATCATATACACAGTGAATGGCTCGATGGTAATCATGTATTGTCTCTCTGGTTGGTTAGCACGCAACAAAAGCTTTTCGTTATATCTTGGTACATGTGACAATAAACTAAACTGAAACTGAGAAGTGCAAGTTTCACTGCAAAATTAATTTAGATTTAATATTTGTTTCAGTTTCTAGCAGTCCATGGTGCTTTAGAGGCATGGCAGGGGTAACATGGTGGGTTAGAGGTGCGTGCAACAAAATTCCGTTCAGGCTTGCATTTATTGGTCTATTTTTGAATGGCAATAAAATATTTTGATTGATTGATTGATTGATTGATTGATTGATTGATTGATTGATTGATTGATTGATTGATTGATTGATTGATTGATTGATTGATTTATCATTATATTACGTGGCCTCTGTTAGTCTGGCAAAGCGGATAATACGGCAGGACTCTGGAACCAAAATAACTAACAACATTTAAAAGACTCTCAGACAGGTGCATGGATAGGAGGGGTTCCGACAGACATGGGGCAAAGGCTGTCAAATGGGATTAGTTTATATGGGTGGTCGGCATGGATGAGTTGGGCTGAAGAGCCTTTTTCCGAGTTATGTGACTCTGTGACTATAACAGCCTGTGCGGGAGGAAGAGTGACTAGGAGAACTGGTACCAAAGGCTATGAGGTGCAGCCTGACAAGTGAGAGGTGCAAGAGGAGATGGAGGAAGAACACAACTACCAGTGGATGTCATAACTTTGCCCCTTTCACCTTATATGCTATAATTTAAAGCTATAATCCCATGTCTTTCATTTTCATAAATTCATGTGATAGGCACTGAATCAGGCCATTAGGCCCATCAAGTCTACACCACCATTCAATCATGGCTGACCTATCTTTCACTCTTAACCCCATTTCTCCTACCTTCTCCCCATAACCCTGACACACATACTAATCAATAATCTGTCCATCTCCGCCTAAAAATATCCATTAACGGCCTCCACGGTCTTCAGTGGCAAATAATTCCACAGATTCACCACCCTCTGACTAAAGAAATTCCTCCACATCTCCTTCCTAAATGAACATCCTTTAATTCTGTGGCTATGATCTTTGGTCCTAGACTCTCTCACTAGTAGTAACACCCTCTCCACATCCATTGAATCCTGGCCTTACACCACTCGGTAAGTTAAAAATGAGGTCCGCCCTCATCAAAACTCCAGCAAGTTCAGGCCCAGTGTCATCAAACACTCATCACACGTTAACCCACTAATTCCTGGGATCATTCTTGTAAATCTCCTCCTGACCCTCTCCAGAGCCGGCCCAGAATCGCTCACAATGCTTTGTTCTTGACCACGCAGTCCTTCCACCGCCTGACTCCGACCTAGGTCCGACCCCGTTATTAGCCCGACCCCTTCCTCGGTCCGACCCTTTCCTCGGCCTGACCCCTTCCTTGGCCCGATCCTTTCGCCAGCCCATCTACCATCTCCCAAGATGCTCCCATCTTGGCCTGAGCACTTTTGAGGCTCCAACCCGACCTAGTGCTCAGCACGACTTGGCTTTGGGGCTCCAATTGGGAACCAATGAAAACAGCAACATAAAGTTCCTCAATGCAAATCCTGTGGCTCTCTCAGCATGGCGATCCTTATCAACGTAGGATGTGACTAGCAGCCATGGCATTTTGCCCCAGCAGCCATGGCATTTTGCCCCATCTCCTGACCTCCAACTTAACTTGACCTCGAGACACTGATCTTGGCCTGACCCCAACTCCTTGCCCTGAGGCACCACATGGCCAATAAACCTCCCCACTGGGGCCTAACCCAATGTCTCAACAGCATCGCCCTTACCAATGCATATGACTCCCCTGGCATCCTCAGTCCTCCTGCACCAGCTGAACCATCCCTGACGAGGGGTTCGGTACAACTCCCTGAATCTCAAGCTTGCTTTAACCCCAACTCTACCTCGGGGCGACTCCAGTGGCCTCTGCAGCCCGGGCCCTAATGATTTTTTGTCTATGTTTATATGTAGTTTTTGTTACAAAAGAAAATCTCTCCCTGCACGGGAGACTCCTTTTCTTGTCGGGTCTCCGTTGTCAAATGGGGCTGCAATGAGGAGTGGCCTCCAACAGAAGAAGACCGGGGACTCTGGTGCCGACTCTCACCGTCGCGGATCAGTCCAGAGCGGGTGGAGCGGTGGTTACCAACTTAGCATAGGCTGCACTACGCGGCCCTGGCATTCTGCCGTTTTCAGGGCCCCTGCAGGCAACTTCTCCCCGTGTTGCACTCCTGGAGCGGGGCCTAACACCACTGCCCCGCGCGGCTTGGAATGGCCGCGGGACTCTGCGAGCAAACTCCCTGAAACATCAAGACCCGATGTGTGGCAGCACCCGGCGTGGCTTTAACAACAATCGCCAACCCAGCCGGGGGCTTTGACTTTGACTTTGACTACATTCGTTTTGCAGTGGAGAGATAAGTTTTTTTTTTGTTCAGCTCAGCGATCAGGATGGTTTATGTAAATATCAGTAGTTATGATCTTTTGTTTGTAACCATTTGCAGAAACTGCTTTCGTTTGGACATCAAGGGTCCAAATGGTTGACTCTCTTGACTCTTTGTGATCAGCTCTTAAATATCAGTGTGATCTTGAACCATTTGGACTGCTGTATAACATCAATATGGTGAGCATTGTAGCCTTAGCTCAGAGATGCGTACAATATTGAGACGAGAGGCGAGACACACTAACACTTCAAGCCAAAGAAGCTTACACTCGTTCAGCAATGATAAATACCCTATTGAGTGCAAAGTTGAGGCCATTTTAAGCTTTTACAAAATTGATCACTTCATGCAACATTTTGGGAAAGAACTGATGAAGTATCAATGGTGGAAGCAGTCCTTTCCACCCAACTTGTAACAATTGGATCCAATCAATTCAATAAACCATTATCTTTCTCAAAGGCTCCTATTCATAAGTCACAAAGTTCATAAGTGATAGGATCAGAATTAGGCCACTTGGCCCATCGAGTCTACTCCGCCATTCAATCATGGCTGATCTATCTCTTCCTCCTAATCCCATTCTCCTGCCTTCTCCCCATAACCACTGACACCCGTACCTATCAAGAATCAGAGCCACTAGGGGGCGCTGCATGATGGCTGCCTCTGCCTACGGTCTGTCTGTTTTTCTATCATTTTCTTATTTTTAGTCTGTTCAAAAAGTATGTTTTGGAGGTTTCTTTGTATTTTTATGTGGGGGAGGTGGATAGGGTAAAGGGGGAAACCGTTTCCCAGTCACTTCCTGGTGAGGATCCGACTATTCTCTGAGTCGCATCTTCGCCCCCCCCCCCCCCCCCCCCCCGAATTGGCGCGGCCTTTCCTACGAGAGACCAACCAGAGCTTCAGCAGCGGCGCAGCCCTGGATACATTGTGGAGCGGGCGATGCCTTACCTGGGGATTGCCGTTTGAAGCTCCGGAGTGTTGGGCCTGCTGCTTCAACATCGTGGAGCTGTGGTTTGCGGAACTCCCAGCCGCGCGTGGTGCTGACTTCAACATCGTGGACTCCTGGGATCCCTTTGCCGAGGGCCGCCAGTGCGAATCTCCGCCCAGCTCGGCCTGTGGACTTCGGGAGCGGCGTTCTCCGGTAAGAAGTGGCCGATTCAGAAGTCCAAGCCGCTGAGAATGTTCTTCCGTTCCAACGTCAAAGTTCCATCATGCCGGCGAAAGGGCCTGAGCACCAGGTGAACAAGGAGGAAGATGACTGAACTTTGGTGCCTTCCCTCACAATGGGAAACTTTGATTCCGCTGTGTGGGGATGTTTATGTTAAGGTCTATCGTGTGCTGTGTTTTATTTTATTCCTATGGCTGTATGGTGACCACAAATTTCACTGTACCAATTGGTGCATGTGGCAATAAATGTCTCGTGAATCTTGAATCTTGAATCTTGAATCTATCTACCCCTGATTTTTTTTAATTTATTGAACCTATTTTGATTGTTTATAATATTATCTTTTGAGTACTGTGTTTACAAACCAATAATGCTGCCTCCTGCAAACAAGAGTTTCAATGTTCTATTTCAGGACATGTGACACTCTCTTGACTCTTTGGACATTAGACTTTAGAGATACAGCGCGGTAACAGGCCCTTCAGCCCACCGAGTCCGTGCCGACCAGCGATCACCCCATACACTAGCACTATCCTACACACTACGAACAGTTTACAATTTACCGAAGCCAATTTACCTACAAACTTGAGCACCTGGAGAAAACCCACGTGGTCATAGGGACAACGTACAAACTCTGGACAGACAGCATCCATAGTCAAGATCAAACCCAGGCCTCTGGCGCTGTAGGTCAGCATCTCTACCTCTGTGGCACCATGCAGCGTTATTTGGTTTGATTGGATAGCACATAAACAAAAGCTTCTCACTGTACCTCGGTAGCAATTACAATGATAAAACTGAACCTGAACCTAAACCTAAATTCTGTACATTGCCTGTCAAATCCAAACAAGGTGAGACTGCGGTCTCCAAGGATGCTACAATACAATACAATACAATACAATACAATTTATTTGTCACTTGAACCTCATAGAGGCTCAAGTGAAATGTTGTTTCTGCAGTCATACATACAAGAAAAAAAAGACCCAAGACACAACACAATTTACACAGACATCCATCACAGCGCATCTCCACAATTTACACAGACATCCATCCAGCGCAGGTCATCCTCGACCCCGCTACTCGGGCGGGAGAAGTCGCCGTTGCGGAAGCCCCGAAAAGCGGTCTCCCAGCAGGGACCCGCGGGCTCCCAGTGTCACTGTCCACCAGACCTGCGGTAAGCCTCCGAATCTCCGAGGGTCGGGTCGCAGCAGCGCGCCACCATCGCTCCTCCCGCTCCGGACTCGGCCAGCTCCGTGATGGTGAGTTGCTCCGCAGCTCCGTGACTGGAGCCCCAGGACGTTCCTGCTGGAGGCCGCTCCACGGTGCAGCCCCAACGACAACGGAGACCCGACAGGGAAAGGTCGGGTTCTCCGTGCAGGGGAAACATTTTTTAAAGTTTCCCCCCCCACCCCCCCCCCCCCCCCCCACACACACACACACACACACACACACACACCCCATCAAAAAAATAAAAACTACATTAAAACGGGACAAAAAATAACAAAAAGACAGACGGACTGCAGAGGCCGCTGCGACATGAGTCGCGTGGCCCACCGGAATGTCCTATGTCCTATTGCGTCAGATTTAGGTTGTGCTCTTACCCCAGCTGTATGCACTGCCAGTCTACACCCAATGCAAAACACACATGTCTTCAAAAAGTGCGGCACGGTGGCATAGTGGTAGAGCTACTGCGTTACAGCGCCAGAGACCCGGGTCTATGGGTGCTTTTCTGTACGGAGTTTGTACGTACTGCCCGTGACCTGCGTAGGTTTTCTCCGGGAAGCTCTGGTTTCCTCCCTCATTCCAAAGATGTACAGGTGTGCAGGTTAAATGGCTTGGTATAAATTGTCCCTAATTGCTGTTCGCTGGTCGGTGCGGACACGATGGGCCGATGGGCCTGGTTCCGCCCTGTATCTCTAAACCTAAAGCAAACAAAAACGAGCTTTGTATCAGCGGAGAAACTACACCTGCAGATTAATTTGATACTTATGTGTGACGATAATGGCACTGCAGTACGGAGATTGTTTTCATTTTGAATTCAATGACCATATTAAAAATGCAAATGGCATTTTATAGCGGCGGCTGGATTTTACAGAGAGTTACCGAGAAACCATTAATATTTGCAGCCGTCTGCAATTACTGAGCAATTTTCACACATCATTATTGTTGCATTTGTAGAAACAGGGTAATGTGTGCACTGGAACATCATGTAAAATTTATGCTATTTGATTTTCGACAGGAGAAAAATTGAAAACAAACGTTATGCTGGACCTTCATCATTGAGCATAACTACTGGAATTAATTTTCTTCAGTGGAATACCACTGTTAAGGTAAGGTCCATATATTGGGAAACGTTCGCCTCACTTATTGCTGGCATATTGCAATCCCCCCTCAAGTGACTTAGATATATATGTGACTTTATATATGGGTCTGTGTATATGCACACACACTGAATTTTTTTTTCTTCTTTATTATATTGTTGGGTGGCAGAGCGGAGTAGCCAGTGGCTCTGGCTGAAGAGGAAAGACCCCATTTGGTCTCCCAAATAGCCGACTAGACAGATGCAGAGGGGGGTGGTTCTGGGACACCAGGGACGCTGAGCCTACTGGAGACGTCGTGGGTTCAATCAGCGAAACGTCGATGAAAGTAGGTGCCCACTTGATAACCCCAATGACGTGTTTAAGAAGGAACTGCAGATGCCGGAAAATCGAAGGTACACAAAAATGCTGGAGAAACTCAGCGGGTGCAGCAACATCTAAGGAGCGAAGGAGAGTCTATCTCCTTCGCCCTATATATGCTGCTGCACCCGCTGAGTTTCTCCAGCATTTTTGTGTACCTAATCCCAATGACGTGTCTGCCTAGCCTTTCTCAACATGGGAGGAGCATAGGTGAGTGCAGAAGGCTCCTATCACCATCGGGAGTAAGTTGAGATTTGACACTTTGGACTTTTAACATCTTGTCCTGTGTATTTGTAAACATTTACAGTGTACTATGTTTACATATTCTGTTGTGCTGCTGCATGTAAGAATTTAATTGTTCTAACTGGGACATACGACAATAAGTTCAGTTTCAGTTAGTTTGGTTTAGTTTATTGTCGCGTGTACCGAGGTGCAGTGAAAAGCTTTTGTTGCGTGCTATCCAGTCAGCAGAAACACTGTACATGAAGTATACGAAACGCTCTTGACTTGAGTGTTGCAACTCAAGTAAACTCGAACTTACATAAACTATTCTGTTCAAGAAGGAACTGTAGATGCTGGCAAATCGAAGGTAGACAAAAGTGCTGGAGAAACTCAGCGGATGCGGCAGCATCCATTCTGTACTGAGTCCCTGGTGCAAATAAGGCAGTTTGTACTTTTCACAACACTGAACGATCACTGAAGCTTACATCGGAAACAGGCCAGTAATGGCAGCGGTGCTTACCCAGAAGGCCGTGCCCCGCAGAAAGTGCCCCAACGGTGAGACGGAACTCAAGCAAGCAATGGCGGCTGCGCTTACCCAGAGTGCCGTGCGCTGCAGAAAGTGCCCCAAAGGTGAGAGTTGGTGATTTCAACTTAAGTAAAATCTGACTTATGTAAAGGCTCAGAGAATGTAACTCTTGCGTAAGTTGAGGATTGCCTGTACATAGCGGGATATCGATCAGCTGCAGAAATGGGCGGAGAGATAGTTAAAGATGGACTTCAATCAAAGGAAAGTGGTCCTCGTGTTAACAAAAGCTCCGTACAGGATGGTTTCCAATGCAGAAACAGGCCATTCAGCCACCTAGTACAGGCCGGCCAGCGATCCCCGCCTACACTAGCATTATCATACACACTAGGAATGATTTACAATTTTTACCGAAGCCAATCAATCTACAAACTTGTAGGTAGACAAAAGTGCTGGAACAAACTCAGCGGGTGCGGCAGCATCTATGGAGGGAAGGAAATAGGCAACCCTGGGTTTTGGCCCAAAACGTTGCCTATTTCCTTCGCTCCATAGATGCTGCCGCACCCGCTGAGTTTCTCCAGCGCTTTTGTCTACCTTCGATTTTCCAGCATCGGGCAGTTCCTTCATGAACATTTTATCTACAAACTTGTACGTCATTAGAGTATCGGAGGAAAGGGGATGTGCGTGAAAACCTGGAGCACTCGGAGAAGGCCCACGTGGTCACGGGGAGAAGTTACAAACTCCATACAGATAACAGCCATAGTCAGGATTGAACCCGGGTCTCTGGCGCTGTAAGGCAGCAACTCTACCACTGCGCCACCATGCCGCCCTGTGTAATCTCCTTTAAAGCCCTAGATGAACAAAATGGTCACTCTCATTTAAGTTTGTTTCGTTTAGTTTAGTTTACTTTAGAGATACAGTGCGTAAACAGGGCCCATAGGGTCCGCGCCAAACAGCGATCCCCGCACATTAACACTATCCTACACTCACTAGGGCCAATTTTTTTTTACATTTACCAAGCCAATTCACCTACAAACCTGTACGTCTTTGGGGTGTGGGAGGAAACCGAAGATCTCGGAGAAAACCCACAGGGAAAACGTACAAACTCCGTACAGACAGCGCCCATAGTCGGGATCGAACCCGGGTTTCCGGCGCTGCATTCTCTGTAAGGCAGAAACTCTACCGCTGCACCACCGTGACCACCGTGACCATTCAATACTCACGTATCAGTTCAATATTCCAGAAAAGACAGGGTGATATTTCAACGTCTTCAGATCTGATCTCATATTGAATTAACTCCACGCAGTCATTGAGCTTGCATCCTACACTTGATGGCTTAGTATCGCCCTTCGTGCCTTGGTGTGCAGTTTATTCTAACAGAGAACTTGGAGCACCCTCAGATCACCTCACACTGGCTGCCTGTCTCACATCTGATATTGACCCTGGCAACGTCTCTATTGACAGAAATCCTTTGCTGGGAGACGAGCAGGAAAGAGGAGGAGAGATGGAGATACAGCCCATTTACGAAGAAGCACCCTGACCTTAAGCTCGGATCACATATCCAAGAATACACAAGAATCCCGTCGTTCACCAAAGCCAGACCCAAAACGCTGGAGTAACTCAGTGGGTCAGGCAGCATCTCTGGGGAAAAGGAATAGGTGACGCTTCTGACCGAAGAAGGGTTCCAACCCAAAACATCACCTATTCCTTTTCTCTAGAGATGTTGCCTGTCCCGATAAGTTACTCCAGTATTTTGCATCAATCTTCAATATAAGCCAGCATCTGCAGTTCCTTCCTTCACATCCATTATTGAGCAGCTTAATCTGTTACAATACATTCTTGAATCACAGAGGTGCTCATTACATGAACACAGGATTTAGTTTTCTGGTGTGTAGCATTGGTCAGTGAATTTATCAAGAGCATAAGAGTGTTTTATTGTCATATGTCCCAGATAGAACAATGAAATTCTTAATCAATTCACCCATTACGGTTCAATCACAAATATGTTCATCCCGGTTCCACTGTAACCATTCTAAAATTGAAACTGTCCTTCGACAGTCAGATTCCTTCCTAATAGCCTATAAGCGACTGAGTAATGGGTAATGGACCACTCTGAGAATCGCGGACTGTAATCAAGAACAGCTGACTGATGGAAGGACCATCACTGCCATCATTTAATCAGGTTCTCTGTCCTCAATTCCAGCAGAGGACCATTAATGTCATTTCTTACAGATTCTCTCCCATGAGCCCATGGCTTTTTTTTTCATACTGGCGAATCGGTGAAAAACAAAATTGTCAATATCTCAAATCTCCCAACCCTTTGGTTGTTTCAGAAGTGCACGGGAAAATTCATATATTTTCTGCCACACTTTGACTGGTGTGCAATGAAAAGAAGGTATAAAAACTATAATAGATCCCCCTAGGTGTATCGATTGGGAATGTGCAATCTTCAATGTGATCAGTCTATCCCGGTCAGGTTTTGATTCAATATGTTACTCTGAGTTTGTTTAGATGAATGGTTCAGTCAACAGTCAAGTCAAGAATGTCATGAGCATTTAATTGTCTCATGTGCCGACGATGGGAGCAATGAAATTTTCCCATTTGTTCTCGGTGAGACCGAGCCAGACTCGGCAATCGTTTCGCTGAAAACCTTTGCTCAGTCCGCCGGGGCCTACGCGATCTCTCGGTTGCTAAGCACTTTAACTCCCCTTCCCATTCCCACACTGACCTTTCTGTCCTGGGCCTCCTCTAGTTTAATTTCCCAATCGACCGTTATGGATATTCCTGGTTCTGCAGCAAAACAGAGGCTTTATTTGCCTCTGTTTTATAAAGTATTATAAAGTCTATTTCACTGCATTAACAAGCAGAAATAAAACTTGAGAATGTTAATTAGGATCAGCTCACTGACATATGAAAATTGTCAGGCAATTTCTTAGGGAAATGCCAGCTAATGCAACAAAGGTGGCATCAAGCTGCAAGCCCAACCACTTTTTTACTTTCATGGTGATTAATCTGAAGATTGTTCTTTATTGATAATATCAGCAGCATTCTCACACGCAATTTCCCCATGATCATTTTGCTGTGCCTGATGCAAAAAACTAGCAAACGAAAAAAGAGTGAGGATGGATGGGCAGAGCACAGGGTCATGGTAACTGCAGGGTGGGGAAGGCTGGTGTGTAAAATTCTCATTTGAATGTTCAGTTTAGTTTTGAGATGTAACACGGAAACAGGTTCGGCCCATCAAGCTGCAAGCCCAACACACTTCTTTTTTACTTTCATGGCCATTAATCCTGAAACCTACTTGTTCTTTGTGGGATTGAAAGCGGAAACCATCCCACGGAGTCACAGCATTCAAACTCCATACAGACAGCAATCAGGATCGAACCCGGGTCCCGCTATCAGGCATCATTCTACTGCTGCTGTGCTGCCCTGTAAATGTAAAAGTGAAGGGCTTTTATTTCATTGTCTATAATTAAAGGGAGCACATCTCTTGGAAGTGGTGTACAGCAAATTAAGTTTGGGGACAGCAGTGACAAGAATATATTTAAGGTAGACAAAAAAGTGGGAGAAACTCAACGGGTGAGGCAGCATCTATGGAGCGAAAGAATAGGCAACATTTTGGGTCGACACCCTTCTTCTGTTTTTTTGTCTACCTTCAATTTTTCCAGCATCTGCAGTTCTTTCTTAAACAGAATATATATAATATCTTTAAAAGGATCTCAGAGTTGGAGTACACATTCCCAATGGATGAAAGGAATGAAGATAGACACAAAAAGCTGGAGTAACTCCGCAGGTCAGGGAGCATCTCTGGAGAAAAGGAATAGGTGACGTTTTGGGTCAAAACCCTTCTTCAGACTGAGAGTCAGGGGAGAGGGAACCAAGAGATATGAAAAGATAAATAGAACAAATTAATGAAAGATGTGCAAAAAGACAGATCAAAGCCAGCAATGATGATCAAGGAAAGGTGGAGCCAACAATGGTCCATTGTTGGCTGTGGGGAACATGATTATGAACGAACGTACAAACAGTGAAACTAGCAGGACGACAGTGAAACTAGCATGGCCACTAGGGTGGGGGAGGGACGGAGTGAGAGGGGGTGAAGGGTTACTTGATGTAAGAAAAAACATACCAATCGGGTGTAAGCTTCACAAGCAAAATATGAGGTGCTGATCCTCCAATTTGTGTTTGGCCTCACTCTGACAGTGGTGGAGGCCCAGGACAGAAAGGTCAATGTTGGAATGGGAAGGGGAGGGGGAGTTAACTTGTTTGGTAATCAGGAGATCGCTTAGGTCAAGGCGGACAGAACAAAGGTGTTGAGCAAAACGATCACTGAATCTGTGCTTGGCCTCGCCAATAGATAGGAGTCCACACCTGGAACAGCGGATGCAGTAGATGAGGTTGGAGCAAAGGAATAAACTGTTATCTCCTTCCAGTGTGCGTCGTGATTCTGGTGCTGAAACATGTCAGAATGCAGCCTACAAATGACTCTCTGTCCCATCTCCAGCAATAATGACCCGTTTCACTTTAACATATGCCAATTAGCGCCCATGCTAGTTTTCCAGTACACGCCAGGTTATTGCATTGTGAAAGGCAAGGTCTCAGAAGTACACCCTCCGGAGCAAGCCTTACAGTGACTTAGCTATTACTGTTGGCAAAATACCTTGTTCACCAATGTTAACTATCCCATGGCTTTTTTACACGAGCAGTAGCTCTACTCAACAGCCAAAAGTCTGTAGCCTCTTTTTACTCTGGTACTTTAATTTCACATGTTTAAATTATAATGTTAAATTAAATTAAAATGTGGATTGTGGAAATGTCGGAGACCCTACATCTAGAAAGAATTAGACTTGTCCTAATGGACAAACACAAACTTCTTGTTAAAATATGGGCTCCATTCATTAACTATTTGAAGGGATAGATTGCCCCGGCACGAAAACCCAACTGAACCTTAAACTCAGGATTAGATGAAAAGTTATACTTTATAATCTACAAACTTATCTCCAATGACGTATTATAATTCATTCCACCTTTTCTCTTTTTTGATATTTGTAATTCTTTTTTTCTCTTTCTCTCTCTTTCTATCTATATAAAAAAACACTAGAAGCAGAATTAATCGACAATTGAAAATTTTAATAATGTATGATTAATGTATATGAAAAGTTTTTTTTACTATAATATGTAACTATACTTTACCATAATATGTTCGCTTCTAATAAAAATATTTAAAAAAAATTAAATTGTCTGCTGTATTTCATTTTTTTTATCCTTGCGAGCAAAGCACCAAGGCAAATCCCTCGTATGTGCACATACTTGGCAAATAGTTTTTTTTTAAGTTATTTATTATTATTTTATTAGTATACCAATGATCACCCTGCACACTAGCGCTATCCCACACCCTCGGGACAATTTGCAATTTTACTGAAGCCAATTAACCTACAAAGATGTACGTCTTTGGCATGTGGGAGGAAGCCGGAGCACAAGAAGACGACATACAAACTCCGTACAGACAGCAGCCACGGTCAGGATCGAACACGGATCTCTGGCGCTGTTAAGGCAGCAACTCTGCCGCTGCGCCACCGTGCAGCACAAATTACACTGACTGGATTACCCTGTGAGTGTTAAATCTCCCCTCTTGCAGCCAGTGTGCTGAAATGAGGAAATATTGACCGTCGAAACTGTGTTTTGATCACAGGTGAAAAAGGAAAATAACCAACAGCACTTCCTAGTTTTATTTTCCGCCCCAATTTTTTTCTTCCCAGTGTGCGGGAAATTGGCTCCTGTTCAGTAGCTCAGCAGTAACGCTGAGATTGAGAAGGCAGGAGAAGATTGAAACTGCATTCCATCAGTCTGTGGAGTAGCACAAAATGCCGTGTCAAAGTGACCCAGGGGCTTAGTTATGAATAGGGGTTTTGTGAACTGGCAGAAGTATACTGGCTTAATGGTTCTGTTTTCTTTTGACCTCAATCTTAACCCAGTGCTAACATGCCTGTATCCTTTTATCTCGCCGAAACTGCTATAACATTTTACTGCTCCTAATTCCCCCTCGCCTCAAGAAACAAGCAGAAATAAAATGCTCAGCAACCGAAAGAGCCTTCGTATTTCTATAACCTCTAAAGATGATTTTCACCTTCAAGCTACACTAATAACAGGATCTGCTTCCAAGCTTCAGCTTCCAAGAATAGACAAATGGGTCTGGTTTTCTACCAAGGAGAGTGAGCTTCAGTTTACCTGCAGATAGACGTGTTACTTCATAAATCATCTCAGCGGAGACAGGTCAACCTGCAAAGGCTTCACCTGAGGATGGATAGATAATGCCACACTTCACCCAAGGACAATAGCTTCTGTGAGCTTATTTACTCCGAGCAAATGCATGAGTTGTAACTCATGTGCCACTTCTGTCCATCTGGTCAAAATAAAGTATAAACTCCACTGCACTACTGGTTACAATCCTGCCAGGAAAATCTCTCGGACCAGGCTGAAAAATCTGGATCCATACGGGCAGCACAGTGGTGCAGCGGTAGAGCTGCTGCCTTACAGCGCCAGAGACCCGGATTTGATCCTGACTATACCCGCATGTGCACTAATTGGCATTGGGTCATTAATGCTGGAGATGAGACAGAGAGTTTGGTGCTGTCTGTACAGGAGTTTGTACGTTCTCCCTGTGACTGCGTGGGTTTTCTCCGGGTGCTCCGGTTTTCTCCCACATTCCAAAGACGTGCAGGTTTGTAGGCTAATTGCCTTCGGTAAGATTGTAACTTGTCGCTAGTGTGTAGGATAGTGTTGCTGTACAGGTTGGCCGTTGGTCGGCGCGGACCGAGTGGGCCGAAGGGCCTCTTTCCATGCTGTGTCTCCGAACTAAATCAAAACTTCAAGCATAGTTCTGAAGGAATAATGTAGCATTGGTAATGTTGAAATGTTAATGCAAGGCCTGACTAATTTCACTAACAGCAGAACCTCAAACAATGGGACATGGTTACAAGTTGGTTACAAGATAAGGGGACGGGCATTTAAAGCTTCTTTAGACTTAGACTTTAGACATTACTTTGAGATACAGTACGGAAACAAGCCCTTCAGACCAGTGAGTTCGCACCGACCAGTGATTATCTTGTACATGAGCACTAGTCTACACACTAGGGACAATTTACAAATTTTTACCAAAACCAATTAGCCTACAAACCTGTACGTCTTTGGAGTACGGGAGGAAACTGGAGCACCCGGGATAACCCACCCAGTCAAGGGGAGAACATGCAAACTCCATACAGACAGCACCCATAGTCAGGATTGAACCCGGATCTCTGGCACAGTAAGGCAGCAACTCTACCGCTGCACCACCATGCTGCCCCAAACTCTCTCACGGAGGAGTGAACCTCTGTAATTCTCTGCCCCAGAAGGTAGTGATCATTGAAAGTATTTAAAGGGGAGGTAGATAAGTATCTGAAAGATCATGGTATTGATGACTCTGGGGATCTGGCACAGAAGAGGAGTTGAGACCAGTACGTATCAGCCATGATCATATTGAAAGGCAAGGCCAGCTAGAGGAGCTGACAGGCCTACTCCTGCTCCTATTATCTTGAATTATTTTGGGTGCATATAATGCTATTTAATGAACATGAGGGTATTCTCACTGCTATCAGGACTATTATTTATTCCTCAAATAACAATGGCATTAACAAATGATCTATTCACTATTGTATTGCTGTCAGACGTTATTCTGTACCTTATAGATTTTGTTTGAGAGATACAGTGTGAAAACAGGCCCTTGGGCACACCGTGTTCATGCCGACCAGCGATCACCCCGTATACCATATAACCATATGACCATATAACAATTACAGCACGGAAACAGGCCATCTCGACCCTTCTAGTCCGTGCCGAACACGTATTCTCCCCTAATCCCATATACCTGTGCTCAGACCATAACCCTCCATTCCTTTCCCGTCCATATAACTATCCAATTTATTTTTAAATGATAAAAACAAACCTGCCTCCACCACCTTCACTGGAAGCTCATTCCACACAGCCACCACTCTCTGTAAAGAAGTTCCCCCTCATGTTACCCCTAAACTTCTGTCCCTTAATTCTCAAGTCATGTCCCCTTGTTTGAATCTTCCCTACTCTCAGTGGGAAAAGCTTATCCACGTCAACTCTGCCTATCCCTCTCATCATTTTAAAGACCTCTATCAAGTCCCCCCTTAGCCTTCAGCGCTCCAAAGAATAAAGCCCTAACTTGTTCAACCTTTCTCTGTAACTTAGTTGCTGAAACCCAGGCAACATTCTAGTAAATCTCCTCTGTACTCTCTCTATTTTGTTGACATCCTTCCTATAATTAGGCGACCAAAATTGTACACCATACTCTAGAATTTGCCTCATCAATGCCTTGTACAATTTTAACATTACATCCCAACTTCTATACTCAATGCTCTGATTTATAAAGGCCAGCACACCAAAAGCTTTCTTTACCAACCTATCTACATGAGATTCCACTTTCAGGGAACTGTGCACAGTTATTCCCAGATCCCTCTGTTCACCTGCATTCTTCAATTCCCTACCATTGTACATCCTATTTTGATTTGTCCTGCCAAGATGTAGCACCTCACACTTATCAGCATTAAACTCCATCTGCCATCTTTCAGCCCACTCTTCCAACTGGCATAGATCTCTCTGTAGACTTTGAAAATCTACTTCACTATCCACAACCCCACCTATCTTAGTATCATCTGCAACCCCAGTACTATCCTCAATCCCTGCACGTCATTGGAATGTGGGAGGAATCTGGAGCACCCGGAGAAAAGTCATGCAGGTCACCGGGAGAACGTACAAACTCCAGTCAGGATCAAAGCCAGGTCTCTGGTGCTGTAAGGGAGCAACTCTACCGCTGCGCCACCGTGCCGCACTAAATGTTGGTTTCCAAATAGTCCCGCTTTACAACAGAGTCTGCACACTGACTGTCCAGAAACCATAAAAAGGAATGCCCAAAGAAACATGAAAGGGAAGTTAGTTAGTTTACATGAAGTTGCCTGAACAACTCGAATCTCTTTATTAAAGAAAGGATATTAAGGTCCAAAAAGATAACAATTTACTAGAACAGTGAGATTACATCTGTTGAGAAAGATTGTTCCGAATGGGTCTTTATTTCTCCAGAAATAACTGACGCTCAATCTGATCGAGATCGTTAAGATTATAAAAGTGTTTAATGACAATGAAAAAGAATCAATGTTTCCACGGGAATGAGGCAAGAACCTCCAATCATAAATATAACTGTCAGTGAATCCTAAAGGGAATACATCAAAAAATAATTTACATTTATTTACATTGCCCCGAAGTGAGGGCTTCGACCACCGGCTGTGGATGGGTCGAGTGCCCCGACTGCGGGAGAGAAAAGAGGAAGGAGATTGGACTTTATTGCCTTCCATCACAGTGAGGAACATGGGGAATCCGCTGTGGTGGATGTTTATGTTAACTTTTATGTAGTTGTGTGCTTTGTTGCTTTTTTTTAGAATGGCTGTATGGTAATTTGAATTTCACTATACCTTAATTGGTACATGTGACAATAAACTGAACTTGAAACCTTGAAACCATTCAGCGGTCGATCCATGATCAAATTCCATAAAACCTGCCTTGTTCACTGTAGATGTTAAGAGATACAGCGCAGAAACAGGCCATGCGGCCCACCAGTGATCACCCCACACACTGACTCTATCCGACACACACACACAAGGGACAATTTACAATTATACCAAGCCGACTAACCTACAAACCTGCACGTCTTTGGAGTGTGGGAGTAAACCGGAGCTCCTGGAGAAAACCCGCTCAGTCACGGGGAGAACGTACAAACTCCGTACAGACAGGATCAAACCCAGGCCTCTGGCACTGCAAGGCAGCAACTCTACCGTGCCACAAAGAATGATGTCCATGCAACAGTGGTGTCCAGTGAACAGCCACAGGTCTGACCCAAAGGTTCTAGCATCAGAGAGCATGGAAATAGGTTCCTAAGCCCAACAGATCCACAGTGACAATTCAGCTACTCATACAATACAATACAATACAATAATACTTAATACTTTATTAGCCAAGTATGTTTTGCAACATATGAGGAATTTTATTTGCCAAGTCAGTCATACAAATAAAAAGCAACAGAACACACAAAGTATATTTTAACATAAACATCCACCACAGTGACTCCTCCACATTCCACACTGTGATGGAAGGTGAAAATAAAGTTCAATCTCTTCCCTTCTTTGTTCTCCCGCAGTCGGGAGCATCGATCCCTCCGTTGACGGGGCGATGTTGACGGGCCGGCGGTGGGCCCTACGCAATGGGGCGATCAGCTCCTGCACCGGGGGGGGGGGGGGGGGGGGGGGGATCTCAGCTACCCCGATCAGGCGTGCCGGCGATCAGACCACAAGTCGGGGCTGGTCGAACGTCATGTGGCTTCTGGAGCTCCCGACTCGGTCACTCCCGGGACTGCGAACCCTTGATGGTAAAAACCACAGGCGATCGATCCCAGGCAAGGGATCAGCCCTGATGGCAAGTCCACGCCCCGCGGTGGTTCTTAAAGTCAGTCCCGAGCAGGCCTCTGGCTCCATGATGTTAGGCCGCAGATTGACCGGAGAGACGACCCGAACACCAATCGCTTATCCGGCAAGGTAGGAGACTGGAAAACATAGTTTCCCTCGACCCCCTCCCCCTCCTCCACATAAAACAAATCAGAGAACATTTACACAAACTTTTAAAACAATCGTACATTCAACAAGTATTTTTCTGCCTACATTCTCATGGCCAAGATTATACAACTAGCCTGCACCCTAAGGGCAATATTCAGTGGCCAACTGACACATCAACAGTGGCATTTTTGGGATGCGACAAGAATAGAGAACCTGGAATATGCGACAGGAATAGAGAACCAGTTCGAGCCACTGCAGTGACATGGTGGCATGGTAACGGTGGCATGGTAACACAGTGGCGCAGCGGTACAGTTGCTTCCTTACAACGCCAGAGACCCAGGTTAGATCCTGACTATGGGCGCTGTCTGTACTGAGTTTGTACATTCTCCCTGTATGTGCTTGGCTTTCCTCCAGTTTCCTCCCACACTCCAAAGACATACAGGTTTGTTGGTTAATTGACTTTGGTAAAAATTGTAAAATTGTCCCTAGTGTGTAGGTTAGTGTTAGTGTGCGGGGTGATCACTGGTTGGCGCGGACCTGTTTCTTTCAAGTCTAAAGTCTAAAGAAACCGGAGCACCTGGAACCGCGGTCACAGGGGGAACGTGCAAACTCTTCCCAGGTCAAGATTGAACTTGGTTCCTCTGGCACAGTGTGGCGATAACTCTCACACCTGCACCACTGTGCCTCCCTGCTACAACATTCTCAATTAACCTCAAAGTTTACTTGCCATGGATGGAAGAGAATTCAAAATGTCTGCCATCTGCTGCATGTTTCATAGCTACATGCCCGAAGGACATGGAGGATTGGTGTCGTGGATGGGACATAATACTCAACAGGCATGAGATGGGTGCACCTGCAATGGCACCAAACTATCTGGTAGTTACAAAAAGCCGCAGTAACTCAGCTGGATAGGCATCATCTCTGGAGAGAAGGAATGGGTGACGTTTCGGGTCGAGACCCTTCTTCAGGCTGGTTAGTGATAAGGGAAATGAGATATAGATGATGTGAAGGAGAATTAAAGACTTTAAAGACTAAACACTTTAATTCTCCTTCCCATTCCCACACAGACCTTCCTGTCCTCGGAGGAAGAGCATATTATATTTCACTTGAGCAACTTGCAGCCCAGTGGTCTGAATATTGATTTATCTAACTTCAGGTAGCCCCGGCATTCCCTCTCTCTCTATTCCTCCCCCACCCAAGTCACACCAGCTTTTCATTTTCACCCAACAAACAGCTAACAATGGCCTGTATCCTTTATCATCCTTATTTGTTTTTTGCATATCTTTTATTCATTGTTCTTTATCTCTCTACATCATCGTCTATATCTCTCATTTTCCTTATCCCTAACCAGTCTGAAGAAGAGTCTTGACCCGAAACATCACCCATTCCTTTTCTCTAGAGATGCTGCCCTCCCGCTGAGTTACGATGAAAGAATGACACATGATGAAAGAATGGGTTGACTGGGTTACTTCAGGTTTTTGTGTCTATCTACAGTTTAAACCAGCCTCTGCAGTTCCTTCCTACACCTATCTTGAAGGTACGTAGGCTCAACTTTGGTTTTCTCCAACATCATGATACAATGACTATGGTGTGCATGCATACACTGTGGGGACTCACCATTGTTGCTTTAATAACAACATCTCCATCAAATACTATTGACAAGGTCAAGACCGATAGTATTTGGGGCAACACTGTAACTTCAAACCACACACCTTCCACATTTTTTTAAAACATTTATATTTATTAGAAGTAAGTACAGTAATGTATCAGCTTTCAAGGTGCCTAATATATATTGGCATGTTACATTTTATGTAGAGCTTCATTAAAAAAATAATAATAATAAAAAACGGGGTGTAGAAAAAGAAAAGGGAGAAAGAGAGAAATAAAAAAAAGAGAAAAACGCGTAGGTAGGAGATGTATGGTGTGTGAAAAGGAAAAAATTAGGGAGGAGTAATTCGGCCCTTCGAGCCTGCAGCCATTCAGATGAAGTGATCAAACTCAGAAAGACCTGCCTTCTCTCCAAAAAAAGCCGCAAGGGCCAGATCTAACTCCCTCTTAATATAGCCAGAGGACCCTCTGCGGCAGAGAGTAGAAAGTAGGAGATTATAGGAGATAGGTATTTATATTCTTGACCATCTTTCACCCAGTCCTGAAACAATTGGTTTTTACGATTTTGTTGCACACTCCTTCCACATTTAGATACGTGCAATTCTGTTGCATCTGTTTCGATCCTGATATGGATCGGGTGACACGGTGGCGCAGTGGTGGAGTTGCTGCCTTACAACCCCCATGACTTGGGTTATAATCCTGACTATGAGCGCTGTCTGTACGGTGTTTGTACGTTCTCCCCGTGACCACGTAAGTTTTCCTCTCACACTCCAAAGATGTAAAGGTTTGTAGGTTAATTGGCTTCTGCAAATTGTAAATTGTCCCTAGTGTGTAGGATAGTGCTAGTGTACAGGGTGATTGCTAGTCAATACAGATTCGGTGAACTGAAGGACCTGGTTCCATGCTGTATCTCACGAGTCTAAAGACATCGTTACAGGAACACCACAACCACGAGAATCCAGCTGGATATGAGTCACTTCCTTGTCAGCAGATAGACTGATATCAAGAGTGTTTAATTGTTGCATTGAATTGTATACATTATTGCCACATGTGACAAGTCACAGTGAAAAGCTTTGCTTGCATACGCAAGGTATGCAAATAATCGCCCATAATGGACGCTTACAAAGAACCCCCACACCAGGTCCCCCCATTGTTTCTCCCCCCCCCACACCAGGTCCCCCCCCCCCCCCCCTCCCCCCCCCCCCCCCCCCCCCCCCCCCCCCCCCCTTCACAACGTTCCACCCACGCCAGGTCCACATTTCTCTTACCCCACCCCTCATGGTGATTCCCCCACTCCGGGTCCTCCATTGTCCATTGTTCTTCCCCCTCCCTCACAGCAGGAAGATGTGCCACATGTCCTGGCAATGGAATCCCAAAATTCCTATTTGCTTTGAGGTGCTCCTGTGTTGATGATCATTGAGGAGCGATTGTTATTGCCAATACACAATGATGGTGGTCTGCCGATGAGGAAGCTGAGGAAACTGAGGATCCAATCGCCTAGGGACATGCAGAGACTCAGTATCCTGAATTTGATGGGTACAGGAAGGAAATACCGATGCTGTTTTAAACCAAAGGTAGGCACAAAATACCGGAGTAACTCAGCAGCATCTCTGGAGAGAAGGAATGGGTGACGTTTTGGGTCGAGACTCTTCTTCAGACTAGTGACAGGGGAAAGGGAGAGTCCCCTAACTCTTGTCTGATGAAGATTCGACCCGAAATGTCACCTATTCCTTCTCTCTAGAGATGTTGTCTGACCCGCTTAGTTACTCCAGCTTTCTGTGTCTATCCCTGAATTTGATGATAGGTTTGGAGGTGATGATGGTGTTGAACACTGAGCGGTAGTCCTAGTTGTCCAGTGAAGAGGAGGGAGCCATTTGGTGAAAGATGCAGATTTATGGCACTTTATCCCAACACCACTAACTACAATGTTCAGAACTTACACCTGGTTTAGTTTAGTTTAGTTTAGTTTAGTTTAGTTTAGTGATACAGCGCGGAAACAGGCCCTTTGGCCCACCGAGTCTATGCCAACCAGCATTCCCCACACATTAACATTACCCTACACACACTAGGGACAACTTACACTCATACTGAGCAGTCTGAAGAAGGGTTTTGGCCCGAAACGTTGCCTATTTACTTTGCTCCATAGTTGCTGCCGCACCCACTAAAAGTTTCTCCAGCAATTTTGTCTACCTTACACTCATACCATGTATACAAACCCAAGCCAATTAACCTACAAACCTGTACGTCTTTGGAGTGTGGGAGGAAACCGAAGATCTCTGAGAAAACTCACGTGGTCACGGAGAAGAACGTACAAACTCCGTACAGACTGCGGCCATAGTCGGGATCGAACCAGGGTCGACGGCGCTGCATGCGCAGTAAGGCCGCAGCTCTACCGCTGTGCCACCGTGCCACCCCTTTAATGTTTATACCAGTTCATTAAATACATCCATCAAAATTGAGGCTAAATTAATAAATTCAACCAAGTGACTGCAGACACTGGAATCACTAATAAATTCAAAAATCTAATTATCTTGAGGAGTGCAAGAATCAGAAGTGGAAGTGAAACACGGAAACTCAGTGTAATTATTCTGCTTTTAGGTGGTAGTTGGGAAATCAATTCATTTGCTTCCATTAGACCAGAAATTAGAGTCGTTGATTTTATTGGGAGAATGCTAAACATCCTCTTATGAAATTCTTCAGTCCATTATGGTAATGGAAGCAGTTAAAAAAGCTAAAGTGAGAATGCAATCCTCTGTCAATAAATGCTTCAGCTGCAAATAGCAACAAATTGCCCTCAGATTATTTCTGGCTCCTGCACTCGGGTAAAATATAAAAGAGACGTTTGATCGCCCGATACAGGTAGGTTAGAGAAGATTAATTATCTCTCTCATCTTTGGGTAATGCAAAGGTCATCTCTCAAATGCAACAGGAAACAATCACATTCTAACCAATGGCAAAGGCTTTAAGGAGAAGAATAAGACCTTTTGCAAATACGGGGCGGCACGGTGGCGCAGAGGTCGAGCTGCTGCCTTGCAGCGCCAGAGCCCCGGGGTTTAATCCCGACTACAGGTACTTGTATGTACAAACTTTGTATGTTTTGCCCCGTGACTTACGTGGGATTTTTCCGGGTGCTCCCACGTTCCAAAGATCTACAGGTTTGCAGGTTAATTGACTGGTTTAAAATTGTACATTTTCTCTAGTGTGGGTATGATATTGTTAGTGTGCAGGGGTTGGTGGTCGGGGCGGACTCGGTGGGCCATAGGGCCTGTTTCCACAATGTGTCTCTAAACTAAACTAAACTAATCTAAACTAGACAAACAAAGCAAATTTCACAAGGTACTATCTTGTGAAATTTACAGAAACAACCGGCTATTCAGTCCAACTAGACAATGGTTTAACTCCACAATGCATCCTCCCAGCCATCCTCACCGCATGCTTTTGCACAATCTTCTGTTTATCGGAGATAGAACACAGAAGATCACGGCACAGGAACAGGCCCATCGGCTCACAATCTCTACATTGATGCCGAGTTAAACTGAACTCCTCTGCCTGCACATGATCCATATCCTTCCATAACGTACATATCTATGTAAATACCCAACAGTCTCTTAAATCCCACAGTTGTATCTGCCTCCACACCAATCCCGGCAATGTGTTCCAAGCACCCTCCACTCTCTGTGTAAAAGAACTAGCTCCACATATCTCCTTTAAACCTAGCCCTTTTCGCCTTAAAGCTGTGCCGATTAGTTTTTGAAATTTCCACCCTGGGAAAAAGGTTCTGACTGTCTACCTTATCTATGCCTCTCGTAGTTTTATAAACTTCTCTCAGGTCTCCCCTCAGCTTCCCCTAACCTCACCCCTCACGATTATTCCTTGTGGCCATGAACTTAGCTTTCAAAATCTCACAGTTTTATAAAAGTCCTTTCCTCTGTTAGCTATCTTATGACTCCCAGTTTTGGTCAACACCATCACCAGTTCACTGAAGATAGACACAAAATGCAGGAGTAACTCAGCGGGACAGGCAGCATCTTCGGAGAGAAGGAATGGGTGACATTTCGGGTCGAGACCCTTCTTCAGACCAGTCGGAGAAAGGGAGACGAGAGATATAGACAGTGATGTAGAGAGGTATAGAACAAAAGAATGAAAGGTATGTAAAAAAGTAACGATGATAAAGGCAAGAGGCCATTGTTATCTGTTAGCTAAGTGAGAAGGGGAACCTGATATGACTTGGGTGGGGGAGGGATGGATAGAGAGGGAGTGCAGGGGTTACTTGAACTTAGAGAAATCAAATATTCATACTACAGGGTTGTAAGCTGACCAAGCAAAATATGAGATGCTGTTCCTCCAATTTGCGTTTAACCTCACTTTGACAATGGAGGAGGCCAAGGACAGAAAGGTCAGTGTGGAAATGGGAAGGGGAATTAAAGTGTTTGGCAACTGGAAAATCAGGTAGGTCCGGGCGAACTGAGCGAAGGTGTTCAACGAAGTGATCGTCCAGTCTGCGTTTGGTCTCACCGATGTATAAGAGTCCATATCTTGAACAACGGATGCAGTAGATGAGGTTGGAGGAGGTGCAAGTGAACCTGAAAGGATTGTCGGGGTCCCTGGACTGAGTTGAGGGAGGAGGTATATCACCCATTCCCCCCCACAAGAAGCACCATAATCTGTCAAAGGAAAATTGGAAAAATAAATAGCGTAGGTATGAATTGAGAATTGGATATTGTACAGGTAATTTACAAAAGCAATTATATTTGATATTGGTTCAAGAATGTTCATTGATTGGAACGCCACGCATTCACCTTTAAATATAACTCAGAAAATAATTATGTTTGCCCTCTTTTCTCATCATGAAATATTGTGCATTTAATGAGACCTATTTATTTAAATCAGTGGGAGATACAACAGAGCTGCTAGCTTTATTGTAGCTGATGGCAATAAGTGATGAGTGAACTGCCATCTGTACAAATGTCCACTTCAGTTTGATCCTTGGCAACAAAACCTGAACAAACCACCTCAGCTAGAACCAACCTGTTAACAGTATTGCTTCATACACAGAAGTCAGGTGCAGATTAAATTTATCAGGGAAACTTTAGTTAGGGCGTTACGGCAGTGTTGCTGCCTTACAGCGCCAGAGACCTGCGTTCAATCCTGACTATGGGGGCTGTCTGTATGGAGTTTGTACGTTCTCCACGTGACATGCGTGGGTTTTCCCCGCTTTCCACCCACACTCCAAAGATGTCCAATTGTGTAGGTTAATTGGCTTGGTATAATTGTAAATCGTCCCTAGTGTGTGGAGTATAGCGTTAGTGTGCGGGCATCAATAGTCTGCGCAGACTAGGTGGTCCGAAGAGCCTGTTCCCATGCTGTATCTCTAATCTAAACTAAACTAAACCTTGGGAAACAATTACAAATATTTTATGGATACAAAGTGCTGGAGTAAGTCAGAAGGCCAGCAGCATCTGTGGAGCACTTGGATAGGTGATATTTCGGGTCGAAAGCCTTCTTCAGTCCTCTCAAGTTCAAGTTCAAGTGAGTTATTGTCATGTGTCATGTGAAATTCTTTCTTTGCTGTCATAGTAGACAATAAGAATACCATAATATAAATATATACTTTAAACTGATAATGTGCTTGGGTTATTAATAATCAGAGTTTTGTCAGCCAGGTTTAATAGAATGGCTGTGGGGAAGTAGCATTCCTGAACCTGGTTGTTGCAGTCTTCAGGCTTGTACTACAAAAACAGTAGATAAGTGAACCATGTACCGAAATTTAAAAATGTCACCAGTCAATATTCAAATATTTCTAAAAGCTAACGATACACACAAGGTAAAATATTAAAAGATAAACAACTGATATATCACGAAAAATGCACGCATTAACACCCAACCCTATCCTTCTGTCTATTTCACAGAAACAGGTATGTTATGCGTTCCTTGGCGGCTAATTTAGTGCTTTTAGCAGTTTGTTTTTTAGTCTGTTCGTCCTTGCCCTTGTAGATCTGTTACCGTAGCCTGACGGCAACAGTTCAAACAGTTGGTGTCCGGGGTAGTCTTTATTCTCTGAACCTGGTTCCTCCAAGGTTGCAGTCTTCTGGGCAATGGCTCTCTGTACCTTCTACCTGACCAGGTAGCAGGGAGATGAGTGTGTGGCCAGGATGGTGTGGGTCTTTGATAATACTGCCAGCCTTTTTGAGGCAACGACCTCTCATCTCTCTGATGGGACTTCTGCAAGACCCCCTCTCACTTCTGCGATTTCTGCTGTTTTAACCAGCACCTGCAGTTCTGAAAATCACCAGGTTAATTCCCGGGATGGCGGGACTGACATATGATGAAAGAATGGATCGCTTGGGCTTGTATTCGCTCGAGCTTAGAAGGATGAGAGGATATCTTATAGAAACATATAAAATTCTTAAGGGATTGGACAGGCTAGATGCAGGCAAAATGTTCCCGATGTTCGGGGAGTCCAGAACCAGGGGTCACAGTTTAAGAATAAGGCGTAGGCCATTTAAGACTGAGATGAGGAAAAACCTTTTCACCCAGAGAGTTGCGAACCTGTGGAATTCTCAGCCAGAGAAGACAGTGGAGGCCAATTCTCAGGATGTATTCAAGAGAGTGTTAGATAGGGCTCTTGGGGCTTGTGGAATCAAGGGATATGAGGAGAAAGCAGGTACAGGGTACTGATTTTGGATGATTAGCCATGATCGTATTAAAAGGCAGTGCTGGCTTGAAGGGCCGAATGGCCTACTCCTGCACCTATTTTCTATGTTTTCTAACATGTGAATTATATATATCACACATTAAACCTGTAGTGGTGCACAATTAATACATTTTGTCACGAAGATATTGAATATCATGTTTTTCTTATTGGCTTACATGAGCAATTTAACTCCATTGATTTTCTGAAACAAAGATCACACGGAAACTGACAGCAGTCTCTTGAAAGAATGAAATTTGCCCCATTAACTTCCTCCGCTTTATAACTTCAACATGGTATTTTAGATTTCTGTTCCGTGTGAATGCATGTAAAACCTTGCATTTATATAGAACACAATTTGGCTGCAGTGTGGTATTCAATCAACTAAGCCCTATCACAAGGGGTGGGAGATAGCAACCTTCAAGTGGTCCACCCTGTTTCGAGGAATGCAATCAACCTGGCGTACACAAACAGAAGCTCAAACAGAACAAGTTGTCTTACAACTTTAGACTGTGCACGCCATACGCAAGAAGAAGTCCTATCACAGTGTCATCAACAAGACCGAATAACTAGTGTTATAATTATGATGATTATTATTATTGTTAATACATTGCGTGATTATGGAACGGTCCTGACCCAAAATGTTCATGTTCTCCAGGGATGCCATCTGACCCGAAGATAGAGGCAAAATGCTGGAGTAACTCAGCAGGGCAGGCAGCATCTCTGGAGAGAAGGAATCGGTGACATTTCAGGTCGAGGCCCTTTTACAGACTCCGTTTCAGGTCGAGACCCTTCTTCAGACTCCTATTCCTACACACGCTATCTGACCCGCTGAGTTACTCCGGCACTTTGTATCCTTTTTTGTAAACCACCATCTGCAGTTCCTTGTTTGTACTGAATAATGTGTGCTGTGGATAGAGCTCTAGGGGCTAGTGGAATCAAGGGATATGGGGAAAAGGCAGGCATATGGTTGATTGGGGATGATCAGCCATGATCACAATGAATGGCGGTGCTGGCTCGAAGGGCCGAATTGCCTCCTCCTGCACCTATTTTCTATTTTTTTATGTTTCTATGAAACACAAGGGACTGAAGATGCTGGTTCACAAAACAAGGACACAAATTGCTGGAGTATCTCAGCGGGTCGGGCAACCCGCGTGACGTGATGGTTTGTAGAAAAGAACAATGAAGACGTGCAAGGAATTGAACAGAAATTAGGAACATAGTAGAGACAAAAAGTGCAGGAGTAACTCGGTCGGACAGGCAACCTTTCAGGAGAACATGGATAGATGATGTTTCAGGTCGGGACCCTTCTTAAGACTAGCACAGGAACATGTCCTTCAGCCCACATGATGCCTGTGCTGAACATGATGCACAAATAAACTAATCTAATCAAACACCAACACTATCCTAAACACTAGGAACAATTTACAATTTTGCTGAAGACAATGAACCTACAAATTTGTACGTCTTTGGAGTGTGTGAGGAAACCGGAGCACCCGGAGAAAACCCACGCCGTCACAGGGAGAACGTTTAAACTCCGTACAGACAGCACCCATAGTCAGGATCGAACGCGGGTCTCTGGTGCTGTAAGGCAGCAACTCTATAGCTGTGCCACTTGCCGACTACTGCTTAGTGAGTACATGACATGGACTTTGATAGTGGAACACTCCCTCATTACTGCACCGGAATGGAGCATAGATCAATACAGCATAGGAACAGTTCCTATGGCCCAATAATGTCAGTATGGGTATGATGGCTAGATAAACTAATCTAAACTGCCTGCACATCCATATCCCTCAATTTTCTGCATTTTCATGTGCCGATGTAAAAACCTCTTCAACGCCATTGTTGCATCTGCCCCGACCACCAACCCTGGCAGCACATTCCAAGCACCCACCACCCTCTGTGTAACAAACATGCCCTGCACATTTCCTTTAAACTTTGCCCCTCTCACCTTAATCCTACACCTTCTCATCTTTGACATTCTGCTCTGTAGAAATCTCTGTCCTGACTCTCTACCCTATCTACGCCTCTCACAACTTAATAAACCTCCATCACATCTTCCCATCAACCTCTGGCACTCGAGAGAGAAAACATCCAAGTCTGTCCAATCTCTCCTTGTAGCTAACATCCCCAAATACAGCCAACATTCTGGTAAGCCTCTTCTGCATTCTCTCCAAAAAACTCTTAGAAAGACGAAAGAAGACTTTACATGTTTTTTCATCAACAAGACCAAAACCTCAGAGCGAATGATGGTTTAAGCCAAAGAAGACTGTGCGACAGAAAGCTGTCCATGTTGATCTGGGTGCATGTTCATTGAATGTTTTGGTGTTGAGTCCAACATTAAGAACTGCTGAGGAATCAGCCTTGAGGTGAATGAGGAGTCCTGTCCACTGGAAACTAAATGGTGGGAAAATGCAAGAGAAGTATTTTTTTCTCATTATTATCTAATTCATGCTATTGACTAAGACAGAACTTGGGAGAGAGTGAAGGTAAAATATTAGCAACTGTAGAAAATATAGTGCAATTGCATATTGGAAATTAGGTAAATCTCTTATTAGGTTGGATTAAAGTAAGAGAACATGAGACTCGAGATATTTTAGACTTGAGGTACAGAATGGAAACAGGCCTTTCGGCCCATCGAATCCGCGCCAACAAGCGATCACCCTGTACACTAGCACTATCATACACACGAGGGACAGTTTACAATTTTGCCCATGCCAACTAACCTACAAACGGCATTTCGTTTGGACCTCAAGGGGTCCAAATGACAATTAAATGTATCTTGTATCTTGTATCTTGTATCTTGTAACATGTCCCTTAGTGTCTGAGGAAACTGGAGCACCCGGAGAAAACCCACGCGGACACAGGGAGAAAGTACTCGGTCACAGGGGCACACCCGTAGTCAGGATCAAATCCGAATCTCTGGCACGTCAGGCTGCAACTCTGCCACTGCACCACTGTGCCACCCTAGTAGCTAATTCAATCATTTGTCCATTTTGGATTATTATTATCAGGAGGACTTCAAAGGGAGAATAGCAAGCATCGGTGGATCAGGGTAGAATTGCATGCAACAAAATCAGCAATGGTCAAAGTGGTTACAGGTACAGTAAATGCCTCTGTTGAACTGCGTAACAGATCCAACAATAGGCTATGAACTAACACCCTATGATAAGTTCTGCCTCTGAGTCAATTAAATTATTAAATGCTATCATTCTAAATTGGTTGCTGACTGAGGATTATAAAATCAATCTGCAGAGATCAATTGTAACTTCCAGTCTGCGAGAGGTTCTCAGAAATGGAGGCGGCATCGTGGCACAGTGGTGGAGTTGCTGCCTTACAGCGTCAGAGACCCGGGTTCGATCTTGACCACGGGTGCTGTCTGTACGGGGTTCGTACCTTCTCCCCGTGACCTGCGTGGGTTTTCTCCGGCAGCTCCAGTTTCCTCCCACACTCCGAAAGACGTACAGGTTTGTCGACTAATTGGTTTGGTAAAACTGCCAATTGTCCCTCGTGTGTGTGGGACTAGTGTTCGTGTGCGGGGATCGGTGGTCGGCGCGGACTCGGTGGGCTGTTTCCGTGCTGTATCTCTAAACTAAACTGGGCCTAGGGAGATAGACGCGAAAAGCTGGAGTAACTCAACGGGACAGGCGGCATCTCTGGAGAGAAGTTTCGGGTCGAGACCCTACACCCCTTCTCTAGTAATGGAGGATCATTCTATCTGCTCTGCTGCGAAAGGCACAGAGAGCTCTCTCCTCAGCCATGCATGGAAGGCTGCTCTTTTCCACTGTTCAATTTTATATTGTAAATCACAAGGAATAAACCTGATGATACCCAACCAAAATAATTGTCATCTTCAGTCTTTTTGTATAAATTTTAGACAGGCAATATGACGTGATATCTCCATGGGGTCCATTTCCTTCCATTCTGAAGCATGAATTCACCATTCACACCAGTCACCGCACATCTCAACTTCAAGTCAACTTCACCCGATGTTCACCCCTACTGTTTCTTCCCAGCTGTTATCAGTTTCAGGCAACTGAACCATCTCATCGCCAACTTGAGAGCAGTCCTGAGCTACCATCTCCCTCATTGGAGACCCTTAACCCTGATCATTAATCAGACTTCACTGGATTATATCTTGTACTCAACGCTATTCCCTTTATCCGGTATCTGTACACTGTGGACGGCTTGATTGTAATCATGTGTAGTCTTTCCGCTGACTGGGTAGCAGGCAACAAAAGCATTTCACTCACCAACATTTCTGACAATTCCCAGCTTTCTGCAAAGTAATGGAGTGAGCAAAGGAACAAACTAAATGGAAAGCCTTCCTCTCTCTGATGACCGACCATATGCCAGCCATATCTTTAGTCAGAGGATGGTGAATCTGTGGAATTCTTTGTCCACAGAAGGCTGTAGTGGCCAAGTTAGTGGATATCTTTAAGGCAGAGATAGATAGATTCTTGATTAGTATGGTGTCAGGGGCTATGGGGAGAAGGCAGGAGGGAGAGATAGATCACCCATGATTGAATGACGGAGTAGATTTGATGGGCCAAATGGCCTAATTCTGCCCCTATCCCTTATGATCTTGTGACCTTATGATATCGACAATGCCCAATGTCAGTGCACGTTGACCTAATATGCCCTTCCAGTGGATAAGAATTTCTCAGCCCAGACCAATTTTCATTGCCATGTTTTTCAAAATAATCATTTCAGTTTTCCTGAATTATGATTAATGCTCCAGAGAGAGTAGATTTTACTGTAATCTCCCACCTGACATACTTTAGAGATTTAGAAACTCTAGGGATACAGCGTAGAAACAGGCCCTTCCTGCTGATCAGCGATCATTCCATACACTAGCACTATCCGACACGCTAGGGGCAATTTACAATTTTGCCAAAGCCAATTAACCTACAAACCGGTTTAAGAAAGGAACTGCAGATGCTGGAAAATCAAAGGTAGACAAAAATGCTGGAGAAACTCAGCGGGTGAGGCAGCATCTATGGAGCAAAGGAAATAGGCAATGTTTCGGGCCAAATCCCTTCTTCAGACCTACAGTGGATATTTTTAAGGCAGCGATGGATAGATTCTTGATTGGTCTGGTGTCAGAGGTTATGGGGAGAATGGGGTTAGGAGGGAGATATCAACCTACAAACCTGTATGTCTTTGGAAAGTGGGAGAAAACCGGAGCACCCGGAGAAAACCCACAGTCACAGGGACAACGTATAAAACTCCATCCAGACAGCACCCGTAGCCAGGATCAAACCCAGTTCTCTTTGGTTGTGAGGCAGCAACTACACTGCTGTGCCACCACACTGCCAATTGACTCCCACAACAATAGTCAGTACAGTACATGTTCATTCTAAATTAAAGCCTTATAGTTAATTAGAAAATGGAGAGTTTCATTACTCTTGGCTGGATTTAAATTGCAGAGGGCCAAGTGGAGGCAAGTGCCTGTGGAGGCAAAAAGTTTCAGGTCAAGACCCTGGCTCGGGATACTACACGAAACATTGTTGACTCTTTTGATTTCTGTCATAATCTCTTTCCCTTCACAATTGGAGTAACAGAGTGTGGAAACAGGCCTTTTGGCCCATCTTGTGCACACCAGCCAACATGTCCCAGCTAAACAAGTCCCACCTGCCATCATTTGGTCCATATCCCTCCGAACCTGTCCTATCCATGTAACTGTCTGACTGTTTCTTAAATGTTGGGATAGTCCTGGCCTCAACTACCTTCTCTGGCAGATTGTTCCATACATCCCCCACCCTTTGCGTGAAAAAGTTACCCCACAGATTCTCTGGATACTTTCAAGAGAGAGCTAGATAGCAGAGTCAGGGGATATGGGGAGAAGGCAGGGATGGGGTACTGATTGGGGATGATCAGCATGATCACATTGAATGGTGGTGCTGGCTCAAAGGGCCAAATGGCCTGCTCCTGCACCTATTGTCTATTGTCTATTGTAATTCTGTGGGACAGGCAGTATCTCTGGGGGAAAGGAATAGGTGACGTTTCGGGTCAAGACCCTTCTTTGGACTCCGTTCATAAGTTACCGTTAAACATGAGCTAAAAAATACGGAGCAAACAAATGCAAATAGATTAATGATTTTTTTTTTTACTCACTGTTAATGGACCTTTATAATTCACAACAGTCAATGTTACTTGTGTTCCAATCGCTTTTGCCATCAAGTGCTTTTCTTTCCAGCGACAAATTTGCCCTGGGGAGCCGAGGAAACCGAACATCGTAACTGAAATCCATCTGTCTCTCTGTTTTATCAATACATTCTGGTCCCACGTGGACTCCTGGTTGTGTGTTAAAGGGAACCTCTCATCCAAATTTTTTGAGAATTAATTTTATATTGCACTGTATTCTTTAGATTGAAATGTACAGCCAAATTTTCGACCGATATCACGAGAAGGATTGAGGGGGCATCTCATTGAAACTTACCGAATAATGAAAGACTTGGATAGAATGGACGTGGAGAGGATGTTTCCACTAGTGGGAGAGTCTAGGACCAAAGGTCATAGCCCCAGCATTAAAGAACGTTCCTTAGGGAAGGAGATGAGGAGGAATTTTTTTAGTCAGAGGGTGGTGAACCTGTGGAATTCTTTGCCACAGAACGCTGTGGAGGCCAAGTCAGGGATATTTTTAAGGCAAAGATAGGTAGATTCTTAATTAGTACGGGTGTCAGGGGTTATTGGGGGGGAAGGCATGAGAATGCGGGTTAGGAGGGAGAGATAGATCAGCCATGATTGAATGGCGGAGTAGACTTGATGGGCCGTATGGCCTAATTCTGCTCCTATCTCTTATGAATTTATAACCTGAGATTGTGGGCATATTCATATCCATTATTCTTTGTCTCTGACAAAGACACACAAATGGCTGGAGTACCTCAGGTAACCTCTGTGAACGGATTGGACAAGCAACATAATGTGTCGGCCATCAGTCCGCCTGTCCATTCCATCCGCAGATGCTGCCTGACCAAATGAATTTCTGCAGCATCTTGAGTTTGGCTCAAGACCATTAGTAGCTCGATTGGATGAGCTACTGAGCCACTCAATGTTGAAGGCATGAGCTCCAAAGAAACAGATCGAAAATACATCAACAAACAGTATTTGGCTAATGAGCCTGTCCCACTTAGGTGACTCTTTAGGTGACTGCCAGAGATTAGTTTTAATGGAATTCACCTACGACACCTGGTGACCTGGTGACAACCTACGACTGCACCTAAGGCAACCTATGACAACCTACAACAGCAAAAATTGCCGCCACTGTCGCCGAAAAATTCTCAACATGTTGAAAATTTTGCAGCAGTCGCCTGTAGTCGCCCAAAAAATCGCCTAAGTGGGACAGGCCCATAGCTAGTGCAGGTAGGAAAAAGTGACAGTCCATTTCCCTCTTGACTGACCCACTAAATTCCTCCAGCTTTTTGTTCTTGCTCCAGATTCTAGCAAGTGAATATTCATGTTTTTAGTTTTCGTTTTTGCAGGGGAACGCTGGAACAATCGCTGGAACAATCCCTTCGGCCCATCAGTCCATGGCTTTAATAAGGATGTGCATGTCATGGTCCTATCAAACCTAATTCAGTCTCCTATCCTTCTTCTGAATTTAGATGCTGAGATTGCACAAAAATGCACCCTTTATTGATTCAATCTCTGCACCTCACAAATGCCTCGAGCAAGGCCACCTCTGTGAATCAAGGACGATCGCACAAGCAACCAATCCCTCTCGGCCATCCCCTCCCCCTGTCCAAAAGAATCCGCAGATGCACCCTGACCAAATGAATTTCTGCAGCATCTTGAGTTTGGCTCAAGACCATTAGTAGCTCGATTGGAAACAGCCATCTCGGAGCTACACTCATGTTGAAGGCATGAGCTCCAAAGAAACAGATCGAAAACCATAACAACTCCAGTCCCTTGGCTAATGAGCCTGTCCCACTTAGGCGACTCTTTAGGTGAACCTGCCAGAGATTACTTCCAATGAAAGCTCATTCGACACCGCCACCAACCTGCGTAAAGAAGTGCACCTAAGGCAACCTAAACGACTGTCCTAATTCTGCAAAAATTGCCGCCACTGTTTGAATCGAAAAATTCTCAACATGGAAAAACTTTTCCACATCAACTCTGTCTATCCATCTCATCATTTTAAAGACCTCTATCAGGTGCCCCCTAGCTAGTCTGCGCTCCAGAGAAAAAGACCTGACTGTCCAACCTCCCTCTTGTACTTAGTTGTTGAAACCCAGGCCAGCTTTTAGTAAATTGCTCCAGATTCTAGCAAGTGAATATTCATGTTTTTAGTTTTCGTTTTTGCAGACGCTGGAACAATCGCTGGAACAATCCCTTCAGCCAGACCCAGTCACCATGGCTTGTACAATTTTAACATGCATGTCAGCTTCTATACTCAAACCATCACTCATTCTCCAAATCCTAGCTACCAAAGCTGTCTTTACCACCCCTGCAGATGAGTTTCCACCTTCAAGGAACTATGCACGTTTATACCCAGATCCCTCTGTTCACCTGCATTCGTCAATTCCCTACCATTGTACATCCTATTTTGATTTGTCCTGCCAAGGTGTAGCACCTCACATTTATCAGCATTAAACTACATCTGCCATCTTTCAGCCCATTTTTCCAAATGGCCTAAATCACAGTTATCAGGCAACTGAACCATCCTACCAACAACTGGAGAGCAGTCCTGAACTACTATCTAACTTATTGGAGATCCTCGGACTATCTTTGATCTGACTTTACTGGATTTATCTGGCACTAAACCTTATTTGCGTTATTCCCTTTATCATGTATCTGCACACTGTGGATGGCTCGATTCTAATCGCGTATTGTCTTTCCGCTGACTGGTCAGCGCGCAACAAAAGCTTTTCACTGTACCTCGGTGCATGTGGCAATAAACTAATGACCAAGTGTAGACGACTAACTCTGCAGGTCAGGCATCATCTCTGGAGAACATGGACCGTTGATGTCTCGGGTCGGGGACCCTTCTTCTACGTCAGAGGCATTGAATGCGAATATAAAAACAGTAACCACAACATCAACTTAAGTGCCGGTCCTGAAGTGGGCAGATAAGTATAGCTAGGAAGTCCATTAGCTGATTTTACAATGAAAACATGACAATTTATATCACCTTTTGACCATTTACATGATGTGTGAGGAAGTGAAGTCTTGCTACATAGTGTGCTGCATGACAAAAAATATTGATTTGAATTGTCCCCTCGTTCTGACGAGCAATGCTATTTTTGTGGACACAATGGTGCCATTCACACCTTTAATATACATCTGTGACTCATGGCCTTTACAAGTTCACAAGTTATAGCAGTAAAATTAGGCCATTCAGCCCATCATGTCTACTCAGCCATTCAAACGTGGCTGATTTCAGCCTCCTAATCTCATTTTCCTGCCTTCTCCCCATAACCCTTGACACCCGTTCCAATCAAGAATTTGTCTATCTCTGTCTTAATAATATCCACTGACTTGGTCTCCACAGCCAGGGTTGCCAACTGTCCCATATTTGCTGGGACATCCCGTATATTGGGCTAAATTGGTTTGTCCCATACTGGACCGCCCTTGTCCCGTATTTGACTGCTACTACTCGGGTCGAGGGGACTGTCGGGTCGGAGCGCCGCGTCCGGCCCCGCCTCACCCGTCCCGATGTTGTGCAGCCCATGGAGTGCAGCAGCAGCACCTCGCCAGTGTCCCCGTCAGGTGGCAGCCCGGCCAGCTGTCCGACCTTCAGACCTTCGCTTACCGCCGACACCACCATCCCTCCTTCTCATGGCTGATCATCGATTCATGAGTTGGATGGGGCGCCGGACTTTGCGCGCGACATCGCCCGGGCCAAAATTCCTCAGCCAGGTGCAGTCCAGCACCCGGGCCAACTCATCATTCATCCAGCCATGGCCGAGTTGGTCAACGAATTGCCGTCGGGAATTTGTCCTTTATTTTTGACCTATTGTCCTTTATTTGGGAGTGTGAAAGTTGGCAACCCTATCCACAGCACTCTGTGGCAATGCGTTTCTCAGATTAACTACCTTCTGACTAAAGAAATTCCTCCTCACCACCTTTCTAAAAGAGCGCCCTTTAATTCTGAGACTATGACCTCTGGCCCTAGACTCCCACCAGTGGAAACATCCAATCCACATTCACTCCATCTATGCATGCCATTATTCTGTAAGTTTCAACAATGTCCCCCCTCAACCTTCTAAACTCCAGCGAGTACAGGTCCTTTCAAAGCAGTGAATATGCTGTCGTATTAACATTTTAAACATAGAAACATAGAAAATATGTGCTGGAGTAGGCTATTCGGTGTTTCGTGCCAGCACCGCCTTTATTTATGATCTTGGCTGATCATCCAAAATCAGTATCCCATTCCTGCTTTCTCCCCCATATCCCTTGATTCTGTTAGCCCTTAGAGCTATATCTAAATCTCTCTTGAATATATCCAGTGAATTGGCCTCCACTGTCTCCTATGGCAGAGAATTCCACAGATTCACAACTCTCTGGGTGAAAAAGTTTTACCTCATCTCAGTCCTAAATGGCTTTACCCCTTATTCTTACACTGTGACCCCTGTTTCTGGACTCCCCCAACATGGGAAACATTTTTCCTGCATCTAGCCTGACCAATCCCTTAAGAATTTTATATGTTTCTATAAGATTCCCTCTCATCCTTCCAAATTCCAGTGAATATAAGCCAAGTTTAACTTTGAAGAAGTGGTGGTATGCTGCATTGTCACAAAAGTAAGCACTGCTGAAGAGAATATTTGAATACTAAACGTGATATCATCAGATCATGATTCTTGTCAAGGAGCTATCTGATTTGCTTAATTGCTCTGAAAATATTCACACAAGCTTAGAACTCACTAAGTACTCTTTTCTGTTAAAACTGCTGACAGACATACTGCAATTGATGCATTTTTAAAACCATTCAATAGTGTCAATTTTTAATGATTTTGTTTTTATGCATGTTGAGTATGTGACCTGTTTTTTTAATAAGAGTCAATGACTAAGGTGTATAAAATCCCGTCTCTTGCCCAGAGTAGATGAATCGAGGGCCAGCGAACATAGGTTTAAGGTGTCATAGGAATCTGAGGAGTAACTTTTTTCACACAAATGGTGGTGGGTGTATAGATCAAGCTGCCAAAGGAGGTAGGGACTATCCCAATATTTAAGAAACAGTTAGACAGGAACATGGATAGAACAGGTTTGGGAGGATATGGACCAAATGCAGGCAGGTGAGACCAGTGTAGATGGGACATGTTGGCCGATGTGGGCAAGTTGGGCCAAAGGGCCTGTTTCCACACTGTATCATTCTAGGACTTTGACTAAAAAAAGGCATACTCTTTCAAAGCAATGAATATGCCATCAAGTATTAACATAAAACATAAAACATAGAACAGTCCAGCACAAGTACAGGCCCTTCGGCCCACAAGGTCTGTGCTGAAAATTATGCCACGGCAATCTCTTATTGTGTAGAATCCATATTCTTCCATTCCCTACATATGCAAATACCGAATGTCACTATTAATCACACTTATCTCCTAAAATTGAATCTCATTCAGTTACTGCAAATAGTTACTGCCAGGATCCTGGAAATACACAACTATGCTGTACTTTATTTTTATATGGATGAAACATCTTCATTGTGCTCCCACTCACCCTCCAATGATGGGACTCGATCATAGAAACATAGAAACATAGAAAATAGGTGCAGGAGTAGGCCATTCGGCCCTTCGAGCCTGCACCGCCATTCAATATGATCATGGCTGATCATCCAACTCAGTATCCTGTGCCTGCCTTCTCTCCATACCCCCTGACCCCTTTAGCCACAAGGGCCACATCTAACCCCCTCTTAAATATAGCCAATGAACTGGCCTCAACTACCTTCTGTGGCAGAGAGTTCCAGAGATTCACCACTCCGTGTGTGAAAAATGTTTTCCTCATCTCGGTCCTAAAACTGAGGTCCTTTATCCTTAAACTGTGACCCCTTGTTCTGGAATCATAACTATGATTCTTCTGCTAAGTGCGTTATGTTAAGAGGCTCACTTCAAACGATTTTGCTGAGGGTAGCACAATGGTGCAATGGGTAGAGTTGCTGCCTTACAGTGCCAGAGACCCAGTTTGATCCTGACCACAGGTGCCGTTGGTATGGAGTTTGCACGTTCTCCCTGTGGCCCGGTGGATTTTCCCCGGGTGCTCCGGTTTCCTCCCACGCTCCAATGACGTGCAGGTTCGTAGATTAATTGGCTTCTGTAAAGTCCCCCTAGAGTGTAGGCTAAGAGCTAGTGTATAGAGTATATCGTTGGTCGTCCTGGACTCGGTGGGCCGAAGGGCCTGCTTCCACGCTGAATCTCTGAACAGAACTAAAAGCAGGGACTTCAAATTGAGAAGGACAGAAAAAAATACTTTGGTGCTCTTCACTGCATTATATCACCATCTTCAATCTAACTCTGGATAGCATGGAACATTAGCGTCACAGAGTCATGGAGTGATACAGTGTGGAAACAGCCCCTTGGCCCAACTTGCTCACACCGACCACCAAGTCCCAGCTACACTAGTCCCACTTGCCTGCGTTTGTTCCATATCCCTCCAAACCTATCCTATCCATGTACCTGTCTAACTGTTTCTTAAATGTTGGGATAGTCCCAGCCTCAACTACCTCCTCTGGCAGCTTGTTCCATACACCCACCACCCTTTATGTGAAAAAAGTTACCCCTCAGATTCCTATTAAATCTTTTCCCCTTCACCTTAAACCCAGAGAATAAGTACATTTTTCATAAAAGCATTCACTGCGATATTACAAAGATTGTAATGGGTTGTAATGAGTCTGCTGCATTTGGACATTTTTTATGAGAATAACTTTTATTTCAGTTTCTAAATTTATATTCACAGTTTTGCTAGGGATGACACTTAACCTGCCACTCTTTCAGACAATAGAACTAATGAATCTGGGACTGCATGGTATTGTACCTTCCTTTGCCATCCACTCCGCATTTAAACGCATAGTTCCCCTCTTACATGCAAAGTGCCTTATAAGAGAGTCCTGCGTTCAAAAATAACTTGAAACATGCTGCTTTCTAATTCTAAAACCCCCACTGTGAAATACCAATGCAGGAATATTTAATATAATATAAAGGAACTGCAGATGCTGGTTTATACCAAAGATAGACACAAAATGCTTGAGTCAGGCAGCCTCGTTGGAGAAAATGGATAGATGATGTTTCGGGGTCGGGACCAACCTTTGTGTGAAAAAGATATCCCTTGTGTTCTTATCTTCTCCCCCTCACCATATTTCTATGTCCTCTGGTTCTCAATTCTCCTAATCTGGCCAAAGGACTCCGCGTGTCTACCGAATCTATTCCTCTCATGATTTTGCACACCTTTATAAGATCGCCTCTCATCCTCCTGCGCTCCTAGGAGTAGAGTATTAGCCTGGACAACCTGCCCTTGCACAACGATAGCTCAGGTCTTAAGCCCCTGTCCCACTTACTTGTCATTGGCGTGCTAATTACGCAACCTCGTGGTCGCGTTGAGGTGCGACGGTCCCGCGAAGGTCCCGCGCGACTTCATTCGCCCGCACAGCCGTCTGGAGCGCGTGACGTCATTTGAAGATGAATACAAAATGCAGGAGTAACTCAACGGGACCGGCAGCATCTCTGGAGAGAAGCAATGGGTGACGTTTCGTGTCGAGACTCTTCTTCAGTCTGAAAGAAGGGTCTTGACCCGAAACGTCACCCATTGCTTCTCTCCAGAGATGCTGCCGGTCCCGCGGAGTTATTCCAGCATTTTGTGTCTATCTTCAATTTTCTTGGCCCCGCTCTGGGAGTAGAAGTGGGGGGCGGTTCTGGACCGCAACGGCCATGAGCCCCAGGCTGAGTTCGGCGATCGTTTCCCTGCTTCTGCTGCTGTTGAAGTTGAGACGTTGCGTCGCGCCAGGGTCTTGGGCCTGTCCCACTTTGGCCGTCGGTTACGCGACAGGCTGGTGGCGTGCGAAGATATCGATCGCTACAAAAATTTCGGAGCCCCGCGCGATGCCGCGCACAACGACATACCCCTCCGCGCTACTCAGTGGGACCGGCCCCGCACGGCCACACGATGCCCGTGCGCCTCAACGCGATGACGAGATCGCGTAATTTGCATGCCAAGGACACGCAAGTGGGACAGGTCCTTAAGAGTCCTGGCAACATCCTTACAAATCTTCTCTGTACCTTTTCCAGCTTGACAATATCGCTCCTATAACATGGTGCCCAGAACTGAACACAATACTCTAATTGCGGCCTCACCAACGTCTTATACAGCTGCAACATGACCTCTCAGTGCCTATATGCAACACTGGCTGATGAAGGTCAATGTGCCAAAAGCCTTTTTGACCACCCTATCTACTTCTGATGCCACTTTCAACGGACTATGTAGCTGCACTCCTAGATCCCTCTCCTCTACCACACTCCCCAGCACGCTACCATTCAATGTGTAGGTCCAGCCCAAAACTCGTGTTTTATTTATTGTTATCCGGCTACCATCTATTGGGGGGAAGTCATGCACTAAAGATCGTCATATCTTTCCAAGCTCTGCCGCCAACCAGCAATTACATCAAGGGAAGGGAAAACACTTCAAGGATCTTTTCCAAGTTTCTTTGAGAAAAATATAACATCCTCCCGGAGAAAGCCGTGGCCTCCCAGCCTACGACCCAACCTGTACCCGTTGCTCTACAAAACTGGCCATGTTAGTCACGGGAAAACCAACCAAAGGAGAGTTAAAGTAAGTCAGCCTCAATCCGAGGAACTGCTGAAGAATAAGTGCTTGATTCTTCAAATTATTAAATGGTGACACATTAACACTTCCCTTCCACCAGCTGGGCATTTCAGCCATGATCACATTGAATGGCGGTGCTGGCTTGAAGGACCGAATGGCCTCCTCCTGCACCTAGTGCCTATTGTCACTTTCACACAGCAGGATCTGATAGACAGTTGCAGGGATCGTTCCTGCTGCATCTTTCAATCAATCAATCAATTTGTTCAAAGGTAGGAGAATTGTGTTAGGAGGGAGAGATAGATCAGCCATGATTGAATGGTGGGGTAGACTTGATGGGCCGAATGGCCTAATCCTACTCCTATCACGTGATCATACGATCTTATGAATTAATCAATCAATCAATCAATTGCAAGTTTATGACTGAGAAATAAATATTAGGAAGGACATCAGTAGAATTCTTCCTTTTACAATCTGCACCTTGCATTTTTTTTACATCCATCAAGTGGGCAGGCATAGCAGTTTCATGCTTCATCTGACAGATGGCACATCTAACAAAACGGTGCTCCATCATTAATATTTACCGTACCGCATAGAGTCATGGAATCACAGGACGGAGTCAGACCCTACGACCCAACTTGTCCATGCCGATCAAGATGTCCCATATAAGCCAGTCTCATTTGCCCACATTTGCTCCATTATCTCCCGAAATCTCTCCTATGCATGTACGTGTCCGGGTCTTTTAAATATTGGTATAGTATCTGTCTCAACTACCTCCTCTGGCAGCTCGTTGCATACACCCAACGCCCTCAGTGTGAACCAGCACGCACTGTGTGAAAGCTATACCATCTGCGCCAGCCTTCTTGGGAACCTAATGTGTCGGAAGGAACTGCAGAAGAAGGAGGGTCTCGACCCAAAACGTCACTCAATCCTTCTCTCCTGAGATGCTGCCTGTCCCGCTGAGTTACACCAGCTTTTGTGTCTAAAAAAACCTTACAAAATTCTTAAGGGGTTGGACAGGCTAGATGCAGGAAGATTGTTCCCGATGTTGGGGAAGTCCAGGACAAGGGGTCACAGTTTAAGGATAAGGGGGAAATCTTTTAGGACCGAGATGAGCAAAACATTTTTCACACAGAGAGTGATGAATCTCTGGAATTCTCTGCCACAGAAGGTAGTTGAGGCCAGTTCATTGGCTATATTTAAGAGGGAGTTAGATGTGGTCCTTGTGGCTAAAGGGATCAGGGGGTATGAAGAGAAGGCTGAGGATACTGAGTTGGATGATCAGCCATGATCATATTGAATGGCGGTGCAGGCTCGAAGGGCCGAATGGCCTACTCCTGCACCTGTTTTCTATGTTTCTATGTTTCTAATCCCTCCAATGCATGAACGTGTCCGGGTCTTTTAAATATTGGTATAGTATCTGTCTCAACTACCTCCCCTGGCAGCTCATTGCATACACCCAGTGCATACACCTGGCAGCTCATTGCATACACCACAGTGTGAACCAGCACGCACTGTGTGAAAGCTACACTATCTGTGAATACCTGTGCCAGCCTTATTGAGAACCTAATGTGTCGGAAGGAATTGCAGAAGAAGAAGGGTCTCGACCCAAAACATCACTCAATCCTTCTCTCCTGAGATGCTGCCTGTCCTGCTGAGTTGCAACAGCTTTTTGTGTCTATCTTCTTATTTAGAACCTAGATGGTCTTTGAAACTTCGATTTAAATTTAAAATTAAATTTAAATTTAAATCCTTTGCAAAGGTTTTTTTCAGACAATAAGATATTGACTTTGAATTTGTTGTAAAGGCCGCGAGAATTTCAAGAGAGGCATGTTGGCAAGAGTCAGTGGATCTTTTTATGGCAGAGGTAGACAAATTCTTGATTAGAACGGGTGTCAAGGGTTATGGGGAGAAGGCACGAAAATGGGATTTGGAAGCAGCGATCAGCCAATGCTTGAATGGCGGAGTAGATTCGATGGACCGAATGGCCTAATTCTACTCCTACAGTATGACTTGTGAAATTGTGAAAAACAACTGACAATGTATCTTGACCAGTACACCCAAAGCACGTTCTAGGCTTTTATGGTTAATGATACCAGGTCGTATTTCAAGTAACTTCATGGGATCGCTTCGATTTTGACCATGAGTATTGTTTTCCTGAGGGCATCCAGATATCAAAGTCTGCAACTGTAAAGTTTCACACATCCTCGATAGAGAATCCTATCTTTTCCCTGCAGCAGTCCTGATTTATAAATCCCCCAGGCTCCTGAAATGGCTGCCATGCTTCCCCCATGCTGGCTAGATATCCGCCATCATCTTGTTTCATAAAATCTTAAAATGTTTTTTTCTATGAGAGGTATAGATGGAAATTGCAACTGAATATACAAGATAGCCACATTGTGCATGACAGCCAAAGATGTATGTGTTACTTCCATAGATTATACCCTGCATGCTTTGGTAATAAACCAAAAGAAGATAATACAGATCTTAGGTTCAATACGTGACTGCGACTCCACTAATTTATTTCTTGTCATGGCTAGATGAGAGCTTGTGATTTATTGGTGCAGATGAAAACAATTGTCCCTATAGCCCTCACAGATTGAGGCCGAAGAGCAAAACAGTGCAATTTATCTACAACATCTTTACATCCTCAAACAGTCCATAATCTTTGCTTTGCAAGAGAATGTCTATTACTGGATTTAGATTCCAATCGCTGCCTCTAAGCTTTGCATCTTTTTTTTGTGGTCCTTCATGCATATTGGCTAAAAACACTTGCTTTCTGCCGGTAGTTTGGTGCTTGTGAATTCCAGCGTCTGTTTACATGAGATAGACACAAAATGCTGGAGTAACTCAGCGGGACAGGCAGCATCTCTGGTGAGAAGGAATAATAATAATAATAATAAATTGTATTTGCGGGCGCCTTTCAAAGTGTCAAGGACACCTTACAGAAATTAACTAAGAGAAAATACATATAGTCGGAGTAAAATAAATAATAAGGACATCACCAATACACAAATTAAAGACAGAAATCGCTCCAAAGACAAAAAAAATCAAAAACACAATGTGAAGAGAGAGCAGCGGCAGCTAAAGCGTGCCAGCGTCCACTCTCCCTTCCGACATGTTTCTTACTGAGGGTCTGAGTTACTCCAGCATGTTGTGTCTATCTTCGGTTTCAACCAGCATCTGCAGTTCTTTCTTACTCAATATGTTTACATGATCTTCATCTTACTTGATCTGCATTTTGCACGATCTTCATTTTGCACATTGTTGTTTACCTGCATGTACACTGCAGGTTATTGACTGGTTGCATCACGGCCTGCCTAGTTTGGCAACTCGAATGCACAGGAATGAAGGAGTTTACAAAAGGTGGCAGGCACAGCCCCGGTCCATCCCAGTACTGACCTCCCCACCATCGAAGGGATCTATAGGAGGCACTGCCTCATAAAGGCAGCCAGTGTCATCAAGGACCCAAAACACACTGGCTGCGCTATCATTTTACACTTGCCATCAGGAAGAAGGTCGAGGTGTCTGAAAACTAACGTCTGGCTAATGGAGCAGCATCTTCCCTACACAGGCTATTAAGCACTACAATCTCCAAATAAGCTCCAAAGGGTGGCACGGTGGCGCAGCGATAGAGTTGCTGCCTTACAGCGCTTGCAGCGCTGGAGACCCAGACTACGGGTGCTGTCTGTACCGAGTTTGTACGTTCTCCCCGTGATCGCGTGGGTTTTCTCCGAGATTTCCTCGCGCACTCCAAAGACGTACAGGTTGGTAGGTTAATCAGAGTCAATTTAATTGTCATTTGGACCCCTGGAGGTCCAAACGAAATGCCGTTTCTGCAGCCATACATTACACACAAATAGACCCCAGACACAACATAATTACATTTAACATAAACATCCATCACATAACTGTGATGGAAGGCCAAAAAAAACTTATCTCTCCACTGCACTCTCCCCCCCCCCCCCCCCCCCCGATGTCAGAGGCAAAGTCAAAGCCCCCAGCGGGCGATGGCGATTGTGCCCGCGGCCATTGAAGCCACGCCGGGTGGTGCGAGGTCGCACACCGGGTCTTGGTGTTGGAGCCCCCGGTGTGCGCTCGCAAAGTCCCGCGGCCGTTCCAGCCGCGCGGGGCAATGATGTTAGGCCCCGTTCCAGGAGCTCTTCGTCCCCGCAACACGGGCGGGAGAATTCGCCGTTGCAGGAGCCCCGAAAAGCGGTCTCCCTCCAGGGAGCCGCGGGCTCCCGCGCCGCTGTCCGCAGACCCGCACCCGCAGTAGCAGCCTCCGACTCAGCAGCAGCAGCGGCATCGGCAGCAGCGGCAGCAGCAGCGGCAGTGCTCCTCCACCGCTCCACCCGCTCCGGTCTCGGCCAGCTCCGCGACGGCAACGGTGAGTCGGCACCAGAGTCCCCGGCTTCTTCCCGTTGGAGGCCGCTCCTCGTTGCGGCCTCAACGACACCTGAGACCCGACGAGAAAAGGTCGGGTCTCCAGTGCAGGGAGAGATTCAAGAGTTTCCCCCCCCCTCCCACCCCACCCCCATCCCCCCACACACACCCCCCAACATAAAATAACAAAAACTACATAAAAACACAGACAAAAAATAATAAAAACGCGGACAGACTGCAGAGGCCGCTGCTGGCCAGAGCTGCGCCGCCTACCGGAGGTTAATTGGATTTGTATCAGCGTGTAAAACAAAAATTGCCCTTGTGTGTGCAGGATAGCGTTAATGTACGGGGATTGCTGGTCGGTGCGGACTCGGTGAGCCGAAGGGCCTGTGTCTCTAAAACTAAGACTAGAACTACAGAGACTTGGGGGCATTGGTTTTTGTCTGTGTTCTGAAAGTTTGGACTGAAAATTAAATTCTGAAAAAACATGACCAGCAGGTTAAAGCATAGCTTTCCCAACAACGTTCATGCTCTTCAACACAACAAACACCAACTGGACTATCAACTATGAACTGTCTTGGTTGCACTCAGCACTTTGGGCTTTTATTTCATTATCTCCAAGATCTTAAGTTCTTAAGCTTTTTTGGTTTATTATTGTATTTATGAGTACTGTGTTTAAGACCTTTTATGCTGCTGCAAGAAAGAATTTCTACTAATCAGGAATCTGTGTAAGAAGGAACTGCAGATGCTGATTTGAACTGAAGATAGACACAAAAAGCTGGAGTAACTCAGCGGGACAGACAGCATCTCTGGATAGAAGGAATGGGTGACGTTTCGGGTCTGAAGTAGAGCCTCGAGCCAAAATGTCATCCATCCGTTCTCTCCAGATATGGTGCCTGTCCCGCTGAGTTACTCCAGCTTTTTGTGTCGATCTTCGGGGAAGGAATGGATAGGACTAAGGGAGTATCTAGGATAGGGTGAGACCAAGGTTTCCCAGAAGGCCCCGAAATGAATGGAGACGATTCCTCAACAGATTAGGATGGCACAATGGCACAGTTGCTGCCTCACAGTGCCACAGACCCGGGTTCGATCCTGAACTCGGGTGCTGCCTGTGTGGGGTTTACACATTCTTCCTGTGGCTGCGTGGGCTTTATTCAGATGCTCCGGTTCCCTCCCACATACCAAACACCTGTAGGTTTGTAGGTTAATTGGCCTCTGTACATTGCCCATGAGTGTGTAGGGTGTGGACGCAAAATTAGAATAACATAGAACTAGCGTGAATAGGTGATCAACAGTCGGCGTGGACTCAGTGCGCCAAATGTGCTATTTCATGCTGTATCTCCAAACTAAACTAAAAAAAAAATTAACAAAGGCAGTTAGAGACAAAATAAAACAAACAAGAGGATGTGTTAAAGCTATTTAGGCGGCACAGTGGTGCAGCAGTAGAGTTGCTGCCTTACAGCGCCAGTGTCCCGGCTTCGATTCTGACTGCAGGTGCTGTCTGTATGGAGCTGCTTGTATGTTCTCCCCGTGACCTGCATGGATTTTCTCCAAGATCTTTGGTTTCCTCTCACACTCTAAAGACGTACGAGTTTGTAAGCTAACTGGCTTGGTATAAATGTGAAATTGTTCCTTGTGTGTGTGTGTGTGTGTGTGTGTGTGTGTGTGTGTGTGTGTGTGTGTGTGTGTGTGTGTGTGTGTGTGTGTGTGTGTGTGTGTGTGTGTGTGTGTGTGTGTGTGTGTGTGTGTGTGTGTGTGTGTGTGTGTGTGTGTGTGTGTGATAGTGTTAGTGTGTCGGCGGAGACACACGTTGGCTGAAGGGCCTGTTTCCACTCTGTATCTCTTAACTAAACCAATCACTCGTTCAATGGTGTGTTAATCCATCGAGTGCTAGTCGAACCATGCAGTGACATTGGGCTCGAGCAGTGAACTGCTGACCACAGCTTCAGAAATGAAGGCGGCTTCAAAGGTGAGGAATGAAATTCCACTAGAAACTCCAGCCAGTTATCAATTAAAGCACCAGACAATAAAAGTAATGTTCTTGCTTTGGGCCCTGATGCAAGGCCGCTTTGCGCTGAGTTTGCCAGAGCCTTCATCATTTTTCACTCAAGTTAAAAGATTTAAAGATTTTGGCCCGGATATTGCTGGTAAATGCTGAGTGTTCTGAATGGAAGCAAGTCTGAGTAGTCAAACGCAGAAGTCCTGATCTTACTGCCATTCTCACTATTGAGGGAGTGCAGTGTAGGTTCACCAGGTTAATTCCCAGGATGGCGGGACTGACATATGATGAAAGAATGGATCAACTGGGTTTATATTCACCTGAATTTAGAAGAATGAGAATCTATCTTAGAGAAACATATAACATTCTTAAGGGATTGTACTAGATGCAGGAAAAATGTTCCTGATGTTGGGGGAGTCCAGAACCAGGGGTCACAGTTTAAGAATAAGGCCATTTAGGACTGAGATGAGGAAAAATTTGTTCACCCAGTGTTGTGAATCTGTGGAATTCTCTGCCACAGAAAGCAGTGGAGGCCAAAGCACTGGATGTTTTCAAGAGAGAGTTAGATATACATGTAGATCTTAGGGCTAACGTAATCGAGGGGTATGGAGAGAAAGCAGGAACGGGGTACTGATTTTGAATAATCAGCCATGATCATATTGAATGGCGGTGCTGGCTCGAAGGGCGGAATGGCCTACTCTTGCACCTATTTTCTATGTTTCTATGTTTCTACTGATGGGCTCGGAATGATGGGTCCGCCGGTTCGCTCCACTGACGTACTCTGAAAGAATCTGGGGACAGAACTCTGACCTGCTTGGACTCCCTCACACCAGCCAACAAGCTACCAGACTCCTGGCCATGGCAAATCTGTTTGATTTCATGGGGGCTTAGGAAGTTTGGCATGTCCCCTGACCAACTCTCATCAACGTCTACAGACGCTCCATGCAAAGCATTTTATCAGGATGCATCGCAGCCTGGTTTGGGAACAGCTCCATCCAGGACCGTAAGAAATTGCAGCGAATTGTGGACACAGTCCAGGCCATCACACAAACCAACCTCCCTTCTATTGATTCAATTTATACCTCGCGCTGCCTCAGCAAGGCCAGCAGCATAATCAAGGACGAGTCGCACCCCGGCCACTCCCTCTTCTCCCCTCTCCCATCAGGCAAAAGGTGTAGAAGTGTGAAGACGCACACCTCCAGATTTAGGGACAGTATCTTCCCAGCTGTTATCAGGCAACGGAATCATTCTACCACAACCAGGGAGCAGTGCTGAACTACTATCTACCTCTTTGAAGGTAGGCAATGCTGGGGAAACTCAGTGGGTGAGGCAGCATCTATGGAGCAAAGGAATAGGTGACGTTTCGGGTCGAGACCCTTCTTCAGACCTCTTTGATATCCCTTGGACTATCCTTGCTGGCTCTATCTTGCACCAAATGTTACGCTGTAAATGGATTGATGCTATTGTCTTTCTGCTGACTGGTTAGCACGAAACAAAAAGTTTTTAATTGTTCCTCAGTACATGTGACAATAAACTAAACTGAACTAGAATATAAAAGCCATGTTCCTGTATTTCTAATGCTTCCTACAATTTAGAAGAACTTTAAGGTAGAGTCATGCAGCATGGAAACAGCCCAAATCGTCCATGCCGAACTAGATGTCCCATCCAAGCTAGTCCCATTTGTGTAGGAAGGAACTGTAGATGCTGGTTTACACCGACAATAGATACAATATACTGGATTAACTCAGCCGGATGGGCAACATCTCTGGAGAACGCCACCTATCCATTTTCTTCAGGGATGCTACCTGGCCCGCTTCAGTTACTCCAGCATTTTGTGTCTAACAGTGGTGTTTGGTTCTTCAAATGCCTTGGATAATGTCGATACAAAATCAGGATTGTATGAGGACTGATAATACAATCTTCCTCCTCTTATCAGATGTGCAGTAGCATCTCATCTAAACACTACGAGCAGCTGAAACCTAGTAAAAATGCGTATCCTTGCATCGCAGAGGTGTGAGCCATATTGGTATCGACATAATGGTTTTTCTGGAGCCCATTTTCACGGCTTTGAAAATACTGTTTCCATTTTAGAGGTGCAAGACAATTGTCAAGAGTCAAGAGTCAAATGAACTGAAAATGGAACAATTAAAAATTCTGAACGGTCTGAAGAAGGGTTTTGACCCAAAGCAACATTTTGTGACTATGTGCTGGTATAAACTAGCATCTGCAGTACCCTCCTACACATTCCATCCCCAGCCTCTCTACAACTTAAAACAAACGTGTTTTCTCACTTTGGCAGTTCTGATGAATGGTCTTCAGCTGAAGAATAAACTCTGTTTCTCTTTCTACAGATGCTGCCTGGCCTGCCAAGTGTTTCCTGCATTTATTTCAGATTTCAAGCGTCAGCAATTGTTTGACTTTCAATTAGAATATTTTTTAAATACTTCATAGACATTTATGAATGTTTCTAGCTGTACCATGCACCATGTAATCCCGTGCTACCTGCTCCATGGTCGGATAGCCGGCGACTAAACCGTCTCCCCCACCTGGTTTGCCAGGTGAGGAGGGGGCTGAGGACCCCCCCAGCAGGACCAAAAGCAAGACCTGCCAAAGGGCGATGAGCTCCTAGCGAGCCAACGGACATCCACACTTCAGTAGAAGTTACGATCACTGTCGTACATAGCATTGTAAGGAGTTCCCGTCGCAAACCAGCACCACTGCGTCGCCAATGTTTTCAACGATTTAATAATAATAATAATCTAGCTATTTAAATTTTCATCCTATTTCTCAAGAGCTTACCTTAAAGCATTTTAATAGTTTTTTTTATATCAGGATTTGGATGTTTTTGAAGGCCAAGAACATTTGACAAGTTTTAAAAGCCAAATCGGCCAGGGGTGGCTTAGGCAGCTGTCTATGCCAATTTTTGCTTTTCTTAATGAAAGGGATTGTTCTGACTCCCCACCCAACACCATCCCATTGTATCAATGAATGGCACCAGGGATTGATGGGTCTCCAAGTTATGGGCGGCACGGTGGCGCAGCAGTAGAGTTGCTGCCTTACAGTGCCAGAGATCCGGGTTTGATCCTGACTACGGGTGCACGGAGTTTGTACATTCTCCCTGTGACCCGCGTGGGTTTTCTCCAGGTGCTCCGGTTTCCTCCCACATTCCAGTGACGTGCAAGTTTGTAGGTTAATTGGCTTGGGTAAAGTTGTAAAATTGTCTCTTGTGTGAGTAGGATGGTGCTGGTGTACGGGGATCGCTGGTCGGCACAGACTCAGTGGGCCGAAGGGCCTGTTTCCATGCAGTGTCACTAAACTAAACTGAATTAAAAGTCACAAGATCCTGTTGAGGCAAACATTCGAGGTAAGTGTCACTAAACTAAACTGAATTAAAAGTCACAATTTGGAGTAGCTCAGCAGTTCAGGCAGCATTCTGGAGGACATGGATTGGCAATGTTTTGGTTCAAGACTCATTTTGAGGTAAATACAGTATGTACTTTGCAAAGGTAACCAGCTAATACTCTCCCCTAATTACAAATTCTGATCCATGAGACCATCCAGTGGGTGATATTTATCAAATGTGGCATTTACCCAAGTTAATATTCCAGTGGAGGCCAGAAATCCCAAAGTATTTTGGAAATTGTGTCCAAAGGTCTCAGAGTCATAACTAACTCTCATCGCCAACTACTGCTGCCAAAAACAAACGTAATCGCTTTTTCGGAGAAGTCCAGAGCAAGAGGACATGACTTCAGAATTAAGGGACAGAAGTTTAGGGGTAACATGAGGAGGAACATCTTTACTCAGAGAGTGGTAGCTGTGTGGAATGAGCTTCCAGTAGAAGTGGTGGAGGCAGGTTCGTTGGTATCATTTAAAAATAAATTGGATAGGCATATGGATGAGAAGGGAATGGAGGGTTATGGTATGAGTGCAGGCAGGTGGGACTAAGGGAAAAAAGTTGTTCGGCACGGACTTGTAGGGCCGAGATGGCCTGTTTCCGTGCTGTAATTGTTATATGGTTATATGGTTAAGTGTCGGTAAATGGGATTACTTTGGATGCTCGGAATGAATAGGGTTGGTTGAAGGGCCTTGTTTCTGTGGACCCCATAAATCTATGACCTTTCTGGATGTGTATTTTATTCGGGAAAAGTTTTTCAGAAACCCCATAACATTCATTTCTTCCTGCGCACTCGTTCTCAAACCATTCACAAACTGGCTGAGTCATCAAAGTCACAATAGCCCTCAGTCAGTGTGATTTAATAATTAACACTACCTTTGCAATGCAATAAAAATAATTGTCAAGAAATTGTCATTACTTGTCCTGAAAAGGACGAAGACCATCCTCCCCATAAACTATGCACAGCTGTGCAGCTGGTACTGCTGCTACCTCACAGCGCCAGGGACCCAAGTTTGATCCTAACCTCGGGTGCTGTCTGTATGTAGTTTGCCCGCTGCGTAGGCATGGGCTTCCTCTAGGTGTTCCGGTTTCCTCCCAGATCCCAAAGACATGCGGGTTTCTTTTTTTTTTTTTTTTTTTTTTTTTTTTTAATTTTTTTTTAAAGATGAGAATAAGAAAAAGAAGTTAGATAGTAAAGGATAGAAAGATGTGAAATATATAGTGTGTGAAGAAAGAAAACGAGTAAATGAAGAAAGTTGAGAGAGAAAATAGTGAAAAGAAAAGGAGATCATTATTTATAATCTTGAGCAACCCTCGTCCAGTCCTGAAACAGTTATTTTTTACAATTGTGTTGCACCATATGATTCCAAAAAAACGACGAATGGAGACCACATGCGGGTTTCTTGATTCATGTTAATTAGTCATAGGAGCAGAACAAGGCCATTTGGCCCATCAATTAATTGGGCTCTGTAAATGTGGATGGGAAAGTGGAATAACATTGTACTCTACTGATAGAAATACATCTATTGATGCTCCTGAACACATCATCAGTGATATAAACATAATAATAAACGAAAAAATAAGGTCGGTGTATATATATATATTATTATACAACGTACATGTTTACCTCAAATGAGTTCCAACAGGAAACGTTGCCAATCCATGTGCTCCAGAGATACTGCCTGACCTGCTGAGCTACTTCAGCACTTTGTGTTCTATACATTATATATATATGTGTGTGTGTGTGGGCGCGTGAGTGTATATATACACATAAAAGCAAACAAACGCACAATAACAGTGGGAAAAGACAAACCAATGCCCCAGAATCTGTAGTTCAGAGCTTATTTGTAGGTTGTAGTATTTAAAAGTCTGATGGCTATAGGGAAGAAACTGTTCCTGAACCTGGATGTTACAGTTTTCGGGGTCCAATTGCTTCTACCCAATGGCAGGGGTGAGATGAGTGTGTGGCCAGGGTGGTGTGGGTCTCTGATGATGCTGGCTGCCTTTTTGAGGCAGCAACTCCCGTAAATCCCGTTGATGGGTGGACAGGTCAGTACCTGTGATAGACTGGGTGAGAGGGGCATTCAAGAGACTTTGGGCTAGGCATATGGATGTGCAGGGAATGGAGAGATGTGGATTATGTGCAGGCAGATACGATTTGGTCTTGACATCAGATTCGGCAAAGGCATTGTGGGCTGAACATGTTCTAAGGAGTGCATATGACAGTAATGGGTGGCAGAATTATCCTCAGTGGAGGTGAGAATGCATGGCATGGTGGCACAGAGGTAGAGTCGCTGCCTTACAGCGATTACAAAGTTTACAGCGCCAGAGACCCGGGTTTGATCCTGGGTACGGGTACTTGTCTGCACGGAGTTTGTACGTTCTCCCCGTGACTTGCGTGGGTTTTCTCCGAGAACCTCAGTTTCCTTCCACACTCCAAAGACGTGCAGGTTTGCTTAATTGGTTAATTGGCTTGGCATAAATGTAAAAATTGTCCCTTGTGCAGGGTAGTGTACATGTGCAGGGATCGCTGGTCGATGCGGACTCAGTGGGTCGAAGGGTCTGTTTTCACGCTGCATCTCTAAACTAAACAAAACAAATCTAAAACAATGCACCACTTGGTGCAAAACGTTCTCAGGGAAGGAAGTTGCCCTGGACGCATCTACAACATCCTGTTGAGGAGTTGCAGACCAAAGACGTTGGAAATGCATTTTTCTCACAAATACTCCCTGACCTGCTGAGTTTATCCAGCATTTTGAGATTTCCAGCATCTGCAGTTTTGTTTGGCTTTGCATTTATAAAGTTGTTCCCCCTCCCTCCCCCCGTGAATGCCTTTACCTTTGGGATATGTGTAAGGCAGCCAAGGTTTTGGTGGTGCGTCTCAGCAGAAGCAGCTTGTGGGGATCCTGAGCCAAGGTTTCTAAGGATGTAACCCTGAGTTTGACTTTGAGAGCAGTGCTTACTGCGCAAACCTCAAGTAGTAAACAAAGCCTCTCTTGGCAAACGGATGAATATTGAGAACTTCTGTAGTTGCGGGACTTTTTTTTAACATTCCTGGCCATAGTCAGAGAGTCATAGAGTGATACAGCATGGAAACAGGCCCTTTCGCCAAACTTACTCACAACAGCCAACATGTTGTGGAATGGAGGGTTATGGTCTGAGCGCAGGTATATGGAACTAGGGGAGAATACGTGTTCGGCAAGGACTAGAAGGGTCGAGATGGCCTGTTTCCATGCTGTAATTGTTATATGGTTATATGTCCCAGCTATCCTAGTACCACCTGCCCGTATCTGGCCCAAACCTGTCCTATCCATGTACTTGTGTAGCTGTTTCCTGAACGTTGGGATAGTCCCTGCCTCTACTACCTCCTCTGGTTGGCCGTTCTATACACCCACCACACAAATGTTACCCCTCGGAATCCTTTTAAATCTTTTCCCCTTCACCTTGAACCTATGGCCTTCATGCTGCCTCAGCAAGGCCACCAGCACAATCAAGGACCAGTCTCACCCTGTCACTCCCTCTTCTCCCCTCTCCCTTCAGGCAAGAAGTACAGAAGTGTGAAAACGCACACCTCCAGATCAGGGACAATTTCTTCCCAGCTGTTATCGGGCAACTGAACGGTCTTCTCACCAACTAGAGATCGGTCCTGACCCAGCTACCTCATTGGAGAGGTTTGAACCATCTTTAATCAGACTTTAATCGAATTTCAATGTACAGTAAACCCTTTATCCTGGAACTGTACCCTGTGGACGGCTTGACTGTAATCATGAAATCATTGTATTCAATCAATTGGCAGCCATGGTGGCACAGTGGTAGAGTTGATGCCTTACAGTGCTTGCAGCGGCCTGGAGTGGAGACTGCGGGACCCGGAGCTGGGGCGGCGGCCCGGAGCTGATGCTGTGGCGGGCCGTCTCGGAGCGGAGACGGCGTTCCAGCTTTCGGCGGCGGCGACATCACCATGGAGGTCCGCTGGACTGGAGGGCGGCATCTCCGGCCTGGATCAATCGCCTCAGCGCAGGGGGAGAACAAGGAGGGAAGAGACGGAGACTAAGGCTTTGCCTCCATCAGAGTGGGGATGTGCTTGGTGAACTCACTGTGGTGGATGTTTAATTTGTGTTTATTGTATGTTTTGTTATTATTGGTTCTGTGTATGACTGCAGGCAACATAATTTTGTTCAGACCGAAAGGTCTGAATGACAATAAAGGAATCTAATTATAATTCAACGACGGAGACCCAGGTTTGATCCTGACTGCGGGTGCTGTCTGGATGGAGTTTGCACGTTCTCCCCGTGACCACGTGGGTTTTGTCCAAGATCACTGGTTTCCTCCCACATTCCAAAGACGTGCAGGTTAGTGGGTCAATTGGCTTGGTTTCAATGTAAAATTGTCCCTAGTGCGTGTAGGAAAGTGTTAATGTGCGGGGATCGCTGGTCGGTGTGGACTCGATGGGCCGAAGGGCCTGCTTCCGCGCTGTATCTCTAAAACTAAAATAACTAAAGATCTTTTCATCGTACCTCAGTAAACATGACAATAATAAACTAAACTAAACTTGTACAGACTCGTGCATGTGACTACTGAATTAATACATCCGAGCCTTTCAGTAATATTTAGATTGAGCCTTTGGTTTTATTTAAAGCTGGGGGTTCTTTTCCCAGTGAGGGCAAAGCAGTGATGGAAGGCATCTAGAAGTGCAAATGCAGCCACCAGAATACCTAGTCAAGAGCAAAGAGTCATGAGTATTTTATTGTCACATGTCCCAAAACGGAACAATGAAATTCTTATTGGCAGTAGTACAACAAATATGTAAACATTATACTCTGTAAAATCCTTAATGGAAAAAAAAGTTCAGTGTATATATAAAATAAAACTAACAGACAAATAAATAGTCAGTAATAGTGCAAAGTCAAAAATAATAAGGCCAAGTATATAATTTGGAGACTATTTGGAGATTGTAGTGTTTAACAGCCTAATGGCTGTAGGGAGGAGTCCGCTACTGAACCTGGACGTTACAGTTTTCAGGCTCCTGCACCTTCTTACCAATGGCAGGAGTGAGATGAGAGCGTGGCCAGGGTGATGTGGGTCTCAGATCATGCTGGCTGCCTTGTTTGAGACAGCGACTGCTGGAGATCCCGTTGATGGTGGGGAGGTCAGTACACGTGATGGACTGGGCAGTGCTCTCCACTGTACACCTGAAGAGGTTCAGAGAGTATTCGTTGACATAGCGAATCGCCACAATCTTCTAAGGAAGTAGGCTACCATACTCAAGAACAATTGATATAGTTATGATCTAACGAGGTTGAAAATCACACCAGAAATAAAGTCTAGGCATTGCTCTATTACTGAACCAACTGGCTCAAGAAAAATACTGAAGACACAAAGTGTCAGAGTAGCTCAGGCAGTCACACTCAGTTACTCCAGCACCTCCTGTCTTCTTTTGTAAACCACCTCTACCTCCCCCCCCTCCCCAGACACTCAGTCTGAAGAAGGGTCTCGACCCAAAACATTACCTTTCTCTACCCTCCAGAGATGCTGCCTGAGTCGCTGAGTTACTCCAGCATTTTGTGTTTATCTTCGGTGTAAACAAGCATTTGTTCCTTGTTTCTGGAGTTCACATATTTTCGCACCAAAAATTAATTCCATTCCTCATTAATAACCGGTGTTATCCATTGAGAAATGTGTGCAGAGTTCATTAAATCATGGTAACGTGGTTTTCATCTGTTTAACACTGATGCGCTGGGCCTGGGTGTGTTGTAATGAAAGGTGTTAGCAAACAGGAAGGCAAGAGCTGTACAAGTCAGTTCAGTTCTTCTCAGTTCTTCACCGAGGTACAATGAAAAGTTTTTGTTGCGTGCTAACCTGTCAGCGGAAAGACAATACATGATTACAATCGATCCATTTACAGTATATACCTACACGAGAAGGGAATTACATTTTAGTGCAAGGTAAATCCAATAAATTCCGATCAAAGATAGTGCGAGGGTCACCGAGACTGGTTGGGGAAGTCTGATTCAGTTGCCTGATAACAGCTGGGAAGAAACTTTCCCTGAATCTGGAGGTGTGCGTTTTCACACTTCTATTCCTTTTGCCCGATGGGAGAGAGGGAATCTTAAGCTGTGAGGCCAGGTTCATCCTGTTGGCACCAGGCAACGCTGTAGGGAGCGTTGCTTCTAAAGGGAAATCTCACTGCCAACCCTCTATCTGTGCCATCAGTCTATCTGGAGCCATCCTTCCTGTGGATACCCTGATCCATCGGACTCTCCAAAAATCTTTCACTGCCCTCTGGAAGAACTGGTCCAACCATCTGTAAGTAAATCAGAGCTCTGACCAGTTCAGTTTAGTTTATTATCACGTTCACAAGTTCAAGTCAAGTCAAGTCAAGTCAAGCCAAGTCAAGTCAAGTTTATTTGTCACATACACATACGAGATGTGCAGTGAAATGAAAGTGGCAATGCTCGCGGACTTTTGTGCAAAAGACAAACAACAAAACAACCAGACAAATTATAAACACAATCATAACACACGTATTCTTTTCACAAGTAGGAGTAGAATTAGATCATTCGGACTATCGAATCCACTCCGCCATTCAATCATGTCCGATCCTAGTCCCATTTTTCTGCCTTCTGCCCAAAACCCTTGACACCCGATCTAATCAGGAATCTGTCCATCTCCGCCTTAGAAATATCCACTGACTTGGCCTCCACAGACCTCTGCGGCAATGAGTTCCACAGATTAACTGCCCTCTGACTAACAAAGTTCTTCCTCACCTCCTTTCTAAAAGAGCGCCCTTTCATTCTGAGGCTATTATTGGGCCTTTTCGGGGAGAATGTGCAAACTCCACACATGTTACACCTATGATCAGGATCGAATCTGGATCTCCAGCGCTGTGAGGTAGTAGCTCTACCAGCTGCGCCACTGTGCTGCCCTCCAGTTGAAAGGTCTATTTGGATTCCGACTTTGAAACTCTGTGGTGTGGCTGCCACTTTGAACTTGTAAGCAACTGCGTTGTGTTTAGACGAGGCCTTAAACTGGTGTTCAAGTCAATTGGTGAATTGCAACTTGCAGAGTACAAATGGAAAGAGACAAAATTACAGCACAAACTTTAACAAGCCGATGTTTGTGTCGAGCATATCAGCTGAGTAAGCAGAGTGTATGTTATTCACAATTTGGTTCTCTGTCAAAGCGGGACTCATTCATCTGCAGCCAATAAACACAGACATCCAGTTATGTACTGCAATCTTTAGCCAAATCAGGCAGCTGAAGGTAATTTATTGGGCAAGCCATCTGCTCAAGGAGATTTACAAACTGATACAGCTTATAATGTTACTTTTGCTTTCCTTCCAAATGCGATAAGATCATGAGGGGAATAGATCGGGTTGATGCACAGAGTCTCTTGTCCAGAGTAGGGGAATCGAGGAACAGAGGACATAGGTTTAAGGTAAAGGGGAAAAGATATAATCGGTATCCGAGGGGTAACTTTTTCACACAAAGGTTGGTGGGTGTATGGAACAAGCTGCCAGAGGAGGTAGTTGAAGCTGGGACTATCCCATCGTTCAAGAAACATTTGGACAGGTACATGGATAGGACAGGTTTGGAGGGTTATGACCAAGCGTAGGCAAGTGGGGCTAGGGTAGCTGGGACATTGTTGGCCGGTGTGGGCGAGTTGGGCCAAAGGGCCCATTTCCACACTGTATCACTCTATGACTATGACTAACCCATGGGATTCAATATTTCATAGGAATTCAGTATGGATTTATGTTATTTACTGTTATTTAAGAGATAAATTGGAATAAAATAGAAATGCCCAGAAATTCAATGGAATGTGATCAGGAGTGAATTTCAGAGGCAAGGGATGACTTGCTGAAACAGCTACAATAGAGTGTTTTATGCAGCTGACTAGGAATGCATTTCTAAACATGTTCTTATAGATCTTCTATTAGGTGATTGGTGAGGATGTGTGTTTACCATGGCATGTCTCAGTATGCTATTAACAAGAAAGCACAGAGCAAATAGCAGAGGCTCTTTCCACTATTTTTTATCTCTCTATAATATGGACATTTTTCAAAGGAGTTAGGGAATAGTCAATAAAACACTCTCATTCAGGGAGTTTAGAATGTAGACAATTCCCCTTCCTCGGTTGACAAATATTTTAACTCCCCTTCCCATTCCCATATTGACCTCTCTGGCTGAGGCCTCCTCCACTGTTAGAGTGAGGCCGAAAGCAAATTGGAGGAATAGTACCTCATATGTGAATATTGATATCTCTAATTTCAAGGAACCCTTGCATTCCCTCCCCCACTTTAGTTACCCTGCTGTTTTCACGGTCATCCTGCTAGTTTTCACGGTCATCCTGCTAGTTAGTGAAACCAGCTTCTCTAGTTCATCTGAGGAAGGGTCTCGACCCGAAACGTCGCCCATTCCTTCCACAGCCTCTCCAGAGGTGTTGCCTGTCCCACTGAGTTACTCTATTTTCACTAGTTTGTACCCCTAGGTTATCACCTCTTCCACAGCCAACAATAGACCATTGTGGGTTCCACCTTTCCTTGGTCATCAGGGCTGGCTCTCTTTTGTCCTGTACCTTTTCATACCTCTAGTTTCCCCCTCCCCTGGCTCTCAGTCTGAAGAAGGGTCTGGACCCGTAACGTCACCTATTCCTTTTCCCGGGAGATGCTGCCTGACCTGCTGGGTTACTCCAGCATTTTGTGTCTGTTTTCAAACCTAATACAAAAAATCATTTGACATTAGTTGGGTGCATAATTTCCCAGTGGGAAATGTCAAAGACACAAGTGCAAAGTGCTTTAAGGTGAAAAGGCTAAAGGAGAAGTGTAGCAAGGTTTTTACATAGAGAGTGGTGGTGGGTGCCTAGAACACACTGCCAGGGGTGGTGGTGGAGGTAGATATGATAGTGGCGTTTAAGAGCTTTTTAGACAGCCACATGGTTATACAGCAGATGGAAGGATATGGAGCATGTGCAGGCAGACGAGATTAGTTTAACCTGGCATCATTTTCAACATGGACATTGTGAGTTGAGGGCCTGTTGCTGTGTTGTACTGTTCTCATAGAGTCATAGAGTGAGACATTGTGGAAACAGGTCCCTCGGCCCAACTTGCCCACATCGTTCAACATGTGCCTGCTACACTATTCCCATCTGCCTGCGTTTGGTCCATATCCCTCCAAACCTGTCCTAGCCATGTGTAGATGCGATTTAAACCGAAGATACACGCAAAAAGCTGGAATAATCCAGCGGGACAGGCAATATCTCTGGAGAGAAGGAATGGGTGACGTTCAGGATGAAGAAGTAACCAATGTTCTTCAAACTACCCGAAACGTCATCCATTCCCTCTCTCCAGAGATGTTGCCTGCCCCGCTGAGTTACTCTAACTTTTTGTATCTACCTTCTGTCCTATCCATGTACCTGTCCAACTGTTTCTTAAATGTTGGGATAGTCCCAGCCTCAACTACCTCCTCTGGCAGCTTGTTCCATACACCCACCACCCTTTATGTGAAAATGTTACCCCTCAGATTCCTGTTAAAGGGCCTGTCCCACTTTCCCGAGTTACTCACAAATTTTCCCGAGTTTTCCCCTCGATTCAAACTTGGAGAATGTCCGTAGAGAGTCTGTAGGAGTCCGTAGCAAGACCGTAGGAGTGAGTAGATGTTTCGTAGCGGCTCGTAATGCCAGCCGTAGGTACTTGGGGCATCAGGTAAGTCGGGACTTTTCCCCATCACCTATGTCCTCTGGTCCTCAATTTATCTACTGTGGGGAAGAGACTCTGTGCATCTGCCCGATCTTATGATTTTATACACCTCAATAAGATCACTCCCCATCCTCCTGCGCTACAAGGAATAGAGTCCCAGCCTACTCAACCTCTCCTTATAGCTCAGACTCTCTAGCCTAGGCAACGTCCTTGTAAATCTTCTTTGTACCCTTTCCAGCTCGACAACATCTTTCCTACAACACCGTGCCCAGAACTGAACACAATACACTAAATGTGGGCTCACCAGCGTCTTATACAACTGCAACATGACCTCCCAACTTCTATACTCAATACTCTGAGTGATTCTGAAATCTATAATTCAATCGTATTACTGAATATTTGAAACATCAAGAGTATTAATCAAAGATTTATAAAAGGCAATTTGTAGCTGCCAGATTTAGTAGGGGTGTTTCTCAATTGTGAAATGTTGACAGAGAACAAATTAATTTTTAGAAGTTGGTGTACATTTCTTGCAGAAAGCATGTTATAAAATTCAGGTGTGTATACTAAAAGTGAAATGTGGTTGATGGAATCCAACATCAAACTTCTATAAATAGACAGGACACGGTGTATCTTTGAAACAGGCAGCGCACACTTCCAGTTTTAAAATATATCTGTTATTCAGACTTCTTGAAGGGAGAATGTAACTTCAAAATATGGTGCTTCACAAAAAGGAATTAGGCATCAAACGAAGTGCTGGAAGAACTCAGCGGGTCAGACAGCATCTGTGGAGGAAAATTGTCAGAGGACAGGTGAGGAAGGGTAGTTGGCAGAAGGATGAAACATTGAAACATAGAAAACAGGCGCAGGAGTAGGCCATTCAGCCCTTTGAGCCAGCACCGCCATTCAATATGATCGTGGCTGATCATCCAGAATCAGTACCCCATTCCTGCTTTCTCCCCATATCGCTCGATTCCGTTAGCCCTAAAAGCTATATCCAACTCTCTCTTGAATACATCCTGTGCTTGTGACAAAGGTTTTGATACTTTATTGTCACGTGTACTTGGTGCAGTGAGATTCTTTGGCTGCATACAGTGCACACAGCACCCAAAGTCAGGATCGAACTCGGCTTTGAGAGGTTGGAGCCAGGGGAATAAGCGGCGATGGGGAAGGGTAGCAACTGCATCAATTAATATTTGTTTCGGTTAGAGTTACAGCGTGGAAACAGGCCCTTTGGCCCATCGAGACCGCGCCGACCAGCGGTCCCCGTACACTAGCACTATCCTACACACTGGGGATTATTTACAATCTTTGAAAGCCAATTAACCTGCAAACCTGGAGGTCTTTGGAATGTGGGTGGATAACCAGAGCACCTGGGGAAAACCCACACAGGTCACGAGGAGAACACACAAACTCCGTACACACAGCACCCATAGTCGGGATCAAACCCAGGTCTGTGACACTGTAAGGCCGCAAGTCTACCACTGCGCCACTGTGCCACCCATTACAATGCAGTATCCCTTACAAATAGCACAAATATCTCCACATCTGGAGAAGCAGCAAACCTCCATAAGTAGCTCCATTTACAGCTGTGCAACATCTGTTAATAAAGATGCAGGGCTTCTTGTCGAGACCAAGCTAGTGTAACAATTCTGTTCTGTCTGCTTTATCTGTCTCAACAGCAGATACACGTCTGGCAGAGCTGGGCACTGGTGAGTTCCCCGAGATCTAAACACAGAGGAAAGAGGAAAGATGTTTTATTGTGGGCAGAGGAAGCAAAGCTTGCCCTGGATAAAAATCAAAGCACTGATATGAAATGACACCCAGGCAGATGAAGAAAGGGCAAGGATTCGCATTAATTAGTTGTAACATATAACAAAACAAAATGTCACACTGACTCCATGGGCCATATGGTCTACTCTTGCTCCTTCTACTATTGGCCATAATACTGTATATAGAAACTGGAGCACCAGAGAAAACTCATGGGGTCACAGGTAGAACGTACAAACTCCGTAGAGACATCACCCATAATCAGGATTGAACCCATGTCTCTGGCGCTGTGAGGCAGCAACTCTGAATGTGTATGTGTGTGTGTGAATTGGAGTGTATGTGTAGCGAATGGGTATAATGTGTATGCGTGTTAATGTGAATGTGTATGTGTGTGTGAATGTTTATGTATATGTGCGTGCGTGTGAATGTATCTATGTGTGTGAATATGTGTGTGTGAATGTATATGTCATAAGGTCATAAGGAATAGGAGTAGAATTAGGCCATTTGGCCCATCAAGTCTACTCCGCCATTCAATCATGGCTGATCTATCTCTCCCTCCTGACCCCATTCTCCCCATAACCTCTGATACCTGTACTAATCAAGAATCTATCTGTCTCTGCCTTAAAAAAATATCCACTGATGGCCTCCACATCCTTCTGTGGCAAAGAATTCCACAGATTTACCACCCTCTGATTAAATTTCTCCTCATCTCCTTCCCAAAAGAACGTCCTTGGATTCTGAGTGTTTATATGTGTGTGCATAAATGTCTGTGTATGTGTGTGCATGCAGTGTGCCCCCGAACACGTGTGTATGTGTGTGTGGTCTGTCTGTGTGTGTGGTTGGTTGTGGTGTGTGCACGCATGTGTGTGTTTTTCATGTGGGGTTGTGATGTGTGTGTGGTGTGTGTGTGTGCGTGTGGTGTGCTCGTGCATGTGTGTGTGTGTGTGTGTGTGTGTGAGTATGTGCTCGCGCACGTGTGTGTGTGCGTGTAGTGTGCTCGTGCATGTGTGTGTGCACATGCACATGTGTGACGGAGCTGGAGGCTCAATGGCCTGCAGGTCACTGACGTGTCTAAAGCTGGTATCTTGCAATGCTGCTCGATTTGCAAATACCATCTCTCACTTTCAGAGGAGACAAATCACCTCCTGCCAGACACGCAAATGAAGAAACAAGAGTCAAGAGTCAAGAGTGTTTTACTGTCATATATCCCAAACAGAACCATTCTTACTTGCAGAAGCACAACAGAGTATGTAAACATAGTACTCGATAAACAATGTAATAATTCTGTTTTATTTATGTAAGCGTGCATATGATGTAGGTAGGTAGGTAGGGATACACAAACACATATATATAAAAGGTAGACACAAAATGCTGGAGTAACTCAGCGAGACAGGCAATATCTTTGGGAGGAAGGAATGGGTGATGTTTCGGGTTGAGACGTCTGAAGAAGAGTCTCGACACGGAACGTCACCCATTCCTTCTCTCCAGAGGTGCTGCCTGTCCCGCTGAGTTACTCCAGCATTTTGTGTCTACTTTAGATGCATAGGTGTATGGAACATGCTGCCAGAGCAGGTACAGTAGTTGAGGCAGAGGCTATCCCTACATTTAAGAAACAGTTTGACGGGTACATGGATTGTACAGGTTTGGAGGGATATGGACCAAACGCAGTCAGGTGGAACTAGTGTAGCTGGGACATGTTGGCCGGTGTGGGCAAGTTGGGCCGAAGGGCCTGTTACCACACTGTATAACTCCATGACTCTATGTGTGTGTGTGTGTGTGTGTGTGTGTGTTTTTATGTGTGTGTGTGTGTATGTGTGTGTGTGTGTGTGTTTATATGTGTGTGTGTGTGTGTTTATATGTGTGTGTGTGTGTGTGTGTGTGTGTATATATATGTGTGTGTGTATACGTATGTGTGTGTGTGTATATATATATGTGTGTGTGTGTGTATATATATATGTGTGTGTGTGTGTATATGTATATATATATATATATATATGTATATATATATATATATATATATATGTATATATATGTATATATATATATATTTATATATTATGTATACTGTGTGTATGTATATATATATATATATACACACTAGACTAAGTGGGACCCGTTGGGTCCCATGTTCACACGGGAGGGCTGGTCCCCCGACGCAATATTCCACCTCTCCACCAATTCCAATATTGGTGGCCAGTAGGGGGGCTTTCTGGAGTGCTGGTATGGGTTCTTGGGGTGGCAGCTCAGTCCCTCAAGCCTGATCTGCTGGCAGCTCACTCACGGCTGGTGGGCTGGCAGTTGACTCATGACTATTCCTTGAAATTCCTTTTCAAGCAGGGTGCAAGGCCACCAAATTCAAGTACAATTTCTTACCACTTTGAGCAGGGTGCAAGGCCACCGAATCCAAGTGCAGTTTCCTACCACTTCAAGCAGGGTGCAAGGCCACCGAATTCAAGTGCAGTTTCATACCACTTCAAGCTGGATCCAAGGCCACCAAATTCAAGTGCAGTTTCATTCAACTTCAAGCAGGGTGCAAGGCCACTAAATTCAAGTGCAGTTTTATTCCATTTCAAGCAGGGTGCAAGGCCACCAAATTAAAATGCAACTTCATACCATTTCATGCAGGGCGAAACCACCATAAAACCACACAAAACACCAAACTAACACTTCAGTAGACATTCAGTGTGTTCAGTTGATTCACAGCTCAGACAGAGTCGTGACCTCTCCCTCCCCCATCATGCAGAGACTGAGCCACACCCACACTTCCGGGTTTTATAAACCCCCCCCCCCCCCCCCCCCCCCCCCCCCCCCCCCCCCCCCCCCCCCCCCCCCCCCCCCCCCCCCCCCCCCCCCCCCCCCCCACCGGAAAAGGTGTGGCTTCCCATGGAGTGATTGACAGGAGAGAGATTCTCAACTTTTTTTTTTAAACTAATAATACTTTTATTTTTCATTGATGGGAAGAAGTCTCTGCACCTGCTCAGCGGAGGGGGACTGAGTAAGATGGCCAAAAATCACAGCCGTAAGTGGTAGCGTTTTATCTAAAATCAATATACAGTGCAAACATGAAGTAAGTGCATTTGCAGTAGTGCCTTTTAACTTCAAGCCAAAGCACCCAAGCCACCATTTGCAGTAAGTGGTGCCTTTCAACTTCATGCCACCATTTGCAGTATGTGGTGCCTTTCAACTTCAAGCCAATGCACCCACGTCACCATTTGCAGTAAGTAATGCAATTTAACTTCAAGCCATTGCATCCAAGCCACCATTTGCAGTAAGTAGTGCCTTTTCTACTTCAAGCGAAAGCTCCCAAGCCACCATTTGCAGTAAGTAGTGCCTTTCAACTTCAAGCCAATGCTCCCAAGCCACCATTTGCAGTAAGTAGCACCTTTCAACTTCAAAGCAAAACTCCCAAGCCACCACTTGCAGTAAGTAGTGCCTTTCAACTTCATGCCACCATTTGCAGTGCCTTTCAACTTAATGCCAAAGCACCCAAGCTACTATTTGCAGTAAGTAGCGCCTTTCAACTTACAGCCAAAGCTCCCAAGCCACCATTTGCAGTTAGTACCTGTCAACCTCATGCAACCATTTGCAGGAAGTAGTGCCTTTCAACTTCAAGCCATTGCACCCAAGCCACCATATGCAGTAAGTAGTGCCTTTCAACCTCAAGCCACACCCAAGCCATCATTTGCAGGAAGTAGTGTCTTTAAAATTCATGCCACCATTTGCAGTAAGTGGTGTCTTTCAACTTCAAGCCACACCCAGGCCACACCCAAGCTACCATTTGCAGTAAGTAGTGCCTTTCAACTTCATGCCACCATTTGCAGTAAGTAGTGCCTTTCAATTTCAAGCCACACCCAAGCCATCATTTGCAGTAAGAAGTGCCTTTCAACTTCAAGCCAAAGCTCCCAAGCCACCATCTGCAGTAAGTAGTGCATTTCAATTTCAAGCCAAAGCACCCGTCACCATTTGCAGTAAGTTATGCCTTTTAACTTCAAGCCAAAGCACCCAAACAACCATTTGCAGGCTGTGCCTTTTTACCTCAAACAAACCATATTTTCATTTTCAAACCACATTAAGGGGACTCACAGTTATGTAAACATTTGTTCAGTGTTATTCAGAGCTCAGAGAGACGTGACCCTTGGCTTCATCCATATTGAAGAGACTGGGTGAGGCACACCACTTCCTGGTTTTATAGTCCCTCCCCCTCCCTCCAGCAGGGTCAGCAGAGAGAATCGTGAATTTTTTTTAAACATTAATATCTCCCTGATTTGGCATCGTTGGGAAAAATCCTCTGCTCCTTTAAGGCGGAGGGGGGCTCTGAGTGAGGTGGCCAAAAATGACGCCGTGGATGGCGGCGTAATGTCGGAAATTGCAGCACAGTGGGCCAAAAGAGGTCAAGATCAGAGTTTTAGTAATTTAGATATATAAAATATTATATATATATATATATATATACACACACACACACACACACACATACATATATATATATATGTGTGTGTGTGTTTGCGTGCATGAGTGTGTATATGTGTGTCATCGGTGCAAGCACCTTCCTTCAAACATCGATCTAAATGGTAAGTACTACTCCTCCTTCTCTGTAAATTGTTGAAGCTCTCTCTCCCATCCCTCACTTCCATGCTACCAAGCCATGTGTTGCTACTGCCCACTTGCTGTGGGAGATGTACCTTTAAGGACTGACGACAACCTTCTCCCATTGCTGCACAACAAAATGTCAGCAATGGCATTGAATTCATCCTTGTCCATTCACAACCCCGGCACGTTACTTATTAGTTTCCCTTTGAGTGCAAACCCTTCCAATGTTGTTGCATGGTTGCTTTTGATCTATGTTACAATTTCTTACAAAGGACTCAATTTAGATCTTGCAAAAAATTTGTATTTTGGCACACCAAAGCGTTCAATCCAATTTCTCGGCAAGAATGAGACATAAACCAGATTTATCGGCGGTAGGTGGGTTACAGCACTTTAATTTAAATGTAATCAATTATTGCAATAATATATACAATACAAAACAATACCAAACGTACCCACCACAAGAATACAAAATCCACCAATTATCTAAACAATTATTCTTAAATGTTACATTCTGAAACAACTATATTACAATCCTTGTCAAGGATACATTCCACCCTCTGCAGTGCCAAGCGGTCCTGGAATCCCCCAGGGTGCCCGTGGACAGTGCGTAGTCCCTCAAGGGGCAGGCAGCCGGAACGGGCAAGATCCTCTCCTGTAACAGCTCGCAGAGAGACGCCACCTTCTGACACCCTGCTGCAACTCACAAGTCTCTGCGACATCTAATCTTTGGCAGAGGCTCAACTCGGTGACCGTAGATGGCCGTCGGCGCCACGTAGACGTCAGGAGTGGATCTGGCGGCGGTCGATGAGGAGATCGGTGTGGCGATCTATGAGAGGGTCTGTGCCACGGAGGGCCGTGGAGGCAAAGTCTGTTGGATATTTTTAAGGACGAGATAGACACATTCTTGATCAGGACAGGTGTCAAGGGTTATGGGGAGAAGGCAGGAGAATTTTGATTAGATTCAGATTCAGATTCAATTGTAATTGTCATTGTCCGTGTACAGTACAGAGACAACGAAATGCATTTAGCATCTCCCTGGAAGAGCGACATAGCAAACGATTTGAATAAATAATAATAAGTGTCCGGGGGGGGGTGGTGATTGGCAGTCACCGAGGTACGTTGTTGAGTAGAGTGACAGCCGCCGGAAAGAAGCTGTTCCTCGACCTGCTGGTTCGGCAACGGAGAGACCTGTAGCGCCTCCCGGATGGTAGGAGGGTAAACAGTCCATGGTTGGGGTGAGAGCAGTCCTTGGCGATGCTGAACGCCCTCCGCAGACAACGCTTGCTTTGGACAGACTCAATAGAGGGGAGCGAGGAACCGGTGATGCATTGGGCAATTTTCACCACCCTCTGCAATGCCTTCCGGTCGGTTAGAGGCAGACATCAGCCACGATATAATGGCGGAGTTGACTCGATGGGCCGAATGGCCTAATTCTACTCCTATAACTTGTGAACTTGTGATGGGGGGTCGCCGGTCATCAAGTGGGGGGCGGTTGTCGAGGGTGCTGGTCATCGAGGACGGGCCACTGAGAATACAGGAGGAACGGCTAGGGGCAACTGCTGTGATGTACCTTCAAGGAACCATGCATCTGCACTCATAGATTTCTCTGCTCTCCAGCGATTAGGTGCACAAGAGGAAGAGAGAGCCAACATATAGAAATGAGAGGTTGGGGTTGAGACATCGGCAGGCAGGTATAAATAAGCAAGATTTTCATTGTACCGGTATCTCTTTGTACAAATGACGGCACAATGATGCAGTTGATAGAGCTGCTACCTCATACGCCAGAGACCAGGATTCAATCCTGACCTGGGGTGCTGTCTGAATGGAGTTTGCACAGTCTCCCTGTGACCATGTGGGTTTCCTTCGGGTGTCATAGGGCATCAATAATATCATGCCCATTAAGAATAAGGTGACGTGCCTCAATGACTTCCGACCAGTGGCATGTTTCGCCTTCTTCAGACTGAGTCAGGGGAAAGGGAAACGAGAGATATTGACAGTCCCACAGCCAACTATGGATCATTGTGGACTCCATATTTCCATGATCATCATTACTTTTTGCATATCTTTCATTCATTTGTTCTATATCTCTCTATATCAACGTCTCTATCTTTTGTTTCTCTTTCCCCTGACTCTCAGTCTGAAGAAGGGTCTTAACCCAAAACATCGCCTACTCCATTTCTCCAGAGATGCTGCCTGACTCGCTGATTTCATTCATTCATCATCGTTGAAAACATTAGCGACGCAGTGGCGCTGGTTTCCAACGGGAACGGTGACGGACGCACCACACATCCCTGTCCTCCAGTTCCTGCGGACTTTTGCCGCCGGAAGTGTAGAATTTTGGTGTGTGTGCTTTATCATGTACGACAGTGATCGCAACTTCTACTGAAGTGTGGATGGCCGTTGGCTCGCTAGAAGTTCACCCGCCCTTTGACAGGTCTTGTTTTTGCAGCATTCCTTGAAAGAGCGTTTCTTTTTTTTCTTGGGTGGGATCTGATATATCTTTCTTTGACACTAACGGAAGCTTCATTGATAACGCTGCTTGCGTCCCTATGTAGGGCCAAAAAAATGAAAATAGTTTTATAATCTATCGTTTTCCATATGTCGTCAATTCATCTTTGGAGGTTATTTAAAACCGTCTAAAACACACAAGTACTGTGAGTGAATAACCTTCTCGTGCACCTTCTCTTGGTTTTGTAAATGTAACAATTGTGTGGAAAGTGAATCTGCAGAAGTGTGTTGACTGCATGGGTTAGTGACTTTGGACAGTATCCGAGGTCGGGATCGAACCCAGGTCTCTGGCGCTGTGAGGTAGCAGCTCTTCCAGCTGCGCCAGTGGGCCGATAATTGCACAATGTTCAGTTAACTTTGCAGCTCCTCGGTTAATGTATGCAGGCATGCAGCTAGCCCTGTTTGAAGTTTGAAAACGCATGCCTCCAGATTCAGGGACTATTTCTTTCCAGCCGTTACCAGGCAACTGAACCATCCTCTCATCAGCTAGACCTCCCATCTACCACAAATTTGGACTTTATCAGACTTCAGTGTTATATCTTGAACTAAATGATGTACCTGTTAGCCTTTAAGGCCACAGATGGCTGTAGAAGCCAAGTCAGTGGATATTTTTAAAGCAGAGGTAGATAGATTCTTAATTAGTAGGGGTGTCAAAGGTTATGGGGAGAAGGCAGGAGAATGGGGTCAGGAGGGAGAGATAGATTGAATGGCGGAATAGACTTGATGGGCCGAATGGCTAGATTGTATTCATGTATAGTCTTCTCTTTGACGCCATTGCCAATTACGCCATCACTAATTATTGACCAGAAAGTCATTAAGTGAAACACAAATGAAACATTTCAAGTAAATAAAGCAGTTCAGGGGCTGAATATAACTCACTTCCTGAAATTTCGGAGCATTTCTATTAAGGCACAAAGACAGGAGTGTGATGGAATATTTCCACTTGACTGCTTGTGCGGCTTCAACAATGCTCAAGAAGATTAACACAGCCCAGGACAAAGGAATCCACTTGGTTGCTACTCTGCCCGGCAGCTTAAGCATCTGTTGTCTCCTCCTTCAGCATGTAACACCTACAACATGCTCTTCAGCAACTCCTCGAGACTCATCTGTCCGCATCCCCCAAATCTCTGCTGCTTAGTCTCTAAACCTCTATCACTTGCCATTTGGCGGCACAGTGTAAGGTAGTGTTGCTGCCTGACAGCACCAGAAGCCCGGGTTCGATCCTGACGATGGGTCCTGTCTGTATGGAGTTTGTATGTTCTCCCCGTGACCTTGTGGGTTTTCTCCAGGTGCTCAGGTTTCCTCCCACATTCCAAAGACGTACAGGTTTGTAGGTTAATTGACTTCTGTAAGTTGTAAATTGTCTCTGGTGTGTGGGAAAGTGCTAGTGCAAGGCGTGACCTCCGGTCGACACGGACTCAGTGTGCCCTTGGGCCTGTTGCCACGCTGTAGCTCTAAAGTTTAAAGTAGAGACTAAAGTCTAGTTGAGGCAGGAACTATAGCAACGTTTAAATGACAATTAGACAAGGATAGAAAAAGTTTAGAGGGATATGGGCTAAATATAGACAGGTGGGACTAGCATAGATGAGGCACCTTAGTCGGCATGGACAAGTTGGGCCGAAGGGCCTGTTTCCATGCTGTACGACTCTATGACAAGGTGGGGATGCAGATATATGACAATGTTAACCCATCTGTGTTGCCTCCATGTTTTACAACACACTGACTGGAGACCTTTTTGTCATTCCATCATTATAATCATTCAGTAGAAAACACTTTCAAATCCCAACCATTGGAGTATTTTCACCACCCAGAATCAAGACCCACCACGGCCATTATAAAGGCACTGGAATGGTGACTAGGTAAAAGTACAAAGTAAATGCTGACTTTACCGCCAATGCCTACGTCCCATTCATGAGTAATAAAACATACTTGCCACACTCACGAAACAGAAATTTCTCCTGCGTGAATTTATGTCTGCTATTTCCTTCATCAGCCTTTTGATTATTATTTAATGTATTTTACACATTTCATGAATCTTGTAACGGCCATATTTCTCCACTTCCTATCCATTTTTCGGTGGTTTGTCGTTATGATGTAACTAATCCTTTCTTATCTTTCAGTTCGATCGGTATTGTATTTGTTTCTATTAGTTTAGCTTAGAGATGCAGCACGTAACCAGGCCCTTCGGCCCACCTGGTCCGCACCGACCAGCGATGCCCGCACACTAACGCTATCCTATACACACATTAGGGACAATTTACACATACACCAAGCCAATAAACCTATATACCTGTACATCTGTGGAGCGCGGGAGGAAACCCGAGATCACAGTGAAAACTCATGCAGGTCAAGGGGCGAATGTACAGACAACACCTGTGGTCTGGATCGAACCTGGGTCTTTGTTGCTGTAAGGCAGCAACTCTACCACTGCACATTCGTGCTGTGCCGCCCTATCATAATTATATCCTTTTTGACACTACTATCTTGCTATCAGATGCTTTTACACATGCACAGTAATGTTTCTACTGCCTGCTCTATGTACAGACTAAAAATGGTTGCTTATCTCACAACCAGATGTATTCTCAGGGAAGAACCAAATAAAATCATCCTTAACTGAGTATGCTTCTGGGAATGTCATTATTTGATTTTATTTTTTAGATTATATTTTGAAGATGCTTTAGTTCATGATTTGTTAAGTACATCTGACTGAATATCCATCAAAAAGTGTGTGGCAGATGAGTGGTGTTTTCTGTAATCTATACGAATTAGGTTTGTGTAAATCTTACCATCGCCAGCCAATTTTATTCCTAAAGGCCAGAGACTGCAGTTTTCAACTCAAGGAGTGATTTCAGATAGAATTTCAAATGACATATTTCATGATTCATTGTAATTCTCTCTCTGGGTACACTTTCTGTTTAAATTATCAAATATCAATGATAGTCAACTTATTTTTCATTAAACTATGAAACACATCAGGGATAATTCCACTTTACTGTTTCGATCTGCTTCGCACAAAGTGTTGCTTCAGGCTATTGCAAGATGGAAAGGCCTCAAAACAATAACAGCAGGTCATAGATTTAAGGTAATTCACAGAAGAACCAAAGGTGAGATGAAAGAAAGGATTTACACAGCAGGTTTTATTTGACCTGTAATGCAATTGCTCAGAGCATCCTGGAATCAGATTTATTAGTAACTTCCAGGGAAGAATTCGATAAGTATTTAAAAGTAGAAAAAAAAATGCTGGACTAAGGGAAAGATTCAGAAAAGTGTGCACATTTGAAATTTCTTTTGTAAACTTGATGTTATGAAATGTGTCTTTTTTTCTGTGCTGTGATTTATATACTCAGACTGCTTTCACTAAGCCTTACGGGTCTTTATTTACTCTGTACCTACTTTATCATCTAGTTCTAGACTGAAGATAGACACAAAATGCTGGAGTAACTCAGCGGGACAGGCCGCATCTCTGGAGAGGAGGAATGGGTGACGTTTCGGGACGAGACCCTTCTTCAGACTGAGTCACATCGTGAATGGCTCGATTGTAATCACGTATTGTCTTTCAGCTGGCTAATTAGAATGCAACAAAAGCTTTTCACTGTACCTCGGTACACATGACAATAAGCTACACTAAACTAAACTAAACTAGAGGTACAATTCAATGGTTTGAAGTAAAATGTTCATTTAACTTTATTAACTGAGGCGCTAAGTAGCATCAAGTATATTCAGCATCTCTATGCTCAATGAAATTCTCCTTAGAAGTGTGAAAACCCACAGCACCCGATTTGGGGCCAGTTTCTTCCCAGGTGTTACCAGGCAACTGAATCATCCTACCACAACCAGAGGGCAGTGCTGAACTATCATCTACCTCATCGGTGGCCCTTGGACTATCCTTGACCAGACTTTGCTGGCTTGACCTTGCATTAAACGTTATTCCCTTATCATGTATCTATACACTGTAAATGGATCGATTGTAATCATGCATTGTCTTTCTGCTGACTGGTTAGCATGCACCAGAAGCTTTTCACTGTACCTCGGTACATGTGACAATGAACTAAACTGAGAACAGTTACAGGTGGCCCCCATTATTACGGCCATACGGTCAATGGAAATTCACCCTTATTAACTTCTCTAATTGGCACCAAAAAAAAATCTGATTGCAAATAAAAGTAAATTTTTATAAACTTTATGTGAAAAAAAAGTTAATAAATGAACACTTTTGTTTCAGCTCACATTTCTTGATGTGTGCACAGATGACTAAATCACAATTTTAGTTTAGTTTAGAGATGCAGGATGGAAACAGGCCCTTCGGCCCACTGTGTCCGCACTGACCAGTGATCCCCGCACATTAACACTAACCCGACACACATTAGAGTTAATTTTTTACATTTATACCAAGCCAATTAACCTACAAACCTGCCCGTCTTTGGAGCATGGGAGGAAACCGAAGATGTCAGAGAAAACCCATGCAGGTCATGGGGAGAACGTACAATTTTCGTACAGACAAGCACCCGTAGTCAGAATCGAAACCAGGCCTCTGGCGCTGTAAGGCAGCAACTCTACCGCTGCGCCACATCGCCGCCTATTGGAATGTTTGAATACACCCTGCTCCACGTCTCCGCTCTGACTGGCTTAAGGGCCTGACCCACGAGCAATCGACTCCATGCGGCAAGCGTGATCTAACATGGTCGCTTGAGCCGTACGGCCTCACGGGGCCGGTCCCACTTCGATCGCCGGAGCCGTATGGAGTTGTGCGGACATCGCGCTGGTCCCGACTGACCGTATTCAATAATTCCGCGCGGCAACGGCCTGCTGACCCGCAGCTGCCTCGACGCCGTACACACCGCCTCGACGGGCGTGCGCAGCGTCTTGATGCCGTATGCAGCGTCTTGATGCCGTACGTCACGCGCGAACTTCCCGCGGACTTCGCTTGAACTTCATGTCACTCATTCGACCTCCGCGCAGCCCCCGCTTCCGGTTTGGTCGTGCTCGCCGCATGCAAATCACATGCTGGTGGGACCGGCCCTGTACGCGGATCACTTGACCTCCGCGCAGCCCCCGCTTCCAGTTAGGTCGCGCTTGCCGCATGCAGATCACATGCTCGTAGAACAGGCCCTTTACTCCTTATTCTTAAACTGTGGCCCCTGGTTCTGGACTCCCCCAACATCGGGAACATGTTTCCTGCCTCTAGCATGTCCAAACCCTTAACAATCTTACATGTTTCAATAAGATCCCCTCTCATCCTTCTAAACTCCAGAGTGTACAAGCCCAGCTGCTCCATTCTCTCAGCATATGACAGTCCCGCCATCCCGGGAATTAACCTTGTAAACCTACGCTGCACTCCCTCAATAGCAAGAATGTCCTTCATAAAATTAGAGGGCCAAAACGGCACACAATACTCCAGCTGTGGTCTCACTAGGGCCCTGTACAACTGCAGAAGGGCCTCTTTGCTCCTATACTCAATTCCTCTTGTTTTAAAGGCCAACTTTCTTCACTGCCTGCTGTTCAGTTAGATGAGTGGTACCAAAACCCTCACATGCAACAATTAGTCAGCTACTTTCCAAAACAAAATACTCCTCAGCTATGATCAATATTGAGGCTTCAGAACCAGTTGATATGCTCCTTATTGTGTTTCTATCATCCCCTCTTTAAATCTAAGAGTTAAATTCAAGTTCGGGCACAGTGGCAGAGCTGGTAGAGCTGCTGCCTCACAGCGCTGGAGACCCAGGTTCAATCTTCACCTCGGGTGTTGTCTGTGCTGAGTTTGCACATTCTCCCAGTGACTGCGTGGGTTTCCTCTGGGTGCTCTGGGTTCCTCCCTCATCCCAAAGGCTTGCGGGCTTGTAGGTTAATTGGCCTCTGCAAATTGCCCCTGGTGTGTAGGGAGTGGATGCGAAAGCGAGATAACATAGAACTGGTGTCAATGGATGATCGATGGTCGGCGTGGACTCCAGTTGATTGAATCTTTCAATCAATCAAATGAAATGGGGAAAAAAATTAGCAGTGTTATTGAGGTTCCTTAACTGACTTACTGCAAAAGTACTGCAGATAAACGATCCAGGGAATATATTTTTCATCGCAAATACAAAACAGCAAAACAACGTCATCAATCCAAAATTTAATGTCGGTGTATGAAATGAAAGTTGATACTGTTCCTCCAATGTTTCATCGCCAACCATTCATTAACACTAATTAGTTTAGCTTAGTTTAGAGATACAGCGTGGAAACAGGCTGTTTGGCCCTCCGTGTCCGCACCAACCAGCGATGCCCGCACATTCACACTATTCTACACTAGGGACAATTTACATTTAATACCAAGCCTACAAACCTGTACATCTTTGGAGTGTGGGCGGAAACCGAAAATCTCAGAGAAAACCCACGCTGGTCACGGGGAGACCGTACGGATTCCGTACAGACAAGCGGCAGTAGTCAGGATCGAACCCAGGCCTCTGGCGCTGTGAGGCAGTAGCTTCACCGCTACGCCACTGCACCGCCCTATTAATGAGAGAAGACTATTGCTAAAAACATAGCACAAAGCAAACATGGGATGAAACAGTGTAAGAAAGAACTGCAGATGCTGGTTTAAATCGAAGGTAGACATAACATGCTGGAATAACTCTGCAGGTAACTCTCCCTGTCCCCTCCCCCTTCTCAGTTCTCCCACTAATCTTACTGTTTCCATTCCATCTTTGTCCTGCCCCCTCCCCTGACGTCAGTCTGAAGAAGGGTCTCGACCCGAAACGTCGCCCATTCCTTCTCTCCAGAGATGCTGCCTGTCCCGCTGAGTTACTCCAGCATTTTGTGTCTGCCATGGAATGAAACAGAATGGAATTGGGACTGTAAGCCACAGCTTTTACTTTTAAGTATTACATTAATATTTGCCATGACCCAATTTTGAATGATGTGTCATTTTTTGATCTGCTGCTTTCAAAAGAAACATTGATGCATAAGTGAGAATTCAATAACTTATAACAAGATTTAGTCAAGCAACTTTCGGCAGTAAGAGATAAAAGAAAAGACTTGAAAGAGGATTAAGAGGACTTTTATCCAAGTCTTTAAGGGTAGATGTTTGACTGACTGGGGTGTTTCATTTGCGATTGTCAAACTAAATAGTTGATTTTGGTCAGATTCAAGCAATGCTGGAGATTTCAAGACAAGATTCCATATTTAGTGGCTAAAAATTATACCGATTCGCAGTAATTGAACTGGTTAAGAAGACAACAGAAGGCTTCAGAGGTCTTGCGGACCATTGTTTTATTGTTTAGTTTAGAGATACAGCGCGCAAACAGGCCATTCGGCCCACTGAATCCACACTGACCAGTGATCACCCCATACACTAGCACTATGCTACCCTGTAGAGACAAATGACAAACTATTCCTATCACATATGACCTTATGACATCCACAAAACACTTTGGCATCAAGGTAAGCTCCAACCTGTCAAACCTGCCAAGTGATGCTACCAAGAAGCAAGAGGGGAAGGGAGGAAACATAGAAACTTAGAAAATAGGTGCAGGAGTAGGCCATTCGGCCCTTCGAGCCTGCACCGCCATTCAATATGATCATGGCCGATCATCCAACTCAGTATCCCGTACCTGCCTTCTCTCCATATCCTCTGATCCCTTTAGCCACAGGGGCCACATCTAACTCCCTCTTAAATATAGCGAGGTCAATCGCTATATTTAGATCGAATGTAAAACAGGTCAAAGGAAAGAAGAAGCAGGGAAGAGTGGGGAGCAGGAGAGGGAATGGCTGGCCCTGCAAAAAATACTGAGAGAAAACATGTCCCCGCAAGATCTGTATTTTTGTGCCAAAATAAGTCCCTAATGGATTTATAGTAAAGTTTCAAAATGTCTCTGTGGAATAACTCTCAGATTGCGTTGAAACCCTCCCAGTTCGCTCCCTAGATCGCACCTCGAGTGCTATCTGTGTGGAGTTTGCACGTTCCTTCTGTGACCGCCTAGGTTTCTTTCGGCTTTCATCCCACATCCCAAAGAGGTGTGAGTTTGTATGTTAATTGGGCCCTGTAAATTGTCCCTAGAGTAGGATGAGAACGTGGGATAACATAGAACTAGTGTGAACGGGTGATCATCAGTGCGCGTGGGCTCGGTGGGTCAAAGACCCTGTTACCAGGCTCCATCTCCAACTAAAAAATCTCTATCTGTGTAAAATGATTGAAAGTCATTCAGCAGGTCATTCTCCACCTCCCCCAAATGTTTACATCCATTCACTCAATCAGCTCTCCGCATTGAAGCTTGGTACCTGGGGTGCAATCAGTCTGAACTTGGGTCCCGACCCAAAATGTCACCTGTACTCCAGAGATGCTGCCTGACTCGCTGAGTTACTCCAGCATCTCTGGAAAAAAGGAATAGGTGAAGTTTCGGGTCCGAACCCTTCATCGGACTGAGAGTCAGGGGGCAGGGATGAGAAGGTTCGGAACAAATCAGAGCCGGCGCCGATGGCCAAGGAAATTCGGAGCCCACAATGGTCCATTGTTGGCTGTGGAAGTGGTGATGAGGAAGTGGGGTGCAACCTTTTACACTGCATTTGCCTCGTGTTGCCCTGCACTTCTGCTCAAGTGACCCCGAGAGAGATTGGCCGGCTCCTTCGTGAGACGTGACTTCATGACAGTGCAGGATTTATTTCTTCCTGTTTTCTGAGCTACTTTTAACTGGCGGAGGAGCCTCATCAATAAAACATTGGTGCTGAATGGATGTACGGTCTTCGTGTGGGAATCAGGTTTCGGAGGTGGGTAGTGATGCTTTGATTCCTCCCCTGCATATTTTCAAAATCCAAAAGCACACATTCCAGAATTAAGAAGTGTTTACTGACTGCATGATTTAGCTAGTGCCATCAAATTTTGTGAGCTTTTTAGGACAGTGCTGATAGCAGTGTTAGCTAGTCTGTCTTTATTGCACTGCAACTCTGCTTGGGTCTATCCATGCCAACAGCCAACCTACATTCAGTTTCCGTAATACCAGCCGCAACGTCTTTTCTTTTATAGTCCATGGCTTCAGAACAATAAAGACAAGCAATACGGATCCTGAATTTAAATGTGGACAGCTTATGCCAGGGAGAATTCACTGGAGCCGCGCTTAACTCTTCAATGGAGTGAAGTGCGTGAGAGAGAGTCAGATACATGTTTATATCTCTCCCGATTTTTATCTTCACCAGAGGTGGTGTAAATTAAAACTGCAATAGACAATAGACAATAGACAATAAACAATAGGTGCAGGAGTAGGCCATTCGGCCCTTCAAGCCAGCACCGCCATTCAATGTGATCATGGCTGATCATCCACAACCAGTACCCCGTTCCTGCCTTCTCCCCATATCCCCCGACTCCGCTATCTTCAAGAGCCCAATCTAGCTCTCTTGAAAGTATCCAGAGAACCGGCCTCCACCGCCCTCTGAGGTAAAGAATGCCACAGGCTCACAACTCTCTGGGCGAAAAAGTGTTTCCTCATCTCCGTTCTAAATGGCTTACCCCTTATTCTTAAACTGTGGCCCCTGGTTCTGGACTCCCCCCAATTCAAGTGGTGTAAAATGCAGTGCCAACTCACTATCTCTTCCTTCTAACCCCATTCTCCTGCCTTCTCCCCATAACCTCTGACACCTGTACTAATCAAGAATCTGTGTAAGAAGGAACTGCAGATGCTGGTTTAAATTGAAGATAGACACAAAAAGCTGTAGTGACTCAGTGGGACAGGCAGCATCTCTGAAGAGAAGGAATGGGAGATGTTTCGGGTCGTGACCCTTCTTCAGTCTGAGTTACGCCAGATTTATGTGTCTAATCAAGGATCTATCTATCTCTGGCTTAAAAATATCCACTGACTTGGCCTCCACAACCTTTTGTATTAAATTGAATTGTGGAATGAACCAACTAATTCAGGAAAAGATCTTCAGCCTGAGTGGAGAAATTTAAACGAGATAACAACTTGCGTTTTTATATCTTCGGAGACATCTTGTGCGGCAACATGTGACACGCAGCTACTTACAGGGGGCTAAGAAACCAAACCGCTTCTTGAAGGAGGGAAGAGAGGTAAGGAGGCAGACAGACTTAAAGAAGGAATTCAAGAGTTTTGGACCTTGTAGAAACAAGGAACTGCAGATGTCGGTTTACCAAGGAAAGGCACAAAGTGCTGCAGTTCCCCAGCGGGGAGGGCAGCATCTCTGGAGAACATGGATAGGCAATGTTTTGGGTCGGGACCATTCTTCAAAGTCATTAGGATCTTGTGCGTGTTATAATCATATGTGCGTTTGAAGATTCCTTCTACACAACCATCTATCAGCAATGCCACTCTAATTAATCCTCATGAAAGTGAAAATCTAAAGAACTGCATTTGCAAGATGCTCCTTAGGCTGCCCCAAACTTGTTGTCTCCCAGAACCGTGGGTTGCCTGTCAAGGAATGTTTAGTTTAGATTAGAGATACAGTGCAGAAACAGGCCCTTCAGCCCACCGAGTCCATGCCAACCAGCAATCCACAAATGTTGCTGTTTACTTCATTCCAGACTGCAGGAGTACATGCATCGGAACGTACAGCCACCGCCAAGTCTCTGTGGGGGAGGATCATAGCCTAGCGTCTCTTAACTGCTGGACATTGAGGGACAATGGAGATGCTCCTCAAACAAGGGAAGGGACATCATCCCAGGAGGTGGCCACAGATAGGGGCATTTTCTTGAAACAAAAAGATGGAAAGTGCTGGAGGCAGCAATCCACCTCTGATCTTCTCCCAGTTCCCTTCACTCTTCTACCTTGGACCTCACCAGACCATGACCAAATCCTTTCACCTTGGCTTGAGTCAGATCTAAGTCAGACTCTACTTGTGTAGGAAGGAACTGCAGATGCAGGTTTAAACCGAAGATAGACACAAAAAGCCTCACAGCGCCAGAGAACCAGGCTCAATCCTACCTACTGGTGCTTGTCTGTATGGACTTTGTATGTTCTTCCCGTGAACTGCGTGGGTTTTCGCCGGGGATCTCTGGTTTCTTCCCACACTCCAAAGACGTATAGGTTTGTATGTTAATTGGCTTGGTATGATTGTAAATTGTCCCTAGTGTGTGTAGGATAGCGCAAAACTGTGGGGATTACTAGTCGGCGGGGACTTGGTGGGCCGAAGGGCCTTTTTCTGCGCTGTATCTCTAAACTACACTAAAGTAGCCAGGGATAGTGAGCAGAGTCTTTAAGGGCCTGTCCCACTTGGTGCTTTTTTTTGCCGACTGCCAGAGTCATACCAGTGTCGCCAAATGAGTTTTAACATTTCAAAATCCAGCGGCAACAAAAAAAATGTTGCGACTCTTGAAAAAACACCGCACGTCAATACATCATCACGCCGCGTAATGCCACATCGTGCCACAAATTTTTCGGTGTCCCAATACCTCAGTCAATGATGCCGGCAGTCGCAGAAAAAAATCGCCAAGTGGAACAGGCCCTTTAGTGTTTGCAGTCTGACAGTCTGAACACTTCCTGGCATAAGATTGGAAACATAGAAACATAGAAATTAGGTGCAGGAGTAGGCCATTCGGCCCTTCGAGCCTGCACCGCAATTCAATATGATCATGGCTGATCATCCAACTCAGTATCCCGTACCTGCCTTCTCTCCATACCCCCTGATCCCCTTAGCCACAAGGGCCACATCTAACTCCCTCTTAAATATAGCCAATGAACTGGCCTCGACTACCCTCTGTGGCAGAGAGTTCCAGAGATTCACCCCTCTCTGTGTGAAAAAAGTTCTACTCATCTCGGTTTTAAAGGATTTCCCCTTTATCCTTAAGCTGTGACCCCTTGTCCTGGACTTCCCTAACATCGGGAACAATCTTCCTGCATCTAGCCTGTCCAACCCCTTAAGAATTTTGTAAGTTTCTATAAGATCCCCTCTCAATCTTCTAAATTCTAGAGAGTATAAACCAAGTCTATCCAGTCTTTCTTCATAAGACAGTCCTGACATCCCAGGAATCAGTCTGGTGAACCGTCTCTGCACTCCCTCTAGGTGGTGGTGAGTTCAGAACAAATCTTGCAGCCCATGTAGAACAACATGAGAAGGCCACATTTGCACGACCTGTTTCTATTTACACAGCATCATTTCCATCATGCACAGTGATGTGTAAAGACTTGCTTTGCTGCACCATTGATTTTGCAGAACAAAGTCATTGTGGGCACTGCATTCACTCACATAATTGACGTGCTGTATTGCGACCATTGCTGTCACAGCTCGTCAGGCATATTGTAAGCCAGGCGCATGTGATGGCCGCAATATTAAAAGCTGAAACTCGGTTACAACTCTGAGCAAAGTGATCGTCACATTGATGCTCGTGTATCGGGAAGTCAACTTTGATAGCAATCTTCCCCAGAAGTTGCGGTATTATTGGAAGGAAATGCCCTGGCAATTTCTTGCTGAATTCGAGTAACTTGACAGTGTGTATCGGTTGCATTTAGGATAGTTTAAAGATACAACACGGAAACAAGCCCGCCGAGTCCACACATTAACACGACCCTACACACACTGGGGACAATTTTACATTTATACATTTACAGCAAGCCAATTAACCTACAAACCTGTACGTCTTTGGAGTGCAGGAGGAAACAACTGAAAACCTTGGAGAAAGCCCACACCTGTACAAACTCCGTGCAGACAAGTACCCCGTAGTCAGGATCAAACCCGGGTCTCCGGAGCCGTAAACGGGCTGTCCCACTGCAGCGACCTAATCCGCGACCTTCAACATCCTTTCCACATTCACTCTATCTTTGTGCCTTTCATTATTCTGTACATTTCAATGAGGTTTCCCCTCAACCTTCTAAACTCCAGCGAGTGCAGGCCCAGTGCTGTCAAACACTCATCATATGCCAACCCATTCATTCCTGGAATAATTCTTGTAGATTTCATCTGGACCCTCTAACAGGGCCAGCACAATTTAGGAGATTATAATAACGAGGCAGAACTGGGCAGTACAGTGGCGCAGGAGTATAGCCGCTGCCTTACAGCGCCAGAGACACGGGTTCGATTCTGACCACAGATGCTGTCTGTATAGAGTTTGTACGTTCTCCCCATGACCGCGTGGGTTTTCCCTGGGTACTCCGGTTTCCTCCAACACTCTAAAGATGTACAAGTTTGTAGGTCAATTGGATTCAGTAAAAACTGTAAATCGTCCCTAGTGTGTAGGATAGTGCTAGTATACGTGGATCACTGTTGGGCGCAGACCCAGTACAGACAGCACCCATAGTCAGGATCAAACCCGGGTCTCTGGCGCTGTAAGGCAGCAACTCTACCGATGCGCTATCGTGCCCCTCATTAGGCAGCACAGCCTTACTGATCAATGTTTTTGCAAAAAGGATTTATTTATATCACACCATTCATAGAAACATAGAAACATAGAAACATAGAAAATAGGTGCAGGAGTAGGCCATTTGGCCCTTCGAGCCTGCACCGCCATTCAATATGATCATGGCTGATCATCCAACTCAGTATCCTGTACCTGCCTTCTCTCCATACCCCCTGATCCCTTTAGCAACAAGGGCCACATCTAACTCCCTCTTAAATATAGCCAATGAACTGGCCTCAACTACCTTCTGTGGCAGAGAGTTCCAGAGATTCAACACTCTCTGTGTGAAAAATGTTTTTTCTCATCTCGGTCCTAAAGGAATTCCCCTCTATCCTCAAACTGTGACCCCTTGTCCTGGACTTCCCCAACATCGGGAACAATCTTCCTGCATCTAGCCTGTCCAACCCCTTAAGAATTTTGTAAGTTTCTATAAGATCCCCCCTCCATATCCAAATAACAGTGGAATTGAGAGTAGACTTTAGGAGAGCTCTCCCTCCCCTCACCCCACTCACCATCAACAACACCACAGTCACATCTGTGGAGTATTTTAAGTTCCTGGGAATCATCATCTCCAAGGACCTTAAATGAAGGGCCACCATCAACTCCACAGCCAAAAAGGCACAACAGAGGATGTACTTCCTGCGACAGCTTAGGAAGCACAATCTGCCACAGGCAATGATGGTCCAATTCTATACAGCCACCGTAGAGTCTGTCCTCACCTTCTCCATCATGATCTGGTTTGGCTCAGCCACCATGCACGACGTTCGGAGGCTGCAGCGAATCGTCCAATCAGCTGAGAAGGTTATTGGCTGCAACCTTCCCCCCCATTGATGAACTGTACACTGCAAGGGCCAGGAAGCGAGCGGGTAAGATCATCTCTGACCCCTCTCACCCTGGCGACCACCTCTTTGAATCACTTCCCTCTGGAAGGTGACTCCGGACTGTCAAAGCTGCCACAGCCAGACATAAAAACTGTTTTTTTCCTCGAGTAGTAGCTCTACTCAATAACCAAAAATGTGTAGCCTCCTTTTGCTCTGGTATTTTATTAAATTCACATATTTAATCAATAATATTTTATTTTTAATGTTTAATGTTTAATATGTTTAATATTTCTTGTTTATTCCTTCTCATAACATAAAACTGTCACTGTATGGATTACGTTGTCACTTGCGGGCGGAGCACCAAGGCAAATTCCTTGTATAAAATAAAAAACAACTTGGTCAATAAAAAAAAAAAAAAAAAAGTTTTATTCATTTCATTCAGTGTATGTCGTTGTCACTTGCAACCAAGGAAACGTCAATACTTGGCCAATCATTCTTTCAAGGGCAGTTACTGCTCTACTCTGGTGGGAGGGGGTGAGGGGTGGGAGGGGATGAGGGGTGGGAGGGGAAGGAAGCTTTGCTGAGAATACCAGGAATAGTTGTTCCGCTCTCCTTCAAAGAACTTGGGTTTTCTCCAAGATCTTTGGAACGTCACCCATTCCTTCTCTCCAGAGATGCCGCCCGTCCCGCTGAGTTCCTCCAGCCTATAGTGTCTATCTTCGGTTTAAACCAGCATCTGCAGTTCCTTCCTTCACAAAAGCTTTACACTGTACTTTGGTAGAAGTGACAATTAGTTTAGATTGGAGATACGGCGCAGAAACAGACCGCTCGGACCAACCAGCGATCCCCGCACATTAACACTACCCTACACACACTCGGGACAATTTACATTTAGATCAAGCCAATTAACCTACAAACCTGTAAATCTTTGGAGTGTGGGAGGAAACCGAAGATCTCGGAGAAAAATCCACACACGTCACGGTGAGAATGTACAAACTCCTTACAGACAGCACCCGTAGTCAGGATCGAACCCGCGACTCTGCTGCCGGAAAGCGCTGCAAGGCAACAACTCTACCACCCCGCCCCTTTCTGAATTTTCTGATGTTGTTCCTTCATTTGTTTTGTGTGAAATCTGAATTGCTGTAAATAAATCGTTCATTTCGGAACGGTTTCCCCGCGGTTCCTGGCAATCTGGTGGCCAGCTTATCCCATTCTCACTGTAAATAGCAGAGATTGTGTGTCACACAACATGAAACCCACACTATTGAAAATATGCCTCACACTGCCATTTGTGAGAACAAGCTGTAGTATTTAAGATCAGTTTGCAATAAAACACAAGCCTCTACAGTCCAAACTCAAACTCAAGCTTCAATAAATAAATGTTCCACAACTCCGTCAACTGTTAACCAAAATGAAATGATAAAGTACCAAATAGCGATCTGTAAAACTGAAAAAAGAAAATTTCCGATCTCTGCGTTCCCTGGCAAAAAAACTTCAAATGCATTGCAAGAAGTGATGTTGTGGTACAGAGCTGTAACTCATAAATCATTTAGCAGAAGGCTGCGTACAATTTGGATATCGTTCCAGTGTACAAGTTATTAGTTTCGTATATGGGAGGAATAGATCAGCTAGACACACAGAGTCTCTCGCCCAGAATAGGGGAATCGAGAACCAAAGGACAGAGATTTAATGCCCCTGCCCCACTTAGGAAACCTAAACGGAAACCTCTGGAGACTTTGCGCCCCACCCAAGGTTTCTGTGCGGTTCCCGGAGGTTGCAGGTGGTTGCCGGAGGTTGCAGGTAGTGGAAGCAGGTAGGGAGACTGACAAAAACCTCCGGGAACCGCACGGAAACCTTGAGTGGGGCACAAAGTCTCCAGAGGTTTCCGTTCAGGTTTCCTAAGTGGGACATGGGCATTAGGTGAAGGGGGAAAGATTTTAATAGAGATCTGAGGAGTAACCTTTTCACTCTAACGGTGCTGGGTGTATGGAACGACAAGGTAGATGAGGGATTATTGCTGTGTTTAAGAAACAATTAGACAGGTACATGGATAGAATAGGTTTGGAGAGATGTGGGTCAAACGCAGGCAGGTGGGATTAGTGTAGCTGGGACATGTTGGCCAGTGTGGGCAAGTTGGGCCGAAGGGCCTGTTTCCACACTATATGACTATGACAAGGTACCCCATATCTCACTGAAAGAAAATTGTACTGTCTATTGAAAAATGTATGATAAGATGTGGCAAATCAAGTTCCTCCCTTACTAAATGATCAATGCTCTACTTATCAAGTAGTAAATTCTTTTTATTCCTGAATTGCCTGAATATCACAAACCCAGATTTCACCAGTGTGTCTGCACTTTAAAATATAAAAAAAATCCTCACAGAGATTTAAGAACTAAGCAGTTGTAACATAGCTGAAATATATCTCTGGCTTTACAAAATAAATGCATTTTTCACAACCCTATTTTATTGAACGCTAGAATCAGATCTATATTCATATAACAGGCTTTCAAAAATTCATCATTGTTACCTATGTCGGCTGTTGCTTCTTGCATTGTATCCCTGAGAAAATGAGATTCCACTGCCAACATTAATATCCCCTCACATCAATACATGGACACAGAAACAACATGGAAACATAGAACAATAGGTGCAGGAGTAGGCCATTCGGCCCCTTGAGCCACCACCACCATTCAAATTCATCATGGCTGATCATCCTAAATCAGTACCCCGTTCCTGCTTTCTCCCCATACCCCTCGATTCCGTTAACCCTAAGAGCTGTATCTTAAGGGCCTGTCCCACTTGGGCGTCAATTGCGCGTCATTTACGCGGCAGAATTTACGCGTCACGATGCACGACACGCGTCATGACGGGCACATGATGCGCGCATGGTGCGTGGTGACGTAGGCAGTGACGCGCGGTCACGCACGGCGCACCAGGATTTTGGGATGTACCAAATCATTACTCGCCATCTGCGTGACGCGCCAAGTGGGACAGGCCCTTAACTCTCTCTTGAAAACATCCAGTGAATTGTCCTCCACTGCCTTCTGCGGCAGAGAATTCCACAGATTCACGACTCTCTAGGTGAAAAGGTTTTTCCTCATCTCAGTCCTAAATGGCCTACCCCTTATTCGTACACCGTAACCCCTGGTTCTGGACTCCCCCAACATGGGGAACATTTTTCCTGCATCTACCCTGTCCAATCCCTTAAGAATGTTATATGCTTCTATAAGATACCCTCTCAGCCTTCTAAATGCCAGTGAATACATGCCCCTCAAAGTGCAATCGTTAAGCAGTATTGGGCATTCCTGATTTCCACACGACATGATTAACGAGCAATTACAAAAGAGAAAATAGGGACAACAGTTAATGTTGCCAGAGGTTAAAGAGATTCATTTTCCACTTGGTGTATTGGGAAATTATCTACTCTGTTATTCCCCTTTACTGCTCATCAGAATTAATAGATAGAATATAATGCACTGCAAATATGCTATTTCCACTGACACATTCCAGGTCACCTTAAACCAAGCAACCTTTCTTTAAATCACTTTTAGACTTTAGAATTTGGAGTTACAACGTGGAAACAGATCCTTCAGCCCGCCGAGCCCGCGCCGACCAACAATCACCCTGTATACTAGCCCTATCTACACACCAGTGACAATTTACAATTTTTTTAATCAAAGCCAATTGAACTACAAATCTGTGCGCCTTTTGGAGTGTGGGTAGAAACCAGAACATGCGGTCATGGGGAGAACGTACAAACTCCACACGGTTAGCACCCGTAGTCAGGATCGAACCTGGGTCTCTGGCGCTGTAAGGCAGCAACACTGCCGCTGCGCCTTCTTTTTTCTGCAGTCATACACTCATAGAGTGATTCAGTGTGGAAACAGGCCCTTCAGCCCAACTTGCCCACACCGGCCAACATGTCCCAGCTACACTAGTCCCACATGCCTTCCCTTGGTCCATATCCCTCCAAACTTATCCTATCCATGTACGTGTCCAACTGTTTCTTAAAAGTTGGGACAGTCCCAGCCAGAACTGAACACAATACTCTAAATGCGGTCTCACCAACATCATATACAACTGCGACATGACCTCCCAACTTCTATACTTCTATACAGATTTAAATAAATTCTGGAAAAAATCCGAATTGAGATTTGTAATATTTTCCTTCATTTAAAATGAGATGAAAACAATTATAGCTTGGTCCTAGCAGAGTATTTTATAAACAGAAAAGTTAACAACTACAAATAAGTGTTTTGCTGATGTGGCAAATGTATTGTGCTTGTATTAAGCTTGACTTCCCAACCTTTGACGATTGCCTGGGTAACTCCAGAAATTAATGATGAATTTCCAAGGATCGACTATATCCAAATCATTTGGACATTGCAGACAATTGCGGTGAATAGTGTTCTATATATTAGTTCTGAATAATGGAAATAATGGAGAATGGCTAAAATCATATTCATAAATCATCTACCAAGATAATGAGGAAAATGCTCACTGTTCAGTCAGAGGGGGAAGGGAGGACATTGTGAGGTTCACCTCGTGTGGTAACCAATGGAATGGGAGCAAGAGCGGTGGGCCACAGTCCCAGGTTCGATCCTGACTACGGGTGCCGTCTGTACGGAGTTTGTACATTCTCCCCATGACCTGCGTGGGTTTTCCTCGAGTATTCCAGTTTCCTCCCACACTCCAAAAACGTACAGGTTTGTAGGTTAATTTGCTTCGGTAAAAAATTGTAAATTGTCCGTAGTGTGTAGGATAGTGCTAGTTTACATGGATCGCTGGTCGACACGGACCCAGTGGGCCGAAGGGCCTGTTTCTGCACTGTAAGTCTTAAAACAAATAAAGAAATATTGGAGTAAAAGTGAGAGATATAGGGCTGCACAGTGGCGCAGCTGGTAGAGCTGCTGCCCCGCAGCGCCTGAGACCCGAGTTCGATCCTGACATCGGGAGCTGTCTGTGCGGAGATTGAACGATCATCCAGTGATCATGTGAATTTTCTCCAGGTGCTCTGGTTTCCTGCCACTTCCCATAGACGCGCAGGTTTGTAGGTCTTCCTCTGGAAAATTGTCCCTAATTTGAAATGAGAAAGTGGGATAACATCGAATTAGTGCGAACAGGTGATCGATGGTTGACGTGGACTCGGTTGGCCAAAGGGCCAGTCTCACTCCGTAAACTAAAAGACCAAAAGATGTGAATTTAAGCTTGATTAATAATATTTTATAGAACTAGTTAAACGTGAAGGAAAGAGATTCCATAATAATGATAATTAAAACCCTGAGGCTTTAAAGCTAATCAGGAGCAATTCACGTTAGATGAACAGATAGATTTAGAATGGACAAGATTGGGAGTTTATTTGAGTTTAGTTTAGAAATGTAGAGAAATGTAGAGCTCAAACAGGCCCTTCGGCCCACTATGTCCATGCCAACCAGTGACCCCCGTACACTAGCACTATTCTACGCACTAGCGACAATATACAATTCTTACTGAAGCCAATTAACCTACAAAACTGTACGTCTTTGGAATGTGGGAGGGAATCGGAGATCCCAGAGAAAACACATGTGTTCACGGGAAGAGCGTACACACACTCCGTACAGACAGCACCGGTAGTCAGGATCAAACCCGGGATCACTGGCGCTGTAAGGCAGCAACTACACCGCTGCACCACCGTGCTGCTTATTGATCGCAGCAGGTGCAAAAGACTCAAGTTGACATCCTGGCTTTGATCTTTCCACATCTAGTGCAAGATGTCAACAAGGGGATTGATGCCAAGGTTAGGAGCAGACATCAAGCCGTATTACAGAGTGAATGCCTGTCAACCCCCTCAATGAGGTGAAGTTGCCGACCAGCACTCAGTGAAGGAGCAGCCCAGCATTAAGTTGACAGGAGTGGCCTGTAAGCAGAGTGCTATGTAGTGACTGTAGTGAAGGCAGGTACAGGATACTGAGTTGGATGATCAGCCATGATCATATTGAATGGCGGTGCAGGCTCGAAGGGCCGAATGGCCTACTACTGCACCTATGTTTCTATGTTTCTATATTTCTATGAATGGGGTACTGATTTTGGATGATCAGCCATAATCATATTGAATGGCGGAGTTGGCTCGAAGGGCTGAATGGCCTACTCCTGCACCTATTTTCCATGTTTCTATGTGTTTATCATTTACTGCAACGGGGATTTACCATCCTCACCATCCACAGTGTTGCACTGTGTTGGCCATCTGCCCTACAGTCAGGCAAACCTTCACCACGAAAGGTTTTCATTTTGATGAGTGCTTTCTGTCAATAATATCGGAACATGACTTGACTCATTACTGTGATGGTCTGTGGTAGAATCAATATGCACGTTAGTGCAATGGTTGTTAATTGTTACCTTTACCCTGAAGTCAAGTTTATTTTCTGACAAAGATGGACACAAAATGCCGGAGTAACTCAGAGGGTCAGGCAGCATCTCTGGAGAAAATTGGAATAGGTGATGTTTCGGGTCGAGACCCTTCTTCCAATTGAAAGTCAAGGAAGAGGGAGACGAGAGGTATGGAAAAGGTACAGAGAGCAAATGAACGAAAGGTATGAAAGGAACAGATCAATGTCAGCAACGATGATCAAGGAAAGGTGGAGCCCACAATGGTGCATTGGCGTCCGCGGAAAAGATGATAATGAGTGGATACAAACAGTGAAACTCAGCAGGACGGCAGTGAAACTAGAAGCATGACTAGGGTGGGGGGGGGGGGGGGGGGGGGGGGGGGGGGGGGGGGGGGGGGGGGGGGGGGGGGGGGGGGGGGGGGGGGGGACGAAGAAAGAGGGAATACAAGGATACTTTGGATTAGAGTGATCAATATATATGCCACTGGGTTGCTGCCCAAGCAAAATATAAGGTGGGACTGCACTGTTGCAGGACATATGTTAATAAAACAACATCACCTGGTCCTTTTCTCAGAGATGCTGCTAAACCCACTGAGTTTCTCTAGCATAGACCACAAAATGCTAGAGTAACTCAACGGGTCAGGCAGCATCTCTGGAGAGAAGGAATGGGTGACGTTCGGGTCAACCAACATCTGCCATTCCTTCCTGCACTGTCTATTTGCTGCCAATTTTGATTGTGGCAGAGGCAGTGTCAGAAGAATCAGCCTCAGAAGTCTGATGAAGAGTCCCGACCTGAAACATCACGCGCCCTTTTTCTCCAGAGATGCTCGCTGACCCGCTGAGTTTCTCCAGCACTTTGTGTCTGTCTACAGTCACAGTTCCCTGTGGTATAAATTAACTGTCAAACTTATAAAGTATTTCTGTAGAAAGAAGGAACCGCAGATGTTTGTTTACCAAGGATAGACACAAAATGCTGGAGAAACTCAGCGGGTGCAGCAGCATCTATGGAGCGAAGGAGATAGGTAAACGTTTCGGGACAAAACCCTTCTTCAGAGTGTGAATGGATGATCAATGCGTTGGCATGGACTCAGTGGGTTCCAAGGGCCCATTTCCATGCTGTATTTCTAAACTAAACTAAACCACACTTGGCATACTGGGCTCGTGCAGTTTGCCTCGTGTATTTAGCCCATGGCCCTGTAACCTCATCCTATCCATAGCAATTGATCAAATTGGTCATATCAATGCACTTCATGGTTCTGGATTATGCTGTATATCTCCGATTATGGACCACAGTCACTGATGTGGACATTTTTGCATGGGATCTCCATAATTGCAACATTTGCAAATCTGAACGCCAGCTTTTGCCTGCTCGACAGTTCTGACTGAATTTCTGCAATTGCCAGATCATACACCGATCATATGATGTAAGGATGATCTAAAGCGGCACTGAAATCGAAATGCAAGGACAAACGCTTCAATGAAACCCCAGGTAATTCAGAAGGAATTTCTTTATTCACACATCGATGCGAATGTGGCATTTGCCCTGGCAGTGAGTGATTAAAGGAAAGAGTTTTGATGCGAATATGGGAGGCTGGACAAGTCTACGGTTGGAAAAGGAATTAATTTAATGGTAGAAACGTGAAACTGCAGATGCTGGTTTACAGAAAAAAAGGACTAAAAGTGCTGGAGTAACTCGGCGGGTCAGGCAGCATCTGTGGAGAATATGGAACGGTAACGTTTTGGGTTGCGACCCTTCTTCAGATTGATTGTGGAAGGGGGGAGAAGAAAGCTGGGAGAGAGAAGGGGAAGTGTGCAGGAAGGAAATGCAGATGCTGGTTTAAATCGAAGATATACACCAAAAGCTGGAGGAACTCAGCGGGCCAGGCAGCATCTATGGAGAAAATGAATGGGTGGAGATCCTTCTTCAGACTGTAGCACATATTAGGTGAACACAAGTGAAGGGGGGTGGGGGTGTGAGATGGGGGTTGGTATGCAGATAGTTGGACAAACGCCAAAGATTAAAGCAGAAGGAGTGAAACAAAAGGATTGAAAAGTTACGGATTGTGAAGCCAGAGGGGGGAATGTGGGTGGGGGGAGGGGAAGGGGAGAAATAGGTGCAAGTCCAGGTGGGGCACATGGGAGCAGGTGGGGGGGGGGGGGGGGGGGGGGGGGGGACGAAAGGGGAGGCGTAGAGGTTAAAGGGTGGGGGGAGATGTTAGAGATAACTTAAAATTGGACAAAACTCAATGTTCATACCAAAAATAGATACAAATAGCTGGAGTAACTCAACAGGTCAGACAGCATCTGTGGAGAAAAAGAACAGGTGACATTTCGGTTCTCAGACTGATACCAGGGGAGTGGGCGGTACAGAGATAAAATGCAGTCGGAGAATATAAGAACCAGAGCTGGAATCCAAGAGGTAGAGGGAGTCGCAGGCAAGTGCCGAGCAAACAAACGTGGCTGTGGTAACGGGTCTGGGTTAAGATGTGGTTGTGGAGTCAGAGGGCAGGCGGAATCACAGGGTGGGAGCAGTGAGAGAAGGTGTTGCTGGACTCTCATCGGAGAGAGGAGGAGAACTTCTTCAAAGTAGGCATACCTTGAGGAGATTTCGCAGTAGAGCAGCCAAACCGAGCTATGGGCCCGTCCCACTTGGCGATTTCTTTAGGCAACTGCCGGCGACTGTCATGGTCGTAGCAGGTCGGCGAAAATCCGGCGACAGCCTAGGTCGTCCTGGCGACAACCTACGACAGCACCTACGTCAGGAGAAGTCAGGCTACACTCATTGGCATCAAATTAAGCAGGTCGGCGAAAATTGGTGAAAATTTAGCGGCGACCTGAAAGACGCTACTGTAGTGCGTGGGTCTCAAAATGAGGCAAGTAGTCCGAAGTTTGAGGAGCACTTTACTTTAATTCCTCCCGTCGGCGAAAATTGTTGAAAATTTAACGGCGATTTGAAAGACGCCGCCACACTACGACTTTTTGCGCGACTGAGGAGACTACTCCTGGCGACCACCGACGAATATATGGAGACAAACTAGTCGCCTGTAGTTGCCTAAAAAAAAATTCCCTAAGTGGGACAGCCCCATAAGTAGTTGATAACGTTGGTTTAGATGAGGAATGAGACTCAATTGGATTATAAACCAGCGGGGATTAGTTGGCTCAAAGGGCCAGCTTCTGTCAGGGTGATTATTCAAGCATCCCCTTTTCACACCTACAATTACAATTTTCCGTTATTTCCAACAGAATTCCATTAAAGCAATCTTCCAAGGCAGGCACAAAATCATTAAAGTTGTAATTAATCATACAAGTAAGAATTTCATTGTTCCCTTGCGGGTCAAATGACAATAAAACACTTTTGATTCTCGTGACCCTTGAACTGTGATATGTTTCATTTTGCATAACGTAAGGGCGCCACATCCTTCCATCCCAAATTTTATCTGGAACCTCGTTCTTTTATACTCACATGTTACATTATTTTGGATTCTAATGATATTCAGTTCAGTTCAGTTTAGTTTATTGTCACGTGTACTGAGGTACCGTGAAAAGCTTTTGTTGTGTGCTAACCAGTCAGCGGAAAGATTAGTATGGGCATCAGAGGTTATGGGGAGAAGGCCGGAGAATGGGGTTACGAGGGAGTGATAGATCTGCCATGATTGAATGGCGGAGTAGACTTGATGGGCCGAATGGCCTAATTCTACTCCTATCACTTATGAACTTATAATACATGATTTGCAATACTTTGTTCAAGGTATAAATGCATTGGTTTGATATATAACCTCACAGTACTCAGGTTTAACATGCTTTTGCTGGACTCTCACAGAGCCAGTCAGACAGATCATAAGTTCATAAGTCATTGGAGCAGAATTAGGCCATTCGGATCATCGAGTCAACTCCGCCATTCAATCATGATTTAACTTTCCCTCCCAACCCGATTCTCCTGCCTTCTCCCCCGCAACCTTTGACACCCTAAATGGACACTACACAAAATGCTGGAGTAACTCGACGAGTCAGGCAACATCTCCGGGGAAAAGGAATAGGTGACATTTCAGGTCGAAGCCTTTCTTCAGACTGAGAGCCAGGTGATAGGGAAACTAGAGGTATGAAAAAGGTACAGAACTAATCAGAGTCGGCACCTATGACCAAGGAAAGGTGGAGTCCACAAAGGTCCATTGTTGACCCTTACTAACCAAGACGCTGTCAATCCCCTCTTTAAAAATACCTAATGACCACCTTCACAGCCGTCTGTGACAATGAATTCCACCGATTCACCACCCCCTGGCTAAAGAAATTCCTCCTCAACTCCTTTCAAAAGGTACATCCTTTTATTCTGAGTCTTGGTCCTCTGGTCTTAGACTCTCCCACGAGAGGAAACATCCTTTCCACATCCACTCTATCCTGGCCTTTCACACTTTTCCCATACTCACCAATGGCAGGATGTGCTTCACTGCGTGTAGTGGTCTCTGCATTAGTCAATGCTATTCACTCGTCACCATGGCTTGCCGTCTCTCATTGATACTGTGGTGGCCTTTCATAAATGAGATCCCATGTACAAGCGTTACTGCTACAAACTCATCTAAAACTTGGTAAACAAGGGTCATCAATGTCTGCCATCAATGTCTGTCAGCAGTACAAAAATAAATTATATCATCCCCATTTCCAATTACTGATGTCTTAACAAATGCATTGAAACATAATAGGTCTTTGGGGGTCAAAGGTGGTGACAGGCCGGAGTTGATCTTTTGTAACTTTGCCGGTACCAAAATGTGGCGACCACGGTGCACTGCCTCGGTGAGGTCGGCTACATGATTTTACCGTAACACCAATCCTTCAGAACATCGAGTTCACCTCTCATCATAGCCTCCAGAACATTGGGCAAAACAAAGCACCTCATTGTGCCTCCCTTGGTACATGTGGCAACAAAGTAATCATTGCAGAAAACTAGTCTCCTTTCTGCATCCCAATATGCTTATTGCACAAGTTCACAAGTTATAGGGGCCCATCGAGTCCACTCCGCCATTCAATCATGGCTGATCTCTGCCTCCTAATCCCATTTTCCTGCCTTCTCCCCATAACCCTTGACACCCGATCTAATCAAGAATTTGTCTATCTTTGCCTTAATAATATCCACTGACTTGGCCTCCACAGCCCTCTGTGGCAATGAGTTCCACAGATTAACTACCCTTTGACTAAAGAGGTTCCTCCTCACTTCCTTTCTAAAAGAGCGCCCTTTAATTCTGAGGCTATGACCTCTACCCTCTGACTAAAGAAGGTACATTCAACTGAAAAAAATTCATGATCTATCTGTTCTCAAATCTTTCCCTGAGCAATATATTTACATTAAGAGTGAGAGTTAGATCGAGCTCTTAAAGATAGCGGAGTCAAGGGATATGGGGAGAAGGCAGGAACAGGGTACTGATTGTGGATGATCAGCCATGATTACAGTGAGTGGCGGTGCTGGCTCGAAGGGCCGAATGGTCCACTCCTGCAGCTATTGTCTATTGTCTATTGACTTACTTGCTTCAACGATTTTTCCCCACAAACAAGACTTCAAGCTGCATCTGCTCTTAGGTCATTTTAAAACAATTTAATATGACTTTCTTTTTGCTTGAACATGCATTCTGTCCCCCTGTTTAATTGATTCCTCTGTCTTTGTTTTTTATGCTGTCCGCGAGAGTTATACTTTATTTAATCATCCCAGTCACTTACTTCATTGAAAATGCATTCCTTGTCAATAATGATCAGCAATCGGAGCTGAGAGTAATCCATCCTTCCTTCTCTTCGACACCTCACTGTTTTCCTGTTTGTTTTGGGAGATTAGAAGTGCTATGATTTAGCAATTTAATCATTAACCCTTTACACCGACTGAAAAGATGAAGTACGAGGAGAAGCTGGCCAGGAATATAAAGAAGGACAGTAAAAGCTTCTTTAGATATGTTAAGGGCAAAAGAGTAGCAAAGTCAAATGTGGGCCCCTTGAAGGCAGACACGGGTGAAATTATTATGGGGAACAAGGAAGTGGCAGAAGAGTTGAACAGATACTTCGGATCTGTCTTCACTAAGGAAGACACAAACAATCTCCCAGAAGTACTGGAGGACAGAGGATCTAAGGGGGTCGAGGAACTGAAATAAGATTTCATTAGGCGAGAAATAGTATTGGGTAGGCTAATGGGACTGAAGGATGATAAATCCCCGAGGCCTGATGGACTGCATCCCAGGGTCCTCAGGGAAGTGGCTCTAGAAATAGTGGATGCATTGGTGATCATTTTCCAATGTTCAATAGATTCAGGATCAGTTCCTGTGGATTGGAGGATAGCTAATGTTATCCCACTTTTCAAGAAAGAAGTGAGAGAGAAAACGGGGAATTACAGACCAGTTAGCCTGACTTCGGTGGTGGGAAAGATGCTGGAGTCAATTATTAAAGAGGTAATGATGGGGGAATTTGGATAGCAGTAAAAGGATTAGTCCAAGTCAGCATGGATTTATGAAAGGAAAATCATGCTTGACTAATCTTCTGGAATTTTTTGAGGATGTGACAAGTAAAATCGATGAAGGGGAGCTAGTGGGTGTAGTGTATCTAGACATTCAGAAAGCCTTTGATAAGGTCCCGCACTGGAGACTGGTGGCTAAAATTAGAGCACATGGTATTGGGGGTAGGGTGTTGACGTGGATAGAAAATTGGTTGGCAGACAGGTCCCACATAAGAGATTAGTATACAAACTTAAAGCACACGGTATTGGGGGTTCAGTATTGATGTGGATAGAGAACTGGCTGGCAGACAGGAAGCAAAGAGTAGGAGTAAACGGGTCCTTTTCACAATGGCAGGCAGTGACTAGTGGGGTACCGCAAGGCTCAGTGCTGGGACCCCAGCTATTTACGATATATATTAATGATTTGGACGAGGGAATTGAATGCAACATCTCCAAGTTTGCGGATGACACAAAGCTGGGGGGGCAGTGTTAGCTGTGTGGAGGATGCTAGGAGGCTGCAAGGTGAATTGGATAGGCTGGGTGAGTGGGCAAATGCATGGCAGATGCAGTATAATGTGGATAAATGTGAGGTTATCCACTTTGGTGGCAAAAACAGGAAAGTAGACTATTATCTGAATGGTGGCTGATTAGGAAAGGGGGAGATGCAACGAGACCTGGGTGTCATGGTACACCAGTCATTAAAAGTAGGCATGCAGGTGCAGCAGGCAGTGAAGAAGGCAAATGGTATGTTAGCATTCATAGCAAAAGGATTTGAGTATAGGAGCAGGGAGGTTCTACTGCAGTTGTACAGGGTCTTGGTGAGACCACACCTGGAGTATTGCATACAGTTTTGGTCTCCTAATCTGAGGAAATACATTTTTGCCATAGAGGGAGTACAGAGAAGGTTCACCAGACTTATTCCTGGGATGTCAGGACTTTCATATGAAGAAAGACTGGATAGACTCGGTTTGTACTTGCTAGAATTTAGAAGAATGAGGGGGGATCTTATAGAAACTTACAAAATTCTTAAGGGGTTGGACAGGCTAGATGCAGGAAGATTGTTTCCGATGTTGGGGAAGTCCAGAACAAGAGGTCACAGTTTAAGGATAAGGGGGAAATCTTTTAGGGCCGAGATGAGGAAAACACTTTTCACACAGAGAGTGGTGAATCTCTGGAATTCTCTGCCACAGTTGAGGCCAGTTCATTGGCTATATTTAAGAGGGAGTTAGATGTGGCCCTTGTGGCTAAAGGGATCAGGGGGTATGGAGAGAAGGCAGGTAGAGGATACTGAGTTGGATGATCAGCCATGATCATATTGAATGACGGTGCAGGTTCGAAGGGCCGAATGGCCTACTCCTGCACCTATTTTCTATGTTTCTTTGAATAGGCTGGGACTCTATTCCTTGGCATGCAGGAGGATGAGGTGTGACCTTATAGAAGTGTATAAAATCATAAGACTAATAGATCGGGTAGATGCACAGAGTCTCTTGCCCAGAGTAGGTGAATCGAGGAACATAGGTTTAAGGTGAAGGGGAAAAGATTTAATAAGAATCAGAGAGTTAACTTTTTCACACAAAGGGTGGTGGGTGTATGGAATGTGCTGCCAGAGATGGTGTTTGAGGCAGAGACTAACGCAATGTTCAACAAACAGTTAGACAGGTACATAGATAGGACAGGTCTGTGATTGGCGGCGCGACTCTCGTCAGCAGCGGCCTCTGCAGCCCGTCCGCATTTTTATTATTTTTTGTCTATGTTTCTATGTAGTTTTTGTTATTTTTTGTTGGGGTGTGTGTATGGGGGAGGGAGGGAGGGAGTAACTTTTAAATCTCTCCCTGCACGGGAGACCCGACCTTTTCTGTCGGGTCTCCGTTGTCGTTGGGGCTGCAACGAGGAGCGGCCTCCAACAGGAGAAGACCAGGGACTCTGGTGCCGATGGCTCACCTCACCGTCGCGGAGCTGGCCGAGTCCGGAGCGGGTGGAGCGGTGGTGGAGCGCTGCTGCTGCTGCGGACCGACCTCTGGAGATTCGGAGGCTGCAACTGCGGGTCTGGCGGACGGCGGCACCGGGAGCCCGCGGGTCCCTGGAGGGAGACCGCTTTTCAGGGCTCCTGCAACGGCGACTTCTCCCGCCCGAGTTGCGGGGTTGAAGAGCTCCTGGAGCGGGGCCTGACATCACCGCCCCGCGCGGCTTGGAATGGCCGCGGGACTCTGCGAGCGCACGCCAGGGGCTCTAACACCAAGACCCGGGGGTGCGACCTCGCACCACCCGGCGTGGCTTTAATGGCCGCGGGACAATCGCCATCGCCAGCCGGGGGCTTTGACTTTGACTCTGACATCGGGGGGGGGAGAGTGCAGTGGGGAGATAAGTTTTTTGACCTTCCATCACAGCAATGTGATGGATGTTTATGTAAATTATGGTGTTTCTTGGGTCTATTTGTTTGTAATGTATGGCTGCAGAAACGGCATTTCGTTTGGACCTCAAGGGGTCCAAATGACAATTAAATTGAATCTTGAATCTTGAATCTTGGAGCGATATGGACCAAAAGGAGATAGGTGAGACTAGAGCAGCTGGGACATGTTGGCCAGTGTGGGAAAATTGGGCCGAATGGCCTGTTTCCACGATGTATGACTCTATACAGTAACTCAACAGGTCAGGTTAAGTGAGTGGACAGATGATGATTCGGGACAGGATCCTTTTTCAGAAGATGGTCTCAACCCAAAACGTTGTGTGGCCATTCCTTCTACAGATGCTGCCCGGCCCGCTGAGTTACTCCAGCGCTTTGTGTTTTGCTCATAAATGCACCAACGAGGGAACGGCAGAAAGAGGTCAACCACAAAGATGTTCGTAACTAATTGTTAACCCAACCAACACCTCACACTAATCACACCCAAGTGCCAGTCTCACTGCTGTGTGTTGCCAAGTGGACTTGTGTCCAAGTGCATTTTTGTCACACATGACTAGTTGATCTACCCTCATTATATGGCTGATCCTTTCGCAAAACACATTCAGTCAAAAGAAAATAACTGTGGTGAAAGGAGCACCGTAATATTTCATCCACACTTACCAACAGTTTGTTGAAAAGAGATGATACCAGAATCTGATCTCCCATATGTAGGAAATGGCATCAGATGAATTTATTGAGGGAAAGATGAGTAAAGGGAGAATCTTTAATGAAAATTCTTTCACATCATTCAAAGTAAACCGAGCTTAAACGTTAAAAATCCAAGACTACTGTTAACTTCAATCACACTTGTCAACAACAGTCAGAGGATGTGCAATAAAAATAAATCAACAACTCAAACTCGTTGTTATGGCACAAACATGGTCAACCTGACATCTCTTGCCGATATATGTATTTAAATGAATTTACTTTTATAAGAGAAACCCATAAATTTCACGCATACTTCAAAGCAAAACAGCCAAATGTGTTTTATTGGATGAGTGTATGAAAAAGCGACGTTCATAAAAACAGGTTTGACTTCAGTAAAGGAAATATTGCTTGTGAAAGAGCGGCCATGTAAAAAAAAATCACAATTGGTTGCGAGGTTGAAGATATCAGTAAATTTTAAATCTCTCAACATGTGATTGCTGCCGGCAAAACTAGCAATTATTACTCATCACTAACTTACCCCGAGAAGGTGACAGCAATCCATCTTTTTACATCTCTTCATTTCTGTCCTTAAACTGAATGTCTTGCTTGGAAGGCAGTTAATAGTCAACCACAGTAGATGAGGTGAAGGACACAAAGTGTTGGAGTAACTCAGCGGGCTAGGTCAAAATCTCAAGAGACCATGGATAGGTGACGTTTTGGGTCGGGACCCTTCTTCAGACCGATTGTGGGGGGCGGGGGGGGGGGAAGTTTGAGGAGGAAAGCTGGAAGAGAGAAGAAGCTGGACAAAGCATGGCAGGTAGAAGGTGGAAGTTAGACACAAAATACTGGAGTTACTCAGCGGGTCAGGCAGCATCTCTGAGCAAAGGATTAGGTGGCGCTTTGGGTCAAGACCCTTCTTCAGACTGAGAGTCAGGGGAGAGGGAAACTAGAGGTATGAAAAGGGACAGAACAAATCAGAGCCAGCACCGATGATCCAGGAAAGGTTGAGCCCACAATGGCCTATTGTTGGCTGTGGAAGAGATGATAACAAATGGATACAAACAGTGAAATTAGCAGGACAACTAGTGTGGGGGAGGGATAGAGAGAGAGGGAATGCAAGGGTTACTCAAAACCATATTCGTACCGCTGGATTGTAAGCTGCCCAAGCGAAATATGAGGTGCTGTTCCTCCAATTGGCGTGTGGCCTCACTCTGACAGTGGAGGAGTCCCATGACAGTAAGGTCAGTATGGGAATGGGAAGGGAAAATGTCTCTGGAGAACATGGATACATGACCCTTATTCAGGTTGATTGTGGGAGGAGAGGGGGAAGAAAGATGGGAGAAAGGAACGGCAGGACAAAGCATTTTATTCAACGGAATTTAATTTTTCGTTCTACTCTTGAGACTTGAGCTCACATTTTCCTGAATTATTCGGCTAAGTTTCTGGACTAGTCTAGAACAGATAGTCGTTCTTTCCCTAACAAATGCAAACAATGAGGTCTCGCTATATGAACATATTAAGAGCTTTAAAAAAATAATAATAATCTGATCTTTAATCACAAAAGGTTGCAGCACTGCAATCAGCTCGGAAGAATGATCTCAGAGATATTGCTCAAAATGCCATATCCTTCTGACCCAGCCATTAGAGATTAACCTTCATTGTTGGAATGATGGATATACATTTACTTTAAGATCTTTTACAAATGTATTCACACAATTACTGTTTTTTTTATTTAAGTGTAGTGTAGTGTGGTTGAGTTGGGTTGGTTGGTGGGGGCGCTGCAAGTTGGCTGCTCTGCGAGCAGTGTGTTCATTATTTCGACTTTTTTGGGGGGGCTTTTGGTGTGTCCTGTGTGTATGTGTGTGTGTGTGTGTGGGGGGGGGGGGGGGGGGGGGGAGAAACCTCTTTCAGTCACCTCCTTGATGGAGAGGCGACTTTTTCCATGTCGCCTCCCTCATGGCCTAACGGCATGGATTGGGGCAGCCTTTCCCGGAGTTGAGCCTGGATCGCCGGAGAAGAGCCCCGACCGCTGACCTGCGGCCTAGAGCATCCTGAAGCCGCGGTGTCCGGTAGGAAAGATTCAGGCACTCCAAGCCGTAGAGTGTGTTTGACTATCCCGACGTCGGAGGTTTGATCATCCCGACGAGAGGGCCTGTACATCGGGCCATCCGTAGCGGCGACTACGGAGGGTTTATGGCCCCGACCACGGATAAACAAAGGAGGAGGACTGGCTGAACTGTATTGCCGTCCACCTCCTTTGGTGGATGTTTGTGTTAAATTCTATTGTGTATTGTGTGTTCTTTTTAAGTGTATTACTGCTGGCAAATTCATTTCACTGCACGTTCGGGAGCATGTGACGAATAAAATTGAATTTGACTTTGACTTTGAGTCGAGTTGAATTGATTTTAGTGACACAGCAGGCTCCTGGTCTAGTTTTTTTTAGTATGGTAGCATAGTGGTGTTACAACATGACTTTTTAAAATTGTTTTGTTCATAAATATGCTGTTAATCAAATTTACATTAATGTCAGCGACATAGTATAATCAAAATTGGCTATATTTAAGAGGTAGTTAGATGTGACCCTTGTGGCTAAAGGGATCAGGGGGTATGGAGAGAAGGCAGGTACAGGATACTGAGTTGGATGATCAGCCATGATCATATTGAATGGTGGTGCAGGCTCGAAGGGCCAAATGGCCTACTCCTGCACCTAATTTCTATGTTTCTATGTTTCTATGTTTCTAAAACAGACATCAAGTGCTGGAGTAACTCAGCGGGTCGGGTAGCATCTCTGGAGAATGTAGATAGGTGACATTTCAGGCCAAACTTGAAAGGTCCAAACTCGAAACATCATCTATCCATTTTCTCCAGAGATGCTGTCTGACCCACTGAATTACTCCAGCGCTTTGTGACTTTTTTTGTAAACCAGCATCTGCAGTTCCTTGTGTCTTCATGGTATAATCAATACTTGTATCCATGGTAAAGTAAAATGCGGGTCAAGTGACGGTAGCACAGAGTTGCTCAGATAGCATCGTAAGAAGGTCTTGTAAAATCTAGGGTTTTTTTAAACCAGCATCTGCAGTTCCTTGTCTTTCATTCTTTCCCTAATAAACGCAAACAATGAGGTCTCACTATATAAAAATGTAGTGCTTTTAAAGAAAAAATATCTGATCTTTAATCACAAAAGGTTAAAGCACTGCAATCAGCTCGGAAGAATGATCTCAGAGATATAGCTCAAAAAGCCGTATCCTTCTGACCATATAACCATATAATAACCATATAACAATTACAGCACGGAAACAGGCCGACCCTTCTAGTCCGTGCCGAACACATAATCTCCCCTAGTCCCATATACCCCTAGTCCCATTAATCTCTAATGACCCAGCCATTAGAGATTAATCTTCATTGTTGTAATGATGGAAATACATTTACTTTAAGTCCTTTTACAATCTTATGTCACACAATTACTTTATTTTATTTTATTTTATTTTATTTTATTTTGCTTCGGTTAAAATCTAGGTTTTTCCTAAACCAGCATCCGCAGTTCCTTGTTTCTACTTTCTTTCTCTATATTGGTTTGAGCTTCAAATCGTTCCAAACTCTATTGGTACCTGTTATCGGACTGGTGGCCGAGGTCTGAAATATCATTCGGACAGCATGAGATACAGCACAAAAAAAACATCTGGTTCATTAATGTCAAAGAAATCTACTGCCTTGCTTAATCTGGCCTGTATGTGACTCCAATCCACCACACTATGGTTGACTCCTAGATGCTCTCGGAAATGTCTGCTGAGAGGCAGTTAAGGATGGGTAATAAACCATGGAGCAGCTGCCAATGCCGACAACATATAAATGAATGAAAAAGGTTCAATACAATAACAAGAGTCGGAGCAGTTTCAGTTTGTTCCCACATCTTGCGGCACAATGGTAGCTGCAAATTTCCCCCAAGTGTATGTCAATGGCGAAGATAAACCAATGAAGATTTAGGCTGGAACAAGGAACTGCAGATGCTGCTTTACAAAAAAAAAAAGACATAGAGTGCTGGAGCGACTCAGTAGGTCAGGCAGCATGACACAAAATGCTGGAGAAACTCAGCGGGGCAGGCAACATCTCTTGAGAGAAGGAATGGGTGACGTTTCGGGTCGAGACCCTTCTTGGCAGCATCCCTGGAGAACATGGATAGGTAATGTTTTGGGTCGGGACCCTTCTTCAGACGGAAGAAAGAAGAGCGGGGTGGCACGGTGGCACTGCGGTGGAGACCCGGGTTTGACCCTGACTACGGGTGCTGTCTGTACGGAGTTTGTATGTTCTCCCCGTGACCTGCATGGATTTTACCCGAGTCCTCCAACTTCCTCCCACAAAGACATACAGGTTTGTAGGCTAATTGGCTTCAGCAAAAATTGTAAATTATCCCTAGCATGTAGGATAGCACAGGGATTGCTGTTGGGGGCCGAAGAGCCTGTTTCCACACTGTATCTCTGAACTAAACTAAACTAAACTAAATTAAACTAAACTAAACTAAACTCAACTTTACTAAACCAAAATCATCTAAACTGAATTGAACTAAATGAAACTAAACTATTCTAAATTAAACTTAACTAAAACCCGCGTATTTCAGTGGCAAAGATCAGTAACTGCATTAAAAAAATAATCTCTGCATAGAGATCCAGCATAGAAACGGGCCCTTCGGCCCACGGCAACCATCGATCACCCATTCACACGAGTTCTCTGTTATCCTATTTTCATATCCACTCCCCACATACTAAGGGGCAATTTCCAGAGGCCAATTAACCCACAAACCTGCACATCTTGGGGATGTGGGAGGAAACCGGAGCACCCGGAGGAATCCCACGCAGTCACTGGGAGAACCACCTTCTACAGGGGTACCATTGAAAGCATACTGCCCTATGACATCACTTCCTGGTTTGGGAGCTGCAAGGCTTACGAACAAAGACAGCTAAACAGGATAGCGAAGACAGCCAGCAGGATCATTGGTGCCCCCCTCCCTTTCCTGTTGGAGATCTACCAGAAGCACTGCATCCGCAGAGCCATCTCCATCATTAAGGACCCCCTCCCACTGCATCTTCTCCCTCCTGCCATCCGGGAAGAGGTACAGGAGTATCAGCTGCAGAACCAGCAGGATGCTAAACAGCTTCTTCCCACAAGCAATAAGAATGGTTAACGGACTGTGTCCCCTCCCCATACACACACACCCCCACATCTAACAAAAGGGAAAAGGCATTATTTCAACTATTATTTCAAATATTGTACAAGGCGTGAAATCAAAATTGAGGCCTGCTGATGAATTTAAAGTAGAAGCTATTTTATAATTAACATTTTAAATAATAACTTTATTTTAAATTTCATTTAAATGTTGAATTATTTATCGAACAAAATTACAGTTCATGCATACAAAGTAAGGTTACGGGGCGAGACTCATTTGCTAAGTAGTAAAGTTCACCATTGTAATCTCACTTACTGCAACAACGTGTAACATTTTCAAGGTATATTATAATAAGTATAATCTATAAATATATGTGGATCTCCACAGATTCTCTTGATTACGAAGGAGAAAATCAAGGCAGTCAAGAGCCAAGATGTGTTTCGTTGTCATATGTGCCAAAAATGGAACAATTAAATTCTTAATTGCAGCAGCATTATAGGTCTGTCCCACTTAGGCGACTTTTTAGGCGACAGCAGGAGACTATGCGGTCCCAACATGATCGCCACATGTTCGCGGGTGGTCGCCTTCATGGTCGTGAGGAGTTCCCGCATTCTGGGAACTAGTTGCGGCCTCATTATGATCACCGTGAATTTTTCAACATGTTGAAAAATTAGTGGCGACCAGAATGAAGCCGCCATGGAGAGTAGCGAGAATTCTCGTGCTGTAGGTGGGTTGCCAGGAGATCCTAGTGGGTTGCTGGGAGGTGGTAGGTTTTCATAGGTTGTAGCCGGTGCTGACTGGTGAATTTCATTGGCTCATTGGGGAAAAAAACTTAAGCAGTAGTTTTCAGAACCAAAGATAACCGACCAGTAATGTTAATGTCCGCTGAGCTTCACAGCCGTGTATCTCCGGCTTCTTAAAAGTTGTCTCCACTCCTTCTCCCTCCTTCTTCCCCCTTCTCCCCCTCTCACCCCACACCTCTCCCCCTCTCTTTTAAAGGACTTACCATACACTGTGCTTTAGCCATCTTAATTACAGAGCCAACTTTCCTGTTGATCGCAGTGTGTGTCTGTATCACCTTGGCTTTGCACCGTGTGAATTTCACTCAGACAGCGCTCCCCCTGCTTGCCCTGTCCCCCGCCTGCATAACGGGCTGGTGAAGGAAGGTGTGGTGTGTGTGTGTGTGTGTGTGTGTGTGTGTGTGTGTGTGTGTGTGTGTGTGTGTGTGTGTGTGTGTGTGTGTGTGTGTGTGTGTGTGTGTGTGTGTGTGTGTGTGTGTGTGTGTGTGTGTGTGTGTGTGTGTGTGTGTGTGTGTGTGTGTGTGTGTGTGTGTGTGTGTGTGTGTGGTTACTCCAGTATTTGTTTCTACCTTCAAAATATCACCACCAGGTATATTTCACAGTTAACAATGCATGTGTGGCAATTCCAAAGTTGGTGTCATTATCTTCAATACAATTGCAGTATCTAGAACCAACGTTACTTTCACTGGATGACTTCTTCACGCTGAATTTTTTGAGATGTTTACATACATCAGAGATGGATGCCAGAAAATTACAGCTGTTTCCACTAGTGGGAGAGTCTAGGAACAGAGGCCATAGCATCAGAATAAAAGAACATACCTTTAGAAAGGAAATGTGGAGGAATTTCTTCAGTCTGAGGGGGGTGAAACTGTGAAATTCCTTGCTACAGACGGCTGTGGGGGCCAAGTCAATGGATATTTTTAAGGCGGAGATTGACACATTCTTGATTAGTAAGGGTGTCAGGGGTTGTGGGGAGAAGGCAGGAGAATGGGGTTGAAAAGAAAGATCAGCCACGATTGAATGACAGAGTTAACATGACGGGTTGAAAGGACTAATTCTGCTCCTGCATCTTATGAACATAATAAGATGGGACAGACACGTTTCTGAGTGCTGTCCATATGGACAGGTGGAAAGGATGAGTTAAATATCCCACATATTTCTGTGTGTTCAAACTCTAATCACTATTCTTTAGAACGGTTGCAACGGCCTCAGAGATAATATAATAATAATAATAATAACTTTATTTATAAAGCACTTTTAGACAACATCAGTTACCACAAAGTGCTGTACATGGGAAGTCAACAAAAAGTTATTACAAACTACTAAAACCATTTAGACGACAGGTAAGGGGAAAAAAAACACGGGTGTCAGAGGTTAAGAGGGGAAGGCAGGCGAATGGGGTTAGGAGGGAGAGATAGATCAGCCATGATCGAATGGGGGAGTAGACCTGATGGGCCGAATGGCCTAATTCTGCTCAAATTACACATGAATGTGACAAGAAAAAAGTGATTTGTAGTTCTGTTTCGTGGATGTAAGATTTCTGGTGTGAGGAATCTGTGATAGAGAATTTGTGACTGTTCCCCTTGGAAGAGTCGAGAAGGTTGAGATAAAAGTGTACAAAATCTTGACAGGTTAAGAGAGAGCACCCAGAGAGAAGTTGTTCCCATTAGCAGAGAGGTCACGGACTAGATGGCACAAATTCAAAGTGATGGGTGAAGGATCCAGGCCTGTCATGAGGAAGACATTTATTTTACCCAGTGATCTGAAATGCACTGCCTCCGTGTGTGACAGATGCAGATTAAATTGTGGTTTTCAAAAAAAGCATCTTATACACGTTTGAAGGTTTTTAAAAACTCAGAGAGCCAAAGGATAAATGCACGGAACGGGACTAACTGGATTTCTCTACAAAGGACGGACTTGACAGGCTGAGTGCCTCCCTTTCTCGGTTGCTACGGCTCAAAGATTCTGAGAGATATCACATGTAAAAACGAGAACATGTGGAATTGAGGATGCGAATATGGACTGGAGGGTGTGTAAGAGTTGAGAGGGAGCAACAAAGGATTCTCTGACTCCTGGAGTGTGACAAGGAATAGGAATAGTCTGAATCTCAGCTTTGCACCATATATATATATATATAGAAACATAGAAACATAGAAACATAGAAACATAGAAATTAGGTGCAGGAGTAGGCCATTCAGCCCTTCGAGCCTGCACCGCCATTCAATATGATCATGGCTGATCATCCAACTCAGTATCCCGTACCTGCCTTCTCTCCATACCCCCTGATCCCCTTAGCCACAAGGGCCACATCTAACTCCCTCTTAAATATAGCCAATGAACTGGCCTCAACTACCCTCTGTGGCAGAGAGTTCCAGAGATTCACCACTCTCTGTGTGAAAAAAGTTCTTCTCATCTCGGTTTTAAAGGATTTCACCCTTATCCTTAAGCTGTGACCCCTTCTCCTGGACTTCCCTAACATCGGGAACAATCTTCCTGCATCTAGCCTGTCCAACCCCTTAAGAATTTTGTAAGTTTCTATAAGATCCCCTCTCAATCTCCTAAATTCTAGAGAGTATAAACCAAGTCTATCCAGTCTTTCTTCATAAGACAGTCCTGACATCCCAGGAATCAGTCTGGTGAGCCGTCTCTGCACTCCCTCTATGGCAAGAATGACCTTCCTCAGATATATATCAGTAAATTGGACGAAGCAACACTGTTGTATACATCTCTCTGCAGTTGACCTGACATTTGAACGTTATTTAAGGAGCTGAGAGCAGCAAGTCGCAATTCTTTGGTACTGTATTTAGTTTAGTTTAGTTTAGTTTCAGGCCACTGATTCCGCACCGACCAGCGATCCCCACACATCTTACACTTATACCAAGCCAATTAACCTACAAACCTGTACGTCTTTGGAGCATGGGAGGAAGCCGAAGATCTCGGAGAAAATCCACCTAGGCCACGGGGAGAACGTACAAACTGCGTGCACACAGCACCCGTAATCGGGATCGAACCTGGGTCTTTGGCGCTGCAAGTGCTGCAAGTGCTGCAAGGCAACAACTGCTCTGCGCACCCCTGCCGTCCTAAAAAGACTCACCATCAACGCGACTCTAATGAGCTTGTAATTTAACAGAAACTAAACAAGGAATCAAGGAGGTGATCACGATCATGATGTACAAAGAACCCAATACAATTAACCAGTGTTGTATTGCCCACATGCTTCATTGAGATCCTATTGACTCTTAATTGAAGTAAATGGATATTGCCAGGTTTCTTGGAAAGAGACTTTAATTATATATATCGAATTAAATTTATCACCAAAATAAAATAAACATGAAGTATATTTGGGCGTATTTTGTAATCAGGAAGCAATTCTCTCTTTTAATTATCTAATATGCTGCAGAGGCTTTCTCTGGTCTGCTAATGGTTCCTACATTACAAAGCTGACTGCACTTCAGATGTGCACTGTTTGAAAAGTCCTGAAGTCTTGTTAAATAAATACAAGCTGAACTTCTTTTTATTTGATTAGCCAATGGAACATAGAACAGTACAGGTCAGCAACAAGCCCTTTGGCCCACAATGTCTGCCCCGAACATGACGTCAAGTTAAACAAGAGTTAAACTAATCTAGGATGGCACAATTGCACCTTAAACGTCACCCATTCCTTCTCTCCAGAGATGCTGCCAGTTCCGCTGAGATACTCCAGAAGTTTGTGTCTATCTTCAGCACAGTGGCAGACTTGCTTTACAGCCCCAGAGAACCTGGTTTGATCCTGACCCTTGGTGCTGTCTGTATGTAGTTTGTACATTCTCCCTGTGACTATCGACCAGTGGCACTAACGCCGGTGGTGATGAAGTGCTTCGAGAGGTTGACCATGAAGCAAATCAACTCCTACCTCGACAAAAACCTGGACCCACTGCAGTTCGCTTATCGCCACAACAGATCAACGGTGGATGCGATCTCGCTGGCCCTCCACTCCGCTCTGGACTACTTGGACAACAAAAACTCATGTCAGGCTGTTATTCATCGATTACAGCTCGGCATTTAACACAATCATCCCCTCCAAGCTGGTTACCAAACTCGCAGAACTGGGTCTCTGCGCATCCCTCTGTAATTGGATCCTCGACTTCCTCATTCACAGACCACAGTCTGTTGTTATTGGTGGAAATGTGTCAGCCTCGATAATAATCAGCATGGGAGCACCTCAACGCTGCGTGCTCAGCCCCCTGCTGTCCTCACTCTATACCCATATCAAGTTCGCTGATGACACAACTGTTGTGGGACGTATCACTGATGGGGATGAGTCAGAGTATAGAAGAGAGATCGAGCAACTGTCCATATGCAATAGCGCAATAACTTGGCCCTCAACACCAGCAAAACCAAGGAACTGATTGTGGACTTTGGAAGGAGTAGGAGGGGGACCCACAGCCCCATTTATATCAACGGGTCGATGGTTGAAAGGGTCAAGAGCTTCAAATTCCTGGGCATGCACATCTCTGAAGATCTTTCCTGGTCCGAGAACACTAATGCAATTATCAAGAAAGCTCATCAGTGCCTCTACTTCCTGAGAAGATTACGGAGAGTCGGTTTGTCAGGGAAGACTCTCTCTAACTTCTACAGGTGCACAGTAGAGAGCATGCTGACCGGTTGCATCGTGGCTTGGTTCGGCAACTTGAGCGCCCTGGAGAGGAAAAGACTACAAAAAGTAGTAAACACTGCCCAGTCCATCATCGGCACTGACCTTCCTTCCATCGAGGGGATTTATCGCAGTCACTGCCTCAAAAAGGCTGGCAGTATCATCAAAGACCCACAACATCCTGGCCACACACTCATCTCCCTGCTACCTTCAAGTAGAAGGTACAGGAGCCCGAAGACTGCAACAACCAGGTTCAGGAATAGCTACTTCCCCACAGCCATCAGGCTATTAAACCTGACTCGGACAAAACTCAGATTATTAATAACCCATTATCTGTTTATTTGCACATTATCAGTTTATTTATTCATGTGTGTATATATTTATACCATGGTATATGGACACACTTATCTGTTTTGTAGTAAATGCCTACTATGTTCTGTGTGCTGAAGCAAAGCAAGAATTTCATCATCCTATACAGGGACACATGACAATAAACTCACTTGAACTTGAACTTGAACCACGTGATTTTTCTCTGGGTGCTCCGGTTTCCTCCCACACTCCAAAGGCATACAGGTTTGTAGGTTCATTGGCTGCGGTAAAAAGAGTAAATTATCTCTTGTATGTTGGGTAGTGCTTGTATACGGGGGTCCTAGAGTCAAAGAGTCATACAATGTGGAAACCGGCCCTTCGGCCCAACTTGCCCAGACCAACCAACATGTCCCATCTACATTAGGGGGTGATCGCTGGTCGGCGCAAACATGGTGGACTGAAAGGCCTGTTTTATGCGCTGTATGTCTAAAGTAAAGTCCTCTGCCTGGACGTAATCCTTATTACTCCATTCCATGCACATTCATGTACCTGTCCAAAAGCCTTGTAAACACCATTATTGTGTCAACCTCCACCACCACTCCTGGCAGCATGTTCCAGGCAATCACCACGCTCTCTGTTATGAGCTGAGCTGTTACTAATATACAGATTTTTGCCATCATTTTTTTGATGCGTGAAATCTTCCCTTCAATTTATTTGCCAAAACTGAAGAAGGACAAAGGACATTTATTGTCACATACACCAATTGGTGCAGTGAAATTTGAGTTACCATGCAGCACACAAATAAGATAAACACAACATTATAGAATTTAACATTAAACATAAAAAACATCCCCCCACAATGGGATCAACGTTTCCCACTGTGAGGGAAGGCAGCAAAGTTCAGTCCACTTTCACTATGTTCACCCGTGGTCAGGGCCTATTTGAGGCCTCTGCAGTCGCCGCAATGGCAGCCCGATGTTTCAGGCCCTTTCGCCAGAATGATGGAACTCCGGCGTCGGAAGAACGCTCTCAGTGGCTTGGAGTTCCGAAACCGCGGCTCCCGAAGTCCGCAGGCTGCGCTGGGCGGAGCTCCAACACTGGCGACCTCGGCGAAAGATCCCAGGCTCCGCGATGAAAAAGTCAGCGCCGCCGCGGCTGGAAGCTCCGCAGACCACAGCTCCACGACAGGTCCCGACCCGAAGCATCACCAGCCCATCCCCATCTCAGATGTTGTCTGACCCGCTGAGTTACTCAAGCTTGTTGTATCTATCTAAATGAAACTATTTCTTCATTTCCATGATTCCTCCATGATTCTTCTGCAGTAGAGCTGCATTACTGCATTAGTAGTTCAAACTACTTCCTTCCGGCAGACGTTACAAGGCCTACGCCCGCACCTCCGGACTCAGGAACAGCTTCATTCCCAGAGCTATAGCGGCTTTGAACCGGGCCTGCTGAGTGCCCCCCACCCCCATGGACTATCTCCCTCGGATGGTCACATCGCACAGCCACATCCGCACTTTATGCTGTTTTGACTGTTTTACTGTTTTAATGTTCTTTTTACAAACCATGTTTCTCAGGGTAACTAAATCTAAATTTTATTAGTTATTTAAGTTATGACATCGGATGGAAGCAGCATACCAAATCTCGTCGCAATTATGTGCAATGACAATAAAAGATATTATTATTATTATTATTGTTACATCTTGATTTCTACGCCAATCACTGAAAACGTTTTGCGCTTTTCCAGGCAATTAATTTTTCCACCACCTCATAGTGGGGAGTCTTTTAAACATCTATATTGAAATATGTAAAGCTGGAAACAATATTGTTACTTAATCATTTGTTAAGACAATGTTTCTTCCTTGTGAATTAGTTTCGCGATACAGCATGGAAACGGGCCCTTCGACCCACCGAGTCCGCGCTGGCCAACGATCACCCCTACATTAGTTCCACGTTATTCCAGTTTTGCATGCTACACACTAGGGGCAATTTACAGAAGCCAATTAAGCTATAAACCTGCACGTCTTTGGAATGTGGGAAGAAACCGGAACACCCGGAGAAAACCCACACGGTCACAGCGATAATGTACAAACGCCGCACACACAGCACCCATAGTCAGGAGCAAACCCAGGTCTCTGGTGCTGTACAAAAGCACAAACATAATAGTATTTAAGATCACATTTGATCATATCGAGGTGTTTAAAATCATGAGAGGAATAGATCGTGTGGACGAACAGTGTCTCTTGCCCAGAGTAGGGGAATCAAGAAACAGAAGACATCGGTTTAAGGTGAGGGGGGAAAGTATTTTCCTAAGAATCCACCAAGTAACGTTTCACGCAAAGGGTGGTGGGTGTATGGAACGAGCTGCCAGAGGAGGTGGTTGAGACAAGTACTATCGCAACGTTTAAGAAACATTTAGACAGGTGCATGGATAGGACAGGTTTGGAGGGATTTGGGCCAAGCTTTAGGCAGGTGGGTCTAGTGTAGGTGGGACATGTTGGCCAGCATGGGCAAGTTGGGCCGAAGGGCCTGTTTTCACGCTGTAAGACTCTATGACTCTTTGACTCTATGAACGTGTGATTAATATACTTTTCTTGAGGTGTTGCCACTGCATAGATCCTGTTGTGGATCAATAACAGAAAAAGCCACTCCAGAGATGTGAGCGCTAGATTTTGTCTAACATCAGCTGACAGCTGCACTGTCAGAGATGACTTCTGTCAGAGGAGATGTTAAACTGAGGCAACTTCTGTCATTGCAGAAGGACATACGAGAACAACTGAGTTTTCCCTGCAGAAACAAGGAACTGCAGATGCTGGTTTGTATCAAAGCTAAACACACAGTGCTGGAGTTACTGGGTGGCACGGTGGCGCGGCAATAGAGCTACTGCCTTACAGCACCAGAGACCCGGGTACGATCCTGACTACGGGTGCTTGACTGCAGGGAGTTTGTACGTTCTCCCCATGACCCTGCGTGGGTTTTCTCCGAGATCTTCGGTTTCCTCCCACATTCCAAAGACGTACAAGTTTGCAGTTTCATTGGATTGGTGTAAATGTACAAATTGTCCCTAGTGTATGGAGGGCAGCGTTAGTGTGGGGGGGGTCGCTGGTCGGTGCGGACTCAGTGGGCCGAAGGCTTGTTTCCGCGCTATATCTCTAAACTAAGCTAAACTAAAAACAATGAACTGCAGATGCTGGTTTATATCAAAGATAGACACAAAGTGCTGGAGTAACTCAGCGGGTCATTCACCATCTCTGAAAAACATCACCCAACCTTTTTCTCCAGGGTTTGCTGCCTGACTCCAGCACTTTGTGTCTAACAAGAGTTTTGCTGGTCATTTGATCAATTATCCTCCCTCAAGCAATATCAATGATTTTCCACTTGTTTATGTTATTGTGACCCTGCACCGTGCAAATTAGCAGCTGCATTCCCTATGTAACACTGACCACATTCAAAAAGCACTTAAGTGACTGTATTTTATCTGCGTTATTCCACAATAGGGAAAGTACACTCTTGGTACAATTCTCGCCTCAGGACAAGGCCCAGCCCATCAAGGCTCCTGACCTCCCCAACACCGAAGGGATTTACAGGCGTCGCTGCCTCAAAAAGGCAGCCAGCATCATCAGAGACCCACACCACCCTGGGCACACACTCATTTAACCATATAACCATTTAACCATATAACAATTACAGCACGGAAACAGGCCATCTCGGCCCTACAAGTCCGTGCCAACACAACTTTTTTTCCCTTAGTCCCACCTGCCTGCACTCATACCATAACCCTCCATTCCCTTCTCATCCATATGCCTATCCAATTTATTTTTAAATGATACCAACGAACCTGCCTCCACCACTTCCAATGGAAGCTCATTCCACACCGCTACCACTCTCTGAGTAAAGAAGTTCCCCCTCATGTTACCCCTAAACTTGTGTCCCTTAATTCCAAAGTCATGTCCTCTTGTTTGAATCTTCCCTATTCTCAAAGGGAAAAGCTTGTCCACATCAACTCTGTCTATCCCTCTCATCATTTTAAAGACCTCTATCAAGTCCCCCCTTAACCTTCTGCGCTCCAGAAAATAAAGACCTAACTTATTCAACCTATCTCTGTAACTTAGTTGTTGAAACCCAGGCAACATTCTAGTAAATCTCCTCTGTACTCTCTCTATGTTGTTGACATCCTTCCTATAATTGGGCGACCAAAATTGTACACCATACTCCAGATTTGGTCTCACCAATGCATTGTAGAATTTTAACATTACATCCCAGCTTCTATACTCAATGCTCTGATTTATAAAGGCTAGCATACCAAAAGCTTTCTTTACCACCCTATCTATATGAGATTCCACCTTCAAGGATAAATTTCTCTCCTATCATCGGGAAGAAGATGTAGGAGCCAAAAAACGATAACGTCCAGGTTCAGGAACAGCTTCTTTCCAACAACCATCAGGCTATTATATATATATGTACGTGTGTGTGTGTGTGTGTGTGTGTGTGTGTGTGTGTATATTTATTATACATATAATAATATATACATTATGCATACATTATATATATGGCTGTAGAGGCCAAGACATTGGGTATTTTTAAGGCAGAGATTGACAGATTCTTGATTAGTAAGGGTGTCAGGGGTTATGGGGAGAAGGCAGGAGAATGGAGTTGAGAAGGAAAGAAAGATCCGCCATGATCGAATGGCGGAGCAGACTCGATGAGCCGAATAGCCTATTTCTGCTCCTATGACTTATGAACTTATAACTTGCACTGTCCTCATCAATTAACGTCACTACTTCTTCACAAAATGTAATCAAATTGGCCAGACAGATCTCCTCCTCACAAATTAGTGGTGACTGGCTTTGATTAATACTTTCCTTTCCAAGTGTAGATTAATCCTGTCCTTCAGAATTTTTTCCAATGACCTCCGAATCAGTGATGGGCAGTTCGTTCGCTCGTGTGTCAGATGACGCATAGCTCGCTGCTGCCTTCCGTCGTCATCCAACACGTTGACAGAATTGGCCGCCCGATGCTTCACAGAGTGCATTGTGTCGCCGTTTCCGGGTATCGCCACTAGGTGGCTTCTGTCAAGTCAAGTCAAGTCAAGTTTATTTGTCACATACACATACGAGATGTGCAGTGAAATGAAAGTGGCAATGCTCGCGGAACAACAAAACAACCAAACAAATTATAAACACAATCATAACACACATATTATTTTACATAATAAATAATAGAAGGAAAAACGTTCTGTACAGTTAGTCCCTGGTGAGAAAGGCGTTTAAAGCCCGAATTGCCTCTGGGAAGAAACTCCTTCTCAACCTCTCCGTTCTCACTGCATGGCAACGGAGGCGTTTGCCTGACCGTAGCGGCTGGAACAGTCCGTTGCAGGGGTGGAAGAGGTCTCTCATGATTTTGTGTGCTCTGGAGTTGCACCTCCTGTTGTATAGTTCCTGCAGGGGGGTGAGTGAAGTTCCCATAGTGCGTTCGGCCGAACGCACTACTCTCTGCAGAGCCTTCTTGTCCTTGGCAGAGCAATTCCCGAACCAGATGGTAATGTTCCCGGACAAGATGCTTTCCACCGCCGCTGCGGAGAAGCACTGGAGGATCCTCGGATACACTCTGAATTTCCTCAATTGCCTGAGGTGGTAAAGGCGCTGCCTTGCCTTACTCACCAGTGCTGAGGCGTGTGATGACCATGTCATATCCTCAGAGATGTGGACTCCCAGATATTTAAAACAGTTCACCCTATCCACAGGATCCCCATTTATACTCAATGGAGTGTACGTCCTCGGATGATGTGCCCTCCTAAAGTCCATGATCAGCTCCCCGATGGGCATTCCATGATCCCCGATGGGCAGTGATGACCTGCCTCTGGAGTCAAGAGTCACAGAGCGATACAGAGTGGAAACGGGCCCTTCGGCCCAACTTGCCCATGCCGGCCAACATGTCCCAGCTACACTAATCCCACCTGCCTGCGTTAAGTCCGTATCCCTCTAAACCCGTCCCATCCATGTCTAACTGTTTCCTAAATGTTGGGATAGTCCCAGCCTCAACTACCTCTTCTGGCAGCTTGTTCCATACATCCGCCATCCTTTGTGTGAAAAAGTGACCTCTCAGATTCCTATTCAATCTTTTCCCCTTGCGTTCAAATAGGCTGATGGCTAATATTCTAGCTGAGTGGCGCTTCCAGCACCTTGGCTACATTTGTGGAACTCATTGCCACAGACGGCTGTGGAGGCCAAGCCAATGAATATGTTAAAGGCAGAGATTAAAAGATTCATGTGTTAAGGGTTATGGGGAGAAGGCAGGAGAATGGGGTTGAGAAGGAAAGGCAGGTCAGCCATGATTGAATGGTGGAGTATACTTGATGGGCCGAATGGCCTTGTTCTTCTCCTAGAAGTAATGGATTTATGAACTACATTTATCCAGATTATATTCCTTGCTACATTCCTTCCTACCTACTTGGATTGCTTTTATCCCTTTAAGGTTTTTAACAATCTCCTCCACATTCATAATCCCTCTTAGTTTTCCATCATTAGCAAATTTGAAAATATGGCATTTGATCTCCTTGGCCAAATTGTTGATTGCTCACAAATTATTCGTGAATAATACTGATCCTTGTGGTAGTCCACCACAATGCTGCCACGATGGTACAAGCCTGCTCAGTCTGCCTAAACCTACCTGATCTCCCGGAAACATTTTAACTCCCCCTCCCATTCCCACACTGACCTTTCTGTCCTGGGCCTCCTGCACTGTCAGAGTGAGGCCCCATGCAAATTGGAGGAACAACACCTCATATTTCGTATGGGCAGCTTACACCCCAGTGGTATGAATATTGACTTCTCTAACTTCAAGTAACCCTTGCTTTCCCTCTCTCTCTATCCCCTCCCCCTTCCTAGTTCTGTGACCAGTCTGACAGTCTCCGATTACATTTTATTTGTTTGCTTTGTTGTTAACCTTGAGCTTCATCCCCTTTGTCTCATTTTCACACCTTACACTTCCTTATCTTTGTATCCCACTCTCCCCTGACTTCAGTCTGAAGAAGGGTCTTGACCCGAAACGTCACCCATTCCTTCTCTCCAGAGATGCTGCCTGGCCCGCTGAGTTACTCCAACATGTTGTATCTATCTTAGCCCAGCATTACATAGTGCCAGCCTTACAGCAGTAGCTGAGATCAAGATAGGACATGGACTAGAACTCTGATGCCACGAGGCAGCATTTCTACTGGTTCCACCATAATGCCATCCCACATGTACAGAGGATGTGTAGGTTTGCAGATAAGGCAGCATTTGGCAAAAGACCAAGTCCGTGCCATCACACAATGATCATGCAAGCATCGTGATTAGCCCCTTGAGATTTTGAGGCAAATAAATTTCCGGGCTCACATAAGAATAAATGGTAGACAGACATGAAAAGCTGGGCCAACTCAGCGGTTCAGGCAGCATCTGTGGAGAAAATGAATAGGAAACGTTTCTGGTCGAGACCCTTCTTCAGACTGGTTTCTGCTTCGGTTTAAACCAGCATCTGCAGTTCCTTCCTAAACATGAAGAATGCATGATACTTTGTCAAACAAAACCTTACACTGATATAAATGAGGTATCTTCTGGGGCAGACACACAGCTTGAAGGGCATGTCGGGAAACATTGATTCAGTATTGAATGATATTGCAGTTAATTTTCTTTGCGATTCTCAAGCAAATGGGTTCTCAGACCCTGGGCCATTTTACATCCATCAATGGCACTTCAAGCTGTCTTCTGGAAACGGCAAGCTCGGATCCTGTGACGATCCATGCCGTGCTATGCTTTGGATCAATTGTCCTCTTCCGCCCTGAAGCTGGCTTCATTTGTATTGTGGACAATGAAGGTCATTCATGGGTCAAACCTCAATGCGGGGATGGAACGTGTAGGAAGGAACTGCAGCTGCTGGTTTATACCATGGATAGAGACAAAAAGCTGGAGTAACTCAGCGGGACAGGCGGCATCTCTGGAGTGAAGGTCTCGGCTCAAGACCTTTCTTCGGACAGGTGACCTGCTTGATCAGAATTGTCTTATGGTTGTAAATATACACTTCGCTAAAAAAACATGTTTGTTCTCTTTCCTCTCAAAATGGCCACTGTGCCTCATCAAGGATGCAGAGAAGCAGCTGGGCTGACCCTGGGCTGGGAGCGACACTGTTTGATCAGAAATTAATTAACTTCCAGGGTAGACAGACACAAAATGCTGGAGTAACTCAGTGGGACAGGCAGCATCTCTGGAGGGAAAGAATGGACGACGTTTCATAGAAACATAGAAACATAGAAAATAGGTGCAGGAGTAGGCCATTCGGCCCATCGAGCCTGCACCGCCATTCAATATGATCATGGCTGATCATCCAACTCGGTGTCCTGTACCTGCCTTCTCTCCATACCCCCCTGATCCCTTTAGCCACAAGGGCCACATCTAATTCCCTGTTAAATATAGCCAATGAAATGTGGCCTCAACTACCTTCTATGGCAGAGAGTTCCAGAGATTCACCACTCTCTGTGTGAAAAAAGTTCTTCTCATCTCGGTTTTAAAGGATTTCCCCCTTATCCTTAAGCTGTGACCCCTTGTCCTGGACTTCCCCAACATCGGGAACAATCTAGCCTGTCCAACCCCTTAAGAATTTTGTAAATTTCTATAAGATCCCCCCTCAATCTTCTAAATTCTAGCGGGTACAAGCCGAGTCTATCCAGTCTTTCTTCATATGAAAGTCCTGACATCCCAGGAATCAGTCTGGTGAACCTTCTCTGTGCTCCCTCTATGGCAAGAATGTCATTCCTCAGATTAGGAGACCAAAACTGTACGCAATACTACAGGTGTGGTCTCACCAAGACCCTGTACAACTGCAGTAGAACCTCCCTGCTCCTATACTCAAATCCTTTTGCTATGAATGCTAACATACCATTAGCTTTCTTCACTGCCTGCTGCACCTGCATGCCTACTTTCAATGACTGATGTACCATGGCACCCAGGTCTCGTTGCATCTCCCCTTTTCCTAATCGGCCACCATTCAGATAATATAATTTCTTCTTCTTCAGAGACCCTTCTTCAGACCGAGAGTCAGCGGAGAGGGAACCTGGAGGTGTGGAAGGTTACACGGACAATGTAAGGTGTGTGAAAAGGACAGATCAAAGCAGATGACGATCAAGGAAATATAGAATGGTTCATTGTTGGCTGAGGGGTAGGTGACAAGGAGGCACACAAACTGGGAAACTAATCAAGAGGACAGTGAGAGTCTCGACCTGAAACGTCACCCATTCCAGCAGTCTGACCAGCATTTTGTGTCTATCTTCGGACAGTGAAACTATTTGGAGAACTAGGGTGGGGGAGGAATGGAGAGAGAGGGAAAACAAGAGTTACTTGAAGTTAGAGAAATCAACATTCATACTTACAGGCTGTTGTAACTTACAGGGCGCTTGGGGCTAGGTGTGAATTCAATTTCTCTGACATCTGTTGAGGGATGTATGGAGATAAGTAACCAAATATTACAGATAAGTGCACACTGTGATTATATGATCCATACCCGTGGATTGTAGTGCAGTCCATAGATTACGTCCTGCATTAAGATGGAAAGATTGTACTAAGCGGATCTCTTTAAGGATATGACTGAGGAGACCGATTAGACTCAGATGGCACAAATAGTCATCCTTGGGAAACCTTTGCAAACCATTACAAGATGATGTGAAGGGGAGGAAATGTGTGGAGCCGTGTTGTGGAAAGCTAATGCCATGTGTGACAAGAGTGTTTAATAGGCAGGTTACACAAAAAAGCTGGAGCAACTCAGCGGGTGCAGCAGCATCTATGGAGCGAAGGAAATGGGCAACGTTTCGGGCCGAAACCCTTCTTCAGACTGATCGGGGGCGGGGGTGGGCAGGGACAAGAAAGGGAAAAGGAGGAGGAGCCCGAAGGCTGGGGGATGGGAGGAGACAACAGGGGGGCTGAGGAAGGGGAGGAGACAGCAAGGACTAACAAAATTGGGAGAATTCGATGTTCATGCCCCCGGGGTGCAGACTCCCCAAACGGAATATGAGGTGCTGTTCTTCCAATTTCCGGTGCTGCTCGCGGTGGCCATGGAGGAGACCCAGGACAGAGAGGTCGGAGACGGAGTGGGAGGGGGAGTTGAAGTGCTGAGCCACCGGGAGGTCAGCTTGGTTATTGCGGACCGAGCGTTTGTTCGGCGAAACGATCGCCCAACCCTCCGCTTGTCTCAATAAGATCTGCTGACATCTAGAGCAGCGGACGCAATAGATGAGGTTGGAAGCGATGCAGGTAAACCTCTGTCGCACCTGGAACGATTGCTTGGGTCCTTGAACCTTAGGTAAAGGGACAAGTGTTGCATCTCTTGCGGTTGCAAGGCTCCCGATTCTGGACCGAGAGGGAAGGCAAGCGAGTTATGGAGGGACGGTCTTTGCGGAAGGCAGATAAGATGGGATTGGCTCTAGTGGGGTCACGTTGGAGGTGGCGAAACTGACGGATATTACTTTTTATATGTGACGGCTGGTGGGGTGAAAGGTGAGGACTAGGGGGACTCGGCCCTTGTTGCGAGTGGGGGGAGGGGAGAGAGAGCAGTGTTGCGGGGTATGGAAGAGACCCTGGTGCGAGCCTCATTTATGGTGGAGGAGGGGAACCCCCGTTCCCTGAATAATGAGGACATTTCAGATGTCCTGGTGTGGAACGCCTCATCCGTGGAGCAGATGCGGCGTAGACGGAGGAATTGGGAGTAGGGGATGGAGTCCTTACAGGAAGCAGGGTGGGAAGAAGTGTAGTCCAGATGTAGTCCAGATGTTTAATAGGCATATAGTCATAAAGTGATACAGCATGGACACGGGTCTTTCTGCCCAACTTGCCCATAATAACCAACATGTGCCATCTGCACTCGTCCCACCTGCCTGCATTTGGCCCATATGCCTCTACACCCATCCTGTCCATGTACATGTCTAATTGTTTCTTAAACTTTGCAATAGTCCCTGCCTCAACTGTCTCCTCTGGCAGTTTGTTCCATACCCCGCCACCCTTTGTGTGAAAAAATTACCTCTCAGATGCATAATACATCTTTCCCCCTTCACCTTAAACCAACAGTATGTCCTCTGGCTCTCGATTCCCCTACTCAGGGCAAGCGATTCTGTACGTCTACCTAATCTATTCCTCTCTTGATTTTATACCCCTCTATAAGATCACCCTTCAACCTCCTGCTCTTAAAGGAATAGAGTCGCAGCCTACTCAACCTCTCCCAATAGCTCAAACCCTTGAGTGCTGCCAACATCCTCGTAAATCTTCTCTGTACCCTTTCCAACTTGACAATATCTTTCCTATAACATCGTGCCTAGAATTGAACACAATACTCTAAATGCAGCCACACCAAAGTCTTATTTAAATGCAGCATGGCCTCCCAACTTCGAGACTCAATACTCCAGCCTTTTATGTCGATCTTCCTTTATATAATTGACCCCTTTAAATTCAGACAAAGTGTTGCCATGCCAGGGTTGGAGATGTGTAATCAGAAAGTCGAAACTAATTGATTCAATTGAGTTGAGATGCAGATTTCAATCCAATCGGGACACCTGTGCCACCTCCTCCAATATAGCCCCACACAGCTCTGCACCGAAACCACCTTCACGTAAATACTGGGGCAACAGTGTCACACTCAGCCTTAGAATGGGAGCTAATTTGGATTCAGGACAAACGGTTTGTAAAACACAGCAACACAGCATGTGCCATGTCAGCGTGTGAACTCTGGCACGTTTATAGCCAGCTCATCCATCACAATAGATCTCCACACTCGACCACGGGAGAGATCGCAACTCCAAACGGTAAACCAGTACAATTCACCCCTTGGATGTTACAACGAACAATCCTGTTGGCGGCAAACACAGCAAAATTATGATTAGTTGCAGGAAGGAACTGCAGATGCTAGTTTAAACCGATATATATATATATATGTGTGTGTGTATATATATATTTATATATATGTATTTATATATATATGTGTGTGTATAGATATATATATATATATGTGTGTGTGTATATATGTTCATGTGTGTGTGTGTGTATTATATAAATATCTATTTATTTATATATATATATATGTGGGACGACAGATGGCACAATGAGCTAAGTGTTTGGCTGGCGACCAGAAGGTAGCCGGTTCGAATCCCGCTTGGAGTGCATACTGTCGTTGTGTCCTTGGGGCAAGACACTTCACCCACCTTTGCTCTGTGTGTAATGTAATGTAATTATGTGAAGCACTTTGGGGTCAATGCAAGTTGACTAAAAATGTGCTATATAAATAAGATTATTATTATTATATATATATATATTGTGGTATATGGACACACTGATCTGTTCTGTAGTAAATGCCTACTATGTTCTGTGTGCTAAGCAAAGCAAGAATTTCGTTGTCCTATCAGGGACACATGACAATAAACTCACTTGAACTTGAACTTGAACTTGAATTGGACACAAAATTGCCATGATGGTTTGGAGCCAGCCTTGAAAGCCTGAGTTTGTCAGGTTTTGTAGACAGGTTAAGAGTTAACTAACCAAGCACAGTTATAAAGTAACAGGGAGATGTGAAATTGAAATAATTGCACGGGACTTCGATTGAAATGTTATTGAATGTGAAAATCTCGACTGTGAAATCAATGTAGCAATCATCCTAAACATCTGGCTATTGTTCTTTCCTTCGAAATGTGTTTTAACTGTTGTTGGCCGACCCGTTGTTTAATATTTCCACAATGCACAACTCTTCCAGCACTAATCATTAGTCTGGCCACAAAATGCTGGAGTAGCTCAGAGGGACAGGCAGCACCACTGATTGAAGGAATTGGTGATGTTTCAGGTCGACACCCTTCTTCAGACTGAGAGCTAGGGGAATGGGAACCGAGGGATATAGAAGGTACATAGATACATAGAAAATAGGTGCAGGAGTAGGCCATTCAGCCCTTCGAGCCTGCACCGCCATTTAATATGATCATGGCTGATCATCCAACTCAGTATCTGGTACCTGCCTTCGCTCCATATTCCCTGATCCCTTTAGCCACAAGGGCCACACCAAACTCCCTGTTCAATATAGCCAATGAACTGGCCTCAACTACCCTCTGTGGCAGAGAGTTCCAGAGATTCACCACTCTCTGTGCGAAAAATGTTTTTCTCATCGCCGTCTTAAAGGATTTCCCCCTTATCCTTAAGCTGTGACCCCTTGTCCTGGACTTCCCCAACATCGGGAACAATCTTCCTGCATCTAGCCTGTCCAACCCCTTAAGAGTTTTGTAAGTTTCTATAAGATCCCCCCTCAAACTCCTAAATTCTAGCGAGTACAAACCGAGTCCATCCAGTCTTTCTTCGTATGAAAGTCCTGACATCCCAGGAACAAGGTACATGGGACAAATGAAGGAAAGGAAGACAAAAAGCAGCGATGATAGAGGAAAGGTGGATCCCACAATGGGCTCTCGTTTCCCTTTCCCCCGACTCGGTCTGAAGGAGGGTCTCGACCCAAAACGTCACCAATTCCTTTTCTCCAGTGATTGTGTCTGACCCGCTGAGTTACAACAGCTTTTTGTGTCTCTCCCCTCTTCTCTGTTTCCTTCCTTTAAGACATCTCTGTGCACACATCTGTCTGAGCGTTCCCTTGTGTGGTTTGCCTCGAGCTTTGTTTGAAAACATGTCTGAGAAGCACCTTGGGAGTTTGAACCACACTGAGAATGCCGTATAATTGCACGTCGTTCTTGATTAACACCAGTCTTAGCGGCACATTTATTTACGCACCTAATTAATCGCTACAACGGTTCAAGGCAGGCTCTGGGATTTTCAAAACAATTTAAAATCAAGGAAGAAATTGCGAATGTGGGAAAAAAGATCATGACGTTGGCCCATGTCATCATTGGAGAGCTTGATGCATAGAAACATAGAAACATGGAAAAATAGGTGCAGGAGGGCCATTTGGCCCTTCTAGCCAGAACCCCCATTCAACATGATCATGGCTGATCATCTAAAATCAGTAACACGTTCCTGCTTTTTCTCCATGTCCCTTGATTCATTTAGCCCTAAGAGCTAAATCCAACTCTAAAACATCCAGTGAATTGGCCTCCACTGCCTTTTGTGGAAGAGAATTCCACTGCCTCCATCAGTGACAATGGATTCCACTGCATCCATCTCCCCATCCTAACCCCATTCTCCTGCCTTCTCCCCATAACCCCTGACACCCGTACTAATCCACATGGAACATATGAACACATTTTCTTATACACCACTGAAGCACTGTGGACGGCTTGATTGTAATCGTGTGTATAGTCTTTTCTTTGATTGAAAAAAAAAAAAAATAATAATAATAATAATAATAATAATTCTTAATCAGCTTGAGTTTGCTAAATGACCTCTCTGCAGAAGCTACTGATCCTCCAATTTGCGTTGAGCCTCACTCTGACAGTGGAGGAGGCCCAGGACAGAAAGGTCAGTGCAGTAAGGACAAGTGCGCTGTGAGCTGAACTGCTTAAGGACACAAGAAGGGGGGGGGGGGGTGTACTCTTGGTTCTGGCCGTCTCCCTGTTACAGTATATTCAGCAATAACACGCTGTATTTATAAACCTCAGCAAAACCCTCCAAGGTGTTACACTGCTCTCCAAATGTTTTCATTTCTGTCGGCCATCTCTGCTGGCAACCTGTGTCAAAGAAATTGATCTTTCACGGCAGAGCTTTGCTACATTCCAGATGGAAATGTGCGACCTCTTGAAGTTTTGTCATCCAAAAGGCCACGGCTTTGCATTTCAAAGGGGGCTCTGTCATTGAAACGTATTGTTCCGGGCATCTAAAGGGCTCCATTTTATGTCGCAGCAAATATTAAAAGTAGCCTCACGGCCTCTCATCTAATTACATCTCTTTTCTCTCATCCTCAGCAGCAGATATAAATAACTCACTTATCAATCGGACCGATGCGAACTCAAAGAAAGGGAGAGCTCAAAGCATTTCTTCATCCTTTTAGTCTGGGCGAAGATGAAACCCTGGACCTGTATTCCCAATTATTTGATGGTCTTAGCCGCCTTTGGAAATAAGTTTTCCCTCATGTGTTTGGAATACAACTCAGGCTAATGCCATATTTTGCAGTGATTATCGTGGATTTTAACCGGCAAATCCCAGACCTCCAGTTTCCCTCTCCACTTACCGCTGCGCCACTGTGCTAGTCAGAAGAAGGGTCTCAGCCCGAAAACGTGGCCACCTAATCCTTTTTCTCCATGGATGCTGCCAGACCCGTTGAGTTACTCCTTGTATTTTGTGTCTATCGCCAGACCTACCACCTTAATTTCAGACTTTTTGTATCCCCACCAACCCTGAGAGGAATAGATTGGGTAGATGCACAGAGTCTCGTGCCCAGAGTAGGGGAATCGAGAACCAGAGGACATAGGTTTGAGGCGAAGGGGGAAAGAATTAATAGGAATTTGAGGGGTAACTTTTTAAAACAAAGAGTGGTGAGTGTACGGAACGAGCTGCCAGACGAGGTAGTTGAGGCAGGAACTATTGCTACGTTTGAGAACCAATTAGACAGGTATATGGATAGGACAGGTTAGAAGGATATGGGCCAAACGCAGGCAGGTGGGACAAGTGTCGATGGGACATGTTGGTTGGTGTGAGCAAGTTGAACCGAAGGGCCTGTTTCCACTCTCTATCGCTCTATAACTATGACCAATCAATGTTAACATGATAGACCTAGCAAGTCATACAGCAAAGTGGAGAAAGAGGCTGCTCGGTCCTTCATACTCATGCTATCCCTTTGAAAGTGACCCTAATTAACCTCCATTCCCAGGTCTTCCAATGCAGCGTTGTCAGTATTTTCATAGTTAATAGGGAACCTGCCTTCATGTAGCACATTGCAGATCAGAATAACTATTTCCAAACAAGATACAAAGTGCTGGAGTAACTCAACGGGTCAGGCAGCATCTCTGGAGAAAATGGATAGGTGACGTTTCAGGTCAGGGCCCTTCTTCAGACTGATTGTGGGGTGAGGGGGGGGGGAAGAAAGCTGCAAGAGATATGGGGCAGGACAAAGCCCGGCAGGTAATAGGTGGATACAGGTGGGATGGGTTTTCTGATAGGCAGCTGGTTGGCCAATGGCCAGAGATGAAAAGATATGAGACAAAAAGGATTGAAGAGTTGTGAATTGTGAAGCTAGAGGAAGGAATGCGGGTGGAGGGTGGAGAGGAAAAATAAGTTTGAGTCCAGGTGGGGCTAGGATCTGCTGAGACAATGGAGAGCTGGGCTTGTACACTCTGGAGTTTAGAAGGATGAGAGGGGATCTCATTGAAACATATAAGACTGTTAAGGGCTTGGACACGCTAGAGGCAGGAAGCATGTTCCCGATGTTGGGAGAGACCAGAACCAGGGGCCACAGTTTAAGAATAAGGAGTCAGCCATTTAGAACGGAGTCTAGGAAACATTTTTTCTCACAGAGTGGTGAGTCTGTGGAATTCTCTGCCTCAGAGGGCGGTGGAGGCCGGTTCTCTGGATGCTTTCAAGAGAGAGCGAGATAGGGCTCTTAAAAATAGCGGAGTCACGGGATATGGGGAGAAGGCAGGTACGGGGTACTGATTGGGGATGATCAGCCATGATCATATTGAATGGCGGTGCTAGCTCGAAGGCGGAATGGCCTACTCCTGCACCTATTGTCTATTGTCTATTGTCTATTGATAGAGAGAGGGGATTGGGAAATGAAAGAGGGAGTAGTGAGGGAAGAAAGGGCTACAGTTTGTTATTTAAAATTGGAGGATTCAATGTCCATACCATCAGGCTGTAAGCTACCTGAGCGGAATATATGGTGCTGTTTCTCCAGCTTGCGTGTGGCCTCACTCTGTCGGCGGAGACGGTCCAGGACTGAAAGGTCAGCGTGGGGAAAGGGAAGAGGAGTTTAAAATGTTCAGCAACCGGGAGATCCAGCAGGCCTTGGCGGACTGAGCACGTGTTCAAGAAAATGGTCGCTGGAGTCAAACTGGCGGAACAGCAGCTCGTATTCTGCTTGAGAAGCTTCCAACCCACCGGTACAAACGTTGAAATCTCCAATTTTAGATAACAACTACAACACCCCACCCCCTCCAATTTTTTCATCATTCCTATTCTTTACAAGATACAAGATACATTTAATTGTCATTTGGACCCCTTGAGGTCCAAACGAAATGCTGTTTCCGCAGCCATACATTACAAACAAATAGACCAAAGACACAATATAATTTACATAAAACATCCATCACATCGCTGTGATGGAAGGGTAAAAAAACTTATCTCTCCACTGCACTCCCCCCCCCCCCCCCCCCCCCCATGTCAGAGTCAAAGTCAAAGCCCCCGGCTGACGATGGCAATTGTCCCGCGGCCATTAAAGCCACGCCGGGTGGTGCGAGGTCGCACACCGGGTCTTGGTGTTAGAGCCCCCGGCGTGCGCTCGCAGAGTCCCGCGGCCATTCCAAGCCGCGCGGGGCGGTGAGGTTAGGCCCCGCTCCAGGAGCTCTTCGACCCCGCAACTCGGGCGGGAGAAGTCGCCGTTGCGAGAGCCCTGAAAAGCGGTCTCCCTCCAGGGACCCGCGGGCTCCCGGTGCCGCCGTCCGCAGACCTGCAGTTGAAGCCTCCGACTCTCCGGTCGGGCCGCAGCAGCAGCAGCAGCAGCAGCAGCACTCCTCCACCGCTCCACCCGCTCCGGACTCGGCCAGCTCCGCGACGGTGAGGTGAGTCGTCGGCACCAGAGACCCCGGTCTCTTCCTGTTGGAGGCCGCTCCTCATTGCAGCCCCAACGATAACGTAGACCCAACGAGAAAAGGTCGGGTCTCCCGTGCAGGGAGAGATTTAAAAGTTTCCCCCTCCCTCCCACCCCACCCCCACCCACCCCCACACACACCCCAACCACTTGCAAAAACAGTCATAAAAAACATAGACACAAAAATGATAAAACGTGGACGGGCTGCAGAGGCCGCTGCCCACAAGAGTCGCGCCGCCTACTGCCTACCTCACCTCTCTCCTCTGTGCCCCACTTGGGCTTGCACCTATTAGCTCCCTCCTCCCGCCACCTACATTTGTCCCTCTAGCTTCACGTTCCACAATTCTTCAAACCGTTTGTCTCACACCTTCTGTGCCAGTCTCTATCCTGCCCCTCCTCTCTCCCAGCTTTCTTTCTTCCTCCCATCCACTTGCAAGGCCAGTCTGAAGAAGGGTCTCAACCTGAAACATCACCCATTCCTATCCTCCAGAGATGCTGTCTGACCCACTGAGTTACTCCTCCAGCATTTTGTGTCCATCTTAATATCATATAGACTGCAGCCATTCAAAAACCACTTCATATGGTTACACTAAAAGGCTGCTGATGCTACCAGCAATCCCCAAACTTCAAGGACGAATATTAACATCATAAATCGTTTCAATTCCACGAAAAAGCATTCCATGATTTTGAAATATCACCTATCTTGACATCAGGAAATGGGCAGAGTGAGATACAACAGTCAAACGGATTGTGCGTATAACACTGCTACTTAAACGTAGGGAGCTGTATTTATCTTTAATAGCATGGGAGATCAAAGCAAATTGAATTTTAGGATCAAAATGATTGAGACCCCAAGTAAAATACAGTGTGACATTCAAGGAAATTAATAATAGAAACATTCTGGGGAGAGAGCTATTTATTGAAATGTGTATGTCACGCCGAGGTTGCAGTGAGGTCGACACAATATGGGACAGAAGCCAGCCATCGGCGCCAGAGACCTGGGTTCGATCCTGACTACGGGTGCTGTCTGTACGGAGTTGTATGTTCTCCCTGTGACCTGCTTAGGATTTTTTAGGTGTCCCACTTTCCCCTCACACGCAAAAGACGTACAGGTTTGCAGGCTAATTGGCTTGGTATAATTGTAAATTGTCCCTAGTGTGTGTAGGAGAGTGTTAGTGTGCGGGGGTCGCTGGTCGGCGTGGACCCAGTGGGCTAAAGGGTCTGTTTCCGTGCTGTATCACTAAACTAAACAATCTTGAGACCCTTCTTCATTAAAATATTAATGTTGTGCCAATGGTTTGAAACATTTTGAAGCTTGATATATTTAATTTAATTTATAAGATGCAGCATAGAAACAGGCCCATCGGCCCACTGAGTTCACACCAACCATCGATTATGGTTTCAAATTAGTTCTGTGTTATTCCACTTCATTGTCCACTCCCTCCACACTAGGCGGCAAACAACCTAGAAATCCACACGGCTTTGGGATGTGGGATCCTGGTGGTCACAGGGAGATGGTGCAAATTTCACACAGACAGCACCAGAGGTCGGGATTGAACCCGGGTCCCTGGTGCTGTGATGATAGAGTTGCTGCCTTACATAGAAAATAGATAGCAGGAGTAGGCCATTCGGCACTTCAAGCCTGCACCACCATTCAATATGATCAGCCATGATCATATTGGGGCATATGATCAGCCACATTGGGGAGCAATTTACACAGGCCCATTAACCTAAAAACTGGCACGTTTTGGGGATGTCGGAGAAAATCGGAGCGCCTGGAGAAAACCCACATGGTCACGAGTAGAATGTGCAAATTCCACACACACAGCAGCTGAGGTCTGGATCGAACCCGGTGCTGTGTGGCAGCAGCTCTACCAATTGCACCACTGTGCCTCAATTCTTCCAGCATTTTGAATAGGGTCTGAAGAATGGTCCCGGCCTGAAATGCCGTCTGTCCATTCTCTCCACAGATGCTGCCTGATCCGCTGAATTCCTCCAGCACTTTGTGTTTTTGCTCAAGGTTCCAGCATCTGCAGTTCCTTGTGTCTTCCAGCATTTTCTGATTTTGCTTCAAAGTTCACCGACATGTTTTCATGACGTCTGTGCATCACCTTCCCACAAGGCACAAATCCGTACCACAGCAGAGGTTACGAAAGAGCCTCAGCGTTTATGAATGCTTAAATTAGAAGGCTTATTTTACAAACTAATTATATAATTCCCAGATGAGGAGTATAAATAGGTGTTGGATTTTAGGTTTTTCTATTATTGCTGAGAAAACACCCAGAAACCTACTTAAGTGTACAGATAAAAATGTGTTCCCAATGTATTTTACAATCCATCAACTCCATTGACACCTCACGCTACCTCTGCAAGGCCAGCAGCACAATCAAGGATGGGTCGCACCCCATCCACTCCGTCTCCTCCCCTCTCCCACCCGGCAAAATATATAGAAGTGTGAATACGCACACCTCCAGATTCAGCGACAGTTTCTTCCCAGCTGTTATCAGGCAACTGAACCATCCTATCAACAACCAGAGAGTGGTCCTCAGCTCCCATCTATCTCACTAGACCTTCAAGCCATCTTTAATTGGTCTCTGCTGGACTTTATCTTGCAGTAAACTTTATATCCTTTATCCTGCATCTGTACACTGTGGACGGCTTGATTGGAACGGTGTACATTCTTTTCGCTGACCAGATAGCACACAACAAAAAGCTTCCCATCTTCCCAGCTGGTATCAGGCTAATGATGAAGATGTGAAGATGAAAAATAAATTGGATGCATCCCAACAACGCTGCTTGAGGAAGATCCTGAAGACTAGCTACAGAAACCTCATCACAAACGAGGAGATCTGCCGGGAAACTGCAACTAAGCCTCTCAGCCAGGACATAGAGGTACGCAGGATGGCATTTGCAGGACACGTGCTCAGAATGTCACCAGAACGTGCACCTAATGCCCCTGCCCCACTTAGGAAACCTGAACGGAAACCTCTGGAGACCTTGCACCCCACCCAAGGTTTCCGTGCGGTTCCCGGAGGTTGCAGGTGGTTGCAGGTAGTGGAAGCAGGTAGGGAGACTGACAAAAACCTCTGGGAACCTCCGGGAACCACACGGAAACCTTGGGTGCGGCGCAAAGTCTCCAGAGGTTTCCGTTCAGGTTTCCTAAGTGGGACAGGGGCATAAGATAGCAATGACACGGCAACCTGACGGAAGAAGGGAAAGAGGGCGACCAAGACTCACATGGCGGGAACATTCCAGAAGGATTTGGAAGCCCGGGACAAGGGTGGAAGACGTTGCACATAACCGAACAGAATGGCGAAAGCTTGCTGCCCAATGAACTCAACAGTGTGGGAGGAATTAAGTCTAAGTAAGTAAGAACCATCCTACCAGCAACCAGGGAGCAATCTTGAGCTACTATCTAATGAGCGTATCCCATTGATGGTTATGCCAAGCTTATAGTCTTTCTCTCCAAACACTCTTTTCCTCAGATGGGCAACCTCAGTAGACGTGGCAATGATAAACCAATACCAAAGGACCATGCCGTATATTAAAGGCCATGGTAAATTTCATCATCAATGTCTGACGTCACTGAGGGTTGGATTGAAAGATATGGGAAGTGACCAACAACTTCAAGGTCATATCTCGGACCTTTATAGTCAGCGAACAGCATTCTGCAGCAGGACAGATTGATCATTGACACGTGTCAAGTTGTCCTGCAACTTTAGGCTGTGCACGCCATAGGCGAGAAGAAGAAGACTCCAGCATTTTGTGTCTACCTGTGATTTAAACCAGCATCTGCAGTTTCTTTCCTACATACACTGTTCATTTCTACGGTCTTATTGTCTCTTTTTCATTTGGCGCATAGCTTTTCAACATCTTGTCAGTCAAGGGTTGGCTGCAAAAACAGGACCAGATTGTGTGCAGTGGGGTGGATCAAGCTCACACATGTCGATCTATAAAGGGTCATCCTTCTGTGCTTGAAATACTGTCATTGAGCTGTTTGGGGCGTAAACAGTTAATGGCAACCATTGATGTACAGAGGGATCTTGGGGCCGTGACTGGGCTGTAGAATCCGCACATCACGACTATCAGTAATTTACTGGACAACTTATTTTTTTTCTTCTTTCATCTCCTTGTTTTCTTTCTTTCTTTACATGCTTCCTTCCTATCTCTTTGAGCTTTTAGGTTTAGTTTAGAGAGAGCGCAGAAACAGGCCCTTCGGCCCACCGAGTCTGTGCCGACCAGCGATCCCTGCACATTAACGCTATCCTAAACACACTAGGGACAATTTACAATTTCTACCGAGTCAATTCACCAACAAACCTGCACGTCTTTGGAGTGTGGGCGGAAACCGGAGCACCCAGGGAAAACCCACGCAGGTCACGGGGGGAACATACAAACTCCGTACAAGATCGAACCCTGGTCACTGGCGCTGTAAGGCAGCATCTCTACCGCTGCTTCACCATGCTGCCCTTTTAGCTTAGTTTTAGTTTAGGTCATAAGGTCATAAGGAATAGGATTAGAATTAGTCCCATTAGGTCTACTCCGCCATTCAATCATGACTGATCTATCTCTCCCTCCTAACCCCATTCACCTGCCTTCTCCCCATAACCTCTGACACTTGTTTAGTTTAGAGGTTTGGCCCTTAACTCCAAGAAGACCAAGGAGCTCATTGTAGACTTCAGGAAGTCCAGAGGCGGCACGCACACCCCCATCCACATTAACGGGACGGAGGTGGAACGTGTTTCTAGCTTCAGGTTCCTGGGAGTCAACATCTCCGATGACCTCTCTTGGACCCACAATACCTCTACTCTGATCAAGAAGGCTCATCAGCGTCTCTTCTTCCTGAGGAGACTGAAGAAGGTCCATCTGTCTCCTCAGATCCTGGTGAACTTCTACCGCTGCACCATCGAGAGCATCCTTACCAACTGCATCACAGTATGGTATGGCAACTGCTCTGTCTCCGACCAGAAGGCAATGCAGAGGGTGGTGAAAATTGCCCAACGCATCACCGGTTCCTCGCACCCCTCCATTGAGTCTGTCCAAAGCAAGCGCTGTCTGCGGAGGGCGCTCAGCATCGCCAAGGACTGCTCTCACCCCAACCATGGACTGTTTACCCTCCTACCATCCGGGAGGCGCTACAGGTCTCTGCGTTGCCGAACCAGCAGGCCGAGGAACAGCTTCTTTCCGGCGGCTGTCACTCTACTCAATAACGTACCTCGGTGACTGCCAATCACCACCACCCCCCCGGACACTTATTATTATTTATTCAAATCGTTTGCTATGTCGCTCTTCAAGGGAGATGCTAAATGCATTTTGTTGTCTCTGTACTGTACCCTGACAATGACAATTAAAATTGAATCTGAATCTGAATCTGAATCTTAGAGATACAGCATGGAAACAAGGCCATTGAGCCCAAGCCGATCACCGATCACCAAACTAGTTCTATATTATCCCACTCTCAGTCACAAGGAGAACATGCAAACTCCACAGACAGAGCCCAGGGTCCGCTTTGAACCCAGATCTCTGGCGCTATGCAGCAGTGGCTCTGCTTGCATGACTTGGACTTGGACCCCAAGATCCCTCTGTACATCAATGCTTGCCATGAACTGTATACTCTCCCCTTATGTTTGACCTCCATAGGCTACAAGACGTGTATTCATGAAAGGAGTAACGTAAATGTGTGTCTGTCTATTGATAATTCTGGCGGAGGGTGGAATACATCATAAGATCACAGATCATAAGAGATAGGAGTAGAATTAGGCCATTTGGCCCACCAAGTCTACTTCGTCATTCAATCATGGCTGATCTATCTCTCCCTAACCTCATTCTCCTGCCTTCTATATATATTAAATAAATGTGAACTATAAGAAAAAACAGTCACAGCGTTTTACATATACACGCATGAGTAGCCTAGCTTCCTGATTAGTTTCACCTATATATATATATATATGTTGATTGTTGAATGTTTGACAGCGAGTCTGATTTGCATGTTTCCATCACCGTCTCTCACACGTACATCGGTAATTTTGTTATTTTCTCAGATTGCAGCGGCTTCCTTACTTATATACATTTCAACAAATATGTTGTACTTGCTATTTGCGAGGATTGATAAGCTTATCAATCTTCGTCAATAGCAGTACAACCCGTTTGGTTCGCGCAGGTATCATTACAGGAATAGGAGAAGATATTTAAAATGGCTTCATTTCCCATGAAGAGTCACGAGGTGAATTAACTGGAAAGCCTCCTCCTCTGCCCTCTCCGTGATTGCCCCAGTCTAATTTGAAGGCAACCTAATGAAATGTGGATCAGTATCAACATCAGCAAGAGATCTGATGAAATGTGTCCCCTTATTTTAATAAATTGCCTGTAATTACTATTCTCTATATATAACCTCGACAGAACAGCCACAAAAACAGATATTCCGACACCAGTGGGTAACACATTAATTAAATGTTTTTTTTTTCTCTCCTGTTGCTAAGGACCTAACAATTAGCATTGAAAATGATTGCAGTCAAACTGACCTCTCTTTCCTTTCTTGAAAACACTCCAGTATTTATCTCACAGCTTCCCATAGTGTTTGGCTTCATTATTTTTCCACTCAGGTTATTGTTACATCAGCTATCAAGCCATTCCGAATGTAATATTTAAGTCAGACTGCTTTAATTACCAGTTACGTGTGTGTAATGTTAAAAATGAAATGTTAAGTCTGTTTGCTGTTCCAACGAAAACTTAATCATAGCCTCAGAATAAAAGGACCTACCATTAGAATGGAGACGAGGAGGCATCACTTCAGCCAGAGGGTGGTGAATCTTTGGAATTCATTGACACAGATGGCGGTGGAGGCCAAGTCATATATTTTTAAAAGAGATTGAGAGGTTTTTGAATAGTAAGGGTGCATGGGGTTATGGGGAGAAGGCTTGGATAGAGTGGGTGTGGAGGGTGTTTCCACTAATGAAAGAGTCTGGGACATTCTTTTAAGAAGGAGATGAGGAGAATTTATTTTTTAGTGTGAGGGTGGTGAATCTGTGGAATCCTTTGCCACAGAAGGCTGTAGAGGCCGTCAATGGATAGTCTTAAGGCAGAATTAGATAGATTCTTGATTAGTACAGATGTCAAGGGTTATGGGGAGAAGGCAGGAGAATGGGGTTGGGAGGGAGAGATAGATCAGCCATGATTGAATTGTGGAGTAGACTTGATTGGCCAAATGGCCTAATTCTACCCCTATCACATGACCCTATGAAGAGATTGGCAGGTTCTTGGTTAGTAATGCCCCATGTCCCACTGAGGAAACCTGAACGGAAACCTCTGGAGACTTTGCGCCCCACTTTCCGTGCAGTTCCCAGAGGTTCCCAGAGATTTCTGTCAGTCTCCCAACTTGCTTCCACTACCTGCTTCCACTACCTGCAACCTCCGGGAACCGCACGGAAACCTTGGGTGGGGCCCAAAGTCTCCAGTGGTTTCTGTTCAGGTTTCCTAAGTGGGACAGGGGCATTCGGGTGTCAGGGGTTCTGGGGAGAAGGCGGGGGAATGGGGCTGAAAAGGTTGTATACAAGAAGCATGCAAGACGGATGACACGTGAGTAAAAGGAACGTGGACAACAGACCCCTAGCAGGTCCAGACTTGGAACGTCACCTGGTCATGCTCCTCAAGTGATGCTGCCTGACCCGCTGAGTTACTCCAGCACTTCGTGTCTTTTTTTTTGTAATCCTGTAATTCCTTATTTCTATATTGAGGAGCAAATTTGCTTTGAAAAATGCAGCGATGTGAAAAACTCATTAATTATCTTTTATAGACTAAAGTAGCAAAAGCACCAGGATCAAAGGAGGGAAGTAGTTTCTGAAATGTATTTAGGAGAACTACATTGATCAGTACCAGCATCTACTGGTGCGGCACGGTGGCATAGCGGTAGAGCTACTGCCTTACAGCGCCAGAGACCCAGGTTCGATTCTGACTTCAGGTGCTGTATGAATGAAGTTTACATGTTCTCCCCATGACATGCGTGGGTTCTCTCCGGGATCTATGGTTCCCTCCCACACACCAAAGACGTACAGGCTTGTAGGTTGATTGGCTTGGTGTAAATGTTAAATTGTCCCTATAGTGTGTAGGATAGTGTTAGTGTGCGGGGATCGCTGGTCGGTGCGGACTTGGTGGGCTGAAGGGTCTGTTTCTGCACTATATCTCTAAACTAAATTAAAAATAGCACAATTCCTGCCTCATAAAGACGGCGGTGGCATTTCTAGACTTGGTTACGGAATGGGGAACAAGTCTAGTCAAGTGAAGCAAGTGCCATTGGGGGGGACCGTCTAGGGAGCAGCAATGATAGTAGAATAAGGTGTAGAATGTGGATTGCTCCAAAGTTTAAAAATATATACTTTATTTGATAAAGGCCAATTTCAATTAAAAAAGGCCCAAGAAACTTGGAGTCGATGTTTGGCAGGCAAAATTGTAATTGAATTGTCTGTAAGGTGGAACTGTTCCAGCTATATTCTGGGTCCATTCCAAAGAGGTTGGTAGGTTAAAGCCAAGAAGCAAACTAAAGTAAAATAGAGCAAAACAACACACTGTAGGACAGACATCAATTTGCTGATAAAATGTGTAAGAAGATGCTGGTTTAAACGGAAGATGGACACAAAAAGCTGACCCAAAGTCTCGACCCAAAACATCACCGATTCCTTCTCTCCAGAGGTGCTGCCTGTCCCAATGAGTTACTCCAGATTTTTGTGTCTATCATCCCAGTTTGCTGACATGTGGAAATTAGGCTGAATACAGAAAGTTCAGAGAGAAAGTATAAACTGATAGGTGTAGAGACATAAAGCATGGGAAAAGGCCCTTCGTCCCAACTTCTCCATGCTGACCATGATGTCCCATTTCTGCCAGTCCCACCTCCCACTGTTTGGCCCATCTCACTCTAAACCTTTCCTATCCATTTGCCCGTCCAAATGTCCTTTAAATGTTATTATAGTATACGGTGTTATATATATATATATAAATTATATATATTAAATGTTATATATATACGGTGTTCTGGCGGCGGTGGCCTGAGTCCGGGGTTCGGCCGCGGGCCAGCAGCTGCTTCTGCAGAACTGGTGGGCGGCAGCTTCAACCACCCCGGGCCGCGGTGTTTGAGCCGCGGGACTGTTCTTAACATCGCCCGGGGGGGGGGCATCGCCCCAGCGCAGAGGGAGAAGAGGAGGGAAGAGACTGCGACCAAAGACTTTTGCCTCCATCACAGTGAGGAGATGCTGGGTGGACTCACTGTGGTGGATGTTAATGTGTGTTTATTGTTGTTTTATTGTATGGTATTATATGTATGACTGCTGCAATTTCGTTCAGATTTCTGAATGACAATAAAAGGCTATCTATCTATCTATCTATCTATCTATCTATCTAGTAGCTGCCTCAGCTACCTGCTCTGGCAGCTCATTCACATCCCCACCACCCTCTTTGTGAAAAAGTTGCACCTCAGCTTCCTATTGAATATTTCCCCTCTCACCTTAATCCAATATTCTCTAGTTTGCGATTCCCCTCCTCTGGGTAAAAGACTCTCAGACTTCGCCCTATCTTTTCCCCTCATGATTTTATTCGTACACTTCTATAAAATCACTCCTCAGCATCCTGCCCTCCAAGGAATAAAGTCCTAGTCTGTCCACCCTCTCCCCATAGCCCAGGCCCTTCAGTCCTGGCGACATCCTCATGGGTCCTCTCTTTACAGCTTAATCACATCCTTCGCATTGCAGGGTGACCAAAACTAAACAGAATACTCCAAATGTGTAGGAAAGAACTACAGATGCCGGTTTACACCCGAAGACAGACATAAAATGCTGGAGTAACTCAAAGATTGTGTTGTCCATTAGCCTGATGGGAGCTGTCCTTGAAGCTGGTCGTTACAGTTTTCAGACCCCTGTGGCAGGAGTGAAATGAGAGTGATGTTGAACAATGAAAGTTGTTGTGGGTCCTTGATCATGCTGACTGCATTTTGGAGGCAGCGCCCCCTATAGGAAGCTTCTTCCATGGTGGGTTGGGCAGTAATATTCCTTTCCTCAACCCACAAATGCACAGTCACCATACTTTGGCACCGCTTGCAAAGACAAAGAAACAGTCCAAAGTCCTAGTTGCTGTCCACATGTTACTAGAGCTACATAGAAACATAGAAACATAGAAATTAGGTGCAGGAGTAGGCCATTCGGCCCTTCGAGCCTGCACCGCCATTCAATATGATCATGGCTGATCATCCAACTCAGTATCCCGTACCTGCCTTCTCTCCATACCCTCTGATCCCCTTAGCCACAAGTGCCACATCTAACGCCCTCTTAAATATAGCCAATGAACTGGCCTCGACTACCCTCTGCGGCAGAGAGTTCCAGAGATTCACCACTCTCTGTGTGAAAAAAGTTCTTCTCATCTCAGTTTTAAAGGATTTCCCCCTTATCCTTAAGCTGTGACCCCTTGTCCTGGACTTCCCCAACATCGGGAGCAATCTTCCTGCATCTGGCCTGTCCAACCCCTTAAGAATTTTGTAAGTTTCTATAAGATCCCCTCTCAATCTCCTAAATTCTAGAGAGTATAAACCAAGTCTATCCAGTCTTTCTTCATAAGACAGTCCTGACATCCCAGTCTGTGTACTGGAGGCACTCCCAAATCAGATAAGCCCCAGGTTGCTGGAGGTCCGATGTCCATCTCCTCGCCCGAAACGCCTCTTTATCCTGGAGGGCACCTCCTGCAGCCGATCTCGAAGGCGCTGGAGGCATTACCACGGTTCATCCTCCACGCAACCGTCACGGCAAATTAGTGATCCATCCAGCTGCACAGTTAGTAGATGGCAGGTCCTCCATCAGTTGGTCGACACAAAAAGCTGGAGTAACTCAGCAGGGACAGGCAGCATCTCTGGAGAGAAGGAATGGGTGATGTTTCGGGTCAGTTTGCTGACATGTGGAAATTAGGCTGAATAGAGAAAGTTCAGAGAGAACTGAGAGTTTCGGAATGAGAGTCTTGGGGAAAAGGAAATTGAGAGACATAGAAGATGATGTAGAGAGATAAAGAACAATGAATGAAATATATGCAAACAAGTAATGATGATAAAGGAAACAGGCCATTGTTAGCTGTTCTTTGGGTGAAAATGAGAAGCTGGTGTCACTTGGGTGGGGGAGGGATAGAGAGAGAGGGAATGCCGGGATGACTTGGTTAGAGAAATCAATATTCATACCACTGGGCTGTAAGCTGCCCAAGCAAAATATGAGATGCTGTTCCTCCAATTTACGTTGAGCCTCATGCTGACAATGGAGGAGACGAAGGACAGAAAGGTCAGAGTGGGAATGGGAAGGAGAATTAAATTTTAGCAACCGGGAGGTGTTCAGCGAATCGATTGCCCAGTCTGCGTTTGGTCTTGCCGATGTGTAAGAGTCCACATCTTGAACAACGGATACCAAAGAATAGGTTGAAGGTGGTGCAAGTGCACCTCTGCTTGAAAGGACTGGTGGGGTCCCTATATTCCTTTACATCAGGTGGACGTATCTCCTGTGATTATCAGCAACACTGCAACATTTCTCCATTAGCTCATCTGTTATTGTATCAAAGGCAAGATAGCCTCACGGGTTTAATGTGGATCTCGCAGCTTCAGGCCGCATGCTTGACAGATTTGTTAATTAACAAGACTTTGTTCCCCAACTGACCTAAAATAGCATTTCATCACCAGGCTTTTTCACAAATCAGCAATGCTGTCGAGTCCATGGCAATGTATTCATTCTATGTTGACCAGCCTCACAACTTTGGGAAACTAATCCTCATGATAAATTGCCAGCTGGAAATTCCAATCACTTAATCTAGGGTTGCACAAGCTGAAACGCAACCTTGCTCGTTCGACAATAACATCTTGTTCTGAGGTATACAGCAACGCAGCCCATCAAAGCAGTAGGAAATGTTAAGTCACAAGTTAACATCCTCCATGAGTAAACTTTCCTCACTTCAACTTGGCCAAATGTAATTAGACCTCCCTCAAAGCCATCCACATTATCACAGGTGACGTCTACAACAGACACAAAGCAATATCCTATTGTACATTGCATTCATAATTCTAGTTAGGTGTGTTCCCATAAGAGGGGGAGGGGAAATGAGAGGAGGGGGGCGAGGTGGAGGAGAAACAGGGAGGGAAGGGAGGACGGAAGGGCAGGAGCAAAAGCTTGAAAGCTTAAGAATGTGTGAACTAAAGCAGTCCAGAAAATCCATCCACTCTCTCCTCTCCCCTATTACATAGCATCTTGCAATACGCAAAATGCTGGAGTAAGTCAGCGGATCAGGCAGCATCTCTGGAATGGGTGACGTTTCAGGTCGAGACCCTTCCTCAGACAGTAAACCAGCATCTGTGGTTCCTTCCCACACATTTGGAATACAGGTAGTTCTGCTACAACTCATGTTTTCACAATACAGGGTACTAATTGGCTGCAATGCAATGGATGAAGTAGGGAACACAGCTTGCATTACACAGGTTGGGAACGAGCCAACCACTTTGAATTTACTTTGTGAATTGGCAAGCAGAGTGAAAAAAGCTGTCTTGGGGAAAAAAAACCCCACTGAGAAAAAAATGTTTCCACGTAAACTCCCCACAGTAATCAGACATCGTCAACTCATAAGAACAGATGCTGTTAGATTCACCACGATGCCCATTGAAATTGACAACCTGTTGCTTCTATCCACATTTGTCCAATGATGCTCTATTAAACAATGCCTTTAGTATTTCTAGCTTGCAGCAATAAAGCATTTCCCTGTACCTAGGTACACGTGACAATAAAGTATCATTATCACCATCACCACAAATGAACTTATAGCTATTTTTAGTAATTCAGAAACTGTATTTTGGTCTGTATTATGTTTACATATTCTGTTGTGCTGCAACAAGCAAGAATGTCATTATCCTATCTGGGACACAAGACAATAAAACTCCCTCGTCTTGTCTTGAACTCTCTTCGGCCCCCTAACACCCATTTTCCCCATTGACACAATAACGTTATTCTTTAACGGCCCTTCTTCGTGTCCCGAAACGTCACCCATTCCTTCTCACCAGAGATATTCCAGCATCTGCAGTTCCTTCCTACACAAAAGGAATCACTCTGCCCAGTCTTTTCCCACGGCTTTCTCTGCATCAATGTAATGGCACTTTTGATTTTTGACCTATCTTTGTAGAAATATCAATACTTATTTATTAATCTTCAGCTCTGTGACCGATACCTGGAGAAAGATTGCATTGCCGTTTCCATGAATGAGAATCTGCTTCCTATTAAAAGTTCCAATTGGGTCGAATAGAAAATGCCCATCAATGCCACCCATTCAATATTTACTGATTTGATGGGAACTTTCAAAATTCGACGCAGGGATGATAATGATAGGAGTGTGAATTACAATTACAGTTGAAAAGACTTTAATTTCTAGGTCATTACCCCAGAATTGGTGAAACAGGCAACTTTGCAGCAAATGCTCTCAGTAAAAAAGGGGGAAATTATGATCTAGCTTTTGAAAGATGTAAATTGGGAATTTTTGGGAGAAAAAGGCCAATGCATAAAATATTTTCAAAGGTGTCATTACCTCGGATGCTCAGCAGATTGTCATTTTAATTTTTGAAATTCAAATTAAATTGTCTGATTAAAGGAGATACTTCAGTGACAATACCATTTGCCAGAAATACGATTGATTGATTGCACATAGAACAGCAATGAGTGCATGAACGACACTTCACCCACAAATTCAAGAGATTGCACCAATTTTTTATTCGAAACAATGTCCGCAATGAAATTGCCTTTGGCACTTTAACAAGCTATTCATTTTTCCACTGAAAATAATCTCCGGATGAGATTTGTGCAGCTAATGATGTCATCACAATGCATTGTTTCCATTTTCAACATTAGTGGCGTAAATTGGGCCTCTTTAGTTGGAGACACGGCACGGAAAAAGACCCGGGGTCCATCCTGACTACTGCTGCTGTCTATATGGAGTTTGCATGTTCTCCCCGTGACCCGTGTGAGTTTTCCCCGGGTGCTCCGGCTTCCTCCCGCACTGCAAAGACGTGCAGGTTTGTAGATTGGTCGGCTTCGGTAAAGATTGAAAATGGTCCCTAGTTTGTAGGATAGCGCTAGTATGTGGGGATCGCTAGTCGCGCAGAAGGGCTCGATGGGCAGAGCGGTCTGTTTCCGCGCTGTTTCTTTAAACTAAACTAAACTAAACTAAAAAGTCGATCTCTGCCCTGCATCCTTATTTGCTGCTCATCATTGCTGTCTGTACGGGGTTTGCACGTTCTCCCCGTGACCTGCGTGAGTTTTCTCCGAGACCTTCGGTTTCCTCCCACACTCCAAAGACGTACAGGTTTGTAGGTTAATTGGCTTGGTAAATGTAAAACTTGTCCCTAGTGGGTGTAGGATAGTGTTAATGTGCGGGGTTCGCTGGTCGGCACGGGCCTGGTGGGCCGAAGGGCCTGTTTCCACCCTGTATCTCTAAACTAAAAACTAAGAAAGGTCACTGCACTGTCGAAGGGCCGACTGGACTTATTTCTATTGCTCCTTGCTATGGATTTACCACTGTGACCAGACACCACGGATGGGAAAGGTGAAGAGGGATATGGGCCAAACGCGGGCTTGTGGGACTGATACGGGCAAGTTGCATGCTGTACGGCCCCGTGACTCCATGATGCTATGACCATCCTATTCACCACTTCCTTACTGCACAAAATCTCCTGCCTCACGTCAATGGCACAGATTTTCACCTCTCAGTGTCGCTGAGTGAATCACAGAGTTCTCTCCCTTCCCCCCTGCAGCCTCTATGTTCACGCTGGCTGGCATAATGTGTGTTGCTACTATCTGTTTTCTGGCACTTGTCCTGCCCACATATGCTTGATGCATGGCAAAATACATCCAAATGACTTAAATTGTTCTGTGTGCCTTGTAAAAGAGTGTAGGATCCATTTTACTAAAAAACTCCAGAGAGAAAGCATCCCGGCATTTTTTTTTTAAAAGGTGATATTAACAATAAGGGCAGCATGGTGGCATAGCGGTAGAGTTGCTGCCTTATAGCGCCAGAGACCCAGGTACGATCCTGACTACGGGTGCTGTCTGTACGGAGTCTGCACGTTCTCACCGTGACCTGCGTGGGTTTTCTCCAGGATCTCCCGTTTCCTCCCACATTCCAAAGGCCGACAGGGTTGTAGGTTAATTGGCTTGGTATAATTGTCCGTAGTGTGAGTAGGATAGTGTAAGCGTGCGGGGATCGCTGGTCGGCGCGGACTTGGTGGGCCGAAGGGCCTGTTTCTGCGCTGTATCTCTAATTTAGACTAAACTAAACTAAATTAATCTCCTCATTTTATACTTGGGATAATCTTAAAAGCATTAGCACATTATAGGAACAAATTGGGAGGCCATGCAGAGTTGGCGTTTGAAGTTACGGGCGATTTGTTAAAACTGGTGTGCACCAGGAGACCAGTCAAAGCTGAGTGCAACTTTGATCCAGCTTTTATATTCTCAGCTGACAAGATTACACGGAATGTGTTGGAAGGAACTGTAAATGCTGGTTTAAATCAAAGATAGACACAAAATGCTGGAGTAACTCAGCGAGACAGGCAGCATCTCTGATGAGAAGGAATGGGTGACGTTTCGGGTCGAGACCCTTCTTCAGACTATTAAAAACATTTGATTCGAGACTCTTGACATTACCAAAAGATGCCTCGTGTCCAATTTCAAGTCGCCAAGATTTATTTCCATTCATCAAGCGTGAATTCCTTTGTGCCTGTCTGTAATTACTGTAGTCATATTCTCATTTCCTCCTCAGTAATTTTATTCTCAAACCCCTGTCAGCACAGCAATGGCCATGGCAGCACCTTCTCTTTAGACTATAGACTTTAGAGACACATAGACAAGTCCTTCAGCCCACAGAGTCCATGCCGACCAGCGATCACCCCGTACACTAACCTACACACACCAGGGACAATGTTACAACTTACCCAAGCCAATTGAACTACAAACCTGTGCGGCTTTGGTGCGTGGGCGGAAGCCGGAGCACCCGGACTAAACCCACGCAGGGAGAACGTACAAACTCCGTACCGAGAGTACCCACGGTCAGGATTGAACCCGGGTCCCTGACGCTGTAATGCCCCTGTCCCACTTAGGAAACTTGAACGGAAACCTCTGAAGACTTTGCGCCCCACCCAAGGTTTCCGTGCGGTTCCCGGAGGTTGCAGGTGGTTGCCGGAGGTTGCAGGTAGTGGAAGCAGGTAGGGAGACTGACAAAAACCTCCGGGAACCGCACGGAAACCTTGGGTGGGGCGCAAAGTCTCCAGAGGTCGCCATTCGGGTTTCCTAAGTGGGACAGGGGCATAAGGCAACAAGTCTACCGTTCTTCTTCTTGTGCTCTGTGCAAGCTCAATAACTTCTCGTTCGATTCCTCCTGCTTTCTACAAATCGCAAATGTGGCTGTGGGCACTCACATGGAGTCCAGCTACGACCGTCGTTCCGTCGGCTCCATGGAAGAGTCCTTGTTCCAAACCTGCACACGCACCCGACTCCAACTCTTTTCCCTGCTACAGGCTCTCCCACCAGTTACTTACCAGCCTCTGACTCCGTACTCTTCAATCCTCTTTACCCGTCCATCTCCATCCCCCTTTTCCCACTGTTTAGCAGGAATCTGAGGGGGGATCTTTTTCACACAAAGGGTGATGGGTGTATGGAACAAGCTACCAGAGGAGGTAGTTGAGGCAGGGACTATCCCAACATATAAGGAGCAGTTAGACAGGTACATGGATAGGACAGGTTTGGAGGGATATGGACCAAACGTAGGCGGGTGGGACTAGTGTAGCTGGGACATGTTGGCCGGTGTAGGCAAGTTGGGCCGAAGGGCCTGTTTCCACACTGGATCACTCTATGACTCTATGACCCAAGATGCCTCCTCACCTCTCCATCTATCAACTACCAACCTCTCCTCCCTCTCACTTCTATTTACTGGCTATCTTCCCTCTGCACTCTCTTTCCTGATGCATGGTTTAGTGTAGTTTAGTTTAGAGATACAGCGCAGAAACAAGCCCTTCGGCCCACCGAGTCTGCGCCGACCAGCGATCCCCGGAAACTTACACTATCCCACACACACACTAGGGACAACTTACAATTACACCAAGCCAATTAACCTACAAACCTGTACGTCTCTGGAGTGTGAGAGGAACCCGGGAAATCCTGGAGAAAATCCATGGAGGTCAAGGGGAGATGGTACAGAAAAGCACCTGTAGTCAGGATCGAACCCGGGTCTCCGGCGCTGTAAGGCAGCAACTCTGCCGCTGCGCCACCGTGCCGCCCTTGTCCCACGGTCTTGACCCGAAACATTGATCATCTCTTTGCCTCCACAGATGCTGCTTGTAACCACTTGAGTTCCTCTACCGGTTTATTTTGTGCTGCATTGCTGGAGAACATCAGTCCCACATACTCCACTTGCTTCAGTTGCCAGCCTGGTGTTTTGCTGGTGCCACATCTCAATCAGATAATGATTAATTTTTTTTTTTTGGAACCGTTGTTCATAATTCATGCCTCGCAGTTAATTCCTTCTTGCATTCCATTTCCCTTTTCATTAACATAATAACTGACTGAAATGGAGCTGTGCTGAAATCCCATTTAGAAATCACTAGCGTCGGCGAAGATAAGGTTTCTCAATCTTCCTTCTTTCTCATCGTCTGAATAGTTGAATTATCTGCGCAGCGTGAATATGCTTAAATGATACTCAAAGGAAAAAAAAAACACAACGCATCTTCGCTGCTGCTGGCAAAGATGATTTGCATCAGGGCAAAGCTGCAAGACAGATGAAAATAAAGATTAAAAACAGAATGCACATTTTCCTGTCGAGAATTGCACCACAATCTGGCGAAGATTCTGCGTGACACCCGTTTGGCTTTTTGGAGCCTCAGATCCAGTGTGTACTGTAGACACAAAAAGCTGGAGTAACTCAGCGGGGCTGGCAACATCTCTGGGGAAAAGGAATGGGTGACGTTTCGGGTCGAGACCCTTCTTCAGGCTGAGAGTCAGAGGAAAGGGGGAACGAGAGAGATAGGCGGTGATGTAGAGAGAGATAGACTGCAGACCAAATGAATGAAAGATGTGCAAAAAAATTAACAATGATCTAGCAAAGGTGGAGCCCACACTGGTCCATTGTTGGCTGTGGGTCAGGAGAGAATGAATTACACAGTGAAACTCAGCGGGACGACAGTAAAGCCAGTAGGACAACTAGGGTGGGAGAGGGACGGAGAGAGAGGGAATGCTAGTGCTAACTTGAAGTTAGTGAAATCAATGTTCATACCGTTGGGATGGAAGATGCCCAAGGGAAATATGAGGTGCTGTTCCTCTAATTTGCACTTGGCCTCACTCTTACAATGGGGGAGGCCCAGGACAGAAAGGTCAGTGTGGGAATGGGAAAGGGAGCTAAAATGTTGGGCAACAGGGAGATCATGAAGGCCAGGACGGACTGAGTGAAATAATTCAGTGAAACGATCGTCCAGTCTGCGCTTGGTCTCGCCGATATATAGGAGTGCACGCCTGGAGCAGCGGATACAGTAGATGAGGTTGGAAGGGGTGCAAGTGGACCTCTGCCTAACTGTTCAGTATGCAGATGTTTAATTGGTAGCTACTAACTTGAAAACGGAAAAACCACGTCAAATGGGTGGCACAGAGGTAGAGTTGCTGCCTTACAGCGCCAGAGACCCGGGTTTGATCCTGACCACGGTGCTGTCTGTATGGAGTTTGTACGTTCTCCTCGTGACCTGCGTGGGTTTTCTCCAAAATCTACGGTTTCCTCCCACATTCCAAAGACGTACGGGGTTGTAGGTTATTTGGCTTGGTATCAGTGTAAAATTGCCCCAAGTGTGTGTAGGACAGTGTTATTGTGCGGGGATCGCTGGTCGGTGCAGACTCGGCGGGCTGCGCAGATCAGTAATCCCCTCTCACTAAGTCTATCCTACACACATACCCTAGGGAAAATCCACAATTTTACCAAAGCCAATTAACCTACAAACCTGCACGTCTTTGGTGTGCATGAGGGAACTAGAGCAGCGGGGGAAAACCCACGCAGGCCGCGGGGGGAGAATGTACAAACTCGGTACAAACAGCACCCGTGGTCAGGATCGAACTCGGGTCTCTGGTGCTGTAAGGCAGCAACTCTACCACTGAGCCGCAGTGCTGCCCTCAATCTTAGTAGAGCTTCTCATGCAAAAGAATGTTCGCTCAGCAGTTCCACATCCCCTTCGACCTGATACGATACGATAGAACTTTATTTAACCCAGGAGGGAATACTGAATGCTCTTGAGATGAACCTGTACCTCTTTGAGCATTTAACATGACATCATTACATTTTTTATCACCAATTTGGAAATATCTCTACTTAGTGTTTTAGCGTTTGGTCGATCTGAATGACACATACCAGGAAGTTGGCCGAAGAAACTGAGATAATGCTGGGGGGATAATTCATATCAGGAAAAGTCAATTCCAGTTGAGTTTATTGTGACATCCACAAGTAATATGAGAGACAGGAACAATGAAGATTTTGCTCACAGCAGCAACACGGCCACTTAGACTCAGATGGAACACAAAATGCTAATACAGTGGAAAGAGTGCGGAAGATATTTACCAGAATGTTATCTGAAGATAGACACAAAATGCGGGTGTAACTCAGCGGGTCAGGCGGCATCTCTGGAGAAAAGGAGTAGGTGATGATGCTTCGGGTCGAGACCCTTCTTCAGACAGAGTCAGGAGAGAGGGAACTGAGAGATATGAAAAGATGCAGAGAACAAATTAACAAAAGATATTCAAGAAAGACAGATCGAAGCCAGCAAAGATGATTAAGGGGATGGTGATAACGAATAACACAAGCCAAAACTCAGCAGGAGGACAGTGAAACTAGTACGATGACTAGGATGGGGGTGGGATGGAGAGAGAGGGAATGCAAAGGTTACTTGGTTGGAGAAATCAATATTCATACTGCTGGGTTGTAAGCTGCCCAAGTGAAATATGAGGTGCCAGTTTGTGTTTGGCCTCACTCTGACAGTGGAGGAGGCAGAGGACAGAAAGGTTCGTTTTGGGAATGGGAAGGGAAGTTAAAGTGTTTGGCAAGCAGGAGGTCACATCGGCCAAGGTGGACTGAACCATATAACCATATAACCATTACCGCACGGAAACAGGCAATCTCGGCCCTACAAGTCCGTGCCGAACAAATTTTTTTTTTTCCCCTTAGTCCCACCTGCCTGCACTCATACCATAACCCTCCATTCCCTTCTCATCCATATGCCTATCCAATTTATTTTTTAATGATACCAACGAACCTGCCTCCACCACTTCCACTGGAAGCTCATTCCACACCGCTACCACTCTCTGAGTAAAGAAGTACCCCCTCATGTTACCCCTAAACTTCTGTCCCTTAATTCTGAAGTCATGTCCTCTTGTTTTGAATCTTCCCTATTCTCAAAGGGAAAAGCTTGTCCACATCAACTCTGTCTATCCCTCTCATCATTTTAAAGACCTCTATCAAGTCCCCCCTTAACCTTCTGCGCTCCAGAGAATAAAGACCTAACTTATTCAACCTATCTCTGTAACTTAGTTGTTGAAACCCAGGCAACATTCTAGTAAATCTCCTCTGTACTCTCTCTATTTTGTTGACATCCTTCCTATAATTGGGCGACCAAAATTGTACACCATACTCCAGATTTGGTCTCACCAATGCCTTGTACAATTTTAACATTACATCCCAGCGAACGAAGGTGTTCAGCGAAACGATCGCCCAGCCTGAGCTTGGTCTTGCAGTCCATACCTGGAACAGCGGTTGCAGTAGATGAGGTTGGAGGAGGTGCAAGTGAACCTCTGCCTCACCTGAAAGGGCTGTTGGGATCCCTGGACAGAGTTGGTGGGAGGAGGTCTAGGGACAGGTGTTGCATTTCCTACACAGGATGTTATCTGGGCTTATTATAGGAAGAGATTAGATAGCTGGAGCGGAGGAGGCCGAGGGGTGACCTTATTGAGGTGTACAGGAACAGGAAGGATGAGGGGGGGGGGGGGTAGGGGGTGGAGAGGATCTCATAGTGGGAAGCTAGGACCAAGGATAGTGAAAAAGCCTGGGAAGATAGGGAGTGGATTTGGAGAGAGAGTGGTGAATCTATGTTTCCACTAGTGGGAGAGTCTATTTTTAAGACCAGAGGGCACAGCCAAATCAGAATAAAAGGATGTAAACGCTTTTCAGAAGGATTTATTTAATTACGTGAGGGGGGAGATAAAAATGTCTTGTTTGGTGACATCTGGAGAGATGAGATTCCTCTTAGGTGAATCTGGTCTATGGACCTATTCATTGCCACAGACAGCTGTGGGAGAACAAAAAAACAGATTGGGTATTTTTCTGCAGAGTTTAATGTTATAATAGAGGTTGACAGATTCTTGATTAGAAAGAGTGTCAAGGGTTATGGAGAGAAGGCAGGAGAATGGAGTTGAGAGGGAAAGATAGATCAACCATGATTAAATGTCGGAGTACACTCGATAGACCGAATGGTCTACATCTGCCCCTATGACATGTTTTATGAACTTATGAAAGCCATGGATAAAATGAATGATCTTTTTCCCAGGGTTATGGGCTCTGAAACAAAGGCCACAGGCTTATGATGGGAGGGGCGATATTCAAGGGATTCCTCATGGGGCAACATTTTCACTCAGAGGGTAGTCCGTATCTGTAATGAGTTGCCAGAGGAATTGAGAGAAGTAGATATAATTATGAGTTCTCAAAGAGCTATGGATAGGGAAGGGTTTGGAGGCCTCTGGGCCAAATGCAGGCAAATGGGACCAACCCTCAATGGATATTTTTAAGGCAAAGATAGATCGATTCTTGATTAGTACAGGTGTCAGGGGTTATGGGGAGAAGGCAGGAGAATGGGGTTAAGAGGAAGTGATAGATCAGCCAAAGTTGAATGGTGGACTTGATGGGCCGAATGGCCTAATTCTGCTCCTATCATTGATGACCTTATGGCAACTTGGTCAGCATGGACAAAATGGACCAAAGGGCCTGCTTCAATGCATTACGATTCTAAAAACACAAATTATGGAAACATTAATTATAAATTTTGCATGAATTGGAGGAAATGGCTAAAAATGAATAAAAAATACTTCAGTGTAGAGCACACTTATAGAGGAAAAACAAGTCCATGATGGTGCAAGATGTGGCCCGTGATGTTCCATCGTCGAGGTGGGATGAGGTCGCACCTGCAAACCACAGTTTGTACAAAGGCTGTAATTCATACGCTGGATTTTAAAATGTCACACTTTATGCTTAATTATCTGCGGAGAACGTTACAGGTTTTGTCGGCAGTGTGGCTGATGAAACTTGCCACTTCCTTCTAGATTTATGACAGTAACATTCTGAATTTATGACCAAAGGGAGCTCGCACTTTTTAATTACATCGCAAATGGTCAGATCCATTTAACAGCGGGCTTCCAGACTTAAAAGTCAGTACAATTTGCATGCAAATCCCTTGACTGTAAAACCAGTCCTCTCTCCGAAAAGCTTCAGGCTTTGGTCCCCTGACAAACTGCGATGCAGTTCCCAACACATGATGGTGACTCAAGTCGACTTGTGTTGACAAGACACCCACCCACCCACCTGCCCTGCATTTGCAAAACCCACCTTAACCTTTATCACGAAAGGGCCGGCTATTTTTATTTAAGCGGCAGATTTGCATTCTATCAGTACACCCACACCAAAGCCATGAAAATAGACTGGAACCAGAGTAGTCACAAATTACTTTGATTCTTATTTTTCATGTGCACACAGCAGGGAAACATGGATTTGGCCTAAGAAGTGTTTATGATCCACTCAGTGCTCCTACCAACCAAAAAACTCCCGATATTAGAGGGATCATAAACCAGCAGAATAAAATTCAGATAGCATGCAATAGTCATCAGTGTGGAAGCATCACCAAGACTTGCTTTTATTTTCTGATTATGTTTAGTTTAGTTTAGAAATACAGTGCTGAAGCAGGCCCTTCAGCCCACTGAGTCCGTGCCGACCAGCGATCCCCGCACACAAGCGCTACCCGCCACTCACAGGACAATTTACAATTTTACCGAAGCCAATTAACCGACAAACCTGTTCATCTTTGGAGTGTGGGAGGGAACTGAAGCACCCGGGGAAAACATACGCATGTCACGGGGAGAACGTACAAACTCCGTACAGACCACACCCGCAGTCAGGATCGAACCAGGGCATCCGCCGCTGTAAGGCAGCAGCTCTACCGCTGTGCCATCGTTCTGCACTAAGGGCAGCAGGCACCAGAGACCCGGGTTTTATCCTGACCTCGGATGCTGACTCTGTGGAGTTTGCATGGTCTCCCTGTGACCGCGTGGGTTTCCTCTCAGTGCTCTGGTTTCATTCCACAACCGGGGTTTGCCGGCTAATTGGCCTCTGTAAATTCCCCTTTGTGTTGGCCATAGAAACAGATACCTAGAAACACAGAAAATAGGTGCAGGAATAGGCCATTCGGCCCTTCGACGCAGGACATGGCTGATCATCCAAAATAAGAACCCCATTCCTGCTTTCTCCCCATATCCCTTGATTCAGTTAGCCCAATGAGCTAAATCTAACTCTCTCTTGAAAACTTCCAATGAATTGGCCCCCACTGCCTTCTGTGGCAGAGAATTCCACAGATTCACAACTCTCCGGGTGAAAATGTTTTTCCTCATCTCAGTCCTAAATGGCCTGCCCCTTATTCTTAAACTGTGCCCCCTGGTTCTGGACTCCCCCAACATTGGGGATTTTTTTCCAGCATCCAGTCTGTCCAATCCCTTAAGAATTTTATATGTTTCTATAAGATCTCCTCTCATCCTCCTAAATTCCAGTGAATATAAGCCCAGTCGATCCATTCTTTCATCACATAGAACTAGTGTGAACGAATGATTGATCATGATCATAAGATCATGTGATAGTAGAATCAGGCCATTCAGCCCATCAAGTCTACTTTGCCATTCAATCATGGCTGATGTACCTCTCCCTCCTAAACCCATTCTCCTGCCTTCTCCATATAACCTCTGACACCCGGTGGTGGGTCTGGACTCGGAGGGCCAAAGGGCCTGCTTCCACACTATATCTCTTAGCTGAAACTAATGATTTGTGTTTTTGCAGTCTTTTTTTTTAACTTTTTAATACTGCAGAATTCATATAAAATTGATGTAAAATGTTTCTATAATTCACATCTTTACACAATTCACAGCTGAAACAGGCCTTTTGATCCACCTGTGTAGAAAGGAACTGCAGATGCTGGTTTAAATCGAAGATGGACACAACATGCTGGAATAACTCAGCGGGACAGGCATCATCTCTGGAGAGAAGGAATGGGTGACGTTTCGGGTCGAGACCCTTCTTCAGACTCAGGAAGGTTCTGGACCCGAAAAACGTCACCCATTCCTTCGCTCCAAAGACGTTGCATGTCCCGCTGAGTTACTCCAGCATTTTGTGTCTATCATTTGGCCCACCTTGTCCATGCCAACCTAGACACTGGGCTAGTCCCATTTGTCCGCAGGAGGTACTAGTTTAAAAACAATGTGTGTGAGCTTCAGGTTCAAAAATCGATCTTGAAACCAAGTGCAAAAAGAATGGCAGAGCCTGGCCTCAACCTGCTAGTGGACGTTCCATATGATGTCAGTGCCTTTAGAACGTGTCTGAGGCCAAGGGACCTTCAGCCCACCGAGTCCACACTCTGATCATCGATCACCCATTCACACTGGTTCTATGTTATCCCACTCCCTACACATCAGGGATAGCAACTAGAGGCGTGTAGATCTTATTATATATATATATCACCACACAGATTATGCATGCTACACATTCCTTATGTCAAGTCAAGTCAAGTCAAGTCACATTTATTTATATAGCACATTTAAAAAACAACTCTCGTTGGCCAAAGTACTTTACATTTGTTGTAAGAATAGCACAACAAAACAAGCTACATACATATAGACATGTAGCCCTCACTCGGAGGACGTCAGGAAAGGCTTGCGAGTATAGATACGTCTTTAGTCTTGACTTAAAGGAGTCGATGTAGGGGGCAGTTCTGATGGGAAAGGGGATGCTGTTCCACAGTCTAGGGGCTGCAACCGCAAAGGCGCGGTTTATGTAGTCCAGTCCAGATCTTCATCCCTACCCTGGACACACTGGTCCTATTTGTCAGTACATCACTCTCTCTCTCTTTAGATTTGATGCAGACTCGGGGATGAAAGCATGTCATGTTCCCTCCGCTTGTACTGCAATAATGACTATGAGTTATAACCTCTATGTGTGGGTTTGATCATTTCAACAAGGTGTTAGCCTCAGACATGCCCTTCGGCCCCACTTGCCCATACCGACCACTGATCCCAGCAATGAGTGGGTTAGCATATGTCGTGCATTTGACAGCACTGGGCCTCGACTCGCTGGAGTTTAGAAGGTTGGGAGGAGGGAGGGCTCATTAAAAACTTACACAATAATGAAAAGTATAGATAGAGTGGATGTGGAAAGGATGTTTCCACTGGTGGGAGAGTCTAGGACCAGAGGTCATAGTTTCAGAATTAAAGGGCGCTCTTTTAGAAAGGAGGTGAGGAGGAACTTCTTTAGTCAGAGGGTAGTTAATTTGTGGAACACGTTGCCACAGAGGGCCAAGTCAGTGGATTTTGTTAAGGCAGAGATAGACAAATTCTTGATTAGAAAGGGTTTCAAGGGTTAAGGGGAGAAGGCAGGAAAATGGGATTAGGAGGCAGAGATCAGCAATGATAAATGGCAGAGTAGACTCGATGGGCCGAATGGCCTAATTCTATTCCTATAGGTTGTGAACGTGAACTGGAGGCAATTTACAGAGGACAATTAATGTACAAACCCGCACGTCCTGGGGATGTGGGAGGAAATTCAAGCACCCAGAGGACATCCAACGTGGTCTCACTCACTCACTCACTCAGTCGACCCCACGACGGAAGGGGGAGGAGTTGTACAGTTTGATAGCCACAGTGAAGAAGGATCTCCTGTGGCGTTCTGTCCTGCATCTTGGTGGAACCAGTCTGTTGCTGAAGGTGCTCCTCAGGTTGACCGGTGTGTCATGGAGCGGGGTGAGCTGTGAGGAGGTTTGAGGAGCATCCTCCCCTCCGAAATCACCTCCCGTGAATCCAATTCAACCCCCAGGACGGAGCCAGCATTCCTGACGAGTTGCTGTCATGCTGTCCTTTGGTTAAAAGATGACAAAAGGCTTTTTTTTTCTTTCTGAGTTAAGCAATATGAGAAGTTTCGTCATTGTGCCAGGAGTGGCAGTGGGTCAACGAGCTGATGTGAGATTGGGTAAACGAGTAGAGACACACCAACCCGCGGAACAACTCTAATGCACTAATCTAAGGAAGAAAGAGGATCAGACCCATTGCACGATCATCGATGATGCCAACCTCCCCCCCAAAACATAGCATCTCGCAGACAGCGAGATCTGACAGTCCTGTAATCAAGCCACATGAAGACGTACAATAAACAATTATGATAGAATTACTTAAAAGCAGTGGCTGGGACCACCAGCTAATTCAATCTCTGACACAGATTTTCCATTCGTCGTTACCAAGTTTGCTTTAAAATCTCTGGTGTGCCGGGATCACAGAAGCAGAAATAAAATAATCTGTGTTTTAAACAGCCCCTTGCGAGACCTTATGATTTTTCAAGGTCTGTTACGGCGACCAATTTAAGACAGCAAAACTCCTCAGGTGGACACAAAATGCTTGTGAAACTCATTGGGTCAGGCAGCATCTTTGGAGGAGAAAGGATGGGTAACGTTTTGGGTCGGGACCTCTCTTCAGACTGAAAGTGGGAGAGGGGGTGAAGATCTGGAGGTGAGAAACGTCCAGGACCAACCTGTCCCAATTCACAGCTCTCTGGGTGAAGATTTTTTTCCTCATCACGGCACTAATTGGCCCTCCCCTTATTCTTAAACTGTGATCCCTGGTTCTGAACTCCCCCAACATCTGGAAGATTGTTCCTGCACCTAGACTGTCCAGGCTGAGGTTCACCTGCACCTCGTCCAACCTCATCTATTGCATCTGCTGCACTAGGTGTCAGCTGCTCTACATCGGTGAGACCAAGTGTAGGCTTGGCGATCGCTTCGCCCAACACCTCCGCTCGGTTCGCAATAACCAACCTGATCTCCCAGTGGCTCAGCACTTCAACTCCCCCTCCCATTCCGAATCCGACCTTTCTGTCCTGGGCCTCCTCCATGGCCAGAGTGAGTCCCACCCTAAATTGGAGGAGCAGCACCTCATATTTTGCTTGGGTAGTTTACACCCCAGCGGTATGAACATTGACTTCTCTAATTTCAGGTAGTCCCTGCTTCCTCCCTCTTTCCCCTCCCCTTCCCAGCTCTCCCACAACCCACTGTCTCCGCCTCTTCCTTTCTTCTTCCCGCCCCCCCACCAGTCTGAAGAAGGGTCTCGACCTGAAACGTTGCCTATTTCCATCGCTCCATATATATGCTGCCTCGCTGGCTGAGTTTCTCCACCATTTTTGTCTACCTTCGATATTCCATCATCTGCAGTTCCTTCTTAAACTGTTTCCTTGATCATCGCTACTTTTCTGCATATTTGACATCTTGCTCATTCATTGTTCTTTATCTCTCTACATCATCGTCTATATCTCTCGTTTCCCTTATCCCTAACCAGTCTGAAGAAGGGTCTCGACGCGAAAAACGTCACCCATTCCTTCTCTCCAGAGATGCTGCCTGTCCCGCTGAGTTACTCCAGCTCTTTGTGTCTATCTCCTTCTTCTCTCTACAGTGTAATCATATCCTTTCTAAAGTGCGTCAGCCAGAACTGTACAAGATACATCTTGTCGAGTAAAATAGCAAATTGGCCAGATTTTGCTGTCAAATTAACTGTGAATCTAATGTTGAACATCACAATTTAAGCGTAAGCAACTTAAATGCGTGTCACCTTTCGTCAAGTGGCAGCTTAATGTTTGCTTCTGAATATATAAATGTTGCTTTACTGCTGCGATTTGCTAGTTTCATAAAATTGACATCTTGCTCCTCTGCCTCATCGTAGAGAAATGTTTTGAACGATGGGAAGTTGTGATTTCCACAACTAAATAATCTGCTTTGATTAGACAGCACACAAACTAGATAGATAGATGTTTGATTTGATTAGTACAGGTGTCAGAGGTTATGGGGAGATGGCAGAAGAATGGGGTTGGGAGGGAGAGATAGATCAGCCATGATTGAATGCCGGAGTAGACTTGATGAGTAGACAATTCTACTCCTATCTCTTATGACCAGCACTTTTCACCGAGCCTTGGTTGGTACAAGTGATGCTGACGAACCTGCAGCTCAACCTAGATTCAACGACTGTCGACTGGAAGCTGGTGGTCAAGATGTCTATGTCTATAAGAAGGGGGGTCGGGAAGGGAAACGGTGAGGGAGCAAGTCAATCGATAAGCTCTCCCCTTTACCAATATGTTTAACACAATTGCCATTTAAATGCGGAAGAGACTTCTAAATAAAGGATGAACTAAAAAGATTGAATTCACTGTTTAGTTTAGAAACAGGCCCTTCAGCCCACCCAAGTCTATACTGACTATCGACCACTAATTCCCATTAATTCTATGTCATCCCACTTTCCCATCCACACCCTGCACACTAGGGGCAATTTTACAGTGAGGCTCTTGCCAATATATGATATTATTGTTTATTGGTAAAGTCAATTCCTTTCTGATGATATGACAAGTGTTCATGGTTGTCAAATAACATCTCATTCATTCCGATTGTGGATTGTTTTAGGATTATTTAAAATATATATTTTTTCTTTCTGTTCTCTTCACTGTCTTTGTTCACTCTCCCTTTCCTTTGATTTATTCATTTAACACAACACTCAGTGACACAGTTGGGTAGCACAGCTGGTAGACCTTTAGTTTGGTTTAGTTTAGTTTAGGGATACAGCGCGGAAACTGACCCGTTGGCCCACCAAGTCCGCGCCGACCAGCGATCCACACACACATTTACACTATCCTAAACACACTGGTCAAGTCAAGTCAAGTTTATTCGTCACATACACATACGAGATGTGCAGTGAAATGAAAAGTGGCAATTCACGCGGACTTTGTGCAAAGAAACAAACTACAAACAGAATGGAATAGAATCACATATTCTTTTGCATATTAATTATTGTGGTGGAAGGAAAAAGGGGAAAAAGAAATGGGGGAAAAAACAGCGATTAAAAAAAAAAACCAGTAGAGTGGTACAGTAAAGTTACAATTTACTGCTACCTCACAGTGTCACAGAACCATGTTTGATCCTGATCTCAGGTGCTGTCTGTGTAGAGTTTGCACGTTCTCCCTGTGACCGCGTTATTTTCCTTCGGGTGCTCCGGTTCCCTCAAACATCCCATAGAAGGAGCGGATTCGTAGAGTTATTGGTCTCTGTCCCTAGTGTGCAGAGAATAGATGAGAAAGTGGATTGACAGAATTAACGTGAACTAGTGGTCGGCAATCAGCGCAAACTCAATGGGCTGAGCCTCTTTCCATGTTGTATCTCTCAACCAAACAGTCAATTCAGCCATTTTGGCAGCATAGGTTAAAAGATAAGCATATTACATCGACAGTTAGTGATTGCAGAGCCGAGAGGTGCAAAGGGACCCATGTGTACGAGTGCAGAGTCACAAAGGCTCGTTTACACAAACAGGTAATCACAGTCATATCGCACAGGAATAAGCCCTTCGGCCTAGCTTGCCCACGCCAACCCAAATGCCCCATCTACACTAGTCCCACCTGCCTGCATTTTCCCGTATGCTTCTAAAACTTGCCTTTGCATGTAGCAATGACAAAAACTAACAAACTGCTAGGGGAATTGAATATAAAAGTGGGAAGGTTGTGCTGCCGTTATGTGGAGCATAATTGGTAAGACCTGTACAAGAAATAGATCAGAGGCTGTTCAGAGAAGGTTTCAATATCAATAATTAAACTAATAGCTGAAATGGGTGGGTTGTCTAATGTGGATAGGTTGGACAGGCTTGTAACCCAGCAGGTCAATCAGCATCTCTGGAGAAAAGGAGCCTATTCCTTTTCTCCTGAGATGCTGCCTGACCCACTGAGTTACTCCAGCATTTTGTGTCTATTGATATTGATTAGTAGGACTGGATGTTACAATCCCTAAGGCTTTTCACTACAATTGACATTTGGTATTTTTGGGGATGACCACTAGGTGATTTTGCTACCAATCAGACACATCTTCAGTTGTGTACCTCAACGTCACTGGGTGTTTCGGCCTTTTATCACAAGGCACCCTCAGTCGAGGCAGGCCCACCGCAGGGAGATCAGACCTGGGTGTGTGTCTTATGGTTAGCCTCTAGATGGTCACGTGGCAGCCCAGACAGTATCTTTTCTCTTCAGCCACAGCCAGTGACTGCTCCATTCGGCTTTTTCCCTTCCGTCTTCCTCTCCACCGCTGACTGAGGCTGGTTGGGCTCTGGTCTCGTGTCCATTGGTGGGGCAGTGCTTGGTCGAGCTTCGCCTGGGGTACTGATACCCTGTGGACTGTGGTGGTTCACCTGCCACTGGGCTTCACTCGACTCATTTGGCCTACCTCTTAGAAAGCAATGCGAGGCCCATATTCAGTGTAAACCAGCATCTGCAAGTTCCTTCCTACACATGTTAATTACAGAGCATATTCAATACCCAGTTTCAGCAGCATCAAACTCTGTCTTTGCATTTACTTTTGACAAAATTGAATCAGTTCACTTTCCCCCTGTCGTGAATTCAAGTTATGATCGTGATATAGATGGGAGGCAATCAGCAATTTTTCAATAAAATTCATTGCTTTGTATATTTTTTTAAATCTGATTACTGACGTTACCAAGTGGGATATTAAATGAAACAAAAAATAATTGTAAATTGCCTAAAAATTTATATTTTATCAACGTGTAATTAGAAGTTTTCAAGTTAAGAACAATGGACAAATTAATTATCGTGGTTGTGCAATTTTGTACTAACATTTCTTCTGCTGAGATTCAAGCAACATCAAGAAGCATAGAATTATTATAGAGTCCTAGTCATAGAGTGATACAGCATGGAAACAGGCCCTTCGGACCAACTTGCCCACACCGGCCTACATGCCCCATTTACACTAGTCCCACATGCCCACACTTGGCCCAGAGCTTGCTAAGCCTGTCCTATCCATGTACCTGTCTAAATGTATCTTAAACATTTTGGTAGTATCTACCTCAACTACCTGGATTGAGTGGATGTTGAGAAGATGGTTCCATTAGTGGGAGAGTCTAGAATGAGAGGCCATAGTCTCAGAATAAAAGGATGGACCTTTAGAAAGGAGGAATTTCATTAGTCAGAGGGTGGTGAATCAGTGGAATTCGTTGCTACAGACGGCCGTGGAGGTCAAGTCAATGGATATTTTTAAGGTGGAGATTGATAGGTTCTTGATTAGTATGGGTGACAGGTGTTATGGGAAGAAGGCAGGAGAATGTGTTTGAGAGGGAAAGATAGATCAACCATGATTGAATGGCAAAGTAGACTTGATGGGCCAAATAGCTTAATTCTGCTCCTATGATTTATGAACTTCTGAACTACCTCCTCTGGCAGCTTGTTCCATTTACCCCTTGAGTAAAACATTTACCGCTCGGGTTCCTATTAAATCTTTCCCCCCTCGCCTTGTTATTTGGTAGTTTATCAGGCCGTTCTGTGGAGAATCAGAAATTAAGAGTATTCAGGTAAATATTCCTTTGAAATGATTGATAAGTAATCATATATAACATTGCCCAAGGCTTGTACCATATGCTCCCAGCTTAAGTTATGACTGTGTTAAAATGAGAAAGTACCCAGCATTATTTTAAAATATATATTATTTAATTGCAATGAATATCAAAAAACCATGATCCATTGAATCACCTAGTGTTTCTGTTATATTATTAAGGAGTGAACAAATTATGGGGCATAATTTGAAAATACAGGTGGTTGACAAAAGTGCAGAAGTAATTCAGCAGGTCAGGCAGCATCTCTGGAGAAAAGAAATAGGTGACGTTTTGGGTCGAGATCTTTTTTCAGATTCCTTGATCTTCAGTCCCCTTTGATGCCTCGTTTTCACAACTTATCCTTCCTTATCTCTGTGTCTCTCTCTCTCCCCTGACTCTCAGTATGACGAAGGGCCTCGACCCGAAACGTCACCCATTCTTTCCCTCCAGAGATGCTGCCTGTCCCGCTGAGTTACTCCAACATTTCATGTCTGTCTTCCGAAACGTCACCTATTCCTTTTTCTCCAGAGATGCTGCCTGACCCGCTGAGTGACTCCAACATTTTTGTGTCTATCTGCATTGTAAACCAGCATCTGCAGTTCCTTCCTACACAAATAGGTCGATCTTTTGTGTATTAAGAGCTTCCCAAACTGTGTGGGCTGCAGGGTCAACAAACGTGACTGTATCACTCATGTTGATATTTTTCCTTTACATTTAAGCCGGCTCGGTTGACTTCCCAGCCAGCTGATGAAAGGTATAAAAGACAGCACCACCGACCAGCTGAAAGACAAGCCTTCAAACATTTACACACAGAAAAAGAGAGAGGCTACGTTTGCTGAAAATCCTCAGCGGCATTCTTGAATATAAATCCATCTGATTTCCCCAGATAGCTTTTCCTGGAGAAGTTATGCCCCCTGGTGTATAAAACACACGCCTGTGTCAAACAAGCTCCCTGTTCACTTTGAAGAAAGACATTAAAAGCTGGAGTAAATCAGCGGGTCAGACAGCACTCTGGAGAAAAGGAATGGGTGGCGTTTTGGCTCGAGACTCTCCTGTAGACTGGAAACGTCACCTATTCCTTTTCTCCAGAGATGATGTCTGACACGCTGAGTTACTTCAGATTTTTGTGTCTATCTTCAGTTTATACCAGCATCACCAGTTCCATCACTACACATTCCTATTCACTTCGTTCTCAAAAAAGGACCTGCAGAGATTTCACCAGAACGGTAAACTGTGATTTATCCTTAAGCAGATTCCAATAAACAATAACTTCATGATTGCTTTTACGTTCTTGGAACAAAAGTCTTGACTTATTTTATCACTAAGCCAAAAGGACGCAAAGAGCTGGAGTAACTCAGTGGGTCAGGCAGCATCTCTGGAGAACATGGGTATGTGACGTTTCTGGTCGAGACCCTTCTTCAGATTGATTGAAGTGGAGGGGAAGATAGCTGGAGAAGGGGAGAAGATGGACAATGCAGGGCAGGCAATAATTAGGAAATTAGGCAGGTAATGCCTGTACTTTGAAAACAGGGGAATCGAGAACCAGACGATAGGCTTAAGGTAAGGTTGGAAAGATTTAATAGGAACTTGAGGGATATCGTTTTTACACAAATGGTAGTGGGTGTATGGAATGAGCTGCTGCAGGGGGGGGTAGGTAGGTACTATCGCAACGTTTAAGAAACATTTAAACAGGTACATGGATAGGACAGATTTTGAGAGGGAAAGATAGATCAGCCATGATTGAATGGCAGAGTAGACTTGATGGACTGAATGGCTTAATTCTGCTCCTATGATTTATGACATGGGCCAAATGCAGGCAGGTGGTTCAAGTGTAGATGGGACATGTTGGGCGGTGTGGGCAAGTTGGGCCGATAGGTCTGTTTCCACGCGGTATGACTCTATCTATGACTAAAGAGCAAATATTGGAGGTTGTGCTGTCGTGCTGTTGTCACTAAGCCATTTTAACAAAATGAAACAAAATGCTTTGTGAAGATGGCTCTCAACTCCGAAACGTCACCTATTCCTTTTCTCCAGAAACGCTGCCTGTCCCGCTGAGTTACTCCAGCTTTTTATGTCTCTCTTCTGCTTCCTCAACACTTTTGCTGTAGAAAATGGGGAGAGTGAACATAGAGGCCATATCACTGGTTCAAGGATCATCCTTGTGATATTGACTCAGTGATGGTATTCCTGCTCCAGGGTCACAAAATAACTAATCCAGATACCAACATCTCGGTTGCTGCTTCAACGCTACATTTTTGGAGCTTCTAGCTTTGAGGTGAGTTGTTAAATCACAGTGGTACGTTAAAGTGGCACATTAAAGATCCCATTTCGGTCATCTGAAATATAAACAGCAAAAAATTTGCTCCATCCAATATTTATCCTCAATTAACATCTCCAAAGCAGCTGATGTAGGGTCCCAACCCGAATCATCGCCTATCCATTCCCTCCACAGATGCTACCTGACCAGTTAAGTTATTCCAGAACTTTGTGTTTTGCACAAAGTTGATTAATAGTCATCCTGCACAAATTTCCCCTTGTGTTGTCTTTTTGAGCACAGTGACTCCACTTATGTTTTGAAGACATTCTGAAGAAGGGTCCCGACACGAAACGTCACCTATCCACGTGCTCCAGAGACGCGTAGGAAGGAACAGCAGATGCTTGTTAACACCGAAAACGGACACAAAGTGCTGGAGTAACTCAGCGGGCCAGGCAGCATCTCTGGAGAGATGTCCATGAAAAAGTCGCAAGTACGACCAGACTTTTCGCTGATGATTGTTTGCTGTACCGTCCAATTAAATCAGCTGATGATGAGGATGCTTTCCAAAAGGATCTCGATACTATGGTTGAGTGGTCACAACAATGGGGCATGCAGTTCAACCCTTCCAAATGTGAAACTATGCGTGTCACCAGAAAGAGGAATCCAGGCGAAACATCTTACACTATACTTGGTGCCACCCTTGAAGAATCCAAACAAACCAAGTATCTTGGCATCAAATTGCAGAATGATCTGCGTTGGAATGGTCAGACTCATCATGCAGCGGTGAAAGCAACAGGTGTCCTAAACTTTCTGAGGCGTAACTTTCATCGTTGTTCAACTTCTGTCAAGGAGAAGCTATACTTCACCCTCGTTAGACCTCATTTGGACTACGCAGTTGCAGCATGGGACCCACACACAAATAAAAACATTTCTTCCATCGAACTTGTCCAAAGACAGGCAGCTCGATTTGTTACTTACACCTATGAGAGAGAAGCGAGTGTCACCAAACTTCTGAATTCTCTGGGGTGGGACCCACTCCAAGACAGACGTGAAGCTCACCGTTTGACCTGTTTTTACAAAATGTTAAATGGTCAGCTCGACATAGACTACAAGACCTACACCAAACCCAAACCAATTAGGAGCAGACGAGGGCATTCGATCCAATTTGTGATCCCAGCTACAAAGACAGATGTGTACAGCAATTCGTTCTTCCCCCGCACAATTAAAGCATGGAATAATCTCCACCCAACTATAGTTACCCAACCAGATGCAACTAAATTTAAAGTAGCTCTTTCTTCCCAATAACCCTTTCTAGCTTAAGCCCTCCCTTCACCACCTCCAGTTTAAATTCCAATTTGGAATATTTTGGAGGACCAAGAAACCAACAACCAAGAACCAAGAATGGGTGACGTTTTGAGTTGAGACTGAAAGTCTGAGAACCTTCTTCAGACTGAGAGTCAGTGGAGAGGGACACTAGCAATAGGGAAGGGTAAAAGAGCATGTAAGATGTGAAAAGGACAGATCAAAGCAGGCGATGATCAAGGAAATATACAATAGTTTATTGTTGGCTGAGGGGAAGGTGACAACGAGGTTTGCAAACAGTAAAATTAATCAGGAGGAATGCGAAACTTGTAGGAGAACGAGGGAGATGCTGCCTGACCTGCTGGGTTAGTCCAGCACTTAGTTTAGCTTAGTTTAGGGATACAGCGTTGAAACAGACCTTCTGCCCACCGAATCTGCACCATCCAGCGATCCCCGCGCACATTAGAGACAATTTTACATTTATACCAAGCCAATTAACCAACAAACCCATGCGTCTTTGGAGTGCGGGAGGAAACCGAGGATCTCGGAGAAAACCCATGCAGGTCACGGGGGAGAACGTACAAACTCCGCAGAGACAAGCACCCGTGGTCAGGATTGAACCTGGGTCTCTGGCACTGTAAGGCAGTAGCTCTACCGCTGCACCACCATGCCGCTGTGTCCTTTTTTGTAAACCAGCATCTGCAGTCCCTTGTTCCACCATTAATATTTTACATGCTTTTCGAACATTTTGCTACATGCTGAGGTCATGCAGTTTCTTGTGTAAATGTAAGCCGTTCTGTATCTGTTTCTCATCGATTCTCGGAGTGCACCTGGTGTCGGCACAATTACTATTCAATGACCTGACTGGCAGCCTGCCCAACAGATGGCTTTTTTTTTGCGCTAATTGTTACAGCTGTATGTTACATGCTCTTAAATAACATCTAATGTGTGTTTATGTCACTCAGCTTCTTCTGATTGTAATGGGCTGACTCTGCAATCAGCTGCTTTTCACTGGATGGGGAAGATGGTGCCAACTATCCATTAGCAAAGCATGCAGCCTATGTGGCAGAGAACTGCGTACAGTCACTAATGCAGCGTTACTGAGCTATGAGCCCTGACTATCATTCAATGTGACGTGAAAACGCACTTAGTCATGGAGTCATGGAATCAAACAGCATGGAAGCAGGCCCTATGACCCAACTTGCCCACACCGGCCAACATATCCCAGCTACACTAGCCCCACCTGCCCGCGTTTGGTCCATATCCCTCCAAACCTGGCCTATCCGTCTAACTGTTTCTTAAACGTTGGGATAGTCCCTGCCTCAACTACCTCTTCTGGCAGCTTGTTCCATGCACCCACCCCTCTTTGTTTGAAAAGTTTACCCCTCAAATTCCTATTAAATCTTTTCCCCTTCACCTTAAAGCTGATGTCCTCTGGTCCTCGATTCACCTACACTGGGCAAGGGACTCTGTGCATCAACCCGATCTATTCCTCTCTTGATTTTATACACCTCAATAAGATCACCCCTCATCTTCCTGCTCTCCAAGGAATAGAGTCCCAGCCTACTCAACCTCTCCCTATCACTCAGAAACTCTCAGTGGGTGGTGAATCTGTGGAATTCTTTGGCACAGAAGGCTGTGGAGGCCATGCCAATGGATATTTTTAAGATAGAGATAGATAGATAGATACTTGATTATTAAGGGTGTCAGGGTTATGAGGAGAAGGCAGAAGAATGGGATTAGGAGGGAGAGATAGATCAGCCGTGATTGAATGGCGGGGTAGACTTGATGGGCCGAATGACCTAATTCTGCTCCTATCTCATGATATGACCTTATAAAATTGAGAGAGGCATAGATAGGGAAGACAGTCAGAACCTCTTCCCCAGTGTGGGAATGTCAAAAACAAGAGGGCAAAGCTTTAAGGTGAGAGGGGATAGATTTGAGATGTTTAGTTTAATTTAGTTCAGTTTAGCTTAGAGGTACAGCGCGGAACAATGGCCCTTTGGCCCACCAAGTCCGCACCGACCAGCGATCCCCGCACATCAACACTATCCTACACACACAAGGGATAATTTACATTTATACCAAGCTAATTAACCTACAAACCTGTACGTCTTTGGAGTGTAGGAGGAAACCGAAGACCTTGGAGAAATCCCACTCAAGTCACGGGGAGAACGTACAAACTCCGTACAGACAAGCACCCGTAGTCAGGATCGAACCCGGGTCCCTGGTGCTGTAAAGCAGCAACTCTACCACTGTGCCACTGTGCCACAGTGTGTGTGGCATGTGTTGGCAAGTTTTCTTTACACTGATAGTGGTGGGTGCCTAGAACGCACTGCCAGGGGTGATGGCGGAGGCAAATACGATAGTGGGATTCAAGAGGTATTTAGACAGGCACATGGAAATACAGGGAATGGAGGGACATAGATCATGTCAAAGTCATAAGGAATAGGAGTAGATTTAGGCCATTCGGCCCATCAAGTCTACTACGCCGTTCAATCATGGCTGATCTATCTCTCTCCTAACCCCATTCTCCTGCCTTCTCCCCATAACCTCTGACACCTGTGCGGACAGAGGAGATTACAAACTTGGCATCTTGTTCGGCACAGACATCGTGGGCTGAAGGGCCCATTCCTGTGCTGTACTATGTAAGTGGATCTATCTCCTTACAACTAATGCCCTCTGTATGTTCTGTACAAGTGGCCACAACAAGCCTCAGAGTTGCACACCGGGATAATTCTTTGCAATAACTTTCCCTTAGGCTGCGATGCTTAAAATAAAACCATAAGAAATACAAACAACCCATTTGATTTGACAGGGATAAGAGGAATCCAAATCAAGGACGATGGTTTCTAGGGTAGACACAAAATACTGGAATAACTCAGGTCTCCTTGGAATGCACACAGCTAGTTCCCACAGCACAAAACACTAGAATCTGTAAACTGTTTTCACCGAAAATGGACACAAAAAACTGGACTAACACAGCGGGACAGGCAGCATCTCTGGAGAGAAGGAATGGGTGACGTTTCGGGTCGAGACCCTTCTTCAGGTCTCGACCCGAAACGTCACCCATTCCTTCATCCCAGAGATGCTGCCTGTCCCGCTGTGTTAGTCCAGCATTTTGTGTCTATCTTCGGTGTAAACCAGCATCTGCATTTTCTACCTACACATGGTTTCTAGGGTGGACAAAAATGCTGGAGAAATTCAGCGGGTGAGGCAGCATCTATGGAGAGAAGGAAATAGGCAACGTTTCGGGTCGAAACTCTTCTTCAGACTGATGTGAGGGTGGGGGGGGGGGGGGAGAAGGAAAGAAGAAGGGAAGAGGCGGAGCCAGTGGTGCTGAGAGAGAGCTGAGAAGGGGAGGAGAAAGTAGGGACTACCTGAAATTGGAGAAGTCAATGTTCATACCGCTGGGGTGCAAACTACCCAAGCGAAATATGAGGTGCTGCTCCTCCAATTTACGGTGGTCCTCACTCTGGCCATGGAGGAGGCCCAGGACAGAGAGGTCGGATTCAGAATGGGAGGGGGAGTTGAAGTGCTGAGCCACCGGGAGATCAGGTGGCGAACCGAGCGGGGGTGTTCGGCGAAGCAATCGCTTGGTCTCACCGATGTAGAGCAGCTGACATCTAGAGCAGCGGATGAAATAGATGAGGTTGGAGGAGGTGCAGGTGAACCTCTGCCGCAACTGGAAAGACTGCTTGGGTCCTTGAATGGAGTCAAGGGAAGAGGTAAAGCGACAAGCGTAGCATTTCATGCGGTTGCAAGGGAAAGTGCCCGGAGAGGGGGTGGTTCGGGTGGGAAGGGACGAATTGACCAGGGAGTTACGGAGGGAGCGGTCTCTGCAGAAAGCAGACAGGGGAGGAGATGGGAAGATGTGGCAAGTGGTGGAATTTTCCCGCATCTGCAGTTCCTTCTTAAACATGGTATCTAGGGTGTTATTTTGGAACAGGTCCATGCCCAACAAAGGCACATAGAAACATAGAAACTAGGAGCAGGGGTAGACTATTTGGCCATTCGAGCCAGCACCGCCATTCAATATGATCATGGCTGATCATCCAAAATTAGTCCCCTGTTCCTTCTTTCTCCCCATATCCCTTGATTCTGTTAGCCCTAAGAGCTAAATCTAACTCTCTCCTGAATAGATGCAGTGATTTGGCCTCCACTGCCCTCTGTGGCAGAGAATTCCACAGATTTACAACTCTCTGGGTGAAAAAGTTAGTCCTCATCTCAGTCCTCAGGCACAGAGACAAGAGGAAGGGTAGGGGGCACTCTCGATACTCTCAACCACTTGCTTTAAACCACTGACCTATAGGCCAGGGACACCTTACAACTGATCACCATCTGAAGGGCCCCACATGATCCATTAGGGACAGCGGCTTTGTGGGCAGAGTTAGGTTTGGGATTTAACATCTGCTTCAAACTCCCTGAATTCAGGGCACATTTTTTTTCATAACCATGGGGGAAACTGGTTAATTCCAGCCCTGCCTATAAGGAGTGAAATGAGTGGGTGAAATTAACCAAAACCTAAATCATCAGCATTAAATTCTATCTGCCATTGTCCAGCCATCTTGCAAACTCGTCAACGATGTTCCTTAGCCAAAGATAACCCTCCTCGCTATCAACAACATCACCGATTTGTGTCATCTGTGTTCGAACCAGCCATAGCTCAGAGTGGAAATGACCAACACTAGTGGCCTGAGCTATAAGGTGAGAGGGGGGAAGTTTAACGGAGATGTGCGGGGCAAGTTTTCCTACACAGAGGGTGGTGGGGGCCAGGGATGGTGGTGGAGCCAGATACGATGGTGGCATTTGAGAAGCTTTTTACTCGGCACATGATAGTGGAAGCTAGAGTGGGACATGGATTATGTACAGGCAGATAAAATCAGTTTTACTGGGCATCAGGTTCAACACTAACATTGTGGGCCAATGGAACTGTTCCTGTTCTGTATAACATATAACATATAACAATTACAGCACGGAAACAGGCCATCTCGGCCCTACAAGTCCGTGCCGACACAACTTTTTTTTCCCTTAGTCCCACCTGCCTGCACTCATACCATAACCCTCCATTCCCTTCTCATCCATATGCCTATCCAATTTATTTTTAAATGATACCAACGAACCTGCCTCCACCACTTCCACTGGAAGCTCATTCCACACCGCTACCACTCTCTGAGTAAAGAAGTTCCCCCTCATGTTACCCCTAAACTTCTGTCCCTTAATTCTGAAGTCATGTCCTCTTGTTTGAATCTTCCCTATTCTCAAATGGAAAAGCTTGTCCACATCAACTCTGTCTATCCATCTCATCATTTTAAAGACCTCTATCAAGTCCCCCCTTAACCTTCTGCGCTCCAGAGAATAAAGACCTAACTTATTCAACGTATCTCTGTAACTTAGTTGTTGAAACCCAGGCAACATTCTAGTAAACTGTACTGTTTTATATTCTTTGTTTTATGTTCTATATTTCCCACATCTGTTTCAGACTACATTTTATTTCTGTTTGCTTTGTCGTTACATTATCCCAACTAACAATGATCTATTCTACATTTCCTTGATCATCCATTCCCTTTGTCCTGTTTTCAAACCTTACACTTCCTATCTATACACTTCCTTGTCTATGCACCTCCCCTGACATCAGTCTGAAGAAGGGTCTCGACCAGTTTTTTTTATAGATACAGCGTGGAAATAGGCCCTTTGGCCCACCGAGCCTGCGCCGACCAGCGATCTCCTGCACACACAAGGGACAATTTATATTTATAGAAAGCCAATTAACCTAAAAAACCTGCAAGTCTTTGGAGTGTGGGAGGAAACCGAAGATCTTGGAGAGAACCCACGTGGTCACAGGATGAATGTACAAACTCCGTACAGACAGCACCCGTAATCGGCACTGAAAGCGCTGTAATGGGCCAGTCCCTCTTAGGCGACTCTTTAGGCGACTGCCAGGGACTAGTTTTAATGGCATTCACCTACAACAACCTACGACAACACCTATGTCAACCTACGACAACCTACGACAGCAGAAATTGTCGCCACTGTCGCCGAAAGTTTTTCAACATGTTGAACATGTTGCGGCAGTCACCAGTAGTCGCCCAAAAAAAATCACCTAAGTGGGACAGGCCCATAAGGCAGCAACTCTATCGCGACGCTACCGTTCTGCCCCTGACAACACGTGACAAAAAATTAAACTAAACGTTAAAAGATGTCATGCACAGGTGCCCGACTAGCGGGCCATTGCACAGTAAAGTCTGTGGTTGCAGGATCGGCCTCCACGGCCATCTGAAGACCCACAGAAAGGACCCACCAAGAGGACAATCGTGGCTTTGAACAATCGCCGATGACGATTGCGATTACTTTTTACCTCCAGGCCAAGTAAACGACATAGGGTTTCACTAAATAATGAAACCCCGACAGTTCAGTTTCAGTTTCGCTCATTGTCACGTGCACCAAGGTACAGTGAAAAACATTTGTTGCTTGCTAACCATTCCGAGGAAAGACGATACATGATTATAATCGAGCCGTTTACAGTGTACAGACACATGATAAGGGAATAATGTTTAGGTAAAGCAGGCAAAGTCCGAACAAACGGTTACAATCCAATACGATAGAACTTTATTTATCCCAGGAGTGAAACTGATCTGCCGGCAGTCGTAAAAAACACAAAATACATAATGTATGAAACATTAAATTAAAATCACTTGTGGAAAGGATTGTGGTATTGAGGGAGTGCAGCGTAGGTTTACAAGGTTAAATCCCGGGATGGCGGGACTGTCATATGCTGAGAGAATGGAGCAGCTGGGCTTGTACACTCTGGAGTTTAGAAGGATGAGAGGGCATCTCATTGAAACATATAAGATTGTAAAGGGCTTGGACACGCTAGATATTATATTATAACACCTATTTTCATGCAGCATTACAAGGGAAATTAATTTTCCGCTCTTTGTTCTGAGACAAAGTCTTGCTAAAGGTAAAATCGGCTGAATATGGTGAGTGTGGGTTCTACACAAACACCAACTATTGTTGTCAAGCTGATAACGGTGCAGAGAAGATTTACATGGACTTTGCCAGGACTCGAAGGGCCTGAGCTATTGGGAGAGGTTGAGCAGGCTAGGACCTTATTCCTTGGAGCACAGGGGATCTTATAGAGGTGTAAAACATCATGCAACACAATAGATTGGGTAAATGCAGAGTATTTTACCCAGTGTAGGGAAACCAAGTACCAGAGAACATAAGTCTAAAGTGAGGGGAGGAAGATTTAATAGGAACATGAGGGGTGACTTTTTAACACAAAGGGTGGTGGGTGCATGGAACGAGATGCCGGAGGAGGCAGTTGGAGCAGGTGTTGTCACAACATTTAAGAAACATTTAAACAGGTACATGGAAAGGATAGGTTTAGCGGGAAATGGGCCAAACAAGGGTAGGTGGGAGTAGTGTAGACGGGACATGTTGGTCGGCATGGGCAAGTTGGGCAGAAGGGCCTGTTTCCACACTGTATCACTCTATGACTCAACTAAGTTTTGTTCCAGCACGCTGTCGAGTTATGCTTGTAATAAGGCTCGTACGACGACGTAAACAGAGTATACCTTTAATCTGTACAACAACAGCAGCAACTGCAACAGCCTCTTGTAAGCCCAGCCCTCTCTCTCCCTGCCCACACCCTGGGTTCCAGACACATCCGGTTACTGGAGCCTGGCTTCTGGCAGGGTCCTAGTGCCCCTCTGCTCAGCCTTACACTATTATTGCATAATACCACATCTCCCTTTCTTTGAGAACAAAGGGTGGACTACCTTTGTCTCTGCAGGTCTTAAGGGGTTTATTCTGCCCTTTTGCTGGAAGACCTGTCCCTGATCTAAGCATGCAAAATAGAAATAAAATAACTTACACGTTACCATACTGTGAACTATTCTTTCAGGTTTCAGGTAAATGTAACAGGTTTACAGAACAATTTCACATCACATTTCACTCTCTCTTTCCCTTTATTGTAGAAAACAGATCAATAAATCACAAATCAAGTCTCTTCGGCTTTCTAACCTCTCTCCCACACCTTGTCCGCACAGTCTCTGTGGTGGGGCCCTCTCCGCTGGGTGATGCTGTCACTGGTGGAGCGGGGTCTGGTGGAGCTGGCTCTGGTGGAGCTGGCTCTTCTCCCACCGGTGGCTCATCCGCGTCGACTACCTCACTGTTGGTCTGCAGCGGCACCAAGTGCTGCCGGTTCCTCCTCAGTGTGCCCTGAGGCACCTGGACGATATAAGAGCGAGGTGCATTGTGTGTAGATAGCACTTTGCCCTGGACTCGTGCATCGGTGATCCACACATCCTCCCCAGGTATTAGTGGCTCCAGATTTCTCGCTCCGTGCCTCTTGTCAAAGGATCTTGCGTCGTTCCACCTCTTCTCCCTTTCTTTGGCCCCCAGCGCGTTGTAGTCAGGCAAAACTGGATTCAGCAGGGTTGGAAGGGCAGGAACTGTAGTGCGGAGGCGGCGCCCCATCAACAGCTCGGCCGGGCTATAGCCGTTCCGTAGAGGGGTTGCTCTGTAGGCCAGCAATGCAAGATATGGGTCTGACGCCTTTGTTAGCAAGTTTTTCACGGTTTGTACAGCGCGTTCCGCCTCCCCATTGCTCTGAGGAAACCTGGGGCTGCTCGTGATGTGCATAAAGCCATACTCTGCTGCAAAGGATTTAAAGTGGCTACCTGAGAACTGGGGCCCATTGTCACTTTTAAGAAATTCACAAATTCCATGACGAGCAAATATGGATTTCAGGTGCACCACCACATTGTGGACCTTGTGGGTGATAGTAGCGCAACTTCCACATATCTTGAGAAATAATCTACGACTAATAGATAAGTCTTGTTTTTCAGCGTGAATAGGTCAGCTCCCAAGGTTTGCCAAGGCCTGTCTGGCATCTCCGTTGGCATCAGCGGCTCTTTGACGTTCCTTCGCTCTTGGATGCAGGTTCTACATTTCAGCACCATGTCATTCAGCTGGCTGCTGAGTCCTGGCCACCATACCGTCTGTTTGGCCCGGCCCCTGCACTTTGTCACCCCCAGGTGTCCCTCATGTAGTCTCTGCAGCACATCACCTTGTAAGGCTGATGGGATGACGAGCCTCGTGCCCCGCAGCAGCAGCCCATCGTGCACAGTCAGCACTGCTCTATCAGCCCAGTAATGTCTCAGCACTGCCTGCAGTTGGCTTTTGTCGGGCCAGCCGTCTGTGCAGTACTCCATCAGTGCAGAGCATGTGCTGTCTGCCTGTAGGTGCTCCCGTAGGCTGCTCAGATAATCTCCACTGACAGGAATGTTGCTGATGACAGAGTCTACATAGATGTTGGTGTCCTCTAGTAGGCTTGTGTCTTGTTGCCTCTGCGCAGTGTTTCTCTGGCTACGCCCAGGACAGAGAGTGCATTGCCCCCTGGCCCAAACAATGGGCGTGTCGACACTGCCAGGCACTTCACATCATGCCCCCCTGTAATGTCATGGTATTTTAAAGCACACTTTTTTTTGTCTCACTTGTAGCTGCACCGTCCACGGGTCTTTTCCAGCATCCACGGATCCCAGGAAAAAGCTCTCTTCTTCCTCTGTAGTGACAGCATTGAGAGATTTTGCACTGTTTCTGCACACTTTGCCATAATGTCCCTTTTTGCCACAGTTGTGACACGCAGCATCTTTAGCAGGGCATTCCAATTTTCCATGCGAGGGCATTTTTCCACATCTATAGCAGGCCTTTGAACCTGGCTGTGGCTGTGTATTAAATTTATTTTTGCCTGGTGTTTGTGCTTGTGGCTGAGGCTTTGAGGGAAATTTGGGTTTTCTGTAGCTTTTAGCATGCACAGCATCAACATTTGAGCACTTGCTAGCACCGCTATTTTCTCCTCTTAAGTCAAACCGCTGTCGTCTAACTTCTTCAGACTGCCTTGTCTTTGTTATAGCAGTTTCAAGGGTTAGGTCTCTGTCTAGCTGTAGCTTTTCGGACAATGAGACGTTTCTCAGCCCAACCACTAACCTGTCGCGGATCAGCTCGTTCTGTAACTGTCCATAGTTGCAGTGTTCAGCTAATCCGTATAGAGCAGTGATGAAGGAATCCACCATTTCTCCTGGCAGTTGCACACGCTGATTGAACTTGGCTCTTTCATAGATTACATTCTTTTTAGGCACAAAAAATGCATCAAAGCCTGCCTTGACATCCGTGTACACCCTCCTCTCATCTGCAGTTAGCGTTAGCCCCTTTAGCACATCTTCTGCTTCATCGCCCATGCAATACACTAGCGTGTTCACCTGGTGTTCTGCCGACGTCGCGTTTAAATTGCTTGCAAGCCTGAAGCGGTCGAATCTCCTGATCCAACGCTCCCATTCTTGAGGCTTGGTAAAATCGAATGGTTCTGGAGGTTGTATTGTGAACGTAGCAGTGGGTGTAAGTTGCGCCATATCTGCCAGCTCGTCTCCTATTTCCCGCCAAAACGATACACCGTCCTCTTCTTCTTTATTTATTTTCTTGCTTACAAGTCTCCCACTTCTGGCACCATGTCGGGTTATGCTTGTAATAAGGCTCGTACGACGACGTAAACAGAGTATACCTTTAATCTGTACAACAACAGCAGCAACTGCAACAGCCTCTTGTAAGCCCAGCCCTCTCTCTCCCTGCCCACACCCTGGGTTCCAGACACATCCGGTTACTGGAGCCTGGCTTCTGGCAGGGTCCTAGTGCCCCTCTGCTCAGCCTTACACTATTATTGCATAATACCACACACGCTGCCTGTGAAGCAACAGATTTTTCATGGACGATGTTCGCGATGAAATAGTTTTCTTCCTCTCCAAGGAAGAAAAGTGATTTTTGATAGTGATTCAAGGAAAACGTATTATCGTTCCTTAATCGCTGGTCATTCATCTCTGGTAGAAACTGGGACTTAACCGTTGATGAGGTCAATAAAGCTTTGACATTATTCCCTTCCACAACCTGGGGACTTCTGAAATAAGTGGCAGCCAGAGGATGTGTAGCTAGGAAGTAGCGAGTCAGGCAGCATCTCTGGAGAAAAGGAATAGGCGACTGGAGGCGAGATCCACCGTGGAGGGGTGTCATGGTGGCGCAGCAGTAGAGTAACCTGTCTCACTTAGGAAACCTGAACGGAAACCTCTGGAGACTTTGCGCCCCACCTATGGTTTCAGTGCGGTTCCCGGAGGTTCTCGGAGGTTTTTGTCTGTTTCCCTACCTGCTTCCACTACCTGCAACCTCCGGCAACCACCTGCACCCTCCGGGAACCGCACGGAAAGTCTCCAGAGGTTTCCGTTCAGGTTTCCTAAGTGGGACAGGGGCATTGCAGCACTTACAGCGCTGGAGACCCGTGTTCGATTCTGACTACGGGTGCAGTCTGTACGGGGTTGGTACGTTCTCCCCATGACCGCGTGGGTTTTCGCCGAGATCTTCGGTTTCCTCCCGCACTCCAAAGACGTACAGGTATGAGGGTTAATTGGCTTGGCGTAATTGTAATTTGTCCCTAGTGTGTGTAGGATCGTGTTAATGTGTGGGAATCTCCTGTCAGCATGGGCTCGGTGGGCCGAAAGGCCTGTTTCCGCACTGTGTCTTTAAACTAAACTAAATTAAACTAAAATAAAGTTCCTTTATGTCCTGGGCCTCCTCCATGGCCAGAGTGAGTCCCACCGCAAATGGGAGGAGCAAAACCTCATATTTCGCTTGGGCAGTTTACACCCCAGCTGTATTTTTTTTTTTTAATAATTTTATTTATTAGAAGTAAGTACAATACAGTGGTACAAAAATTATGTTAACATATTACATTCCCTGTACGACTTCCTTTTTTTTTAAAGAGAAAAGTAAGAAGAGAAAAAGGAAAAGGAGGTTGTAGAGAGTGAAGGATAGACTAGTGTGCGTGAGTGACAGGCAGATAAAGAAAATAGTGAAGAAAAGAAATAAGTGAGGAGGGAAAGCAGGAGGGAGTTTATTCAATCGCCACAAGGAGATGAATTTTTTATACCCTAGATCGTCTTTCACCCATACCTAGAACTTTTAATTTTCACGATACTGTGGCACCACATGAATCCAAGAGATCAATAAATGGGGACCAACTCATTAGAATTGGTCTTGTTTGTCTCATATTTCGCTTGGGCAGTTTACACCCCAGCTGTATGAACATTGACTTCTCCAATTTCAGGTAGTCCCTCCTTTCTCCTTCCTCTCTCCTTCCCAGCTCTTCCAAAGCTTACAGTCTCCGCCTCTTCCTTTATTTTTCCCACACACCCCCCCACATCAGTCTGAAGAAAGGTCTCGACCCAAAACGTCGCCTATTCCTTCCGCTCCATAGATTTTCTGCCTGCCTCAGTTGCTGAGTTTCTTCAGCATTTTTGGCTACCTTCCTTTTTGTTCTAGCCTTTTCTCACTCCAGTCCCTCCCCCCCCCCCCCCCCCCCTCTCTCTCTCCCCCACCCCTCCACCTCTATCTTTCAATCTGTAGAAGGGTTCTGACCCGAAACATCGCCTTTTACTTTTCTCCAGAGATGCTGCCTGACCCGCTGAGTTACTCCAGCACTTTGTGTCTATCAGCTCTCATGTACAGGGGACCGAACATCAGCACTAAGTAGCTGGTGCAGACAGATGTATCCATGTCATCGTCATAGTCGGGTTTAGCATCACAAAATAATTATCTTCAATAGAACACAATTCTTTCCTCCACCTCAGGCCCTCATGTCTTGAGAGGAAATTTGATTTGCCGCATTTCATGTCAGTGGTACAACCAGTTAATGACAGATCATGCAGGTACCTCTAGGGGATCACTTAGCACAGCATAATGTACATTATTAGTTACTGGAGAAAATTATTACTGCTTTAATGATACAAAATGCAGTCGTTAACTGTATGAGAAATTCTCAGCAATGTGTATTGTTCGGACCCAGTTGAAGTGAAAGAAGGAGACCGCAGAAACAAACTGAAGCTTTACCCAAGGCAATCTCAGACTTAAATCACTTTTAATTAGTCCTTTCAAAATACAGAAGCAGGCGCACAAACACGAAGGGCACAACTTGGCATGTGTTTTGAATGTGATCAGTTAAATAGAGTCATACAGTGTGGAAACAGGCCCTTCGGCCCAAACACTAAAACAAATAGTAAATACCCAACAAAAAAATCATATTTATCAGTTTCATCAAATCAATTAAATTCATCTAAATTCAATTACTAGATCTAAACATCTATCCATTTCTTAAGAAAAGGCTCAAGAACTACCCTAAAGGGCCTGTCCCACCAGCATGCGACTCCATGCAGCAAGAGCGACCTAACGTGGTTGCTTGAGCCGCACGGCCTCGCGGGGCCAGTCCCACTTCGATCTCCGGAGCTGTATGGAGTTGCGCGGAGCTGGTCCCGACATCGCGTGGGGCTCCGAAAAACTGACCATGTTCAAAAATTCCGTGCGGCAACGGCTTGCCGGCCCGCAGCCGCCTCAACAGGCATTGACATACACAGCGTCTCGACGCCGTACGCACGTCTTGACGCCGTACGTCACGCGCGAACTTCCCGCGGACTTCGCTCGAACTTCACGTCACTCGCTCGACCTCAGCGCTGCCCCCGCTTCCGGTTTGGTCGCGCTTGCAGGTCGCATGCTCGTGGGGCAGGCCCTTTAAGGTACCTGCAAAATGCTTGAAATTAGTTTCGCAAGCAAGAAAATATTTTAAAATTAAGAAACCGCTGTAAGCTTGCAAAGGTGAAGAGGCAGGAACTGGAGGGAAATGTGCGTCCTGGGAAGAAATATAAGGCTAATTAAATTGGAGAGGGGTAGTATTGGTCATATCCAATTAGTTTTATAAACAATAACAATCCGCTGTTGCAGAGTCAAAATGAGTTGTTCAAGGAAATATGGGCTCCATTTTAAATAGGGCAGAATAAATCGAGCCAGCTATTAACATAAAGGAGGATCTGAAATTCATTTGAACTAAGGAGATAAGATTTCTAATTATAGATAAGCAGAGTTTGGAGAAGTCAAGAACGAAAAAAGAAACGAGAGCATTGAATAAATCCAGGTAGTTGAGGATATAGTAAAGGTGTAATGGAAGATAGCTGAAAGCATTGGCATAAGATGCTTGAGTTAGAGAATTATGTCGCAGTAGGTAGTAATGCTGTTGAGATTACCTAGACGTGGCTCAGTGCAGATGAAGGGAACAAACAATAAACAGACATTAGGATGGTTAGAAAGGAGCAGAAGGGGGTGAAAGGAAGTACAGGAAGCTCTTTTTGTTCATGATAATTCACACATTAAAGAAATTGAATATGACCTTTTGGTGAAGACATGAGGTATTGTGGATTTAATGGTCAGGATGGTAAAAGGGAAGATGCTTAAAATTTACAGCCGAGCCGCACTATATCAGTGTTTATAATTCCTCATAAAACGTTTCACCTTTCATTTCATACTTAGCTTAGTTTAGAGATACAGGGTGGAAACGGACCCTTCGGCCCACCCAGCGATTCCCGCACATTAACACTTTCTTACACACTAGGGAAAATTTACAGTTATACCAAGCCAATTAGCCGAGTGACCTCCACGTCTTTGGAGTGTGGGTCTGTTTCCGCGCTGTATCTCTAAACTAAACTAAGAACAAATGAATGAAGGATATGCAAAAACGTAACGATGGTCAAGGAAAGGCGGAGCCCACAATAATTTGAATATTAAATGAGACATAAAACAAAAACTTCCGTAAGGATATTTATAAGTTTCACACTGGGAAATAAAATGGATGCATTGATGCAATGTTAAATGGAACATTGATGCATCCTAGTAGGTTGTTAACATGTGTTAGATGCCTCTATTTAGTTAATCTGTTACAAGTGAACACATTTAGAGTTTAATGTTTAGAGATACATCATGGAAGCAGACCATTCGGCCCACCAAGTCCATGCCAACCATCGATCACCTGTTCACACTAGTTCTATATTATCTCGCTCCCCTCCATTGAATCTGTCCAAAGCAAGCGCTGTCTGCGGAGGGCGCTCAACATCGCCAAGGACTGCTCTCACCCCAACCATGGACTGTTTACCCTCCTACCATCCGAGAGGTGCTACAGGTCTCTCCGTTGCCGAACCAGCAGGTCGAGGAACAGCTTCTTTCCCGCGGCTGTCACTCTACTCAACAACGTACCTCGGTGACTGCCAATCACCACCCCCCCCCCCCCCCCCGGACACTTATTATTATTTATTCAAATCGTTTGCTATGTCGCTCTTCAAGGGAGATGCTAAATGCATTTCGTTGTCTCTGTACTGTACACTGACAATGACAATTAAAATTGAATCTGAATCTGAATCTGAATCTCATTTTCTCATCCACTCCCTACATACTAGGGGCAATTTATTGAGGCCAATTAACCTAGTAACCCACATGTCTCTGGGATGTGGGAGGAAATGTGGTGACAGGGAGAAAGTGCAAACTCCACGCCGACTGCACCGGAGGTCAGGATCAAACCCGCGGCTCTGGAGCTGTGAGGCTCTACCAGCAGCGGCCTCATGAGTTCAAATCAGACACCCTTTCATATTGTGCACAAACTTCAACATTTTACAATAGAAGACTGTGTAAATTAAACCGTTTTCTACATTTATCAGGCATAACAAATCTCAGCGGAAAGAGCAGCAAAAAATTACGTTGTAAGAAATTAAACAATACTCTCCCACACCGGAAATAGTTAATGTGCAGAAATATTGCCTTACCAGCATCAGAATAAGTCTAACGAAAATAGGTAGATCCACCACTGGATGTGAAATATTTTCCTTTCTTCAATTGCAGATGAAATGAGCAAGATACCTATCCAGAATGATCACATTTCAACATCCATTTATGGTTCCTATTTGGACAATTAAGCTTTTGTTTTACTGGAATATTATGAACTTGATTCTTCAATTATTGATCATTGCATTAAGAAAACATTTTGCATTAGTCTGAAGAAGGGTCTCGACCCGAAACATCACCCTGTCCTCTCTCCAGAGATGTTGCCTGTCCCGCTGAGTTGCTCCAGCATTTTGTGTCTATCTGCCTCTTTATGAATCTATATTCACACTTTGTTGATGCACGTAACTTACTTCAAAGTAATTTTCCTGGTCTACTTTTCCTGTTTCCCTCCAAGCTGCTTCTCTCATCTCTCAATACATTCTCTCAACTCTCTGACTTTTGATGCTGTGAATCCACCCTGTGGCTTTTACTTACTTTCCTCATTGCATGGATGTCTGTTCTTCAATGACCAACCCTTGTTAACAAATAATGCTGTAAAGACAAGTGAACATAAGACAACTGCATGCCCCATGACACTGCTCAACAGAAGTGGAAGAAGTTTATCTAATGTCAAAAGTGAACAGTATTCCCATTCAACATTGCTTAAAGCCCATTGTGTAGATTTCTTTTGATATACAGTGTGGAAACAGGGCCCTTTGGTCCACCGGGTCTGCACCGACCAGCACTCACCCGTACACTGGCTCTATCCTGCACACTAGGGACAATTTTACACAAGTCAATTAACCTATCAACCTGTACGTCTTTGGAATGTGAGAGGAAACCGGAGCACCTGGAGAAAACACTCACGGTCACGGGGAGAACGTACAAACTCCGCACAGACAGCACCAGTAGTCAGGATCGAACCCGGATCTCATAGACAATAGGTGCCGGAGGAGGCCATTTGACCCTTCGAGCCAGCACCGCCGTTCATTGTGATTATGGTTGATCATCCACAATCAGTGGGGTCGAGGAAAGGCCATTCACCTCGCAGTCCTGTTTTCACCAATCTTTCCACCACCACGTACAAGAAGCACAAGAAGTGCAAGACAGACACCATTGTGCAGATGCCCAGACGTGTGTGAACTTCTAAACTTGTGTGTGGACTCGATAAGAAGAAGAAGAAGAATATCCACAATCAGTAACCCGTGCCTGCCTTCTCCCCATATCCGTTGATTCCGCTAATCCCTCAAGCTCTATCTAACTCTCTCAGGTGCTTTCAGGCAGCAACTCTACCACTGCGCCACCGATTTTTATTCAAAGCAAAATCTTAATCAGAATCAGAAAATCCTGGAACAACACAGCAACACAACAAGGGCAGCATCAATGGAGTATGGTGTACAAATTATAGAGTTAATTGGTGGGAGGTTTCATTTACTAGATAAAGCAATAGAACTAACATAATAGAGAAGTACAGAGGAGATTTACTAGAATGTTGCCTGGGTTTCAGCAACTAAGTTACAGAGAAAGGTTGAACAAGTTAGGGCTTTATTCTTTGGAGCGCAGAAGGTTAAGGGGGGACTTGATAGAGGTTTTTAAAATGATGAGAGGGATAGACAGAGTTGACGTGGAAAAGCTTTTCCCACTGAGAGTAGGGAAGATTCAAACAAGGGGACATGACATGAGAATTAAGGGACTGAAGTTTAGGGGGTAACATGATATTTACTCAGAGAGTGGTAGCATAATGGGAGTAGACAAATATTTCTCGCGTGCGGCACGGATTAGAAGGGTCGAGATGGTGCCGATGGGGAGGCACGGCTTGGAACTAAACATGCAAAAAATATATAACCAATTTATTGAGAGAAAAGAATCAAAATCAAAAGAACTTCTCAACATGACAATAAGCTTAGCCAACTGGAGGAAGGTGATGTGTAGGGAGGAACTGCAGATGCCGAAGATAGACACAAAGAGCTGGAGTAACTCAACGGGTCAGACAGCATCTCCGGTGAGGAATCTGATGAAGTATTTCGACCTGAAATGTCACCTATTCCTTGTCTCCAGAGATGCAGTCTGACCTGCTAAGTCACTCCAAATTTTTGTATCTATCACCGGTTTAAGCCAGCATCTGAAGCTCCCGCATTTACACATCTGAATAGTTATCACTTATATAGATCCTGACAACATCAATAGCGTTATTATGACCCGCTGAGCTACCCGAGCCTTTTGGGTCTATGTTTGGAGGGGGGGTGATGGTGGATAAGGATTACTTTGATCTTCATTCAAAGCCCCCCAGCCAGACCTGGAGGCAGCTGGAGGGGTTGGACATCCACTGTGAAAATGAGAAATTTAGTTCCCATGAAACAAACTATTGAAAGCAGAGGGTAGTGATTATTCATTCATAAATGGCATGCTGGTTCCCATGTTAGGCTACTCTAGATCAGATCGCAAGACATCGGAGCAGAAATAGGCCATTCAGCCCATCGATCTGACCAGCGATCGTCCGTACACTAGCACTATCCTACACACTAGAGACAATTTACTATAGCCAATTAACCCACAAACCTGTACGTCTTTGAGTGTGGGAGGAGAAACTGGAGCACCGGAACAAATCCCACACAGTCACAGGGAGAACGTAAAACTCCGTACAGACAGCACCCGTGGTTATAATCAAACCCGGGTGCCTGGTGCTGTAAGGCAGCAGCTCTACTGCTACACCACTGTCCCACCCTAAAAGTTTAGCGCATTTTTGCTTTCGCCATAATCGAAAGAACATAAAGACTGTGAAAGATTGGGGCAAGTTCGAAGCAAGTGACACAGTGGTAGAGCTACTGCCTTACAGCGCCAGAGACCCGGGTTCAATCCTGGCCTTGGGTGCTGTCTGTACGAAGCTTGTACGTTCTCCCTGTGACTTGCATGGGTTTTCTCTGAGATCTTCGGATACATCCCACACTCCAAAGACGTACAGGTTTGTTGAAAAATTGGCTCGGTATGAATGTTAAATTGGCCCTAGGGTAGTGTTAATGTGTAAATTGTAGGGTAGTGTTAATGTGCGGGAATTGCTGGTCAGTGCGGACTCGGCGGGCCTGTTTCTGCGCTACATCTCTAAACAGTGGCATTGTCATTAAGCAAGTGTTGTTACAATGCTACTGCATCCCTGCCCCTCTAATACATGTGTGGAAGGATCTTTGAGCCCAGATTGCTCTGATCAGCACTCTCAGTAAACATCATTACATCAAAGACTCAATGTCATGCCCCTGCTTGAGAATGAGTGACGAAGAATATAAAGTAGAACTGCTGAAAGATCACCAATTTAAGACTGCTGATAGACTTTTATTAGGACACGCTGGTTTGATTAGTAGGAAGGAACTGCAGATACTGGTTTACACCAAAGATAGACACAAAATGCTGGTGTAACTCAACGGGACAGGCAGCATCTCTGGTATAACAGGAATGGGTGACATTTCAGGTCGAGACCCTTCTTCAGACTGAGAGTCAGGGGAGAAGGAAACGAGAGATATGGAAGGGCAAGGTGTGAAAACGAGGGATCAAAGGAGACGAGGATAAAGAAAATTGTCGATTGGATCATTATTAGCTAGGAGAAGGTGACAAGGAAGCATACAGGTATTAAATTTTGTCAGTGGGATAGTCAGACTGGCCAGAGAACTGGGAAGGGGGATGAAGAGAGAGGGCAAGCAAGATATGGAAAGGTACGGTCTGAAAACGAAAGATTAAAGAGGACGAAGATCAAGGAAAATGTAGAATAGATCCTTGTTAGCTCGAGGAAGGTGACAGTCCAAGCAAGGGTTAATCGTCTGAAAGGATATTGGCAATTTTCACATCAAAGTGCCATGCAGATAGCTTGATCGCTATATTTTAAAATAAGTACAATATACCTATTCAGTCTTTCGGTGAAGACAAATCAATGATTGCCCATGTCAATTTGTGAGCTCGAAGTTGGCCTGCTAAGTTTGATTTATCCTGTCAATAATGTTAAGTGAAAGTGACTGAAGAGAAATTGACCAAAAGCTACCTTGATCAGTCTAATTATAACTCACGGTTCTGTCACACACTAGGAATTTCTGAGTGCTTCATTGATTAAACATGAAGATTATTCAAAGCAATGTTCTTCGTTTCTGCTGAGGATTTTGAGCGCACAGTTGAAAACCATCAAGACGTAAGGCGAGTTAGTGGAAGCAAATAATACAATAAGCAGTCACGAGGGAGATGAAAATGTATTTCAGGAATATTTTTATGATTTACAGTAAGACCACATTACAAAGTGATGGAAGCAAATTATCATTAATTTAACAGTTAATTTAATATTCGATTGAAGGAAATAGTAGGTGCAGAGAACAACTTTTAGGGTAAGTTCTTCACTCGCTCAGAGGGTGATGGGTGTATGGAACTAGCTGCCAGAGGAGGTGGCTGAGGCAGGTATTCTAACAAGATTTAAAAGACATTTAACAGGTAGATGGTTATGAAAGGTTTAGAGGAATACAGGCCAAACATAGACAAATGGAGCTAGCTTAGATGGGGCATCTTGGTTAAGGTTTAAGTTGATGTTTATTATTATCACATGTAACTCGGTACTGTGAAGAGCTTAGCTTTGCGTGCTATCCAAATAGATTAGATATACCGTACATAAATGCAATCAAGTCAAAACCAAGTACAATGGATAGTGCAAAGTGGAATATCCAGACTGCAGAATGTTGTTCTCAGCATTGTAGTGCATCAGTTCCATAGACAAACTCCAATGTCCACAATTGGGTAGAAGTGAATAGGACAGCACCCTAGCTTATGGAAGGACCATTCAGAAGCCTGGTACCCCACTAGTCACTGCCCGCCATTGTGAAAAGGACCCGTTTACTCCTACTCTTTGCTTCCTGTTTGCTAGCCAGTTCTCTATCCACATCAATACTGAACCCCCAATGCCGTGTGCTTTTGCATAAACTTGCTTTAAGAGTCCCGTAACTGTAGAAGGATAGGTATTCTGGCCCTAAAGGGGGAATACTGTATATTTTCCTACATTAAAAGTACCTTGCAAATATACAGGATTGATTCACGGCACGAGGAACTGACCTACAAAAAATGATTGAAGCTTGGGTTGTACACATTTTTTTTTAGGAGAATGCTATTCAGAGATAAACATACTTGGAAAAGGGCTGACAGAATAGATGATGAAAGGCTGTTACCTCTCAGTGGAATATAGCGCATATTCTGGATAAGACATTCAGGACGGAGATGAGAAACTTGTTTATGCGTCAGGCTGTAAACCTTTGAAATTCATCACCTCAGAAGGCCAAGGATGTTCAGATGTTGAGCACATTGATGTCAAGTTGAGTTCAATAGATTTTTGTTGACATGAAGGGAAGCAGGGATCATGGTAATCAGACAGCGAAGCAGACTTTGAAACTCGGGATCAGCGTAAGTTTATTGAATGTGGCACAGAGTTGGCGTGGCCCAATACTGTCTCCATTTTCAATGTATGAACGTATAATTAAAAAAGGTACTTCTCTAATTCTGGTCAGGGAGATTTCTTTAACCTGGTATGCTGCTCAGACAGTCTGAGTACATCGCAGCTACAAAAAGATTGAGCTCACAAATGATAGCTCTTTGCATGAGAAAATGTGGGAAGAGATAGTTCAATATTTGTGGGTGGCGAGCATTAGGCACTGTCACTTTACCACTGACGGCATGTATATTGTTGGCCCGCAATATAAACCTTCATCATAGCAAAGTTAGTATCCATTAATCAGTCACTTGTGTGCATTACATAAGGAGCAAATCACGTGGACAATATGCCGAGCATGAACGACTTTGTGTTACAGCTTTGTCTTGAATGTTTTTACACACCTGGGTGAGAAATAAGATTATAATTTCGTCATTGCATTCTGAGAAGGCGGTTTATTCACAAGAATTTTCTCCACATTTTATAATACAACTTTCAAATACATTTCTAAATTTGAGTTAGGAAATAAAGCAGTATTTAGTATGGAGCAGTATTTCGTCTGGCATGGCGGCGCAGCAGTAGAGTTGCTGCCTTACAGCGCCAGAGTCCTAGGTTCCATCCTGACTATGGGTGCTGTCTGTACTGAGTTTGTACATTCTCCGAGATCTTCGGTTTCCTCCCACACTCCAAAGACTTGCAGGTTTGTAGGTTAATTGGCTTGGGAAAATTGTTAATTGTCCCTAATGTAGGATGGCGTTGGTGCACGAGGATTGCTGGTCGGTGTGGACTTGGTGGGCCAAAGGGGGACTCGGTGAGCCAAAGGGGGACTCAGTGGGCCAAAGGGCCTGTTTCCGCTCTGTATCTCTAAACTAAACTAAATTTCAACGGGTCAGAGAGCATGTTGCTTTACCCGTTGTGTTCCTCCAGCATTTTGTGTGTAGCTCAAGATTCCAGCATCTGTAGTTTCTTGTGTGCACTGTATTTAATATTTGCATTTGAGATTACATAGAATAGTATGGCGCCATGACAGGCCCTTCAGTCCATATTGTCTGTAACAAACATGATGCTGAATTAAATTAATTTCTTCTGTCCACAGATGATCCATGTCCCCCCATTCCCTGCAGATTCAATTCCCCATTTAAACACTATAAAGTAAATGCCACAATTGTGTCTGCTCCCACCACCATCCCCGCCAGTGCATTCCAGGCACCCACCACTCAGTGTAAAATAAACTTGCCTTGCACTTCATCTCTTTTAAACTTTCTAACCTCTCACCTAAAAAGCTAAGCCATTTAGCATTTTACATTTCCACACCGGGAGAAGGATTGTCTGCCCCTTTAGTACCATGCCATAATTGTATAAACTTCTATCAGGTCTCCCTCCAAAGAAGAGTCCATGTTTGTCCAACCTCTCCTTGTAACTAATACCCTCGAATCCGGAGACCATCCTGGTAAACATCTGCATCCACTCCAAAGTCCCCACACCCTCCTTGTCATGGGGCGACCAGAATTATACACCGTATGGCAAATGCAGCCTAACAAAAGTTTTATCAAGCTGATTTCCTGACTCTTCTCGATGATAAAGACAAGCACATTACATGCCTTCTTTTTTATATTACTTTAATCTATTTTATATTTATTTTAAGGGAGTTATAGACTTGGATCCCCAGATTCCACTGCACCTTAGTTTTGCCATTAACTGCATATTTTCCACTTACATTTGACCTCTCAAAGTGCAACACTTTCACTTGGCCTGGATTTACTTAATCAATTTGATTGTGTGTGAACACAAGAATGTTGCTTAAACTTTAAACATCCATTTTCAATTTCTGTTTGTGTATCACAATTTTTTTTTAATTTGACTCAAAAGGGGGAAAAAAGTAGCTTAGAACAATCGACTTGTTTTGTTAGAACAGTGCTGTTTTCTATCTTTACTTAGTCCAACGATCACTAGCACTATCTTACACACTAGGAACCAATTACAATTTACAGAAGCCAATTAACCTACAAACCTGTAAGTCTTAGAATGTCGGAGGAAACCGGAGCACCCGGAGAAAAACCGTGCAGTTACAGGGTGAATGTACGAAGTCCATATATGCTCTGGGACTTTGTGGTTTGATCAAAGTTGAACGTCTTGTCCCACCTGTGTTCAAGAAGGAACTGCAGATGCTGGAAGATCGAAGGTACACAAAATTGCTGGAGAAACTCAGCGGGTGCAGCAGCATCTATGGAGCGAAGGAAATAGGCGACGTTTCGGGCCGAAACCCTTCTTCAGACTGACGGGGGGTGGGGGGGAGGGAAGGAAGGAAAAGGGGAGGAGGAGGAGCCCGAGGGTGGGCGGATAGGAGGGTGGGAGGAGACAGCTAGAGGGTTAAGGAAGGGGAGGCGACAGCAAGGGCTAGCAAAATTGGGAGAATTCAATGTTAATGCCATCTGGACGCAAGGTCCCACCTGTTTGATGAGTTATTGCAGAAGCAAACTGGGCCAAGGCTGATCAGGCAGCAGAGGAATTTAAGAAAGCTGTTAGGAACACTATTTTCCTAACCGCATGGTACAGTCATGAGCTTTTGCCTTTGCTTCAGGAAATATTCCACACTAAAGAAATGTGGTAACTAAAGCCGTCAGAAACACAATGAATGGAAATCATCCCATCAAGTTTTCCACGATGCAGGGAATAGAGGAATATGGATAGGTTACCGAAAAGCTTTGTTTGCATGCTATCCAAACAGATCAAATTATGGTGATATATTTCCACCTGTACGATAGCAGCCTCGCCAACAGTCTGTCTCATCCTTTTCTTCATTTATTGTTTTTAGTCTGTGGTTAAATATATGTTTTAGTATTATTTGTTTTGTATTACGTTGGGGAAACTTTTTTAAATCTCTTTCCTCGACGGATATGCGACTTTTTCCGTACCGTTTCTCCGACAGCACTGCGGTCTAACATCGTGGAGCTGGCGATCCCTTTGCTGGGGATCGACTTCGGGAACTCCAACCGTGGGTGCCTACGGACTTAACATCGTGGAGCTGGCGATCCCTTTGCTGGGGATCGACTTCGGGAACTCCTACCGTGGGTGCCTACGGACTTAACATCGTGGAGCTTGCGATCCCTTTGTCAGGGATCGACTTCGACCGCCCCGATTGCGGGAGTTTCGATCGCCCCGACGCAGGAGCTTCGATCACCGGCTGCGGGAGCATGGATCACCCCGACTGCAGATAGTTCGACTGCCCCGACCGCAGGAGAAAAGGAGGGAAGATAATACGTTATTGCTTTCCATCACAGTGCACTGCGGTGAATGTTTATGTTAATTTTTATGTAGTTGTGTGTCTTGTTGCTTTTTTGGTATGACTGTATGGCATATTAAATTCCTTGTACATTTTTACATACTTGGCAAATAAATTAATTACAATTACAATAAATTAATTACAATTACAACAATCAGGTCAGACTCAAGTACAATAGAGCAAAGGGGATGATACAGTGTGCAGAATATAGTTCTCAGCATTGTAGTGCATTAGTTCCATTGGCAAAGTCCAATGCCTTTAATGGGGTAGAGGTGAATCGGACAGTACCCTAGCTTATGGAAGAAACGTTCAGAAACCTGATAAGAGGGGAAGAAGCTGTTGCAGAGCCTGGAGGTGCACGCGTTCAAGCTTCTGAACCTTCTGCCGGACAGGCGGAGTGAGTAGGAATGACCAGGGTGAGACATGTCTTTGATTATGTTGACATCTTTTCTGAGGCAGCATGAAGTGTAGGCGGGTAGAAGGCCTGTTCCTGTGCTGTACTGTTCTATGTTTTATGTAGTACAATTAAATGATTAATCATTACCACTTAACCATTGGTGTCCTTACTACTTCAGATTAAAATAAAGACACTGTCTGATGTAAATAATGCTTGATCTTAATTGCAGATTAAGCAATCAAGATCAAGCCTGTACACAGCTATTTCAGAATTATTTTCATGTGACTTTTATTTATTTACATCAATAACATTAAATGCGAGAGATGACAAATTGAAGACGTGTTGTTTACAGAAAGTTTATTAATAATTCCATTTCTGCCAAATATACAGCTATGTAATTTATCTAAATATCTTTTCATCATATTAAATTACAAAATTAAGCAATCTTTCAGTTAGTACTTTTGATTCCTCTGTAAAATAGCACCCATTACATATCAGCAATTACCCCTGCATTCCATATGTAGCAAAACAAGTTATGAATATCTCACAATCAAAACAAAGGTATTATATCAGAAGATAGATTAGTCAGACTGAGACATTATGTATGATTGATTATAAATAACCACAGTAAATAAATGTGCATTTGCTGCTTTTCTGATACTTTCGGAATCATTCCAGCATCATTTCCCCATAATACTAAAGTGTCTGAGTGCACAGTTACTAACAAAAGGGGGACATTATTATCACTTGTTGGCCCAAATCAGCTGCAGGTTAAATTATACTTTATCTGAGATTGAGGGAACATCTTCATTCTCCTGTTAAAAGTCACATTTATCTAAACATTGAGGCAAGGGATTTTATTTTAACCAAATGCATGAGAAATTATGACTGATGACTTTTGCAAAAAAAAAAGTATTAAATTTGTTTGAATGGTTTAAAATGTGTGCAGTAACTGATCTTACTAACAATGAATTGTATGCACATTATCCTGTGTTCAAATTTAATGTCCAGTCTCGATAGGTCAAGAAGAAACGTTATGTACATTTCATAAGACAATAGATTCCTCATTTCACTGGGACTGGAGTGGAGAGAGGGTGCCGCGTACAACTTTGTTTTTAAACCCACAGATCCCATCAAGGCTGAACACCAAACCCAGTGTTTGAATTAAAAGCAATTTAAGTTAACAACCTTCTTTCACGATGCACTGCACAAGGTTACCATTTGCAAAAAGGTGAGTGGAAATAAAACTCGAGTCTGTGTGTACTGTTCTCTATTTGTTGCCAGGTTTCAGTACATACAACAAGTGTGCATGAATAAAGGAAATAGTAACCCATCTTCACCTCCGTTCTCTTGCTATATAATGAAAAGTGAAGGCAGTTTCAGTGTAAAGTCTGCCACTGTGGGAAAAGTCACATTTGTATTCAATATTGGTTTAAATAAAAGTACATAAAACAGTACAATAAGCAATCAGTAATTTTAACAGGAACTAATTTAATCAAGGTTGCCTGTGAGAATTTGACATCATAATTTTGAGTTTATTTCACCAAAAGACAAGAAATTTGAAGATATTTTAAATATGAAATTCCAAATATTCTGTGATGTAGCTAGTCCAAATATGCCACAAAACCTACATTTTACATATATTTGCATTAAGTACTTTTCATCTTTCTAAATACAGCAATTTTAATAGGTCAAATATACATACAATATCCTTTAAAAAAAATAAATTTGAACAAACATTTCATTATTGTAATTTCTTAGCAACTCTATCTTGAAAGAAAACTGAATAACTCCATTTTGTTCTCTGCAATATCGGTGACACTGAAGGAATGCCTCACAGGACATTGTGAGAGTGCTGATTCTATGAGCTGCGAGGTCTATGCCCAGTATAGCTCTCCAGCTATTTTGTCAACCAAAGCTACGAATACAAGAATGTCACTTGCAGAATGTCTGGCACAGTGAAAACCATTTATGAGAATGTTGTGACCACACTATTCAGATATGTTTAATGTCTTCTGCAACAGTGGCAAAAGGCAAACTAGCCTTAACTGTTTTGCTCACTGCAAGATAATTTCCATGGAGTGTGTTCAACTGTTTTTTTACACAAACTTTTGATCTGGGGATTTATAAAAATGAGCTCAACGATGCCAAATGGAAGAAAATCTTTTTTTTTTTCAGAGCTGCGTGCTAGTAAATGTAGATTGAAAATCTGATAAGATGCCGCAAATTCCTTTTTTATTTAATAATCGTCTATGTAAAAGTAATATGGGTTACCAAATCCCCATTCATTTAAAATATATCATGCCCAGCAGAGAAGTAAAATTTCAGTAGTTGGTGGAATTTTTGTAAATAATTTTACTTAATTTAGAAGTCGCATTCCGTGCTTGGTTCCAATAAATTTTATAGCCCAAAGCACAAGGGCTTAAAATAAACAACTTAATCCAAGATAGTGTGAGAATGTTTACTAGCACTTGATTACACATTTCCTAAGCTTCCTAAACTTGCGTTGAACTTGACCCTGAAGAGCAAAACACAAAGAATTACAGTGATACTACTTGCATAATAAACCAATATGAGATGATAAAAAACATTATTTTAAATCCTTTAATGAATGGAATATGTTCCTAAAGTAAAGGAGTGTAACAAAAAGACCGACTCCACCAGTCAACACTAGTGTTGGCTCAATAAAGCCTTTCTCCAGCCACCTATTTCCTTGATAACGTTAATTTAATCAACTGTAGATTTATTGAGACTCATAATCCTGAATCATTATACACTGAATTTAAGCATTTTATATTATGCATTGATCTGAGGTCAGCAAATTATCAATTTTTAAAAACAGAGTCAACTAAATCAGGGAAATGACCTTTAAACAGAATTGAAAGGACAATTAAAACAGCTTTTGTTATTTAAAAAAAAAATGCCCAAGCTTATTCATCAGGTTTCCCTAAAGGATCAATCCAAAGGTGAGATCTTCATAATTCACCAGCCCGTGATCAAGCTTACAGCTTGCTAAAGTTCCAAATCCAGGCCACAACTGGTGAATGAATTGGCTGGGGAATAGTAGGAAGTTGGGGGGTGTGGGGGTAGGGAGGAAATAAAATTAATTAAAAACCTCACTAAAATCAGTAGAGAAGCAAGAGAAGAGTAATTAAGCAAGAAAAGTAACGTAAAACTCGATGATATTCCCAATATAGTATTAAGTAGCAGCATTCCTTGTACTTAATTGTTTGGAGAAAGAACTATTTGAAATTATGTTCTTTTTTTAAACCTCGAAACTCAGGCCGTTTCAATTTTCTCACATACCACCCACCACTCAATTTGGACGTCCATTTGTTGTTGAGAGGAGTGTACGACTCCAAGAGTGTCTTGTTCTACCTCAGGTTAGAAAATAACTGAATAATGCGAATTATTTGATTTTTAAGACTAAAAAAAGCTAAGTATTCGTTATTTTTGAAGCCTGGATAAATCGTCAAAAGTTCAAAAAGGATGTAGTATGCTGCATAAGAAATGTACAGCTGAATTATGTAAACCTCTTTACCAAACATACAAAAAAGCATAGTTTACAATAAAAAATATTTCAGAAATAACTTTGTTTTTAGAAAAAGCATTATTTGGTAAATACATTTAAATGACTAACATAATCTCCACATGCATTATTCACCTGTATCACATTTCACTCCACTGCCACATGTAATGTCACAACATTCACCCCGTGAACCCTGGCAAAGCGATAACAATTAAAATGATTAAAAAGCTTTAAAAATACATTGATAGTATATGGGTCTGTGCAAATGTAAACAGTAAATGAAAGGAACCCAATGTTTCAATATCTAGTGCATTTTTTTTTAAATTGCAAAAAAAGGTTGCATTTTAGTGCCCGTGTGTTATTCTGAAATACATTTCTTGACTAGTGCCAAGAATTTGGCTATTTTTTGATTGATAAAGACTAAACCAATAGTTCCCACCACCCATTTGTAGAGATTGAAATGAAGCAGGCCATATAACTAGTATGGACAAAGGCTCTCTCACTGGAATCACAAGTCAGTTAAGGGCACGTAAATAGTTTATGCAAGTGCAGTTGTTTGTTCACCGAAAGACATGTCAAAGTGACTATTAGTTATTGACCCCGCAGTTAGTGTTTATGGAATGAGAGTTCTTAGACGCAAGGTTGGCCCAACACAACAACAACAACACACAAATGTGCCAGTTTAATAAAGGTAAACCCCGACGCACTTTAGCCCAGAGGCTAACGAGAGGAAACTTGGTAAACTGAGTGTTCAAAAGATAACTTTGGAAATAATTCACTGGTTATAGCACTTTTAATACATTGCAAATGGGACGTGAAGATGTCAAAGTATGCTCATTTTGAAGGGTAGCAAGCATTGGGACAAAGGATTCCTAAAACTGATTAAAATTTTGGTGGAGATTTTTTTAAGTTACATGTTGAACTTCAATAGAAGGCCTGCAGAATGATGGATGCAACTCAAAGTATTCTGTCTCCAACTCCCCCATCTTAGCTTCTGGACTATAGATAGACTTAAAAGAAAATGAAAGCAGTTTAAAATATATCTGCTTAACATGCATGTGTTGCTCGATCCAGCAGAAAATCATAGCCAACGGGTATCCAGGTGACTCACTGGTGATATTTTGCATTCGCTTTCATTACATTCATAAATTAACAAGCCATTGCAATACTCCATGGATTTCAGCTAAATGCATCAGTCAATTGACAATTTTCTATTAAACATTTTATACGAATTGCAAGAATTTAACTGTAAAAAAAGACTAGTAAAATACACATCTCCAGAAAAGTGGCAGCAACATCCCCAAAACAATCGTAAGTCTGACTAACCTGATCTTCACTGAAGATAGAATTATTCCATAGGCACAAAAAGTTCCGTGTCTAGGATTGGCAGGCAGTTGGTTACATATCTGAAAAACCAATTACCATCACTGAAGTCTGTGGGTTTGTTACAAACAGCGGGAACTCATACATTTCCTTGTCAGTAGTTACTAGGCTTTGAGCTGCCCTCTGCAGGTTCTGGACCTGTTTCAGCGGCTGTCAATGATGAGTTGGTAAATTTTCCTGAGCTATTATAAACATCAAATCAATCACAAGAAGTACTGCACAGTGAAAAGAGCATACAGTACACCTGGAATCACATTATAAACACAAAATGATGGATCAGAACCTGTGCAGAAATCAATATAATTCCCCCACATTTATTTCCTTGCCTACAATCCACCCACTAAAAATTAAAAAATTAATCATCCAGCATATTTTGTAACACACTGATTAAGTGTTTCAGCCCATATATATACTCCTCGTCTTTTGTGTTGCTAGGAAACACATGTGCAAAGTCTATCATTCTTACAACGACCTCTGGAGGCTCCGGAAGCATGCTGGATGTATGAATGAAATCTTTCTCCAATTGTTTTATTTCATTGCCATTTGGCTGACCAGCTGAAATGAGGGTTAAGCATTTGCAAATGCCATGGTCTTGTTCTGCATTCTTCAGCTGCAGTGGGACCACACTTTGATGCGCCCGGAAGCAGCCCTTCCTGTGAAGTGCATACATGTTGGAGAGGCTCTGACCGACTGTGGCTTCCACCATTCCATTCTCAGTCGAGCCCATCATGTGGATGTTGTTGTTGTATTCCATTAATTCTCCAGTCCGCCTCATGCCCTTTGGTGCTGCTGGTTTGAGGGGACCACGACTGTCACCTGTCGCTGTCAGCTCAGATGATCCTTCGTAAACAAACAGTAAGGAGCTTGCATAGAAACAGAGGTTGCTTTGCCGCTCAAACCAATGCAATATATTTTCAATCTCTTGAATACTTGCAGCCACAGCATCCTTCCTCAAGTAGCTTCCGTTGTGGAAGAATTTAGACAGACCTAGAAAAAGACAGGCAAAACATAATCCTTGAGTAAAACACTGAATATCCACATCAAAATCTACCTCAAATAATACTTGAATTGAAAATTAAAGGGGCGGCGCAGTGGCAGAGCTGCTGCCTTACAGCGCCAGAGACCCGGGTTTGATGCTGACAATGGGTGCTATCCGGACTGAGTTTATGCATTCTCCCTGTGGTCGCGCGGGTTTTCTACAGGTTTCCTCCCACACGCCAAAGTCGGTCCTGGCAACGTTGGTCTGGGAAGAGGATGGCACTCCAGTCCAAGCTTGGTCATGGAAGCAATTTACCAGGCAAAGAGAGGAAACAAATTAAGGATGTTCTCAAGTAGGTTAATTGCTCTCTGTAAATTGTAAATTGTCCCTAGTGGGTAGGATAGAACTAGCGTACAAAGTGATCGCTGGTCGGCGAGGACTCAGTGGGCCGAAGGGCCTGTTTTCATGCTGCACTCAGACCTTAGTCTGAAGAAAACAGAAGAAAAAGTAAATCTATATGTTTTACCGAATGGACGTTGAAATTGTGATAATAATGCAAGCGACATTAGTGAATTCTCTCATTTATGTCTACCTTCACCAGCAGATAACTTAAGATTTCTCAGTGTAGGTAAATATGACCATGAATTTCCCCATTACCTTCAATTTGCCAACGGTGTATTTTGTCAATCAAGGACCAGGTATCTGAGGATCAAGATCCTTAATCTAACAAAATAAAACTCAAGGTCCACTAGACAGCCGTGACCATTGCCTTCCTATATGTTTCTGAAACCTGGACTACCTATAGTAGACATCCCAAAGTATTGGAAATATTACAACCAACACTTTCTCTAGAAAATCCACCAAATGCACTAAAGGAAAAATAAGCCATCCTCTTCCCAGACCAACGTTGCCAGGACCGACATCCTTGGTACTCTAAGTTGGCTACATCATTTGTGGCTCCACACCAGACCCTCAAAACAGGCACTCCAGTCCAAGCTTGGTTATGGAAGCAATTTACCAGGCAAAGAGAGGAAACAAATTAAGGATGTTCTCAAAGTCTGCTTAAAAAAAGTGGAACGTTCACACCGACTCTTGCGGATTTCCACCCACTGTGAGTCAAAATAGAGAAGGAATATTCGAGATGGTGCTGAGAACCTCAACACCAAATACTGAGACCATGCAGAAGCCCTGCATGAGCTGCAGAGGGAGCACATCACCTCATAAACCACCCTCCCACCCATTTCTTGTGGCTCCACACATAGATTACCAAATTGATACTTAAGAAAATCTACTCTCTCCCTTTCTCCTTATCTTACACTATTTGTCTTTTCATCTTTGGCCTTTGAACAACCCACCCCCTCCCCACCTGTATCCACCTATCACTTGCCAGGCTTTGTCCCGCCACCACCTCTTTCCCGCCTGCTCCCTCCTACTATAATCAATAGGAAGAGGAGTCCTGACGCAAAACAGTGCCCAACCATGTTCTTCAAGTCCTTATACTTGTCAAAGGATTCGCCCAATCTGAGCTCCCCACAGCTGACATGTGTCTCTTGTCCTTTTATTGACCAGACCCATAATATCTGTTGTCAACCAAGACTCTGAGCTGATGATGTTAGTTGAGGTTCACGAGAACACAAGAAAACTCAACTGCCCTTCCAAAAGGGCTGTGGAAACTCTCTTTACAATTTGCTGTGCCAACACTGTATTTCAAATATAAAGGGGTAAATGTGGGCTCTACATTTGTCATCACTGGAACGAATTGCTTTGCAGTTCCTACTGAAAGAACTGCTTGGAGATAAGCTTATATTTATTTCCGTCAGTTCAGTCTATAGACCTGCACGGGAAGGTAGACGCTCCCGCCCCCACGAGTCTCGGGCAGATGGAGCTCATCAGCCTGGGAAGGCAGTCCATCTAGGAGAGGGAAAACTGATTTAAAACCTCCACTGCCTTGTGGCCATATCCAGTCATGGAAACGGCTCCAGGAGCAAACCTCAAGAAAATCCGGAGTCAGAGCCCCTCAGGCAGTTCGTCGTTGTCTACAACCTCGCTCTGGCAGCTCCTGCGACGGCGCTGGTGCCAAACTGTAACGGCCCTGCTGTTCCTTTGGATCGATCAGCGATGTGGAGAGGGGGGACGTGCTCCATGGCAACAACCTGCCCTCCATATGACATCGCCCAGGTTTGCATCCAACCAGGATGCATCACCCATGGTCAGTCATGACTGAGGGGGGCCTACTACTGATCATAAGGTCATAAGGAATAGGAGTAGAATTAGATCATTCGGCCCATCAAGTCTACTCCGCCATTCAATCATGGCTGATCTATCTCTTCCTCCTAACCCCATTCTCCTGCCTTCTCCCCATAACCTTTGATACCCATACTAATCAAGAATCTATCTCTGCCGTAAAAATATCCACTGATTTGGCGTCCATAGCCTTCTGTTGCAAAGAATTCCACAGATTCACCACCCTCTGACTAAGGAAATTTCTCCTCATCTCCTTCCTAACAGAACATCCTTTAATTCTGACCTCTAGTCCTAAATTCTCCCACTAGTGGAAACATCCTCTCCATATCTACTCTATCCAAGCCTTTCACTATTCTGTACATTTCAATGAGGTCCCCCCTCATTCTTCTAAACTCCAGCTAGTACAGGCCCAGTGCCGATGAGTTAGTAATTACTGCAGACTCCAAATCTGGTCCACTGTGCCTGCCAAAACTGGCTCATGGCTTGATCTATCAGGTTAGGTGCCCGGATTGCTGAAATTATATGGGGCAAAAGTACACCCTGACCAACACAATAGTGAGTAAGCTAGTTTTCCATTTTACATAATGAGCAGATGTTATGAGGCTCATGTTGTCGACGTCCCCGTGGTTAGCCCTGTCAATTACCTCAGTCAGGCGAACGACAACAAACAGAGGCAACAGCAGAAATGCAACCTCAGTCGCCACAGCTTGGTGCCAACCGGATGGCATCACTCTGCTGCAGACTTCTGTTGTCTCAAACACAAGAAAAAGAAGCAGATGTTGCAAGAATTTAAGGACCTAAGCTAGAGGAAAAAAAATTGGGTAGGCTAGTATTTATTTTTACAGTAAAACTTTTCTACACAGGTACATGGAACCTGTACATGGAATGAGCTGCCAGAGGAGATAGTTGAGGTAGGTATTATAACAGCATTTAAAAGATACATGGACCGACAAATGGATAGAGATAAGGGCCAAACGCATGCAAATGCGGTTTTTCGCCTTCCATCACAGTGAGGAATGTGGAGGAGTTACTATGGCGGATGTTTATGTTAAAATGTATTTTGTGTGTTCCGTTGCTTTTTATTTGTATGACTGACTTGGCAAATGAAATTCCTTGTATGTTGCAAAACATGGCTAATAAAGTATTATTGTGATCGTGATTATGAAATAGAACTAGTTTAGATGTGTCTTCTTGGTCAGCATGGACCAGTTGGCCTAAAGAGCCTGCTTCCATGCTGTATGACTATGAATATGACTCTAAGAAGTGTCCTATTCAGTTTAGTATTGTGGTCAATCCTGTAGCAAGAATCAAATAGCAAATGACTAGGTAGGAAACTTGGCTTAACTGACTGTCAAATATATTACTGGTGTGGCCTGCTGTCAAGGTTTGTGCCTTACCTTGAATGATTCCTAGCAACACCTTCCAGAAATTTCTTCTGGGAGGATCACTCTGAGATAAGTTTTCAATTTACTTTGAAGTTGGTGGCAACATCTACCTGTAAAATCCTGCTAAAGACTGTTCCTTTCCCTTCTCAACGAAAGATCTTTGTAGAGTCAGTAATCCAAATGACAACCTTGGTGTATATTCAAAGCAATTGGACAACTGAATGCAAATTATTAAAGCTAACATTTCTACAACTGCTCACGCACAGAGAATCAGATTAGGGAAAATGTAATGAAATATTATTCCCATCATACCAACAAGAAAATGCCTCCAAGCTGTCACTTCATATACAACAAATGTGCAAAACCTGCTCACAGTATACTGCCAGATGTTTCACAATTTATAAAGTCAGGCTTTATTACTATCCTCATTTTAAGTCTTCCTTGGTTCATGTTGTAACGAGCATTTGCCAATTGAAGTTGCATGCAAAAATATACTACTGGAAGGATATTAAATTCAACATCTGCATGTGTTCAAATTTGTTCATGCCATTTAACTCTCATTTATTTACATGGTTTACAGGATTTATATTCAAAACTTGATTTCCAGAATAAAAGATGTTAATTTTCTGTAATTATAAAAACTGAAACTATTAAATGCAGTAGGAAGTTTCAAATCACTGAATGATTTAACAGCAAAAGTTGGTATGATGCTGGGGTTAAATGTGGCTTCAGTTTATGGAGTGCACGCCTCATTAAACCCAGTGGCAATTGGGGATGGACAATAAATGCTGCTCTTTACACAGGCTGAGAAATTAATTTGAAAAATGTCTCAGCAATATAATTTATAGGCAGTATCCCAGTTACAAAAGAGTCATCAGTTCCTGAGAATTGTTCATAAGCCAAATTTTTTACAAATCCAAAATGAACACATCTCATTAAACCAACTCACTATCAATAAGAGCATGACTCTACTGCAGTTCAAAATGGAAATGGCAATGTTATGCTTTCGTTTTTTTTTCCATCTTTTTATGGTCATTAACTTCAGTAAATCAGTTTCGTAGCTCATTGCGTGCCATTTAGTTTCATAGCCTGGAGGTCAGTCAACTTTACAAAAACGGCAGGTTGAACAGCCTCTTGTCTACTAGTTGGATCAAAAACTTGCAGATGGAAATCTGAAATGCAAAGCAAAATATGCCGACAGCTGCTCAGCACCATCCAGGGAGTAAGAAACAGGAGTTATGATGAAGGGGCATTAACTCAATTGGTGTCCTTTGCTACTTCACTTGCAAAGTGCGGCTGGAATTTTGTTTTTACTCGCGTCTATGAAGCCAACCGGTAACTATCCGACCAGTTCCACCCTCCCCCTTCCTGCAGCCTCCTTCATTCTTGGGCATTTGAGTTACCAAATCACTGCTAAAAGTGGCAAATACAGATAAGTGTGTGAACAATATTACATTGTTCTGCAGTGCAAGGTCTCCAGTGCATAGAAAGGTGTTTGCCTTTTGTGATTCATATGATAGGACATTTCAACATCTAGAGAATATTAAAAGCAGTGGAAAGTCTGTCACCAAGTATATTCAAGAAAGAGATTGATAGATTTTCAGATATCAAGGAGATCAATGGAAATGGGGTTTGCACAGGAAAATGGTGATGAGGTAAAAGATTAACCATGAAAGAAGAAGCTTATAGACAGGCACAAGGATATGTAGAGTGATATGGATCATGGATATAGAGCCTTCTCTGTTGCTGCTCCGGCACTCTGGAACACCCTGCCGTTGCACATCAGACAGGCCCCCTCACTGTCCATCTTAAAATCCATGAAAACGCAGCTCCCTGGCTTTTGACCAGCCTGAGGCACTTCTGGATATGTTTCTTTTTAGAGAACTATTTCTTTTGATTGTTATTTTTGGTGTGTATTAACTTTTTTGTCAATGATTAGTGATGTACAGCACTTTGTTGCAGCTATGTTTGTTTTTAAAGTGCTCTATAAATAAAATTTATCTTTATTATCATTATTTCGTGCAGATACAGACATTAGTGGGTTCATGTTCGGAACAGACATTGTGGGTTAAATGTCCTGTTCCTGCACTGTACATTTCTATAATTTATGCAGTAAATTTCCCAGAAATAGAAATGAGGTTTAAAGAAAGCAGGAGAGATCTTTGTTTAATGTATCTGGGAGTAAATATGAGGAGCTGAACGGCCAGGAGAAATATAATTCCTTAATTTACACCATCGGAAATTATGGCGTAAATTAAGGAACGGTAGCACAGCGGTAGAGTTACTGCCTTACAGCGCCGGAGACCCGGATTCGATCCCGCCAACAGGTGCTGTCTGTACGGACTTTGTACGTTCTTCCCGTGACCGCGTGGGTTTTCTCCGAGATCTTCAGTTTCCTCACACACTCCAAAGGAGTACAGGTTTGTGGGTTAATTGGATTGGTATAAATTAAATTGTTCCTAGTGTGTGTGGGATAGTGCTAATGTGTGGGGATCGCTGATCGGCGTGAACTCGGTGGGCCAAAGGGCCTGTTTCTGTGTTGTATCTCTGAACTAAACTAAACCATCAAGTTCCAGAAGAATCTTTAAGTTTCAATGAGTTTCCATGAGATCATCTTTCACTCTTTTAAAGTCGGGAGAATGAGGTCATTGTAATTTTTTTTTTACAGGAGAAATCCCACAAATCAGTTTGGTGAAGTATTATTGCATTTCCTTAATCACGTTAGATAGTGAAATCATATCTGCTTACAATATTCCAGATGCAGTCTAACCAGGGTCCTTATCAATGGAGAAACACATCTCCATTCTTAGATTCAAATCAATAAAGGCCAACATAAGATTTTTTCTCAACTTCTTGCTGTAACTGCAGATTAACATGGTTTAATTGTAATTTGGCTTACATGATTTTGTGTACAAGGATCACACCAGTCCCTTTAAACACTATAACACATATTTTATTTTCCCACCACTAAAAAAATATTTCTATAAAATAGAAGACCTCACATTTTTATTTTATTTTTTTGAATTTCAAATGCCATGTCCTTTCCTGTTCATTTAACCTGCCGACAAATGCCAGAAGTCTCCCTTTATCATTTTTGAGGTCAGAACGTCACCCAGTCTTATATCATCAGCAAACTAAGATATTTAAAATTGATAACCTCATCCAAATCATTGCTACGCTTTGTAAACAACTGGGAATCCAACCTTAATCTGTGGCAACCATTCCCAGCATCGGAGTCTAAAAATGACCTGTATTCATACTCGGGTTACTGTCCATTAAATAATTTTCACACCATTCTACTCCCAATTTAATTTAATTTTCGTGTCACAAGATGGAGGATTTTATGAAACTCAATTTCTACCACAATCAATGGTTCAACTGTTCTGCTAGTCAAAAATAGAGTTTACCCATCTACCATAGCCACTCTGATTTAAGATCCTGGTTTCATATTGAACTAAATCGATTTCATTTTGACATCAATCTGTATCAATTCATTGATAACAGATTCAGCAGCGTTCCTACTATAGGTATTTGTCTAATTGATCTATAATTCCCTATTTTCTCTATCTCAGGCTTTCCCTTAATAGCAGGGATGCAATTGCTGCCTCCTAATCTGTGGGAACCTTAAATCAATTAATTTTCAAAGATAATAACCACTATATCCACCATCTTTAAAAATAAGGATCCCAGTCATTAGCACTTGGGAATATTTTAGCTTCTTAGTCCCATTAATTTTCCCAATACTTTGTTTTTTAACCAAACCCATTTTCTATGATCTCCTCATTCACACTTAAATTGTAGTTGTCCACTATTTCTGTGAAGTTTCCTACATCATCCAACGTGAAGATAAACCATTTGTTACACTAATCTCACCTGCCTGCACGTAATCAATATCTCTCCATTATCTGCGCCTATCTAAAAGCCTCTTAAATGCCACTAGCACATCTTCTTCCGCCACTACCCCTGGCAGCACCTTCCCGTCATCCACCAATCTCTCTGTTAAATACTTGCCCTGCGCATCGCCTTTAAACTTTGCCACTCTCACCTCAAAGCTATGCCCTCTAGTCCTTGACATTTCCACCCTGGGGAAAAGTTCTGACTGTCTAGCAGAATGATGCCTCCTAAATATTTTATATATTTATAACTGGTCTCCATTCTGCCTCCGATATTCCAAAAGAAAATTAATTCTACTGTCCTTTTTACACTAATCCTTTACCTATACATATATTATGTCTAAACCAATAAGCACTAAGTTTATGTAAAAACCTTTATAGTATTTTATCAGCTGCCTTCAGAAATTCCAGATACATTCATTGCTTTCCACTTATCTACCCCACCAGTCGTTTCCTCAAAATCTGTTAACAATGTCAGACACAATCTTTCCTGAATAAAATCTTGTCCCAACTTATTCCTCTGCTTGTTTGTTATCTTCCCTCCCATCCCACACAGTGTTCTTCAATATTATCCTTGTGTCTGTACTAGCTTAATTATTTTGAAATCTCTATCTTTTCAATTGCAACAAAATAAATCATCGACCTGAAACTCTAATTGTTTTTGGCCCAGTGACACTGCTAAACGTAATGAGTAAAAATGTGTTCTTTGTTACAAAGAACTTTGTGATATCCTAAGATCATGACATGGTGCTATATAATGTAAACGCAATGTCAGTTTTTTTTTGTTCTGTTAGTCTGCAAGTGAAAATACAATTCTGTCTGAAGCTGTCACTTGTTAAAATTATAAAACACCATTGTTTTCCCTTTCTGTGAAAAGTCTGAAGGCTCCACGAATTTTTGAGCTGGATCCTGAGGGGGCAATGTCTTGATATTTTTCAGATCTAACAGACATGCCAGCATTGAGAAATGCTAATCTGTGTTACTATTGCTACCCCAATCATTACATGTATTACAGCCTCAAGGGACCAAACTCCCTTTAATACTGTAAAAAAAAAAACAGCCACCTGGTTAGCGAGAGCCAATAACTCTGGCCCAATCTGCTTTATGGATGGGATTGATTTAAACACTTTTTTAATTTTTGTATAGTATTTGGAAACCTTTCAAAAATAATCAGATTAATGAGCAATTGCACAGCACAACTTAATGTGACGGTCTTGGTGCCTTCAATTCATTTGGATGCCACACATCAACAATGAACTGCTACAAGTAGGGACGATATGGTGTTGCGAATTCTATTTCTGGGAGGATTGAAAAAATCTATATATATTTCAAAACATCAGGGCTTGTACTTTAACATAACATGAAAAAAGTTACATTTTTAAAAATCGCCTGCCAGTTCAAGTTCCTCTCATGCCCATTTCACCCTCAACTTGACAATGGTCCATGTGGATTTCCCCAGTTGGCAATTGCAACAGATTATGCTGGCTGACTCATGTTTATCTTATTTATGCCTTTCTACCACGCACAAAGCACTTCAAGAGACTAATGATATATTCAATTGATTGGTCACCACTGACACACTGTGGCCGTGGTATGTACAAAAGACAAAATCTACTGCAGTTATTTATCTAGATCATTTTACCACCAGCTTCTCAGTGGCAATTGGAAAGGGGCAATGAATGCTGCTGCTCGTTTCAGCAATGCCACAAGCTGAGAAATGCCTCAGCAATAAAATATGTGTTTACAGGCAGTCTCACTGTTAAGAAAGAGTTCAGTCCCTGAGAATTGTTTGTAACCCAAATTTTGTGTAAATCCAAAATGACCAAAAACAGTGTGTGGAAGAGGATCACAGCTGTGGCAAAAGAGCGAGCAGGCGCAGGAAGAGCAGCCGCCAGTCAGCCTCACTGACTAAAGCCCCTGTCGCATTGTACGAGGTAAATCAAGAGTTCTCCCGAGTTTTCCCGATTCGAACTCGGAGAATGACCGTAGCATGTCCGTAGGAGTTCGTGAATGTCCCATAGCGGCTCATACGAGTAACGGTAGGTACTCGGGAAATCCGGTAAACTCGTGCCATTTTTTCAACACTGTGAAAAATGTCCACGAGTAAAAAAATACTCGTGTTGAAAATAATTGTTACTTTGTACGAGCCGCTACGAGACATCCACGAACTCCTACGGACCCGCTACGGACATTCTCCGAGTTCGAATCAGGGGAAAACTCGGGAGAACTCTTGAATTACCTCGTACAGTGGGAGAGGCCCTTGAGTAAGTGAGGGAGTGATTCTACTTGGCGCTCTCACTTTTGCTCAGTTCGTGCCAGTCCCTCGATTGTTCAGATATATGGTGCCCTTAAGATAGATAGATAGAATTTATTTGCCACACAACCAGGGTCGGTGGTATTTGGGTTGTCAGCAGCGGTACAATAATAAAGAACACACAACCACAATAAAAATGTAACACAAACATCCACCACAGCATTCATCACTGTGGTGGAAGGCACAGAACTTGGCCAGTCCTCCTCCATTTTCCCCTGTGGTCGGGACCTCCACCCTCCGCAGCCGTTGCTGCGGGCGTCCAGATGGTAAGGGACAAAGTCAAGGTAAGTCCAGGATCGGCTCTTCCCCACCGGAGACCGCGGCTTCAGGTTGATGTAGGCCGCAGGCCGGCGGTCGAAGATTTAAGGTTCCCGCCGCGCCGCAGCCAGAAGCACCGCAGACCGCAGGGCCGATGGTCGAAGCTCCCCTCCAGGGGTGATGGTAATGCCGGACCCGCGGTAGAAGTTGGCCGCGGGCCGGCAGCGATGGCTTCTTCTTCCCCCGGGTCCCCCACGAGGGATCCCGGGCTGTAGACACCGCGCCAGCTGAAACTCTACAGACCGCGGTTTTAGGCTGCCGGCTGCCGCGGGCCAGTGAAACGGAGCGCTCCCCTCCGGCGAGCCGCAGCGAGGGCTCACCCGCTCCACGCCAGGAGTCCACGCTTTTGCTCTGTGGAAAGGCCGCGCCAATCCTTGTTGTTAGGCCACGGGGGAGGCGACCTGGAAAAACTTTAAAACATACTAAAAATTGAAAAGACTAGCGCGCTGCTGAAGTCGGCCATTCATAACCAAGGGATGATCTGTGTATGATTTTCTCCATATAATAAAACACTATAAGCTTCACAGAAACCTTGTCAAAGGGAGCAGTGTGCAAGTAATATGGTAATGTAAAAAAAATAAGAATTGTTTAGGAGGGAATTCTACATCTTTGGGGTTTCTACTTAAAAGAGCACTATTTGCAGTAACACAAATACTGCCTGACTACTTGAATTATAGCAAAAACATTGTCTTTGGATATCTTCTCAAAAATATTCTTTGTTGCAGATCTATTTCCCTACTGTGAGTTGTAATTGCCCAAATTAGACGAGCTTCAACATCCATTCAGCAATGTGGAACAGCAAACCTTGCTACGTTCAATAAATTACAAGGGGAAATATTGTTCACTGGATTGCCTCATTACATTAAATGTCAAAGTAAGGTTTCTGAATTGTTATCAGATTGAATTCTTCATTCGTGGCATTCCCTTGAGCTCTCTGCTGAAATCAAGCGCTATTGCCTCTTGTTCATTCAGTCTCATCACCATTGGCAATTCAATTCAGTCTGTGGTGCTTCTGGCTGCGGCGCAAATTTTAAATCTTCGACCGCCGGCCTGCGGCCTACACCAGCCTGGAGCCGCGGTCTCCAGTGGGGAAGAGCCGATCCTGGACTTTAACTTGTCCTTTATCATCTGGACGCCCGCAGCGACGGCTGCAGAGGGTTGAGGTCCCGACCACGGAGGGGAAATGGAGGAGGACTGGCCAATGTTTGTGCCTTCCACCACAGTCATGAATGCTGTGGTGGATGTTTGTGTTAAATTTTTTATTGTGTATTGTGTGTTCTTTATCATTGTACCACTGCTGGTAAATTCATTTCACTTGCACTTTATGTGCAATGTGACGAATAAAACCGTATTGAATTGAATTGAAATTCTCCAATCTGACGTCTCTTATTGAGAGAATCAAGGTATGGAACAAGACTGAAAATGGGCAATGCCACTTTACAAACAGGCACCACGATGAAGTAGGAAAGAGACTGTCCAAAGACTGGACAAAAATAGTTCTGTGTGTGAATGGAAAAATTAGAACAAACCAGGAAGGGTATAAGCTCTATGGTTTGGAGATCTAAAAGTCCGTACGTGTACTATTCACTAGGTGCATATATCGGGCCAGTTCAAATTGAGAAGGATTGTGCATAATCCGTACGAACGTCCTATTGGCCACAAGACCTGGTAGCGATAAAGCAGCTCGTCAAGGAATGTACTGACGATTTTCCTTTTTTTTCAACAATTGAGGCGTTAGCTTGCAGCTTAATAAGGAGTGGGAAGAACCCAAATATCACTGATTAGCAGATTGGACAGTCAATTGTCAAAAGTTCCTTGTAATATTGTAGACCCACTGCTTCAGGTAAAGCTCTATCAAACCTAGCACGTTAGATCAAATATGTTCTAAACTACCATTTGCCAATTTTTTCATTTTCAAGCTAGTCCAGTTCCAAAAAGATTGTTTACTCTTTTTTTTCCATTAATTTATAACTGCGGATCTCTCAATACATCTTTCCTCTTCATAATTTAACTACAGACCAGAGACCAATGAAAAACTATAGTCTGTGCGTACATAAGTCCGAATAGGCAGCCTGAGTAGGGTAACTTTGTCCAATGCTGATTTTTTGAAATGCAATGTTTTTTTCAAGCAGTTCGTAGTTGAATGAATGAATGAATGAAGAATTTTATTTCGGTCATACATTAAAAAGAACAAAACTTTACAATCTGTGTGAATATGAACCAACACTGTATCCATTTCACACAGCGTTCACATAATCAATGACCGAAAAAGGAATAGGCTGAAGCCACAAAGCTTATTTTTGCCTATCATAGTTATCCTGATTTAAAGTAGATTACACAGAACAGAAAATGAAAACGCAACACTAAACCAGTCAACCAGCGTCAGTGTAGAAGCGACAGCTAACATTTCAATTCATTGCTTTTTCATCAGTTCTGATAAAAGGCCATCAGCCGAAAGCATTAACTGTGTTTTGCTTTGCACAGACCTTGCTGTAACCTGCAGAGTATTACCAGTATTTTCTGCTTGCTTCAGAATTCCAACATTCTGAGTAGATTTTGAAAAGACAAACACAAAGGGTGGTGGGTGTATGGAATGAGCTGCCAGAGGAGGTAGTTGAAGTAAGGACTATGGCAACCTTTAAGAAGCAGTTGGACAGTATGATGGATAGGACAGGTTTGGAGGGATATGGGCCAATACAAGCAAGTAGGACTAGTGTAGCAGGGACATGTTGGTCAGTGTGGGCAAGTTGAGCTGAAGGGCCTGTTTCTACGCTGCATGACGATGACAAAATATATTTTCTGAGGTATTAAAGTGATCCTTCTTCTGTAAATTTGAATTATTTTTTTACTAAATGCCACTATGGTCTATTTTTTCTTAATTTTATTATGGGTTTATGCATTCATTGGAAGAGAGATCAAACTAACAAGAAAATGATTGGTTAATTCATCAAATTCACACCATTCTGGTTTCCTATTTATAATTAACTCTGCTGATTTTAAATAAAATATATTCTCATAGGTCAACTGATTTTATTTTCCACATTGTTCAGTGCAGAATGCACTTAACATTAAATATTAAGCTCTCAACCCCGTGGAAAAGCTTTACTAATTGCTTATTTATAAAGCTGGACTACAGCACCACCTGGGGGCCATTTGAAACACAAGTTGGGCATTCAAGCCTCCATGCCTGCCCTAGCATCCAAAAATCTTGACCGAAGCACACATTGCTGGAGGAGTTCAGCAGGTCAGGCAGCATCTGTGGAGGCAAAAAGTCAGGCCAAATTTCGGGTCAGTGCCCTTGTTTAGAAAGCTTGAGGGTAGTTTGGTTGGGAGAAAGTGATAAAGGCGGGAGGTGAAAGGAAGACAAAAGGGTGTCAGAATAGAAGGGAAAGCTGCAGAATGTAAGAGTTTCATTGCTCTGGTTCTTGTCCGGTGCATAGGATAAGTAAATACTCTTGATGCGATTGGGCTCGAGAGGGTACAGAGATTTGCAAGGATATTGCCATGACTGCAGGAATTATAGTTACAAGGAGAAATTGGCTGGGGTTATTTTCTTTACAGAAATACTATGGGGAAGTTAAAGGAGATGAATACAATTGTGATGGTGATTTGACAGGATGACCCTAGTCCTCTTGGCAGAGAGGTCAATAATCTAACCACGGGACAGAGATTAAAAGTTATTGGGAGAATGGTTGAAAGGACAATTTCTCGACATGGTGATCTTATAAAGGTGTACAAAATCATGAGAGAAATAGATCGAGGAGATGCACAGAGTCTCTTGCCCAGAGTAGGGGAATCGAGAACCCTAGGACAAAGTTTAAGGTGAGGGGGGGAAAGATTTAATAGGAATCTGAGGGGTAACATTTTCACATATGGGTGTATGAAACAAGCTGCCAGAGGTAGTTGAGGCAGGTAGTATCGCAACATTTAAGAAACATTTGGATAGGTAAATGAATGGGACCAGTTGAGAGGGATAATGGCCAAATGGAGTCAGGTAGATGGGACATGTTGGTCAGTGTGGACAAGTTGGGCCGAAGGGCCTGTTTCTACGCTGTATGACTAGAGCAGTGCCACTCTGGAGGTCTCTGTCTTAAAGGCTAAGGGAATCTAAATGTTCCTCATACACAAAACACACGGAGATGGGCACAAAAAGAGCCACAACAGCACCATGGATCAGAAGCGGCAAGGAAAAAACAACACAGATGACTTATTTTTGGATCAGCATGAACTCAAGAGCAAAACTTTGTGCACTCATAGGAAAGTTAGATGCAAGGAACAACACACACACACACTCATCATCAATGATCACAGTCCACCCCTAGAACACCCAGATAATCTATGACTCAATGTAAGGCCCGGGGCAGAGCTTTAGTCTCAGTCAAATCCTGTTCTTTATTCTGATGCTTGAAGCTATTTAAAAACATTTAAAAGTAATATAAACAATGAAATGATATATCCCTTAAACATTTCAATAAAAATATAACGATTACTAAAATGCTTAAAATAATTAATTTATAAATAATTAATTTAAATATTAAAAAATATCATTGCCTCCTAATCTATCGTCCAAAAATCTCCATTGAAATAATGGCATTTCTAATCATACCCCTAGTCTGATTTAGCATAGGATTCAAAGCAATTCCTCTGTGTGATACTGGAGAATCATAATACTGTGTTGTACTATTGGATATAATAGAATCCAATGAAGGAACACAGTAACAGGTGGAATGACATGTAACTCAGTAAGACAGATTTACAGTAAGTCTATATAAGCATGGGAGTTACTTCTACTGCAATGGCTCCCTATGGAGCATTCACTCAATACATATATAAAATGCAATCTCCTGGACACTTAAAAAACATTTTTGCCTCAAATTGACAAAGATTCTAAATGGAACGTTATTAGCTTTCTCAACCGCCAATTCATAGAGCCGGGAAATCGGATGACAATGGATAAAATACCAGGACCCAACCAATGATCCAAAATATTGGGGCTAAAGTAACATTCATCAACAAAATATTTTCATCCTGGAAAAATGCCTCAAAGTGCTTCTGAGAGGCACATCAAGGATGATATACATGGAGGCGGGCATGCTTTCTTAAAATGGAGTGCTAGTCATACTTTTCCTCTTTGTTCATTTCTCAACAGTTATCCAGTTATTCATAATCTAAATCAATGATTTGGATGGGGTAAATCAAGTATGACACATATAAATTTGTGCATGAGAGAAAATGTGATGGCATTCTGGTTGTGAAGAGGATGCAGATATTCATAGGGGTATAAGCAAGTTAAGTGAATAGGCAAGGACATAGTGGGTGGAATATAACGTGGAAAAATGTGAAGTTATCAACTTTGGGTGGAAAATAGAAAGATAGAATTATTGTTAAATGGTGAGAGATTGAAAAAAGTTGAGGAGTAGGTGCTCAAAGGAACCCGAGTATCTTTGAAACTTAACAAGCCAACAGAGCAAGATTTTGAAGAAAGCAAAAAAATGTTGTCTCGGTTGCAAGATAAATCGAGTACAAGAATAGAAACAGCTTGATCAATTTGAATTGTAAAGCACTGTGGTGAGATGTATCTGAATCTGAATACAGGTCTGATCACCCTGCCTAAGGAAGGTGATATTTCTGATAGAGGGGGTACACCAAAGGTTCAGCCAAGTGAATCCTGGAATGATAGGTTCATTATGAAGAGACTGGGCCAGGCCTTGAGTTTGGAAGGAGGAGAGGTGATGCAGAAATCCAACATTCTTCTGGAGCTTGACATGGTGTGTGTAGATTTGAGGTTGGGTCTGGCAGATCAGTGTAGAATCAGAGAGCACAGATAGGAAAATGAGGAATAAGCCATTCAGGAAAGAGATTAGAAGAAATTTGTTCACCCAAAGGGTAGTGGATCTTTTAAAACCTCTACCCAAGGTTCAGTCACTGACCATCCTAAATTGATGGATTTTTAGACATTGAGAGTATCAAGGAATGTGCAATTAGTGCACAAAAGTGGCCCAAAGGTTGATTATGTTGAATGACAGTGCAACACAAGGGGTCGCAGGGCATACTTCTCTTTCTGTTGCTTATGTTTAGTCTGATTTGTCCTGGATAGTCTCAAACTATTTGGATATTTTGGATGGTTAAAATGCTCTGCCTACTGGCTGTCCTCTCGAACTATCTCTGTGAGTCACCTCTACAGGACACCCAGTCTAAAATATGCTCATAAAGCTGTCGTATTTGCCTGGGGTTTTCAGTTTAAGGGCAACTTTGGGATGGTGATGATGGGAGACTCTGATTGTCATGCATCAGTGTGGAGTAGAAAGTTATATTCTCACTCTAGGACATGGTCGTTATCTAGGACGTATGACACAAATGTCACTTGGCACTAGATTAGATTAGATAGCCTTTATTGTCATTCAGACCGAAGTCTGAACGAAATTGCAGCAGTCATACATATAATACAATAAAAACAACAATAAACACATATTAACATCCACCACAGTGAGTCCACCCAACATCTCCTCACTATGATGGAGGCAAAAGTCTTAGGTCTGCAGTCTCTTCCCTCCTCTTCTCCCTCTGCGCTGAGGCGATACCCTCCGGGCGATGTTATAAAACAGTCCCGCGGCTCAAACACCGCGAGGTGGTTGAAGCTGCCGCCCACCAGTCCTGCAGATGCAGCTGCTGGCCCACGGCCGAACCCTGGACTCAGGCCACCACCGCCAGAACACCGTCCCAGCCACCCTCACGTGAGTACCGCACCGTCTTCTGTCTCGGGCTGGGCCGCCCCGACATGGGCGCCGAACCTCCCCCGGACCGGGCCGCGCCGACTTGGGCGTCGCTTCTTCCCCGGGCCGGGCCACCCCGACTTGGGCGTCGCTTCTCCCTCTGTCCGGGCCGCCCCGACTTGGGCGTCGCTTCTTCCCCGGGCCGGGCCACCCCGACTTGGGCGTCGCTTCTCCCTCTGTCCGGGCCGCCCCGACTTGGGCGTCGCTTCTCCCTCTGGCCGGGCTGCCCCGACGGGCCGGGCCGCCCCGACATGGGCGCCGAACTTCCCTCGGGCTGCGAGCGCTGCACCTCCCCGAGCTCGGCCGCTCCGACGGGAGCCTAGTTCCACCCTCGGACTGGCCGCCCTCATGGGATCGTCCCAACCGCGAGCTCATTGCGAGTCCTGACGGGCTCTGCCTCCAGAGCCTTCCGGAGCCTTGAGGTCGTCAGCTCCATTAGGCCTCAGCGCAGACGGAGGCAGAGGGGAATACGACAAAAAGGTCGCATTCCCCCGCAGGGAGAGACTGCAAACCCCGTTTCAACCCCCCCCCCCCCCCCCCCACAAAACACAAACTAAAAACCAAAAACTAGACTAACCAAAACAAAATAAACAACACAAAAAACACAAAAACAAACGGGACTGCCGATGAGCCGCTGCAGCCAGAGCCGCGCCGCCACTCCGAGTCAGCCAATGCCTAAATAATAAGGTGGTCTTGCCACAGGCATGCAAGGACTGCTTCATTTGTTGTGGAGTTGCAAATAGAGTTGAACATTATGTGATCAGCAGTGAGCCTCCTCCCTTCTGAGGTTTGGTGGAAGGAATCAGCCAAAGATAAGTTAACTTTTCAGGCCAATGAATGAAACCATTTAAAATTGTATACGAAGGGGAGGTGCAGGAAGACCAAATGGGAAGATGTGTAGGAGCAAAGACACAAAATGCTGGAGCAACTCAGTGGATCAGTCAGCATCTCTGGATAAAAGGAAAAGGTGACGCTTTGGATCAAGACCCTTCTTCAAACTGAGAGTCAGGAAGACACAAAATGACCGGGAGAGATTGGTAGCACAATTGGTAGCGATGCTGACTGAAGAAGTTGATAAAAGTATGCAAATAGAAAATAAATAAATATCAGGAGGGAGATAGAAATGTGAATGCCGGACAGCAAGACTTGAGACTGTTACGCCTAATCAACTAAAATAGTTGAATTTAATACAAAATCTAGAGGTCTAAAAAGAGGCTATCGGGTGAACAGTATACGAGGCCAAAGACAAAGAGATCAGAGATCAGAAAGCGAGCGCAGAATTAAACTGCCATGGGGACTGGAAGTTCAGGGCCACCTTTGTGGTTTGAACGGCAGTGTTCTACAAAGTGATTAATCAAATCCTGTCTCTCCATTTCTCCAACCAATTGAAGGGCTTCCCTTTTGTTCTTCCTGCCTCTTCTAACTCTCTGCAAACAAAAACTTACTTAATTTCTATTTTTTCCCCCAATTCTAATGAAATGTCATTCACTTGAAACGTTAACGCTAACTACAGCCGCCGCCCTGTCAGCAGCGTGTCCGTTTTTTTCTACTGTTTTTGGTTTTTTAGTATGTTTTACAGTATGTTTTTGATGTTTCTCGGTGTGTTTTGTGTGGGGGGGGTAAGGGGGAAACCGCTTTGGTCGCCTCCTCCACGGAGACGCGACTTTTTCCAGGTCGCCTCCCCCGTAGCCTAACAGCAAGGATCGGCGCGGCCTTTCCCGGAGACCGCCCGGGGCTTCAGCGGCGGGCGAAGCGTGGACTCTCGGCGTGGAGCTGGGGCTCGCAGGAGGGGAGCGCTCCGTTTCACTGGCCCGCGGCAGCCGGCAGCCTGAAGCCGCGGTCTGCACAGCTCCAGATGGCGCGTCGTCTACAGCCCGGGATCCCTCGTGGGGGACCCGGGGGAAGGAGAAGCTCCGAATGCCGGCCCGCAGCCAACTGCTACCGCGGGGTCGGTGTGAACTTACCATCACCCCTGGAGGGGAGCTTCGACCGCCGGCCTTGCAGTCTGCGGTGCTTCTGGCTGCGGCGCGAATTTTAAATCTTCGACCGCCGGCCTGCGGCCTACACCAGCCTGGAGCCGCGGTCTCCAGTGGGGAAGAGCCGATCCTGGAAGTTTACTTGTCCTTTATCATCTGGACGCCCGCAACGACGTCTGCAGAGGGTTGAGGTCCCGACCACGGAGGGGAAATGGAGGAGGACTGGCCAATTTCTGTGCCTTCCACCACAGTCATGAATGCTGTGGTGGATGTTTGTGGTACATTTTTATTGTGTATTGTGTGTTCTTTATCATTGTACCGCTGCTGACAAATTCATTTCACTTGCACTTTACGTGCAATGTGACGAATAAAACTGATTGATTGATTGATTGATTGCTGACCTGCCGAGAATTTCCTGCATTTTCTGGCTTTATTACACCAGCGCATTAACTGTATTTGGTAGTCAATTTTGAATGACAAAAATGACAGATGGAAACACAAGTTAGTTAAAAAGGGAAAAGATTTAGTGGTGTAATACAAGTGACCAGAAGTGAGCTTCCTATTGTAACAAGCTTCCTGTTATAACAAGGCCTAATAAGGAAGCTAGATTTCATCACAAAAGCAAAGAGGTCCACTCTAGTTCAAGGCAGTGCTGTTTGAGAATAGGCCAACATGATTACAAAACAGTGAATAAATATTTTTCTTACCGGGGAGCAGCAGTCGTACATGAAATAACAAAGGGAACTGGTAGAGCCAACTCTTCTTTATTAGGAAAATTAAGGAAAGATCGGAGAAAGTAATCCCCCAAAAACCCCCAACAAAATGTGGTACAAACTAGTTCCTAATCATCTGAGGTCAAATTAACTGCAGATTTTAACCTCAGCTTGCATGTATACTGTGCATTGTCTGTTTCAAAATGCATGCACTGTAACATGTTGTATATTTTACTTTGCTAACCATGAAATATTTTGATTACATTAGAGTGGTAAGTTCTACACTGTCATTCTCGAACTGGAACATAATTTATTCGTAAGTCAGTAGGGTTTAAAAGAAAACTTCAAACCAAGGTCTCAGCTTCATTTCCATACGGCACTCAAAAATAACAATCCAAGTTACATGTTTTCTCATCAATTATTAACTTTGGATCACATTTTTTATTTATTTAATTTTAACCACGCTTTCAAGTCAAGATAATTCTGAAAATATTCATAAATTTCTAACTACTGTCTGATTATTTTGCTGATCAAGCTGTGATGGATCTCTTGTTGATAAAGAACATCCCATCAAACTGCAGTTGTCCTGCCAATAAATGTGGCCTTGAATGACTGCCATGTACATTACTCTAACAGGCAGTCTGCAGAACAAAGTTACAATGGAAATACAAACAAATAAAATCAATTGAGCACATTGTACGGTCATATTAGACTATTCTTTCAAGGAACTTTGTAAAATCAAATCAAATGAAACAAATCATTACGACCAAGGGAGACTACAAGGAGAAATTTGCACATAATATTTTCAATGACTGGTCTGCCTTGCACTACTTTAGTTTAGTTTAGTTTGGAGATACAGTGTGGAAACAGGCCCTTTGGCCCACTGAGACCATACCGACCAGCGATCCTCATACAATAGCACTATCCAACACACTAGGGACAATTTACAATCTTTACTGAAGCTAATTAAACTATAAGCCTGTATGTCTTTGGGGTGTGGGGGGAACGCAGAAGGTTAAGGGGGGACGTGGTCATGGGGAGAACATACATGCTCCGTACAGACAGTAGCAGGGAGCAAACCTGGGTCTCTGGCGCCGTAAGGCAGCAACTCTACCTCTGCGCCACAATGCCACCATTAATTTATTGTTTCTCCAAATTCCTCACGTAATAATTATCCACTGGCATGGAGAAGATGTGGCTTATATGAATCAGTGCAACGCCTGATACTTACTGCACCCCCGTGAGAGGCTACCAACATAGCATATGGACATGTACGACTCTCAGATATCATTATTTAAGTAACGGCTGTCTTAAAATATCAACGTAGATGAAAAAAAAAATGATTATGCAAAATTCTGCAGGATTACAGATCCCCTGGATCAATTGTATGAACTGTATCATTTTGGTATTAAAGAGAGGCCGAAGAGAGCAAACATGTTTCTATTGTCATGTTGCGAGAATGAGTGCCATTGAATAGGGCTTCGATTTTTTTGTGTGGCCCTTTGTTGGAAATAACTGTTTTAACTTTTGAAATAATACAGGGATATGGGCCAAATGCAGACAGGTGGGACTAGTGTAGATGGAACATGTTGGTCGGTGTGGGCAAGTTGGGCTAAAGGGTCTGTTTCCATGCTATATGACTATGATCTATAACTAATGGTGCTTGTGTCAAGGGTCAACTATAAGCATAAATTACAACTGTGACTGCCACTTGTGTTAAGTATTGCGGGAAAATGCCACCCAATGGCCCTATTTTTCACATACATTTTTAATCCAACAAGTTTTTATGCTCCTTTGCCCAGCACTCATTACTTTTGCGTAGTAATAAATTTAGTAGTCATTTTCAGTGATGAATACTGTAGCTTGGGTGGAGAAATCCAAAAGCGAGATATATTTATCATCAAGTCCGTTATCAACTCAAATTACATGAAGGAATCTCAGCGAGATGCATAATCTTTTCAGAATTTAAGATTGGAATCTCACCTTCTTTCAAAGTTTCCTTTGTTAAGCCTCTTCCATAACGTTGATCAAATGCCACATAGCTGTCAGATGAAAACTGGTAAACCTGGAGGAAAATTACAAATAGGATAAAATGCTGTCGTTCACTTAATTTAACAGATCTGCAGGATGCTGAACATGCGTTGATCATTTAAATAAATTTAAAATAAAATGTGCACAGTGTATCTGCAGAAAACATTGAAATCCTCAAATGCACAGGAAAAAATTCATAAGCAAGGATTGTGACAGAAAAATAATATACATGAATCCTTCAATTTCAAATGGGTAAACTTGGTTACGGCATCAGTTCAAATGAACTTTATTTTGAATTAGATCCACTGACTCACCACATAATGGGAACATTCACTGCTTGGGCATATCACTAGAAGCTCATGTAACACACAGCGAATAGCATTTAAACCAGTGGTACAAACACTTTAAGACACTAATATAGGAAAATAACTCTTCTGCTTTATTTCTCCAAAGTCACAGTTCTAGAAGATTGCAAACGATCATGCAAAACGTTATGGGATATTGAAATGCAAGTTTCAAAGAGAGGAGACTCAAGGAGGAACTTAACAACAACTAAGAATTTGGGGACACAATGCTAAAAAAGGATTAAAATAGGATTGAAAGATTTCACATAAGAGCATCACTAACATGGGTTTATGATGAGAAAATACATTGTGTTACAAAAGACTATTCAATGGGACGAGGAATCATGAAAAAGATTTGGAAAACAAATTTATTTGAGCCACTCTGCTTTAGTTAGGAGAAATGGCAGCCATTCAACAAATCAAATCCTTACCTGTGGTTTATAACCCACATTCCCCCCCCACCATAACTCCTCAAAATCCTCACTATTTTTTTGCATTTAAACTAATTTGTCATAGAAGTTCATTAAATGAATATAACAAACATGACATGGAAGCAGAGCTAGGTCAGTTTTGGCCCCTCATGCTTGCTTCACAGTTCATGGTTGCGCTGGTGATACTTTCCTGCACTAACTTCAGATCCATCGATCCCCAAGTGGGTGATCTAATGTTTACCTAATTTCTATCTGCCATGTTCAACTCATTTAGTTAACTGGGTTGTACATCCTTAAAGTTCTTTATATCCCACTCTAGTACCCAACTTTCTATCATCAGTAAATGTGCTTGTACTAACTTGCTCCCTTCAACCAAATCTATATCAAATGCCCTATGAAGCCCTGCATGTCAATTCATGCCAATGATTGTTGATGCATACTCTTGGCAAATAACTGCAACTGGATTCATCCATCCCTAAAGGATAATAGAAGAATACGAGGATGCAGCCCTATGCACTGCTTCTACAGAAAATGGCCAGGTTATTTCAAAACGTTATTGCCTACAAAAGACTGACTTGACGGCATCCGAGCCCACAAAAGATTGACTTGACTTGATATTAATATGCATGCTTTTCATTACTTTCTCAGTCAAAGCGTGAACTGTCCATATTTTTTCTGCATTATAAATACCATTCAACATCCCAATTCTATCATGGAGTCAATTTTGATTTGATTATACAACAGACCACCCAAAATGAGAGGAATAGATCTGTAGACAAATCACAAAGTGTGCTGTAGTAGCAAGGAATGTCAACTTTCCCAAAGTTAACAGGGAAATTATTATTTTTAAAGCGCATTCATGGGAGATATTTTAACCAGTCTGTAAACACTCCTGCTAGAAATGGGTTAGTGCTAAATCTAATCTGAAGGAATGAAGCCAGGCAAGTGGATGAAGTGTCAGCAGGCGAGTACTTGGGGAGGGCGACCTCATACTTGTAACCCCCACAGTTATGTAAAAAGATAAGGACAGTTCAGAAATGAAATATCATAGGAAAGTGTAGGAAAGACTATTTTAATATTGTGAGGTGGACATAGCAAATGTAAACTTGGGGCAGTTACTTGCAAGTAAATCTATATTCAGCAAGAAGCTTTCAAAAGTGAAAATGAGAGAGTTCAATGCCAACATGTTCTCACATGTCGAATAAAGATAGCAAGTCCAAGCAACCCTGGATGTCAAGAGATATAGAGGGTTTGGAAGAAATGGAAGCACGTGTTAAGTTTACAGCACTGAAAGTTGGGGTAGATCCTCAGGAATAAAAAGTGGACGGTGAGGACGGCTCAAAATGTAAAAAAATTGGGAGGGAAAAAAGAACCCATGAAACATTACCGACAGATAAGATTAGGAGAAATAGCAACTCATTTTATAATGATGTTATCAGCGATGAGATAACCAGGGAAATAATTGGGACCATAAGTGGATACGGTCTTAAATGCACCGCCATTCAATATGATCATGGCTAGTTTCTATAAGATCCCCTCTCAATCTTAAATTCTAGAGTATAAACCAAGTCTATCCAGTCTTTCTTCATAAGACAGTCCCGACATCCCAGGAATCAGTCTGGTGAACCGTCTCTGCACTCCCTCTATGGCAATAATGTTATTTCATACCATTCGCTTTTTTACTGCCTGAGCACCTGCATGCCTAGACTGGTGTACATGGTAATATGAAAATGCCTATTATTATTTAAAAGGTTATAAAATGCCTATTATTATTTAAAAGGTTATAATATGCCTTAACAGGCTAATATGTCTCAAAAGCTGAATAAATCCCCAGGGTTTGATGAGACCTATTTCCAGTCGCTGATATGGGGGCTGAGATAGGGCCCTGGCAGATATATTATAGTATAGTATAGTATATCTTTATTGTAATTTTCCTGAGTATTCACATACCCAGAGGAAACAAAAAAAGTTGCTCAACCAGTGTCCATTCAGAGTGCAGTAAAAAATAAATAGAAATAAAAATACATATATAATGAACAAATTAAACACTCTACTCTCTACTAAACATCAATAGGCGTTCCGATCAGCAGCGGCACGATAATGGCTCTGCTGCAGTGTGTCCAGGTTGGTGGTTTTGTGAGCGATACTTTGGTAGGGAGCAAAGTCCGTTTATCAGTCTTATAGCCTGCGGGAAGAAGCTGAGGAGCATCCTGCTGGTTTTGCAGCTAATGCTCCTGTACCTCTTCCCAGATGGCAGGATGGAGAATATGTGATGCGATGGGTGGTAGGGGTCTTTGATGGTGGAGATGGCTCTGCTGATACATCTCTTCCTGTATATGTCCAGCAGGAAAGGGAGTGGAGCACCAATAATCCTGCTGGCGGTCTTCACAATCCTGTCTAGTTGGTGCCGTTCGTACACCTTGCAGCTCCCGAACCAGGAAGTGATGCCGTAGGTTAATGTGCTCTCGATTGTCCCCCTATAAAAAGTTCGTAGGTGTGTAGTGGGGAGACCTGCTTTCCGTAGTCTTCGGAGAGGGTGTAGTCGCTGCTGGGCTCTCTTGACCAGTGCTGTGGTGTTGGTCGTGGACGTCAGGTCATCTGACAGGTGGAGTCCTAGGAACTTCACGCTGCTGACCCTTTCCACATCAGCTTCATCGATGTGCAGAGGTGTATGGTGTTGTTTTCCCGCCCTCCTGAAGTCAACCACCATCTCCTTAGTTTTTCCCACGTTGAGAATGAGGTTGTGGGATTTGCACCATCCTGTGAGCAGCTCCACCTCCATCCTGTACGCCGACTCATCATTGTCACTGATGAGACCCACCATCCTGTGTGTAAGCAGACTAAACAGCAGGGGGCTTAGGACACAGCCTTGGGGCGAGCCAGTGCTCACGGCTATGGTTTTTGATGTCCTACTGCCCACCCTGACTGTCTGCTGCCGTTGCGATAGAAAGTTCAGGACCCAGTTACATGTGCCAGCATCAACCCCCAATAGCTCCAACTTCTCCACCAGCTGCTGCGGAATGATTGTGTTAAAAGCAGAGCTGAAGTCTATGAAGAGGATCCTGGCATAAGTATTTTTCCGATCAAGGTGTGACAGTACGAGGTTCAGTGTTGTTGAGACTGCGTCTTCTGTGGATCGGTTGGCTCTGTAGGCGAACTGCAGTGGGTCTAGGTCAGCAGGTAGACTATTTTTGATATGCTGCATAACCAGTCGCTCAAAACACTTCATTACTATGGGTGTTAGAGCCACTGGTCGAAAGTCAGTATTCGAAAGATTAAAATCAATTAAATCAGATTAAAATCAATGGCTAGCCACAGATGAGAAACCAGATGACTGGAAGACAGCAAATGTGGTACGTCTATTCAAGAGGTGCAGCGGGAATTAGCTACGTAACTATGTCACGCAGTTTAACGTCCATGGTCGGAAAGTTATTGGAAAAGACTTTTCCTGATTGATCAGGATAATTAGCACAGATTTGTTGTGAGAGATCGCATTTAATATATGTGAGATTTTTTGAAGAGTGAACTAAATATATTGCTGAGTCCAGTTGATATGGTTTACATGGACTTCAGTATGGCCTTTGCCAAGACAACCAGAATCTGCAGTTCCTTTCTACACATTATACCGCACCAGGTCTAATCATTAAAAAAGGTTTTTGCCTGATATGATTTATAGGTTCAATGGGAATGGATCGTATATCTAAATTAATTTAGGCCATCAGTAAACCTCTGAATTTCTCATGAAAAGATTTGTATTGCAAATTAACTGTACACTTATAAAAGGAAGGTCTGCTGTAAATATATTTTTTATGAAGTTGGAACCTTTGTTTACAATGTTTTTTAAAATAAGTTAATTACTGGCACAATCAAGTTGTTATATAAATCACAAAAAGTTTACAGATTTAAATGGATACAGATGATATTTTATAATCCAGTTATTGGTTTGAGACAGTCAAAGATGATCAGAATAGTATTTTTACCAAGTGACCAAACAATTGTTAGTAGATTCTCTAAAAATGTAATACTGCTGCTATTTGACACAGTACAACTTGTTTACAATATTTGCAAACAAATGCCTAGAAATTAAAATTTCAAATTAGTTACAACATTATAAAAGCAATAAATATTGGGTAATTCCACACCATAAATTGCAATTGACCGTCTCTGTAACGAAACATATAAATTATAATTCAGTGCAACAGTGTGAATCTATAATACAACCATTACTCAGATGCAAATAAAATAGCACAATCTATGACAGCTGCAAGAAGATTCTTTAATAGACTAAAAATATAGCCAGAGCAGAGATGTGATTTCTTACTGTGTGAACGACATTAGAGAAAGGGTGGTATAGCTGTGAGACGGACATATATGAAAGACACCGTTGAAGCCTTATGTTAACACAGACTACATCTTAACATTCATTGATAAACAGGAACTACTCATGCCAAGTGATGCATCTTCAGGGTTTGTGTGTACTGTGGCATTTTGGATTAGCAATACTTGTAAGTGGATATGTAGTAATCTTAACATACCTGTCAATTACTGGTCAGAATTGAAATTACCCATATATACAATAGTTTTCTTTACTGCCTTTTTCCATAGGAAGATGTGACCTAGAGAAGGATGAAGCAGACTAACTGTCAAATATTACCTACATCTTTTGACACCGTACCCAGATAATTTGTTGTAAACTGGTCTAGTTTCCAATTGAGTTTCTGTTGGAAGACAGGTTTGACAAACAATTGTAAAATTCAGAACCCATGGTGAGTCATCTGATCTGAATTTAATAGCTCTTGTATACCAACCAGTTACAAAAGCAGAAGAAAATGAATTTGGCTTCATTTAACTTATTTTTTTAATCATAACTATAACCTATCATGAAACGACTGAGCCACACAGAACAAATAGGCAAATATTGGATTCAAAGTCCACATAGATTTACACATCACATGTGGCTGTTAGAATTGCTCTTAATTATAAGTAGGTAAGGTGCGTTTTTTTTAAAAGCCCTCAAGAATTCTTCCTTGTTCTCCCATCATGCAGCTATGTTGGCAAAGGCTTTTCATCCACAAGGCACAAATCAGAAGTTTGATGCGGTCTAGTTCATTTACCCAAACTAATAATAATAATAATAATAATATATTTTATTGTCATTGCACATATGTGCAACGAGATTTGGTATGCAGCTTCCATCCGATGTCATAACTTAAACAACTAATAAAATTTAGATTTAGATACCCCGAGAACATGGTTTTTAAAAAGAACAGTAAAATAGTCAAAAGTGCAAATGTGTCTGTGCGACGTGACCATCCGAGGGAGACAGTTCATGGGGCTGGGGGGCACTCAGCAGGGCCAGTTCAGAGCAGTTATAGCTCTGGGAATTAAGCTGTTCATGGGTCTGGAGGTGCGGGCATAGAAGGCCTTGTAATGTCTGCCGGAAGGTAGGAGTTCGAACAGTCTATTACAAGGGTGTGAGGAGTGTTTATGGATGCTGATGGCCTTCCTGAGGCACCGTATGTGGTAGATGCCCTCCAAGGCTGGTAGCTGTGTCCCAATAATCTTCTGCTCTCTATGGACGACGCGCTGAAGAGCTCTCCTCTCCTCCTCCGTGCAGCTGAGATACCACACAGAGATGCCATATGTTAGTATGCTCTCTGTCGTGCAGCGGTAGAAGGTCGTCAGCAGCTGTTGGGGCAGACCAGACTTTTTCAATGTTCTCAGGAAGAGCAGTAGTTGCTGTGCCTTCTTGACCAGCGCAGCGGTGTTGGTGAACCATGTGAGGTCCTCTGAGATGTGAGTACCCAGAAACTTAAAGCTGCACACTCTCTCCACACTGTCCCCGTAGATGGAGATTGGGGCGTATTCCCCATTATGTGTCCTCCTGAAGTCGATAATCAGCTCCTTGGTCTTGGAGGTGTTTTAGGGACAAGTTGTTACGTGAGCACCAGTCCATCAGGTTCTGCATCTCCGCTCCGTAGTTTGTTTCATCACCGTTGGTGATCAGCCCGATCACCGTTGTGTCGTTCCAAATGCAGTTCCAACAATATTCAAGAAGCTACTGGAGTCTTAAAAAGGTGTACAACTGGTGGATGCATTAATCATGATCTCCCAGAATTCCCTACATTCTGAAATAATCCCAGCAGACTGGAACACCGTTAATAAAATCAAAGGAAGATTAGAGAAAAACAAGGTTACTGTTGACTAAAAAAAAGATACAAAGTGCTGGAGTAACTCAGCGGGTCAGGCAGCATCTCTGGAGAACATGGATAGGTGATGTTTCGAGGCGGGACCCTTGTTCAGACTGCCAACAAGTTAGTCCAACATCCATTACTGGACAACTGTTGGGAGATGACAGGACTAATGCATGAAGCGCAATTAGGATGATTGGATGCATATTTACTAGAACTTAGAAGAAGGAAAGGGGACTTCATTTAAATTTTGACGGAGCTGGCAGATAAGTTGCAGGAAAGATGTTCTTGATCGTGGAGAAGTCCACACTCAAAGGATGAGGTAGGTCATCTAGAGTCAGTCATACAGCACAGCAACAGACCTTTGGTCTAACTCGTACATGCAGACCAAGGTGCCCAACTAAAGTTATCCCATTTGCTCATGTTTGACCCATATCCCTCTAAACCTTTCCTATCCATGTACCTGCCAAATGTATTTTAAATGTTGTTATAGTACCTACCTCAACAACATCCTCGGGCAGCTTGTTTCATATACATACCACCCTCTGTGTAAAAAAGTTGCCCATCAGGTTCCTATTAGATAACTTCTGCACTTTTTCCATCTTAACGACATTTTTCCTAATGCAGGGTGACCAAAACTGTACACATTACTTCAAGTGCAGCCTTACCAATATGTTGTACATCTACTACATAACATCCCAGCTTCTATGCCCTGACTGAAGGCCAGCATGCCAGAAATCTTCTTCACCATCCTGTGACACCACTTTCAGGGAACAATGTACTTGCTTCAGAGAACGCACTTGATGAGATTTAGAACTGATGAGAAGGAAATTATTCACTCAAAGAGAGGTAAAGTGTGAAATGATCTACCACAGAAGCTGGTTGAGTCTAGATCATTAAATATATTCAAAAAGGTGCTATGTGGCATTCTTATGGCTGCAGAAATCAACGGATATGGGAGTAATCAGGATCAGAAACAGGGTAATTTTGAATGATCAGCCATCATCATAGTGAATGATGAAGAAGGCTTGAAGGGCCTTTATTTACCTCTTATTTTTCTATGTTTCTAAGATTATAATAATGAATTAGTTGCAAAACATATAGAAATTCCATATGGGTCAACCATCACTAATACATTTGTCAACCATGATTGACAAATGTATTAGTTCTTTGAAGATGTCCGTTGTGCACATTGAACAACGGAGAACCAGCAGCTGTTGTGTATTTGTATTTCTAAAAGACTTTTGGCAACATAGTACATAAAAGGGTTTTCACAAGATATGAGATCTTGGCAATGAAGATGATATTTAAGAATAGTAATGGCTGACTACCCAAAATCGCATCAGGGATAGATGGGGCTTTTTTGGGTTGGCTACTCATAAAAAGTGGTGTGCAACTATTTACAATATTAAATGAATGAAGAGTGCAGTTGGGATTTATTTCCAGAATTTGAAAGGAATATATAAATCAGTGGGCAAATGTAGCCTTTGGAGTACAGTTTGGTGAAAAGAGAAGAAAAATAGATATGCAGACCGAGACTAAAATTGAAGAGAGACTCCAGAATGCTGCTGTACAAATGAATCTGGATAGTGGAACACAAAGTTCAATGTAATTAGGATAACAAATGGAATGTCGACATTTATTAGAAGAGATGGAGTGTAAAAGGTCCACTTTAATGAGGCCACACCCATAGTACTCTGTGGATAGTTTGTACTCCTTATTTAAAGGGAGATACACTTCCATTGGATCCATTTCTTGGATGAATGGATTGTCAAGGAATGATTTAGAAGAATGCGAGATATTTGTATTAAAACTTACGATTTTGAGGGGTCCGACAAAGTGAATGCTGAGATGATGTTTCCCTTGAACTGAGGGGGGCATAGTTTCACTTAGATTCTTATGTAGTGAATGGCTTGGATTGAGTGGATATGGAGAGAATGTTTTCACTAGTGGGAGAGTCTTGGACTAGAGGTCATAGCCTCAGAATTAAAGGATGTTCTTTTAGGAAGGAGTGGAGAAGGAATTTATTTAGTCAGTGGTAAATCTGTGGAATTCTTTGCCACAGGTGGCTGTAGAGGCCAAGTCAATGGATATTTTTATGGCAGAGATAGATAGGTTCTTGATTAGTATGCCATTAGTATGCCATGGGTTATGGGGAGAAGGCAGGAGAATGGGGTTAGGAGGGAGAGATCGATCAGCTATGATTGAATGGCGGAGTAGACTTGAAGGGCCTAATTCTACTCCGATCACTTATGACCTTATTATAGCAAATTTAATTACTGGGATTAGATTGGAAGAGGTCACCTAAGTTTACTAAATGATGGATAATTGACAAGGACACATGCACATTTCTGGTCTTACATTATATGTTCCTATGCCTGCTACTATTCAGAACAATGCAATGTGGCACGCCATCCACCTCCCCTGAAAATTCATTCCCTCTGCCTCAGCCAAGACTATTCTGGCAGCACCTCCCAAAATCCTGATTCTACCACCAAAGTGGACATGGAAAATAGAGCAAGGAACACAATCAATACAGATCACAATCCAAATGACACAACATGTGTAGGAAGGAACTGCAGATGCTGGTTTATACCAGTAGAGCCACAAAATGCTGGAATAACTCAGAGTCTCACGCCGCATCTCTGATAGAAAATAGGTGACGTTTCAGTTTGGAACTCAACTTCAGACTCAATCTGAAGAAAGGTTCCAACCTGAAACATCACTTATAATTTTTCTCGAGATGCTGTCTGACCCCCTGAGTTAAGGGCCTGTCCCACATTCACGACCTCTGCCGAGTTTGCCCTTGACTCGTACTCGCAGCAGGGTCGCCACGAGATTGTAGGTAGGTCGTGATGCTAGTCATAGGTAATCATGGCATCAAGCAGGTCAGGGCGTTTTTCTAGCCTGAGTAAAAATGTCCACGAGTAAAAAAGGTCATGAATTAGGTCGTGAAAATGGGACAGGCCCTTTACTCCAGCATTTTATGTCAAATCACACAACATCATGCATCACCTTAATAAATAACACTGTAGCAGTATATTCACCGGAAGGGCTACAGAGATTCAAAATGCAGCCTGCAGCCATGATTTCAAAGGTAATTACGAATGGACAATAAATTCTGACTTTTCCTGTGGGGACCCATAAAAGAAATTTATAAGAATACATGAAACCAGAAACCACAAGAGTTCCAGGAGAGTTAATTTAGAGGTAAAAATACCTGGAAAATATGCATACCTGCAAATAATAATTATAATAAACACCGTAAAATATTTTGATTTATGGCTTGTTGAATTCAATGGCACGGACTTTCACTTTATTTTTAATTTAAGTGGATATTAAAATCACTCTTAGCTAATAAAACACAATATTGTTTGAAAAAAATCTTCAAAAATAAAGCAGTGTTTTAGAATCTAATCAGTTAGATGTACTGAAGTTTTCATTAATGTAATTACATTACATTTTCAAAACCTGACAATAGGCTACAACATCACCATAATCATTACCAAAAAAACAATATTCTAATTGCAAGAATGGATTTACGTTCACCACTCCAAATCTAGATTTTCAATCCATCTTTCAAATTACTAAATTTAAACAACAATATTCAAAGACATGAATTCAATTGTGCATAGACATAAATGCTGGAGTAATTCAAATATGCACATTTCTAGATGGTCATAGTTGATTCATAGTGCAGTTTCACAAGAAGAAAGGAGCAAAATCAGTTTTTTTGTTGTTGCAACTTTGAGTTGCTACTCAAAACTGACAGCAGGTCAGGATGCTATAAATGCCCACTCTGGTATCCTTGCTCAACACAGCCATCAAAAGATTACCTGTCAAATAATACAACTCTCAAGGAACTAACTAATTTCAGGGTTAATAATTAGTGAGTACAAGTTTTATCATATGCAGCAAACCATATGAAAGCATTGTTTTTAGGCAAATGCTGTGAAATATAAACGGATATTTAAAAAACAAATGCCAATTTAAATTATGGAGATAAGCACAAAGTGCTAGCTAGAGGAACTCAGTTGGTTGGGCAGCATCTGTGATGGGAATGGACGGACGACATTTTGGGTCGGGACCTTTCATCAGACCCTGCAGTTTCTTGTGCCTTCATTAAATTATAGGGTATGTTAACATAGTGGTTAAGGAATCAGCAAAGCACCCAGAACAGTACACTGTTGAACCCTGTAGAATAAGCCGAGGAATTTAAATTCAAGTAATTAAATTAATCTGGAAGAGAGAGCTACTATTCATACAGATAACCATGAAACTACCAATTGACGTAAAAACCTTTTTGGTTCACTAATGTCCTTCATGAAAGAAATCTATCATCTATCATCCTTAGTCTTCTAGACCTACTAATGTAGTTGGCTCTTAATTGTCCTATGAGATATAATTATGGAATAATAATAAACACTGGTTTTCTCAGCAACATCCATCTCAATTGAATAATTGAAAAGCTTGCGTTGAGAACCTACTACAAAACTATTAATTAATTCTAGTGAATTGATTTTAGGTTGCTGCATTATTTTTTACTACTTTGCAAATTAGTATCAATCAACATCATTTTGTACCCTTGTATTTCTAAAGTGTGGTGATTTGTAGACACTATTTGGCTGTAAAGTAAATACTAAATTTATAAAATGATACACAAACTATGTGGTCATAGTTATAGCACTCACTTTTGAATAAGAGCCTGCCCTTCAAATTTCCCCCAAAGACTCAGAGAGCTGGACTCAACTTTAGTCACCAGCCTTTGCTGAATTAGAAGGGTCTCAACCCGAAATATCACCTAATCCTTTTCTCCAGAGATATTGCCTGACCCACAGAGTTACTCCAGCTTTTTTTTTTTCTATCTTCAGGGTATCAATAGGTTAAGGATAGAAGAACCTGCTACCTTTTACATGTGATGAAATAAATCACCTTCAAGTTTGACAAAAAATGATGAAATTTCAATAGCTTGAATATTGCATACATTTCTGGTCACCCCAATGCAGGATAGATCTGATTGAACTGGAGAAGGGCAGAGAAATTTACACAGATGTTGCCAAAATTTTTAACAATGGGGAAGTTATTGTGCTTTTTTGGAACAGAGGCAGCGAAGGTAAAATTAAGGTAAAGGAGGTGTATAAAATTATGAGGCTCCTGGACGGAATAAATAAATGGATCTACGTTGTTCTGTTTTGAGGTGGGTCAAAAACAAAGGGCATTGATCTAAAGCGATTGGTAATATTAAGAGGTACAAAAAAAAGTCACCCAGATGAAATTGTATAATTTCACTGCTTGAAATGATAGCATTGAAGTAGAAACTCTCATTACATTTTTAAAGGGTACATGGGCACATACTTAAAGAACCATAATCTATGGGGTGATGAACCCAGTTCTGGCAAATGAGATAAGACTAGATGGTTCTTTATCAATCAACAGACAAAATGGGGAATTTGGCCTCCTTCTGCAACTCCAAGGATCTTGCATATTACATTAAATCTTGCAATAAGAAATGGGAAACTGTGAGAGAAAATACATCCTTAGCAAGTTATTCTTGAATAGTACGGGCGTCAGGGGTTATGGAGAGAACGCAGGGGAATGGGGTTGGGAGGGAAAGATTGATCAGCTATGATTGAATGGCGAATCAGACTTGATGGGCCAAATGGCCTAATTTTGCTCCTGGATCTTATGAGCTTAAAATATTTTAAATGATTACTACATCCTGAACAAGAAAATGCACGAGAAAAATGCAGAAAATGCTGGAAACACTCGGCACATGTATTTGAAAATGCTGCCACATAATTGTGGATGTAATGAGGCCCCAGGACTTCCAGATATTTGTTCCTCTATTTCTCAGGGAAAAAAATGCTGATCAAAGACAGACCAGAACCAGATGTTTATGCAATAAAAACTGTTGAATAAAGTTAACAGGCTACATAGAACGTCGACCCTCGACTACTAATCAACAATAGTTTCGAAACATTGCTAGAACAAAGAGCCAACAGGCTGCTGCAGATGTACACATTTAACCATGCAAAATGTCACATTTCAGACAAATTATGTTGCTTCCTCTGAAGAATGTGCTATGAATTGCCCTGTTGCCAATGACTAACTTCTGAGAGTTCAGCAGGTTCAAGAGCGAAACCCAGTTACCAAAAATAAATATTATATAACTCTCATCAAGAGCAAATGGCATAACTATTGGTCAGGTGTAACACATATTACACACATGCATTATTTAAAATGAAATATACCATGGTTTAGAAATGTATTCCAACTATAATCCACAACGCATACAAATGAAAGTCCTTCTTTCATTCCATTCCCCATTATGAGTTTTGACATGTCAGTGTCACCTTTTAATGCCATCATTTGCAACTTTATGCTCAACCTCATCAAACATGTAATTGGTAATATATTCATATAAATCTTAAATTATAAGTAATTTCTCCTTTTATTTGAAAAGAAAAAAGTACAAGAGTACAATGGTAAAAATATCAAAATTATTTACTGCCAAACAACTTTCCCAATTTGAACGTGCAGAAACAAAAATGTTGCCAACAAAAATCTAATTTGTAATGGGCTGATAGCTTAAATTATAAGAGCCTGTTGATACTCAAGAAAACTACTGTAACAAATAGGCACCTCCCTGTTTGTCAATCTTTGGATATTGTAAAATCTTTCTTAAAAGTTATCCTCTGATATTATAACTTTTGCTTTGTCTCTTAAAGTTTAAAAAAAAGTGTCAGCAAACTATTATCTGAACAAAGTGTTTTGCAATCACTTGCTTTCTTCAACAGCAATGACATTTCATGCCATTTGGAAAATCTCCCCACTTCAGTATTATCTTTTCAACTTAGTGAAAACATGACAGCTGCAGCCCGAGTCATTCCTCAGGTTAGGGCATGTAATGGTGCAACTGCTGCTTCGGCAAGTGCCGTTCTTTCTGCTTCTCTCTGTACCGCTAATCCTACATCCTGTTAACTTCTGAAAGAAATTCGAATAAAACTTCAGTTCACCTGCAACAAATCAATGCAACAGCCAGCAAAAAATGTGATGACATATAGTAAAACAAATCAGTCATTTGCTAGTGCGTGCTCTAAATAATGAATAATGGTTGATGTCGATTACGATTAACTTGTTTGTCTCTTCCAGTTTTGTTGCATTGCTAAACTTACTTTTATTACAATTGAGATTGCTGCAGCATATTATCGCAATGACTGCCCTTTGGATGCAATTTCAGATCTATGAAAAGTAGTCTAATACCTTTAAGTAGCTCTATCAACAGCTTCTCTTGCATGGGAAATAAGAGTGAAGATTTAATAGATGAAAAGCAATCAAGGCAGCTGAACAACCAGTTAATATTTCAAACTATCCACCAAGCACAATCTTGACAACAGAGGGGGGGGGGGGGGGGGGGGGGTGAACAGTGTAGGTATCGCCTTGCTGTTTCCTCTGACAAGGATCAAATATTTCGTACTGAGATGAGGAAAAAATTCCTTACACACAGAATTATACATGTTTGATGTTTTCTAGCTTGACCTTTATATTTAAATACAATTTATGTGGAAGGAAAGTGGATAGTAGGGTCAGGATCAGGACTGATCATACTGAATGCCAAAGTTGGTGCACAAAGACAAAAGATTACTCTTGAATCTATTTCTTATGTTCTTATACCAATCCTTGGCATCCAATAAACAATTATTTCAATACATTGAGTCCTACCATCTTATGGGTGTGTCCCACTTAGGCTACTGTCATGTTGCCGGCAGTCGCCTGAAAGACCGGCAAAAAAGAAAAAGAAAAACACACACGCACACTGCTTCCTTCACCAGCCCATGTGATTTTTTTAGACAGCGCTCCCCCTGCTTGTCCTGTCCAAAGAATTCATGAAGGCAACTCCCCTCGAACATGTGCCAACTGCATAGTCTCCTGCAGTCTTCCTAAAAAGTGGCCCAAGTGGGACAGGCCCATTACTTTTCAATAATCCCTCAAATCCTTCAATACCTGCATGATTATAATGTTTTCAGTAATTCAGCGGGTCAGGCAGCACCTCTGGAGAAAAAGGATGGGTGACATTTCAGGTTGAGACTCTTCTGCCTGACCCGCTGAGTTATTCCAGCACTTGTGTCCATTTTTTGTTTATAATGTTATTCACTTCAACCACCCCTATGGCAGCAAGTTCCACATTCTCATCACTGCTTATGAAATCCGCATTTCATTTCTGAGCATCAATCCTGCATTGCTGACTTCTAATTGGGGCTCAAGAACTGATCCTCATCATTGTCACTGTGAAAAGACACAGAAGGGAATGCAGATGCTGGAATTTTGAGCAAAAAACAACTTTTGGAGGAACAGAGTGTCAAGCAGCCTCTATGGCAGGAAATGGACAGACGATGTTTAGGGTTGAGAAACTTTTTCCATCTAAAGGTTGATTTTTTTTTTACCCTGCATCATTACCCTTGACTCCCATGCTTTCATATCTGCTTCACATCTAATTTGCTATACATTTCAGAACACAGCATTCAATATTAAGGACAAAATCCAGGGGAAAGGTTTTTGTGCAAATGCACCTACGATGCTCCTGAATGATACCAAAGATTACTGCATTGAAAGACTACAATTGTCCGCACATGATGGCGGATGTGTGGGAGTGGGCGCCGTCTGTGTATGGCAGCCTGCCCGCAGTCCGTCTCTACACCTTTTTTTATTTTAAGTCCTGTTAAAAAATGTTAGTGGAGGTCTTCTATGTGGGGGGTGGGGGTGGGGAAGGGGGAAACTTTATTTCTTAGTCACCTACCTGGTCGGAGAGGCAGCATCCCTCCAAGCTGCTTCTTCACCCCGTCCTCGCGGCCTACCATCGAGAATGGAGCGGCGTTTCCTGTCGGGACCGGCCGGGACTACAGCTTCGGCGGCGGTGGCGCAGCGCTGGGATACCAACACGGAGCGGGCGATGACTTGCCGGGTCGCCGTGCGGTAGGCTCTGGAGCGTTGTGGCCGTCAATCCCAACATCGCGGAGCTGGGGCTGCGGGCGTCCGGCCGCGGGCGGCGCTGGATTTGGAGCGCCGCAGAGCCAGGGATCGAGTTCACCGGGGTCGGAGCTCCAGCCGGCGCGGCCTGAGGACTACGAGTGCCCCGGTCTCCAGGGAGGAGGCAGCCGCTCCAGACTTTTCCAAGCCGCTGAGGAATGTTTCACCCGACGACGAAGTTCCATCTTCACGGCAAGAGGGCCCTGAAAATCATCGGACTGGCTGCACGGCCACAAATGGGCCCCGACCTCGGGTGTTTCACAGAGGAAGAGGACTTAACTTTCTGGTGCCTTTCCCCACAGTGGAAAGTTTTGATTCTGCTGTGGGGGGACGTTTGTGTTGAACTCTATAATGTGTTGTGTCCATTTTATTCTTTTTTTTTTTTTAACCTTTTTCTATGGTTTGTAATGGAACTTATTATTTAATTTATGTAAAGCACTTTGGTGTCAATGCGAGTTGACTTAAAACGTGCTATATAAATTAAACTTACTTACTTACTTGAATACAGACCATCAGGAGAGAGGACTCTAATTAAGGTATCCACAATGATAAGAGATTTAATCCTGATGCAGGGTTTCATCCCAATACAGGGTTTCACCGGCAATTTCTTTCCATCCACAGATCCTGCGTGAGTGGCTGAGTTCCTCCAGCAATTTTGCTTGTTATTCCAGATTACAGCATCTACCCCCATCCATATAAACGGGACTGAAGTGGAGCGCGTCTCCAACTACAAATTCCTCAGGGTACACATCTCGGAGGATCTGTCCTGGTCCCTCAACACCTCCAAGCTGATCAAAAAGGCGCAGCAGCGCCTTTACTTCCTGAGGAGGCTCAAGAAAGCTCACCTGTCCTCCCAGATCCTGACCAACTTTTACCGTTGTACCATCGAAAGCATCCTGATCACCTGCTAAACGCAAGCAGTTGCACTGTAGCGGACAGGAAGGCACTACAACGGGTAGTGAAAACCGCACAGTACATCATCGGTGCCCCGCTCCCAACCATGGATGCCCTACACCCAAAACGGTGTCTGAGACGGGCTGGAAAGATCATTAAAGACCCCTCCCACCCCAACCATGGACTGTTTGCCCTCCTCCCATCAGGGAGGCTGTACAGGAGCCTCAGGTCTCGTACTAGTAGGATGAGGAACAGCTTCTACAATAATACCATCACATTGCTGAACTCGGAGTCCCGCCGATAGATTTCTCCAGTCCCTCAGTCCACATTGTTTGATTAGTCTGTATTTTTATTTTTATATTGCACTACTACTACGGACTGACGCTAAACTGCATTCTGTTGTACCCATACTTGTATTTGTGCAATTACATTAAAGTTGAATTGAATTTGAATTGAATTGAATCTACAGTCCCTTGTGGCTCCAAGAGATTTGATCCTTTCCCAAAAGATTAAGGATGTTGAACTAAATTTTCAATAGACTTCCATTAGTTATTGTAGAAAAAGAATGAGATTTATATGGCACCTTCTACTGTGCCAGAGAACTTTAGACACAACAAACTACCTTTATGAAGAGCCACAGTCTAGATACAATCAGTCATGATTTAACACTATGGCCGACAGGGGCTGAATACTTCGGTCAAGCTCCCAGATCAGCAATTTCCACTTATTGAGCATCTTCAATGTAGCAAAAATCCCCAAAGCACTTTATTGTATCATTGGCAAACAGAAGCTTACACCCAACCACAAAAGTACTGGGAAAATTAGCAAAAACAAATGCAAAATAATATGTTTCAAGGAGTCCCTCGTAGGAAGAAATAGGCGAAGATGGGTTTAGTGAGCCAATCACAGTGTTCAGCCTTGCTTATGGCCAACTGGCAACGGTGGAGTGATGGAATTTGGGAATTTGGGAATCAATAAGAGGCCAGAATTGGGGAGCATAGATTATAAGATGGGAAGAGATATCAGAGATAGGAAGAGGCAGGACGTGGTTAAATTAGAACAATTACAGGCCCTCCTGGTATTACAAATAGCCAACCTATGGATACCCGTTCGTATGCATCAGCCCCCATAAATTTTACATTGAAAGGAGAACCAGTCTTAGAATTAAAATGTTTACACTTAACTGCTCCTCAGTAATCTGGACCATTGACTCTTATGAACACAGACTGCCAGTTTCACCATAGGGAGCCACTTAAGAGAGTTGTTTTGGAAATTCATAAGCAATCCTTTCTATTTATATCTATACCACGATAATCTATTAACCAATGTAACAGCCACTGATACTTCAAGCTGATGGAAACTAGCTACTTAGTGTGAGACATCCTGATTCTGTACCATAGTAACTTGGCACAGGAAGACATAAATATATGTACATGTTAATTAGCCATCATCAACACTATTCATTGCTATATTGTGGAAATATGGTTACCGTATCAAGTGATTTTGTTTCTTTTCCGGTTCATGAACAAAACTTGACTACAAACAAAACCTACTGGTAACGCAGGGACAGTCTGTACTACAATTATATAGGACTTTGGTGAGACTGCATCTGGAATATTTTGTACTGTTCTGGTCTCCTCTGCCATAGAAGGAATGCAGTGAAGATGTACTAACGGGTTTCAGGAATGGAAAGTTTGTACTATGAGAAGTGGACTTGTCACATATTTTCCAGAGTTCAGAAGAACAAGAGGTGTCATTAAAAGGTATAACATATTTACAGCGCTCCACGGGATGGATGCAGGGAGGAAATTTCCATGCGAAGGAGGAGTAAATCTCTGAATCACAGTCTCTGAATAAGGGGTAGGCTGTTTAGAACTGAAATGAGGATAAATTATTTACACAAAATGCTGCAGAGGGCAAGGCATTGATTGCATTCGGAACAGAGATCAATAGATTTCTGAATGTTAAGGGAACCATAGGAAAATGACAGACGTAAGTAGCCACAATCTTGATGAAGGAGGGAGCAAGCTCAATGTACAAAGTACCCAACTATTGCCATTATTTCTTCTGTAGCAAGGATGACAATTTTAAGGGTTTAAATGAACCAGGAGCCTCGGTTGCCGGGAAGCTCAAAGGTGATTGGGGATGTGGGGTTGGGGGTAGATGGGGAAATGATTTGGTAAAATTAGGACAACAGCAGCAACACTTTGAATAGCTTCAAGTTTATAAAGAGTAGTACAAAGAGTGTAATAGAATAGTCAAGCTTTGACCTAATAACTCCAGGAATGTGGGTTTCAGCAGCGAGTAAGGTTAGTCTGAGATAGGCGTTACGGATATCACTGATTCATCAACTGAAGCACAACTGAAAATCTAATTACACACCAAGTTTATGAACTGCCTGCTACAATTTTATTCAGTTACCAAAAAGTGGAGTGGGTTCATTGTCTACGCAACAAAGTTTAGGGTGGGGACAGATGGATATATCATCACACTTCCCAACCTTTTAATGGAGGAAATTTCTACTCCTCCATTACTGGATGTTAGTCAGACATTCAAAAAGGGTCAAAAAAGACAGCAATGAGGTAAAGCTGAGCATTATCAGCAGACGTGTGGGAACCATGGCTTTGTTTTCAGATAACATTACCAAGGGCACCACACAGATGAGAAAAAGGAGAGCCAAGGATATATCCTAATGCAGTTACCACTGACAGTGGAGCAGGCATATGAGGAAGCACTGTTGTTGATGATACTCTGGTTTTATCTGGATAATTTAAATACAGCCAGAACAGCCCCAATAAGCAACACACGAATGGAAAATGGCAGGGTGAATCGGTCACAAACTATACAGAGCCACAGGACAGCAAAGAAAAGCTGATTCAGAATTTTTAATTTTGCTGGATTTCATTGGTGACTTCAATCAGAGCAAGTTTGTATTGTGATAGGTGCAGAAACCTAACTTTCACTGGGTAGCGAACCAGGATATTACATTACTGGCACATTGACAAGTCGAAGATCCCATCCAAGGTCAAAAAAAGGACATTGCTTGAAGATAATGGCAGCATTGTGAGATTTCATGTGAGGAACCATGTTGGTTCATAACATTTAGTGCAGGAGTGTCTATCACAAAATGTAACAGGGAGCTATTTATGCACCACGAAGAGTGAATAGAAAATGTTAAAAGTACAACTTTTATGCCTATTTTAACGGTAAGTGTTGTGCAGTACCAATATTAATAACAGTTATCTACTAATAATATATTACCGATCATGGATAAAAACATATATAGGAAGGAACTGCAGATGCCAGTTTACACCGAAGATAGATACAAAATGGTGGAGTACCACTGCGAGACGGGCAGCATCTCTGGAGAGAAGGCATGGATGATGTTTTGAATCGACACGAAATGTCACCCATTCCTTCTCTCCGGAGATGCTGCCTGTCCCGCTGAGTTTCTCCAGCATTTTTGAGTCTCTCAATGGATAAAAACATCTTTCCTTTTCTTCAGCAAAGGGAATATTTCACAACACTTAGATTCTAAATTAACACAAGGCTAACAACATGCATTTTTTGCTGACAACCGAGATGATCCAGGATAAAAATCTGGAAATTCATTGGGGGGGAAAAAAAAATTTAAATGAGAGTACTCAAAATTAAATTTCTGGCCATAGAATTATAATTTTTTTCTTAAATTCTGTTTCCTCGCAACACCATTTGTGGTCTCATTATTGTTTCTTTAAACAACATGGATTGAAGAGGAGATTTGACAATTTACAAGTGGTTTTCAGTTTAAGTATTGTTACCGCAAATAAATCAGCAATGGAATATTCAGCATATTCTATGTTTTATTATATCACTCGATCCACATGTTGGTCATTACAACTACAGCTGCTCTGCACAGCTGCAAGTTTACATGTTACAGTTGTCAAGGCAACAATTCTTCATTCAGAACATCATCCTTTGAAACTTAATAATTCCATTTTAATTAATCTTTAAGGCATAAATAAACACATTTCAGACTTACAAGTCTAGGTTTTATATCAATTTTCTCTTACCCTCATGCCAAGTACCAAGAAACCAATTTCTTCCATCAATGGATATTTGCTGATCTGTTGTTGTATTTTCTCAGCTGAAGCATCAGGGTCATAACTTTTTTTCCCAATTTTAACATCCATGATACATGGTTTGCTGAACCTGCGTGTCACATCTTCCAGTTTAAGATACAACTCTGAACTCCAAGGTTAAAGAGAAAAACGCCTTCATGTGGGTCACATGAAATATAATCAAAGGGCTTAGTTTGTTTACTTCATTATTATTTTCAAGACACAAGCATGGCCATTTACTTCCTTTACGAGCCACATCATAATTTCATGCGATTATTTGCTCATTTATAATTTAGAACCAAGGGAAAAAATCTGATACAATGAATCATCATGAAAAATTAATGAGTAGATTTTAAATGGAATTTTCTTTAATACAAAAATTAGTTAATCAGTCATGAAAAATTCAAAAAGTAGCATAGTAAATAAATGAGTAGTGAAACAAAACCAAAAAAAACACAAGGACAGATAGTTTTCAAAGGAAGATAAATACATGAACATTAAAGCGTTTTTTTTTTTTAAATACACATGCAGGCCTGAACATTAAATCTAATCAAACCTAAGCAATATGGCACAGTGACGCAGCAGTAGAGCTGCTGCCTTACAGCGCCAGAGATCCGGATTCGATCCTGACTACGGATGCTGTCTGTACAGAGTTTGTATGTTCTCCCTGTGACCACGTGGGTTTTCTTCTGGTGCTCCGATTTTCTCCCACATTCCAAAGATGTGCAGGTTTGTAGGTTAATTGGCTTTGTAAATTGCTCCAAGTGTGCAGGATAGAACTAGTGTACCAGATGATCGATGGTTGGCATTGTCTCGATGGGCCGAAAGGCCTATTTCCACGTTGCATCTCTAAACTAAACTAAAGTAGGGAGCAGAGGTAAACAACTGGCAGTGGGCATTATCTCTACAAATGGCATATGCAGCCATAATGATAACGCAGTTTTTGGAATGTCCTCAAAGGCTAATTAATTCTATACTATTACATGGTTATTACATGACAGAACGGTGATAAATTAGCCTGCCCTAGTGCCAGAATTGTCACATATAACTTGTGTGGCACATCATGCACTCAGTTGCACTCAATGTAAATGGTCATTCTCATTTCAGAGGCACATACATTTTCTCATTTCAAAAAATGGACCATGCTTCTTTACAACATCCAGTCATTGATCTGGTTGCACTTTAGGGGGGGTCGAATGTAAAGGGAAAATATACAGTTAATGGCAAGACCTTTTACAACATTAACATACAGAGGAATCATGGGGTCTAAAACCATATCTCCCTGAAAGTGGCAACAGAAGTAGATAGTGTGGTAAAAAAGGTTGGCTTGCCTTCATTTGTCGCGCACATTGAATTTGTCAAAATGCAACTTTGTAAGATATAGGCGAGGTCACATTTGGAGTTTGCATGCAGTTCTGGCTACCCCTTACAGGAAGGATGTGTAGGCTTTGAAGAGGATACAGAGATTTATCAGAATGCTTCCTAGTTTACAAAGAATGGCCTGGAAGGAGAGGTTGGGCAAAGTCTTGAATTCTTTTCTTTGGAATACTGGAATTTGAGGGACAACCTAAGTATATAAAATTATAAGAGGCATAGGTAGGGCAGTCAGAACCTTCTTCCCCCTAGGTGGAAATTTCAAAGGCAAGAGGACATAGGTTTAGGGTGAAACGGGCAAAGTTTAACTGAGATGTGCAGGGCAAATTTCTTTTTGGGCAGAGTATGGTTGGTGCCTGGAACGCATTGGCTGGTGTAGGAGAAGAGGTGGATACAATAGTGGCATTTAAGAGGCCTTTGGATAGGCACATGGATATGCAGGAAATGAAGGGATATGGATCAGCTCAGTTTAACCCGCCATCATGTTTGTCACAAAAAAAAGAACGAAAGATCTGCTCCAGTGCTTACTTTTCCATGTTCTATGTACATGAATTACTTTCAAACCCATGAATCATCTAAAACAGTTTGGGTGGGGGTAGCAGGGAGAAGTAGGGGGACGATGAAAGACATTAAAAAATGGATAGTGTACCACTTGTTCACTATATTGTAATAAATAGAAATTCCATGCAAAATAAGAAAATGCAGAGACTGAGTACAGAGAAAACAGCAAGTTTATGATGATCAGCCATGGTAGAACAAAACCTCCAATTTAGATACATTGTCAGAGTCATGAAAATAGATTTACAGCTGTACTCAATTCCACTGTTCTGTGCAAAGGATACCATTTGGTGCAGTCGTTGGTGCCCAGGTACCAAGGAACTTCGGCAGGAATTTACGTAGTTCTAAGAATACGTGATCATGACACGAAGAACCAAACACCTGGAGAAAGAAAAAAAAAGTTGGAAACTGGAATATTTAAACATTAGAAATTCAAGGAAAGTTAGTTTATGCCCTGGAGGTAGCAAACAGTCTCCAGAAGTTATTATCTAATTCTGGAAACGTATTACCCTTTATAGGTGGAGCACGTCAGCTTCCCCGGGGCAGAAGGAGAATGAGAAGGAGGAGGAGGCGGCGGTGGAGGGGAGGAAGGTGAGGCCGAGTGAACAGAGCGACGAGAGGAGAAAGAGCAGGGGAGCGGACAAAGCCACGGGCCGACAGGAAGAAGCAGCAGCCGGTGGGAGCAGATGGAACCCACAGTGACCGAGTGTGTCCCACCGATGGCAGTGGCCTGCAGAAAGCACTGTCCCCAGCGGCAGCAGTGTGACCCGTAAGAACAGCCATGCTGACTGGATCACGTGATGGGCTCACTGGTGCACCTTGTGAGCAGCGGTTTGCGTCGGAAGCCGGGGCTGGGGAGGCCATGCAAGCTTTAAATTGAATTGAATACTTTATTGTCACATGTGACAAGTCACAGTGAAAATCTTTGCTTGCACACCCACGGTATGCAAATAGTCACCCATAAAGGGCGCTTACAAAGTTACAAAGTACTCCCACTCCAGGTCCCCTTTATTCTTTCCCCTCCTCACGGCGATCCTCCCACGCCAGGTCCTCCTTTGTGTCGGCACGTCTGTCCATTATAAACCAAAATGAGTTTTAAAGTGGTCTGTTAAAACAGAGGGTTTACTGTACATACATTTTATATTTCAAAACCTTTATTGCACAACCTATGACAGTTCAGAATAGCTTTGAATATTAACAGACTCCTAAACTTAACTGTTTATTCCTATATACTAAACCTTCAGTGTATAGCAGCAATTCAGATTAGAAAGACTGTACAGCAGTAACTTCAGAAGGATGAATGAAATTAACAATGTTAACTGTAAATCATTACTACAAACAATGGGGCAAGACCATTTAAGATCTTTATATAAAAACAATCTAATGTAAGGAACAGACTGCACCAAATATATAGATGTGTTCTGATTGTTACAAATGTGTTTTTTCAATATGGAATCAATATTAGTCATTACTGGCATTGTATGATATTGCAAAGTCACATTCAAAAATTGTTCTGCTGCTTCTAAAGCATCCACATCTATATTAATATTTCAAGGTGGGTAAACGTCCCAATGAAAGAAGAATATGTTTGCATGAAGAATAGCAAAGCCACTTTTCGATGGGCAAGGTAGGAGAGATAAAATATGGGCACTAAGCCACATGGCAATCAGCACTGTGAAAGTTTAAACAAATAGAGCAGCACAATGGTATTTGTGTTTCTAATCTTCGTCCCCTTGAAAATAATGCTTCTTCAGTTTCAATTCAAGAAAAACAAATTAACGTATCATTTGCACAATTTATTCATCAAGATCGACTAAATCTAATTTACATCATTGAGGCTACAGTGACCTGTAGAGTTTGAAAACAGGGTAAGCAGCAGACTACAAAAGATGGCGCCCAAGCCAGGCGACTCTCTGTGTGCTAGCACCAAAAGTGGATCAGCAATCACTGATTAGAATCGCTCCACTCTTAAACGACTACTCCAACAGCAGATTCACTTCAACATGTATCTGTACACCGTGGATGGCTCGACTGTTATCATGTATAGTCTTTTTGCTGACTGGTTAGCATGAGACAAAAAGACAGGTTAGCCACTCAAATCCAGGCCAGGCAAAGAACATAATAGAGCAACACGTCATCAAAAATGGATTGTGCTGGGTATCATATTAATTTGCGGTCATTTACCCCAAAGGATGTACTTCTTGCAAATTTCTTATAGTCTCAAATAACCTTGCACAGTGACCAGATTATTATCTATGCAGCTTGAGCATTCCTAATCCACTCTTCCTCTTTTCTACCATCAAAATCCATAGAAATTAAACTGGTTTAATTTATCCTATTCGCTCTCATCTCATACAATACAGCTTCAGCATCTCTTTCAGGCAACACAAGTATTAAAAATGCACGTAAAATATTTCAAAGTAAACTTCAATGGAAATAATACTGGTAAACATCTGACTGTCATATACAGAAACATGTAATTACAGGCTGAGTAATCCTCTTGGTTAAATTTTGGAATCCCTTTCCGGACCTGTACATCTTTATTCTGAGTTTAATTTGAGGCTACAGCTCCTGAGATCATCTGAAATTTAATCCCATCTTAAGTTACTACTTGAAAAGCACCTGGATTAAACGGTTTAAGCAGAAATGAATTCGATATACCAATTGTATTCAAATTATGTCATTCAAAACTGCCTGCCAGTGAGTAAGAAAGGAAACAAACATGACTGTGCGCTGATACCTCTGCACAAATTAAAGAACAATTTTTAGAAAATATGAGTGGCATTTGTTTCCCAAATAATTTGGTGCAATTACTGAACCACAAAAGGAATCCATTCAATTTTTATTACCATGCCAATCAAAACAAGGCAACGAGTGTGTCTCTAACCACTTATGTAGATGCTCGATATTCGCTCAGATGGAAGTACTTGCATTTGATCTAAAAATCATTGACTGAGAGGGGGAACAAAAGAAAAAACAATACTTTCAATCATTAATATCCAGCCACTCTAATTGAAAAAATACACAACTAGATACCAATTATCAGTGTTCTGTGCAATGTCAATCAATTATAGGACACAGAGTTTCTTGTAAAGACTGGCATCTTGGAGAAACAACTAAGTTCGCTGAACCATACACAGCACAATTAAACCAAGGAACTTAGGGATTAATGTACAAGTTTCACAGGGGAAAACATTAAAGTAGATTCAGCAGCTGTCGCAGGTGAGTGATTTGAGTGGGCAGACAATTTAAACCCAAGCTGAGTCCAATTCAAGTAACCAACTGATCGACTGATGCCCAATTCAACACTGACATTGGTACATGTAATTGGGTAGACACAAAAAGCTGGAGTAACTCTGCAGAACAGGCAGCATCTCTAGAGAGAAGGAATGGGTGACATTTCGGGTCGAGACCCTTCTTCAGACTGAAAAAGCTGCCTGTGGATTTCTTCCAGCTTTTTGTGTCTATCTGCGGTTTAAACCAGTATCTGCAGCTCCTTCTTACACAGGCAGTGAGGCTCTCTGTATGAGCCTTAGTGGATTTATTTATAAAGAAATTACCTGATCAAATCCAAATCGAGCCAAATCCAAATATTTGTAATGTTTTTTGATACCAGATCTGACCTGTTGGGACTCAAATCAGTTAGCCAGGCTATAGTGCGATCTTTACTGAAAAAGGTGGCTATAATAATGTCTGATTTGCAGAAACTCAATGGAGATGTTGTAAAACCAGAAGCATTATGAAAAGAATTGTGGTCATTTCCTAAGTGCTTTCAAAGTTTGAGTTCACTAATAATCTTTGTAATATTAATATTTTAAAAAATCTAATTATTTCCTTATCTACTTTAGTTTAGAGATACGGCACGGAAACAGGCCCTTCGGCCCACCAAGTCCGCGCTGACCAGCAATCCCCGCACACCTACACACACTCAGGGCTCGAAATTAATGGTTGCCCGGGTGCCATTGATGACTCAAAGCGCCGCCGGGCAACTAAACACAGAGTCATTTTGCCCGGCTTGGCAACCAAATACTGGTTTGTACCGAAGATAGACACAAAAAACTGGAGTAACTCCGCGGGTCAGGCAGTATCTCTGGAGAAAAGGAACGTGACGTTTTGTGTCGTCGGTGATGGCTGTATTGCGTGGGAAAGGTACTAGGTGCGGGGTGACGAAGTGTCGGAGTGAATGACGGGTCCCGCACAGCGGCAACAGCAGCTGCAATAGCGGCTCCATCTCCTCCTCCTCCTGCACTCCCGCCCGCCCTGATAGCGGCCACTGCTTACAAATCCGCTAACGGCGCTTTAAAAAAAAACCTTCCCGCACGACGAGGCCAGGAGGAGAAAGGGAGGGGGAGGCCTCGGCATGCAGGAAGTTTTTTTTTTTTTTTAAGCGCCGTTAGTGTCATTCGCTCCGACACTTCTGAAGCAGCTGCACCATAGATACTATAGCTATAGGATCTTTAAGTTACACCGCTCGGCCCCGCACCTTGCTGTTGGCTGGTAGAGGAGGGAGGCGATGACGAGGAGTTCCCAACGGCCAAGGCAGCGGGGCGATGTTGTCCAAGGGGCGCTGAACTTCCTTCCTCCCCCCCTTCTACCCCTTTCCCATCCATCCTGCACCTCCTTCATCCATCCTGTACTGATTCCCCATCCATCTTGTACTAATCCACGCATTCATCCCATACTGACCCACTCTCCATTTACCCTGCACCTTCCCCCATTCATCCTGTAGTGTTCACCATTCATCCTGCACAGACCCTCCGATCCACACTGCACTGACCCCCCCCCCATTCATCCTGCGCTGATCTCGTCCTCCCCCATCCATCCTGTACTGATCCTCCCATTCAAGAAGAATGGGGGGGAACAGTCTGAAGAAGGGTCTCGACCCGAACCGTTGCCTATTTCCTTTGCTCCATAGATGCTGCCTCACCCGCTGAGTTTCTCCAGCACTTTGCACTGAGCTTCTCCAGCACTCAGTACCCCCATCCATCCCGTACTGAACCCCTCCCATTCAACACCACTGACATCCCCCGTGCTCTCTCCTCACAATTTTACCTACCACAACCAACACGTACTAATTCACCTGCCTCAATCCATCCATTCCGCACCGACTGCCTTCTAAACACCCCCCCCCCCTCCACCGCCATCTATCCACCTCGCACCGATTCACACTCACACCCCTCCCTGACCCTATTGTCCTGGAAATGTCTTCAGAGCGAATATTGACTATGTTTGATAACGGAATGCAATCAAATGTGTTTTAATTCCCAATGTTATTATTTGTTTTAATCCATAAAGATGGATTAATTAAATTGTGAACACGTGAAACATTAAAACCGCAGTGTTCGATTGTCACTGCTACCATTGACACGGTATTACAGAATTCATTTAACGTCAAATCAATGCTCTTAATATGGAGTATCAGTACTGTAGTTATTTAATGAGCAACATTCACAACTATACGTACGCATATATGTTACCATGGTCCAGGATTTATTGACACTGGTTGATCATACGCTGAATAACCCAACCACATTTTTGTTTGGAAGTGGAAAGAACTAATAGAAATTGCATTAATTGTAATGTGTAAAAAGAGTCGAGATACTGTCTTATAATTTTGCTGCATGTCATTGTGGGATATATCATGTCTTGAATGGTGAATGTTTAGTTTGTGACTTATTTGAAGCAGAAATAATATTTGAATGCTTCATTGAGTATAATTCTGACTGGTAACTACGCGCTTCGTCCGAGCACATTATCGCACGCGTCATGCAAGCCATCTTAAATGACCACCTAAACTGTCATTTGGCAACCTAAAAAGCTGCCAAGGTTGCCCGGCTGGCAACAGGGAAAAAAAGTTAAGCGAGAGCCCTGACACTATGGACAACTTACAATTTTACCAAAGTCAATTAACCTACAAACATGTACAGCTTTGAAGTGTGGGAGAAAACCGGAGTACCCGGAGAAAACCCACTCAGGTCGCAGGGAAAATGTACAAATTCTGTACACACAGCACCCATGGTCAGGATCAAACACAGGTCTCTGGAGCAACTCTACCACTGCGCCATCCTAGTCCATCAAATATAACTCAAAGTAACTACTTTATAATTCCCAACAAATGTTTTGGTAAGTGTCTATCTACTGGTTCAACTTTTCATAATTTCCATGCATAGCTAATTCACTCTTCAGATTTTTGGAATTGGCTTTAAATTCAAGACTCTAAATTAAGAGCAGAGCTGTATTTCCCAACTTTTGTAGCATGCATCAGCTGTACCTGATCATTTACTACGTTGCCTGCATATTTAACTTTTACAAGCACTGCTGAGCAATTAAAAAATGTATTATGTTAATCATGGTATTAATTGCAGTGTTAAACAATAGGATTTTCCATTTTTTGAATTGTCCTAACAAACAGACGTCACGCAAATAACCAATAACAATATTTATGCGTGTTGACATCCATTTACAACCCTAAAAGACTTTACATCTCAATATCAAACAGCTTGGATAACTGTTAAGCTTACCACCACGAATATTATTTTTGTAATGTAAGTTGAACCAAGCCGGGTGCAAATGAAAGAAGGGTAGAGTACAATGATTGAGGGGGGGATAGGAGGGACAGGCAATTCCAGGGGAAACAGGGAGGCAAGAGAGGCCGGAAGGGTTTTTGTGACAGCAAAACGGTTCAGTTTGGGGAGGAGGGATGAAAGTATGACAGATGCCTGGACGAAAGTGAGATGGGGGGGGAAGCCGGGACATGGTGGGTGGGGTCAGAAGCAAAGTGGAGGGTGTGGCCTGAGGGTGTGGGCTCTTTTTGGATCAAATATCTTGTAAATTTTCTAATTCTTCCTGGTTTTAGAATTTAAATATGAAGATTAATAAAACTTATATTCCAAAATTACAGCAGCTAGGATCAACTTAACACAAACATAGAATTGATAGTTAACAGTCTGTTCTTTGAAGTTAGATTGATTGAATTGATTGAAAGATACAGCATGGAAACAGGCCATGTGAACCACCAAGCCCATACCATTCACACTATTTTTATGTTATGGAAGGAACTGCAGATGCTGGTTTACACTGAAGATAGATACAAAATGCTCAAGTAACTCAGAGGGACAGGCAGCATATCTGGTGAGAAGGAATGGGTGACATTTCAGGTCGACCCTTCTTCTGCAACACCCTCTCCCACTGCTCCCCTCCAGCTCTACGACCATGTTTTGACCAAGATTTGTCTGAAGAAGGGTTTCGACCCAAAACCAAAATTTCTCTCCAGAAATGCTGCTTTACTCCAGCATTTTGTGTCCACCTAGTTTTATGTTATCTTATGTTCTCTTCCACTCCCTGCACATGGGGGAAATTAACAGATGCCAATTAACCTACAAACTCGCCTTTAGGATGTGGGAGGAAACCAGAAAATCTGGAGGAAACCCACGCAGTCACAGGGAGAACATGCAAACTCTGCATGGACAGCACCCATGGTCAGGATCGAACCTGGATCTCTGGTGCTGTGAGGCAGCAGCTTTACCAGCTATGCTCATGTGCCACCTTGAGCTCCGATCCTAATGGTAAATGTCAACCATCACACAATAAGCGAGTTCGGTATTCCGACTGCGTATGCCCAGGTCATGAGTCGCTCACGATAAACACTCTCGGCAGCTGTGCTGCTGGATGGGTGCAGGCCTGTGTTTCGTCCGTGGTCAGGGTCTCCGGCGCTGCAGGCGTTGTTGAGTTGCTGCTGGGCCGTTCCGTCCCCTCCCGAGTGTCCCGTACCAGTCCGCTAGTGCGGAGTGGGGCGCTGGCTCTAGCTTGGCTCTGCCTGTCCCAGCCAATTTGACCAGCGGTCCTGGACTGGCCGGGATCCGGTCCATTGCAGTGGCGGCACAGGCTTGCAACCGGCACTGAGGGGAGGCGCTGGCTCCAGCTTAACTCTGCTGTCCCGCCGGGTTGACCGACTGCCGTGGACTGACGGGACACTGGTCCGGAGCAGTAGAGTTGGCGCTTCTTCTCCGCGCTGGCTGTGGGCCCGGGCCGCCGCTGCGACGGGCCAGTGTCCCGTTGGTCCAGGGCTGTCGGTTGGTCCGTCGGGACAGGCAGCGTTGAGCTGGTGTTGGCGCTTCTTCTCTGTGCTGGCTGTGGGCCTGGGGCGCCGCTCTGGAGTCGCCCCGGGCCTCTCCAGACTCCCCCAGACGGGGGTGGGGCACTCGGGACAGGGACAGTCCAGTGGCGGTTTTGGCAGCACTTGCGGCACCGGGGACCTGGGTTCGACCCTGGCTGCGGATGAGGCGCAGGTCTGCGTGCATGCAGCGGCACGGTTGCCGAGAGTGTTTACCGCGAGTGACCTTTGACAAATCCCATGATTCCGTGCTTTTTCGGAATACCGAACTCACTTATTGCAGCTTCTTTTATGTGCCAACATAACATTCGGGGGTCAAATACAGCATGAGCTGAAGGAAACACAACAATCTGTAATTTCAACAATTAGTGAATCAGCAACAATTATGCATGGAATGCAAGATAAGTTTCCAAACTCATTACCGCCTTAATGTTTTACCTCAAAGTATTTTAGCTGTGTAGTATCTGCTGATTACAATTTCTTGTCTATGATTTTTCTCCAGCTCACTTCCTCTACTCCTTATCATCTGTTTCTTCACATTGTTTTTGCATAAAACACACAGTTGCACAATTCTTAAATGTTTTAATGGTTATTTGACCATTCTTTTACATCTAGTTCAGCATTTTCTTTCTCCTAGCCAGTATGGCTCCATCATTTCCTGCACGGCAAACGGAAATGTCTCATCACTGAGAAAAGCAGTAACCATACTTTCTTCACCAAGATTGGAATTCATAATGTCGTCAGTGGATTGTAATGCAGGTCAAGCCCAGGTTACGTCATGGTTCCGTTCCTGTGGATTGTTCGTAAACCAAACATTATGCAAATCGGAATTGAGGCCATGGACACAGTTCCCACATGGCAGAAGATGCCTGCAGCAGCTTAATAGCTGGTGAATCTCTGCCGCCAGTCTTCCAAATGCGTGTTCATATGTACAGGCTAGACATAAGTCAGGCATTCGCAAGCTGGGGAGGACCTCTGATCACAATAACAATCTTTGAGACTGACCACTCTGTTTACAAAATGAAAAGTCTGTGCTTTGGACATTCATATCAAGTCTGAATTTAAAAAATTACATGTCAGAGTAAGAAGCACTGGCCTCCTATATATGTCGTGAATGCTTGCTTAACATACTTGAGGTATTTGTTAGCTGGATACCAATCAGTACTGCATCCAATAAATTGACAGGCTGAAACGGTGATGCCCTGCACACAAACATGCAACTGCTGCCAGTGGATCGAGTTTTAAAACAGTCTTTCCTCAAGAAATGACTGAGATGAAAGCTTCGACAGTCAACAAAGTCGGATCCACAGGCTTTGCTCAGATGAGTTTTTGATGAGGATGACAAAGACTGCTATTAACTCCATTTGGTTTTGGCTTCTTATTGTCACATGATACAGTGAAAATTATTATTTTGCATGCTTTACTTTACTTTTAGACACTTTAGACATACAGCGCGGAAACAGGCCCTTCGGCACACTGAATCAGCGCCGACCAGCTATCACGCTGTACTTAGTATTATCCTACACTCAAGGGACAAATTACAATTTTTACCAGAGCCAATTGATCTACAAACCGTAATGCCCAAGTGTGGTTGGAAACCGGAGCTCCCAAAGAAAACCCACACGGTCACAGGGCCAATGTATAAACTCTATACAGACGGCATCTGAGGTCAGAATCAAATCCAGGTCACTGGCACTATAAGGGAGCAACTATACCGCTGTGCCAAAATGCTGCCCTTCCCCATGCTATCCAATCAAATCATACCGAACACCTACCATATAAGTACTATCAAGTCATACACAAGTACAACAGGTAATGCGAAGAGAAAAATAACCCAAGCTAATTATATAGTTTTCCAGCTACAGAGAAACTAGAGCTTAAAAAACTGTGCAAGGGCCATAACCAATGAGATGCGTTGGGAGATCAGGGCGACACATGTGGTTATGAAAAGTGACAGTGGGAGAGAAGCTGTTCGAGAATCAGGTGGTGCACGCTTTCAAGCTTTTGTATCTTCTATGTGACAGAAGAGGGAATAACCAGGGTGTAAGCGGGTCTCCTGAGGCAGCCTGAAATGTAGATGGAATCGATGGAGTTGGAAAGTTTGCGTGCTGGATTGGAGAAGCATCCACAACTATCTACAACTTCATGGTCATGGGCAGAGCCATTTGCAAACAACATTTGCAAGTTGTGATAAATCCTGATAGAATGTGCATTGTGAGAAACATGCCAAATTTCCTTAGTCTTCTGAAGAAGTAAAGACATTATGTCCATAACTGAAGAAGTAAAGACATTATGTCCATAACTTCTATGGACAATGTCCATAACTTCTCTTAACTGCACAATTCTTCTAACCGAGTCAACACTTTGAAAGTCCACTGTTCAGAAGAATCAAACTGGATGTTGGCCACCACTCAGACTTGCCACTGGCTATGGTTTCCACATAAGTGTGCCAGATGTTGTAATTAGTCTGAAGAAGGGTCCCGACCCACAACGTTACTTATCCATTACCTCCACGGATGCTGCCTGATCCACCGAGTTCCTCCAACAATTTATTTTCAGATTATGAATTTTTTTGTCCTGGCTGAATGGTTAACACCTCTTCCTGCTTTTAGCACAGGCAGTCCAACACGTATTTTAAGTTCCCAAAACTCTTCCTGTCAACAGATTCTCTTAATATTCCCTGCTGATCTTCCTTACTAACCATAAATTATGGTGGAATAAATAGGAGTTAGATTAATAATTTTAATATTGAAAGTTTTCATTCACACATAACCTGTTACCATATCGCAGTATTGCTTTGCAATTGTTTTTTAAACATTATTAAACATTATGCGGCTATATTTATTGTAACCAGAATGCTTGAGAACAATTTTAACTGAATGCCAGCTTTTTATTTAAACCTTAGGTTTTCTCAGAAGGCTTTTCTTTCTTAGAATGCATTCTAGACAAGAAAGAGCAACACTGCCAAGTTAACTTATCAATCACCCGGCTATGAGTAAGAGCACAACACTCGGTCCCTCTGCTTGAGACAATCATCTAAAACAAGCAATCTTTCTTCTTGTACTTGTATGCAGACTAATCTGGCATTGCAGCGTGTTATTTTAAATTATGTCCCTGAAGCACTATGATATGATTTGGTCATAAATTTATCTGACAGACTTTGTCGTTATTCTATAGCAAAAACAAAGAACTGAACCACATTCAAGTACTGCCCAGCAGCTGAGAAAAAAAGAAAATAACATACACCAAATTCATAAATTCCTAAGTTCATTAGACGTATTTTTACTAGAATGTTGCCTGGGTTTCAACAACTAAGTTACAGAGATAGGTTGAATAAGTTAGGTTTTTATTCTCTGGAGCCTTAGGTTTTTAAGGGGGGGACCTTTTCTTTAAAATGATGAGAGGGATAGACAGAGTTGATGTGGACAACTTTTCCCTTTGAGAATAGGGAAGATTCAAACAAGAGGACATGACTTCAGAATTAAGGGACAGAAGTTTAGGGGTAATATGAGGGGGAACTTCTTTACGCAGAGAGTGGTGGCGGTGTGGAATGAGCTCCCAGTGGAAGTGGTGGAGGCAGGTTCATTGGTATCATTTAAAAATAAATTGGATAGGCAGAATGGAGGAGAAGGGATTGGAGGGTTATGGTACGAGTGCAGGCAGGTGGGACTAAGGGGAAAAAAATGTTGTTCGGCATGGACTTGTAGGGCCGAGATGGTCTGTTTCCGTGCTGTAATTGTTATAATTGGTTATATGGTTCATTAGACGTATGACCAGAATTAAGACATTTGGCCCATCAAGTCCACTCCGCCATTCAACCATGGCTGATCTATTTTTCTCTCTCAACCCCATTCTCCTTCCTGTAACCTTTGACACTCTTACTAATCAAGTACCTATCAATCTCTGCTTTAAAATTACCCAATGTCTTGGTCTCCACTGCCGTATATGGCGATGAATTCCACAGATTTACCACCCTCTAGCTAAAGAAATTATTTCTCATCTCCATTTTAAAAGTGTGTCCTTTTATTCTGAGGCCGAGCCCTCTGCTCCTAGATTCTTCCACTACTGGAAACATCTTCTATACATCCACTCTCTGGTCAGTTTCAATGAGATCTCCGCTCATCCTTCACAACTCCAGCAAGTACCTACCCAAATGCTCCTCATATGTTAACCCAATCATTCCCGGGAGCAGTCTCGTAAACCTCCTCTGGGCTCTCTCCAAAACCAGCACATCCTTCCTTAGATATTGGACCCAAAACTGCTCACAATATTCCAAATGTGGCCTGACCAGCGCCTTACAAAGCCTTCACATCCATCCTTGCTTTCATATTCTAGTCCTCTCCACATGAATGCTAACAATGTAGAATTCTTTACTACATACTTAATCTGCAAATTAACATTTTAGGTATCCTGCACGAGCACTCCCAAGTCCCTTTGCACTTTTGATTTCTGAATCTTCTCTCCATTTAAAAAGTCTACACCTTTATTCCTTACACTAAAGTGCATGGTCGTACACTTTGCTACACTGTATTCTATTTGCCACTTCTTTGTCCATTTTCCCTACCTGTTGAAGTCCTACTGCAAGCTTCCTGCTTCCTCAAAACTACCTGCAACTCCACCTATCTTCACATCATTCGTAAACCTGGCCATAAAGCCATCAATTCCATAATTCAGATCATTGACATGCAACATGAAAAGTAGCGGACTCCACACTGACCCCTGCAGAACACCATTAGAACACTAGCCGCCAACCAGAAAAGGTTCTCTATATTTCTACTCTTTGCCTGCTGCTAATCAGCCAATCTTCTATCTATGTTAGTACTTTGCCTAATATAGAGGACTCTTATCTTGTTTAGCAGCCTCCCATGCAGCACCTTAATAAAGGCCTTCTGAAAATCATAGTCTCGTAGACTACACACTCAATTCAAAAACTGTTGGAAAATGAAAGTAAAAAATACTGGAAACATTCAGCAGGTTAGGCTATGTTTGGGAAAAGAAACCGAGTTAATAAGCGAGTTTCGTTTCTAGATAAACGCAAAGAATCATGGGATTTGTCAAAGTTCATTCGGGATTTTTTAAAAAGCGAACGCAGCGCTGTATAAACTGCGAGTACATTTTTGGTCTGAGTTATCATCTTCTTTGAATCTTATATTGGTTATGTCTGACCAAAATTATGACGATATGACGGGATGATTTTTTGCGATGGAAGGTCAAAGCTTTGAAGAGGGGGTTAAAAAAGACGGGATGAAAAGACAAACTCGCTGCTCTTGCTTACGCTGCAACGTACATGAAGAAGCCCGTGCTGTCGACTGCCGGTGGAGAAAAACGTTATCGTGCTGATAATACAAGACACCCCTGAAATGTGGAGAAAAAATTCTTCCCGATCCCATGAGCGAACTGAAAGATGGGTGGCTTGGAGAATTGGAAGCACTAAACTGCAGGCCTCCCACATCCATCGTCGAGCTGTCAAATCACCTTGCCAGTTATGATGAGGCTAACCAGCCAGCTACTTCACTAAAGTCTCGCCTACCTAGCAACTACAAAGAAGGCAAGGCCTATGGCTAAGGTAAACAAAAATGCTGGAGAAATTCTCTCAGAAGCAGGGTCTTGACCCGAAACATCGCCTATCTCTTCTCTCCATAGATGCTGCCTCACCCACTGAGTTTCTCCAGCATTTTGTCTCCATTCGATTGTCCCAGCATCTGCAGTTCTTTCTTAAATACAAGGCCAGTAGCTATTTCATTTCATCCCCCCCCCCCCACAAAACGAAAACAATAAGAATTACTTGTTATTCATCCTCATGATTTCGCTCACTCACCGAAGCATTAAGCAATACAACCACCAAAATCATTGTAGTTTTGTACTGATGAACATTAATACACCGAGTTAATAGTTTTGAAAGCAGTATTTTCTTACCTCGAAGAAACAAAACTGGAAAATATGGATGAAATGTGGGTCCATACACACACAGTAGCTCAGCTGGCGAGAATGTTTACCCCGAATGACCTGTGCATGGGCAGTAGTAATACTGAATTTGCTTATATTTCAGGTTGAAGACCCTTGTCAGAACCTTGACTACTGTCTATTTTACGACAGATAGAAGCCAATTCTTTTTTTGGGGGGGGGATGTGGGTGGAGGCTGGAATGGGGGAAGAGATTAGAGCACATTCAAGGCAACAAAATGTGGCCACAATCACAAAGCAACTTTAAATCATTATCTATTTGGTGCAAGATTACATTATTTTAACCAACATCTTCCAACAATCTATTGTTACATTACTTCAATATAGCTTTCGGTTAGGTTAATCAAAATGGTTTAATATTTTATTACACAGACTGAAGTGTGGAAATTTGGTGCCTTTCTTGGAAACAATTAAATATTCAAAAATTGTGTGTTCAGATAAAAGGCAAGATAATTAAACTATTATTCCCAGCCAGGAAGTTTTCAGTCATTCCTTTTTAATAAAAGAGGAGGACAAATACTCAAACAAATCATTTCTATGTCAGTTGTAAAACTGGAAGGATTGCTAAAATGGTGTTGAGCATTGTTGGGGTTCAATTACATTTCAAGTAAATTTGAACTTGAACAACCACTGCAATCTAGATTTTTATTGCACCTGCTGCAAAATAAAGCAGCGAAACACTGAAATAAAACAAATGAAATTCAATGAAACAGTTAATAAAACCACATTGTATTATGTGACGTGTTTTGTTGAACAATAGTCGTTCTGTTAAAGACTTCCAAGCTGGTCATCGATCTGCCCCTTTAGGCCCAGATTAGTGTGTGGCTCAGAACAGGAAATTAGAAATATTGTTTGATTTATTGCTCAGGTGATTGATTTAGGTTTTGTACACTTACTAAGCAAACAGTGGGATTAACTGAGAATTTGACATCTAAAGCCATTGGCAATATTACCTCGCAACAAACCTTAACAAACAAGGAGGGACCAGAAAGATGGGTAACAGGACTTCCAAAGTTACAGTGCCTTCCATAATATTTGGGACAACGACCCATCACTTATTTATTTGCCTCCGTACTCCACAATAGAAAAAAAAAATCACATGTGGGTAAAGCGCACATTGTCAGATTTTATTAAAGGCCATTTTTATACATTTTGGTTTCACCATGTAGACATTACAGCAGTGTTTATACATAGTCCTGCCATTTCAGGGCACCATAATGTTTGGGACACAGCAATGTCCTGTAAATGAAAGTAGTCATGATTTGTATTTTGTTGCATATCCTTTGCATGCAATGACTTCTTGAAGTCTGCGATTCATGGACATCACCAGTTGCTGGGTGCCTGTATTGCAGCCATCTTTAGCTTATGCTTGTTTTGGGAGCTAGTCGCCTTCAGTTTTCTCTTCAGCATATAAAAGGCATGCTCAATTGGGTTCAGAATGGGTGATTGATGGCCACTCAAGAATTGACCATTTTTTAGCTTTAAAAAATTCCTTTGTTGCTTTAGCAATATGTTTGGGATCATTGTCTTTCTGGAGAATGAACCGCCAGCCAATGAGTCTTAAAGCATTTGTTTGAACTTGAACAGATAGGATGTGTCTATGCACTTCAGAATTCATTATGCTACTACCATCAGCAGTTGTATCAACAATGAAGATAAGTGAGCCAGTAACTTCAGCAGCCATACATGCCCAGGCCATAACAACCCCACCACTGTGTTTCACAGATGAGGTGGTATGCTTTGGATCTTGGGCAGTTCCTTCTCTCCTCCATACTTTGCTCTTGCCATCACATTGATATGTTAATCTTCATCTCATCTGTCCCCAAGACCTTTTTCCAGAACAGTGGTTACCCTTTTAAGTACTTCTTGGCAAACTGTAACCCGGCCAACCTATTTTTGCGGCTAACCAGTGGTTTGCATCTTGCATGTAGCCTTTGTATTTCTGTTCATGAAGTCTTCTGCGGACAGTGGTCATTGACAAATCCACACCTGACTCCTGAAGAGTGTTTCTGATCTGTCGGACAGGTGTTTGGCGAGGTTTTCTTTATTACAGAGAGAATTCTTTGGTCGTCACCTGTGGAGGTCATCCTTGGCCTGCCGGTCCCTTTGCGATTAGTAAGCTCACCAGTGCTCTCTTTCTTCTTAATGATGTTCCAAACAGTTGATTTTGGTAAACCTAAGGTTTGGCTGATGTCTCGAACAGTTTTATTCTTGTTTCTCAGTCTCATAATGGCTTATTTGACTTTCATTGGCACAATTTTGGTCCTCATGTTGATAAACAACAATAAAAGTTTCCAAAGGTGATGGAAAGACTGGAGGAAAGACTAGTTGCTGAGAGCACCTGCATTAAGGAGGAAATTAAACACACCTGAGCAATTACAAACGCCTGTGAAGCCATGTGTCCCAAACATTATGGTGCCCTTAAATGGGGGGACTATGTATAAACACAGCTGTAATTTCTACATGGTGAAACCAAAATGTATAAAAATAACCTTAAATAAAATCTGACAATGTGCACTTTAACCACATGTGATTTTTTTTTTAAATTATAATTCTTAAACTGTGGAGTATAGATGCGAGTAAATAAATGACGTGTCTTTGTCCCAAACATTATGGAGGGCACTGTATTCCATATTACTTGTAACAAACAGAATTTTACAAATTTAAAACTCATGAGAGGAATAATATAGCGTCCTTCCGACCCATGATAATCGCCAAAGGTCTTTCAATATCCGATCAGCAGAGAAGGTTATTGGCTGCAACCTTCCCTCCATTGATGAACTGTACACTGCAAGGGCCAAGAAGCGAGCAGGCAAGATCATCTCTGACCCCTCTCACCCTGGCCACAAATTCTTTGAATCACTTCCCTCTGGAAGGCGACTCCGGATTGTCAAAGCTGCCACAGCCAGACATAAAAACAGTTTTTGTCCACGATTAGTTGCTCTACTCAACAGCCAAAAATCTGTTTCCTCCCTTTGATCCGGTATTGATCTGGTATTTTGTTGGTTCACATGCTTGATCAATGGTTTTATCATTAATGTTTTATTATTATTAATGTTTAGTGTTTTCTGAGTCATTCGTAACTGTCACTGTATGTCACGTTGTTACTTGTGGAAGGAGCACAAGGCAAATTCCTTGTATGTGAATACTTGGCCAATAAACTTACTTTCTTAATATTTCCAGAAAGCAAAAAAGATATTGACAATGATTCCAGCAATACATGTCATATCATACGTTACTCCAGGTTTTACTGCTATGTTAACCTGTAACATTATGGCAATGTTTACAATTCTCAAGAACTTCAATTCACAAGCTGGCTTCATAAATTTCCACATTACACTTATCTAACCTTACAAGAATGTACACACGGTGTTTCCAACTATCTGAAGGTGTTGATAGGTTTTGCAGTCAAGGATCCCATGCAACAATAATAGAAGTAGCCCAGAGCTGAGCTGCACTGTTTGTATGGTTGCATTCTGTTGTGCTGACTCCATAAAACTGCACATATTACTCAAAATACTTAAGTGATCATTGTAGAAACAAGGAACCGCAGATGCTATTCTACAAAAGACACAAAGTGCTGGAGTAACTCAGCAGTTATCCAGAGATGCTGCTTGAAGTGCTGAGTTACTCCAGCACTTGGGTGATTATGGTCCCTCTCTAAACCTATAAATCTTATATCAAATGGTATCACTGACTCAAACAATATCACAACTGGCCTTTGCTTCCAATGTCTGTAAACGGAAAGTAATTGTTTTTTGTTGATTTCGGTCATAAAGTTCTACCAGATAAAATACTGAGGCTTGCAGCAGTGAACACCAAAAGATGGCAGAATCTGAAAGAGTGCAAACAAGAGATACTATTTCTAAGTCTAAAGTATTGCACATTATTCATATCCTCTGAAAGAATTAAAAGGGAAGTCTGTGCAAGGGATCAAAAAATGAGTGCAAGGTTTTATATCTGTGTATATGGTGAGTGGCTGATCGGAGTACATGTGTGTGTTCTTAAGTGTGCGTGTGTGAATCAGTGACTAGATATTAGACTAACTACTTGCTGTCAAAACCCCAGGGTGGTTAGTCAACAGCAAGTATTCCATGTTAAAAGAAATCAAACAAAGGCAGCTTCCACTCCTCAGTGGATGCAAGTCATTCTCAATCAAAAAGGACTGCCCGTATGATGGAAATTACAAGCTATAATTTGAGAGGTAGACAAAAATGCTGGAGAAACTCAGCGGATGAGGCAGCATTTATGGAGTGAAGGAATATGTGACGTTTCGGGTCGAGAACCTTCTTCAGACTGATGTGGGGTGGGGCGGGAAGAAGAAAGAAAGAGGCGGAGACAGTAGGCTGTGGGAGGCATCCTCAACTTCAAAGGAATACAAACATACAGGTATATTTACCTGGATATGTACTTGAACAGCTACAGAACAGCTGCAGATTGAATGCTGAAAAGTGACACAGAGGTAAATAGCCCCATTTTTGTTATCTAATAACTAAATGCATTTTCTAATTTATTCTAACAAATCCTTCACACTTCCAAATATATTAATTCAATCTCACCTTGGCCTTTTATATTACAGTAACCTCCTCAGCTTTCCTAGCTGTATAACTGAAGGTACATATACTAATTCTCATTTGCCTTGACATTCTTCTAAAATGATGCTGCTCTGTATTGGATTTAACTTCAGCTGCACTGTACTTTTTATTTTATATAGCCTTGCCTCGTTCTCCCTACAAATGAGTGTGGGTCAAAGTTGTCAGTGGTCAGCCTCTTTGAAAGAGCAGCCACATTACAGTGAAGAGTATCACTTCACCGTTCTACAAGTTCCGAGTCTGCTCACTGTTTACTACTTTTCTGAAATGCATATCATCTCCGTGCTTTGAAATTATGCAAAGTAAACCCAAATCATTATAGTTATCAAAAATGACAAAGGTCCAAACATGGACCTTTGAAGAACTATTGGATAATTTACTCTATGAATGAAAATAAGAAAAACTGAAAATTATAGAAATTTGAAATGAAAGCAATAAAAGCATTTAACAGGTCAGAGTGCATCTATCAACAATGAAAGAGTTAACATTTCGAGTAAAGAACTTTCATCAGAATTTTTGATGAATACTTTTCAATCTTCAAATGTTAACTGTTTCCTTTCCGTGGATGCTGCCTGACCTACTGAGTTTCCCGCATATTATTTTATTATATGTTACTCCAGTCGTAAATAGAACCATATCTATTTTCCAACCTTTGACCAATATTAAAGCTGCTATGACTGCTTCAATACCTTGCTTGATGACTTCTTGTTCAAATGGTATTTTAACAAAAACCTTCCTGAAAGGTTATTTACACATCAGCAGCTGTGCATTGAAAAAAAAGATCAAACACAATTTGTCTCCAACAAATTAAGCTGATTGTCCCGTTAGCTTGTGTTCTTTTAAGTGACAATTCATTTTGATCCAGGTTAAAAGCCTCTTCACTACAACTACTGTGCTCTCCAACCAGTTTCCTGCACCGTCGGAACCTCACTACCAGTGCACGCTGCCTTCGGGACAGCTGCTATGGTGAGGAGACGGTTGCCCACCTCTTTGCAGAGTATGGATTTGCAAAGAAAATCTGGAGAGGTTTGCAAGGGTCCCTGTCACGATTTATTACAAACTGCTCCGTCACGGTCTTTTCCCAGGGACGCATTCAGAGACTGACATCGAGTGCTGCTGGAAGGTCCTCAACTCAGTGAAAGACCTTCTTTGGTCTGCCCGAGCTTTGTTGACCTCCCAGCGGAGCGGGATTCCATCGGGGATGTTGCCGATTGGCCCGCTGCAGGCTTCAGGAGTACGTGCTGAGGGACGCACTGAAGCTTGGTGCAGCCAATGCCAAGATTCTGTGGGGGAGGACCATAGTCTTTTGTCCTTCCTCTGCTGGACATGAAAACAAAATACCCCTGAGGTACTGGCTCACTTTTCTTCATTTATGATACAACTGCTGATGGTAATAGCATAATGAATTCTGAACTGTATAGACACATCCTATCTGCTCAAGTTCAAACAAATGCTTCAAAACTCATCAGCCAGCAGTTCGTTCTACAGAAAGACAATGATCCCAAATATACTGCTAAAGCAACAAAGGAGTTTTTCAAAGCTTAAAAATGGTCAATTCTTGAATGGCCAATTCAATCACCCAATCTGAACCCAATTGAGCATGCCTTTTATATGCTGAAGAGAAAACTGAAGGGGACTAGCTCCCAAAACAAGCATAAGCTAAAGATGGCTGCAATACAGGCCCGGCAAAGCATCACCACAGAAGACGTTCAGGAATTGTGACGTGCAGGTGATGTCCCAGCGTCATTGCATGCAAAGGATAAGCAACAAAATACTAAACTTGACTACTTTCATTTACATGGCATTGTTGTGTCCCAAACATTATGGTGCCCTGAAATGGGAGGACAATGTATAAACAATGCTGATTTCTACATGGTGAAACCAAAATGTATAAAAATGGCCTTTATTAAAAATGACAATGTTTACTTTAACCAAATCTCAAATTGTGGAGTGCAGAGGCAAATAAATAAATGATGGATCTTTGTCCCAAACATTAAGGAGGGCACTGTAAATGTGAGCTTCTTGGTTGGAATCAGCATGCAGCGCAAATTTAACAATATATTTTTGAAACTGACTAATTACTCGTCAAACCTCGCACAGCTAAAATCATGTTTAGCAGTAGGAAATACTTAACCCTATTTGAAAGCATCAACTACTCACAGTTTAGATGCTGGCTACTTTTTTTTCTGGCTGTGTTGAAATTATTTGATGCTTAAACAGTTATCTGCAGTTGCACATTTTTATAGTGGTATGGTGATTGCTGAAGGACCTCATGCTAACTGCCTGTCTTGTACAAAACCTGTTTATTCCAGAGATGGGTAAATTGGTAGGCAATCCCCAGAATACAAAATGTCTCTCAAAACAAGCAGAAGGCACGCAGGACAAGAGTCCAGTGGAATGGGAGAAAGGGAGAAATAGGATTTGCAGCACTTTTACATCGGATCCTCAGCAATGACCAGCATGTGAGATGTTGGCAGTAAAATAATGGCATCCTCTCTGGAATATCTCATCTGCTACTATCTTAATGTGTGCAGGGCAAGGTTTACATTACCAGCTACTTATGAGCTGACAATAGCCAGAAACCAAACATGCTACTCCAAAACCGGAGCATGACGTCGATTAACTTCTCTCAGTCTGCTGAGTACAACTGCATTCAGAAGTTTACCGAGTCTCTCTATTCAAACAGAATGAATCACATTTAACTCATCCTTGTTAATATAAGACTAAAGACCAAAACTGTGGCTTTGTTACAATTGTAAGAGTACCTATCATGTACAGAGCAGACAGACACAGACACAGACACACACACAGCCCAGTGGACACCACGTGCCAACTCTCCCATACAGGAAATCTCCAAGTTATGATAGGGTTTTGTTCCTGAGAACTGTACATAATTCGAACTGTTTGCAAGTCGCATATGAACAAAAACGATTGTTGCAGTTTGTCGGGGCTAGGAGAGGAGGACGAGGTCAGAAGGCACTCAGAAATGTCTTGTTCCCACCCAGCAGAACATGCCTGCAGTCCCACAGCAGCGGCTAAATCCATTCTCTTCCATTCTGCCGATCTTCAAATCACCCCTTTGGTCTCCATAAATTGGGCATAATTTATGGACACCTAACTCAGAGAGGACCTGTATTCTTGAACCAATAGGGGTTTCATATCCTCAACAGCATGTGTTGTGGTCGGGCAAGTGTTGAAGCCTTCGTTCCGCGGCCATTTATACATGAGCGCAGCACAAATACAAAACCATGTTACTATAGAAATGTAATGCAGGCTTAGATTGCCAGAAGTTTGCAAATAGGTTATCTCCATTAAAATAATTTTTAAATATATATGTTCCCACAATATATCAAAGACTGAGCTAATAATCAGAAGCCAGCATATATTGTGTACAAACAAAAATTGTTTGGAACCTTTACTCTTGTTTAATCAAGGACTAAACACTAACGTACTTAAGATGTGGAAGTGCTAGGGAAAATAGCTATTTTCATCAGGTTCTTGAAGTTCAAGGAAACTAACAATTGGAATACTTCTATGAAATGTGTTGATATTTCAATGCTTGGAACACAAGAAGTTATTTAAGGTTAATAATAGAGATAAATGGCAGAAACAAGGATCGCTCTTCAACATCCACTGTACCTCCAGGGTGTATCAGTCCCAAGTGCAAAGTGGCAGCATTTGTATATGCAAATTGCCGGCTCTACTTTAGTTACAGTTTAGCAGTATTTTCAAGGCCAATTATACCTCATGTAATGATCTACAGAAAAAGCATTTACCATGTTGTAGAAATTCATCTCTCTGGGTCCACGAGGAGGTGGCTGCAACTGTTTTAATACCGTGCCATCTGGATGTTGTAACATACCTAGAAACAAGATAAATTGTTGTGAAAATATGCTTTCCATATATAACCTTTAAAGTTATGCAACCAGCATGTTTGAACACTGTTTGTTAAAGCGCATGGTTTTTGCCATTTACTGTCAACTTTGAATGGCTCAAGTGTAAAATCATCAGATGACACTCCCACATACACATTGGAAGGCCCCGTCCACGGATGAACACGGAGGGGAGGCTGGCTGGACTATGGTGCCGTCCTCACCTGGGTGCCATTTATGTTATGTTGTGTCGTGGACTTCTGTATTTGTGCTTTTTTTTTTATTTTAATTCAATTTCAATTTTATTTTTAATATGTTTTATTATTTATTTATTATTTATTTTTATAATTTCTTTGTGATTTTTTTAATGATACTGCCTGTAAGGAAAATTCATTTCGTTGTCTCAAATTGAGACAATGACAATAAATTTGAATACAATACAATACAAGCTAGTCACTATTCCAAGGCCTGCAGTAGCAATCTCTAGCTTCTGTACTCCCCTGTGTTTTCTAAAGCCCCACTCCTGCTTTCTTCACCTCACACCCGCAGTGGGGCGGCACGTGGCGCAGCAATAGGGTTGCTGCCAGAGACCAGGTTTGATCCTGAACACGGTGCTGTCCGTACAAAGTTTGTACATTCTCCCCATGATCTGCTTGGGTTTTCTCCAGTTGCTCCAGTTTCCTCCCACACTCCAAAGATGTACAGGTTTGTAGGTTACTTAACGTCAGTAAAATTGTAAATTGTCCCCGGTGTGTATAGGATAGTGTTAGTGTGCGGGGATTGCTGGCCGGCGCTGACTCGGTAGGCCTGTTTCCGCCCTATATCTCTAACCTAAACTCCCGAAGTGCAATAGCTCTGGACAAATTTATTATTAAGGTAAAATCATCCCATCTGTTGTACCACTTCCCTTTCTTCCCTGACCCACAAGCCTAAATTGTAATGTTATTTCCCGTCTTAAAGCCAAACTTCCATTTTTTTTCTTCCAATTTTGTTCCTGAATTCTGTTCATACCTTCTGCAATTTCACTCTGTACAACTGGCCCACCTCCTATTCATATGATCTTATTCCCATTAAACTAACAAGCACCTATCTTTCCTTCTGTAAAATAATAAAATTGTAAAAGACGACAAGGAGATGGGGAGAATGAGCTCAAAATGAAACGTGACATACTTAGCTCCCGTATGGTCGATTTTGATAAAAGTTTGAGCCATGTCTGTTACTCTGTGTCTGTCAGGGGTGCAAGATTTACAGCTGCTGTTAGAGCATTCTGAGGAAGACAAATGCCAGAGTACCTGTGTGAAATCTCTTGTGGTTAATAGTGTAAATAAACAATAAAGGGAAAATCGCTATAAAAGATCACATGAATCGTTGTTCAATGAACAGTCTAGTTTGACTGTTCCCAACGGCCATGTATTTGATGCTCTTACATAAAGTATTGCCTTGATTGCCTTACCAGATCCTTGTGGTGCATTTTAGTTTTATTTAACATTTCCTAGCCTACATGTTGATATCCCCTTCAGGGACTGCCCTCTTTCAAATTTAGTCTAGTTTATTATTGTCACAGGTAGAGTGAAAAGGTTTTATTAAGAAGTTTGCTATCATCACTGCTCTCCTCAAAAAAACAACCCATTCTCTTGAATGCATTGTAGCATTCGAAAACAACAATCCTGTTGAACAGAACTACTTGCTCGTGCCTCTCCAGTAAGGATTCTACCCTACCACAGTATCAAAACTTTTCTATCGGCCTATACGACTGTGTAGAAGTAACAAAGCTAAAACAAACTGCTGGAGGAACTCAGCGGGTCAAGCAAGGTGGATGCAAAGGGATAGTTGATGTCTCGGGTTAAGACCCTGCAACAGGACTAAGAATGTAAAGGGGGCGTATAAAGGGGAAAAGTAATGTAAGCTTCTTTAATGCAAACCGTTCTGCAGCTTTCACCAGTCAAATGCATCCATCTATTGCGTGTCCACTATCATCCAGATGCATACGAATACATTCACCTGATTCCATTCTTATCAATACAGTTATACTTAGCAAGTCAACAATTATGTTGTCTTCCCACTCTTGCTTTGCTGCATTTAAGAGTCTATCAAAGATACACACTTGGCCACTTCCCATTTCTCAACGACATACTTCACCTCAATGACATTATCCAATAATAAATGCCTGTGCTGATTCCACTTACCTTCACCTCACCAGCATTTTTTTTTACCATCTCTAAACTGTTAAATTATTTTGTTTGATATGCAGTATAGAATAAGCAGAGATTTCAGAGGAAATATTTTCAGAGTGAAAATGCTCCTGATGCAAATTCCATAACCGAGTCACAATCTCTCCTTGCGCAAGAATGTTTACTACTTTTGGTGCCAAATCTGACTCAAGGTTTAGTTTGAACTTTATTTCTGTTCCACAATAAGGTTACCTATCGCCATATCAATAAAATTGCCCAACTCTGCCCCCCTCATCACATCACCGGAGCGTCACAGTGGCGATATGAGTTTCTGCTCTTTTACCACGCCAGAAACCTGGCTTCAATCCTGACTACTGGTGTTATCTGTGCAGAGTTCGTACAATCTCGGGTTTTTTCCGGATGTTCTGGTTTCTTCCCAAATTCCAAAGAGGTGGAGGTTTGTAGGTTAATTGGCTCTGTAGATTGTCCATAGAATATAGGATAGAAATAGCGTACAGGGTTATTGTTGATCAACACTGACTCCATAGGCCGCAGGGCTTGTTTCCACACTGTACTCTAAATTAAACCAAACTGCTGAAATCATCACAGGGCCTTAATTTCAACCACATTCCTGACTGGCCTCATTTTAATTTATGCAGAGTACACTGATGCCAGTTTAGTTGAGCAAACAAGATCCTGAATTACACCAAGGGAGAAATCAACTACAAAAGTTATATTAAACCTTTATAGAACATAGGTCCACAATGATTAAGCATCCAAATCGAGTCATCTTGAAAATTTACTTTCATGGTTTCAGGGATGGGGAATTTCAATTGTCAGGTTAGCATGAAAATGTTGCTGTTGTTCTCCTTACGACAATAAAGTGCAAGCAAAGATGAGAGGAGGATGAGGATAGGGAAAACAAATGCCTAGGATCCCTTCTGGAACACTAGGTGAGCATGACAAAGCGTTGCATTCGAACCAGAAGCGAAAATCGAATTCTTTCAGGGAGATTTGCTACTTGTACGCTGAAGGGATTAAACTAGTCTAGCAGGGGAGTGGAACCCAAAGTAGTAGTGTAACAGATGAGAAAGTTGAAATAATTATCCAGGTTAAAGCAAACAAGTCTTGTTGGGAGGCTGGGCACGGGTAGGACATGAAGGTCTATTAAACTAAACTGCATTTACTTTCATGCACAGAGCCTCATGGACATGGCAGATGGACAGAGCATGGATTGAAATTTAATAATTACTAGACCAAGTGGGACCCGTTGGGCTCCATCCCCCAACGCGGGGGGGTGCGGTGGGGAAGGGGCAGGGGATGGGTGCGTGGGCGGGGAGGGTAGGTGGGCCGATGAGAGTTCCCCCCCCCCCCTGATCGGCCCTCCCCACTCCCTGACTTGTACCCGAACACCAGGATCATGGGACCAAATTGCAACCAGAACTGGATGAGCAGCCCCTTCAAATATTGGTCGAGGGGCAGCAACCTCTTTACCATTGGCAGCTGTCATTGTGGCAGTTGGCAGCCAGCTTGAGAGCCCATTGTGATTGGTGCACTGTGTGAGACATTGTGACATCATCACTGTGCGAGGGCTGGAAGCTGTCTGTGAGAAGGCGGTTTTGGCTGTTTTTAAAATTTCAACAATTAATAACTTCGGAAATATAGGTGGAAATGCAACGGGAAGATGTTTATCGCCACCAGGGGGAAAATGTGAGTAGGATGTGTGAAAATGGGAAAGCTAGCGTTTGGAAGAAGATAGGAATTAACCAGATTGGCACGCACACGCACAAAAAATAAATTTGAGCAATGGTCAGGATTAGCAGCTCAGTGTTCGAGGGTATTGATGTTTCCAGCATGACACAAGATTCAAGATTCAAGATTCAATTTATTTGTCATTTGGACCCCTTGAGGTCCAAACGAAATGACGTTTCTGCAGCCATACATTACAAACAAATAGACCCAAGACACACCATAATTTACATAAACATCCATCACATCGCTGTGATGGAAGGCCAAAAAAACTTGACACAGGAGGGGGAGTTGCACTATTGATGAACAAAATCATGCCATATTTAGAGAGGATATCCCAAGGAGGAATATCCAGCAAGGCCATATGAATAAAAATAAGAAAGGTGTGATAATATTGATAGGATTTGTACTATAAATGTTCCAATAGTCAGGGGGGAATTAAAGGATCAAATATGTAGGGAGATCACATATAGGTGGAGGATACAAGATAAGCATGCAAATTGGATACAACATTGGCTTGGTGGTAGGAGGCAAAGGATAGTGGTGGAGGATTGTTTTCCAGATTGAAGGCCTGTGAGTAGACGTGTGCCATAGAGATCAATGCTGGGTCCTTTGATGTTTGCCATTTGATGTTTGCTATACACATTAATGTTTTGGATGAGAATTCAAGTGACTATTAATAAGTTTGAAGATGACACCAAAATTGGTGGTATTGCGGACAGTAAAGAAGGTTGCACAAGGTTACAACTGGGTATAGATTAACTGGAAAAATGGGCAAGGAATGGCCGATGGAATTAAACTCGGGCAACTGCAAAAGGAAACCAGGGCAAGACGTACATAGTGAGTGACAGGATCCTGACAATTGTTGGAGAACAGCCAGACCTAGGGACATAAGTACATAGTTCCCTGAAAGTGGTGACATAGACACACCAGGTGAAGATGACCAATTGCAGGCTTGCCTTCACTGACCAAGGCATTGAGTAGCGGGTCAGGCAGCATGCTACCTGACCCAGTGATATACTCCATACTTTGTCTTTTTGTTGGAGCATGGAATAAAGTTCCAGCATGGAAACAGGCTCTTTGGCACACTCAGTCTGCACTGGCGAACAATCACCCATACCGTAGTTCTATCCTACACACTAGGACTATTTACAGAAGCCAATTAACATAGAAACCTGCATGTCTTTGGAATGTGGGAGGAAACTGGAGGACCCAGAGAAAACCTACGTGGTCACAGGGAGAACGTACAAATTCCATAGACAGCACCCATAGTCAAGATCGAACCCGGGTCTCTGGCTCTCCAAGGCAGAAACTCTACCACTGTGCCAGTCCAACATGTTATGACTGTATAAAACATTGGTTCGGCCTTACATAGTTCTGGCATCACATTACAGGAAGGATGCAATTAGGCTAAAGAGGTTGCAGAACAGATTCACAAGGATTCACAAAGGTGTTGCCTGGATTGGAGAGCCTGTTACAAGGAGATTGGATAGGCCAGATCCGAGGAAGCTGAGAGGTGACATGTTAAAGTTATATATTATGTAAGGCATAGTTAAGGTAGATAATTCATGGTCTGTTTTCCACAGTAAGGGGAGGGTGGATGTCACAAAGGGTTTAGTTGTAAACTGAGAGTGAGAGGCTCTTTTTTTTTTTTTACACAAAGTGTAATTGGTATCTGAGTATTTGGTAATGAGCTGCCAGAGGAAGTAGTAGACAGGAATAGCAACATTTAAAAGGAATCTGAAAAGATATTTGGATGGTGCACAAAAATGCTGGATGGGCAAGGTATACAGGGATATGGAATTAATGCAGACAAATTAATTAGTTTAGATAGCAGGATGGTTGTAATAGACATGGTGATACAAAGGGCCTGTTTCTATGCTGTTTAACTATGACCCTAAACATTACAATGAGATTTAATAAAGATATTAAAATCATAAGTTGAAATAAATTAAACAAAGAAAATTGCTCCCATTAATAAATTGGAGACATGAACTGAACAGTTTAAAAAAAAAAGATATGGGAGAGGATTGCAAGGAAAAACTTTTTTTTAATGAATAATAATCTGTAATTCAATGCCTTTGAAGTTGTTTAAAACCAATCTATTCCTTTAATGACTTTGTACAACACTATCAAATTTCCTCTACACCTTCTTTTGTCACAGTAGAACAAGTCAAACAGGGCTTTCGAATGGGAATTCAGCAGGCGCTTGAGAGGAAGCAGCAGAGAAATCTGACTGAATAGATGACTTTAAAACAGTGGTTCTTAACCTTTTTGGCCCCATCAGACAATCTTGGTCAGTACCGTGACCCCCGAAACAAAAATTGAAAAAAAAAGTCAACGGGATGGCTGAAATTGCTTCACAGCCATCAGGCGATCAAAACGAGGACGAATGCTTGACAAGCAGCACCTCATGTCAGCGTTGATCACAAGCCTATTGCGTACCTTCGTTTTCGGAGTTACCATGGTTGAGAATGCAGTCTCACATCGATAGGTTGACCAATCGGGTCAGGGCCCTCTTTGCAAGAACAGGACAGGCCTTCACTTTCAGCCAAAACATGGCGAGCTCATTCCATGAAGTCACTCTTGAACTGCGCATCTTCACGAATTTGGTAAAATTCAACCTTCGCAGCCACGTCAGTAACGCTGATGGCACCGTCTTCAACGGAAAAGGGTCAGACGATCCACTCATCACGAGAGTGGTCGTCCAGTCTAGGGAAGTAGCGTTCAATGGCTTCACTAATTGCCAGAAGGTGGGTTGAGATCTCCTCGCAGAAGTGTTATTCAGCATCTGGCATAGCATCCAGGAGAGTTGTCATCTCAGGGAAGATAGTCATGTCACCGTCCTGTACTCTTCTCTGGTAAAGGTGAATCTTCCTCCTGAACGCTGCCACTTTGTCACGAGCAGTGTGTAGCATTGGGAGGTTTAAGGAATTCACCTCGACGAAGAAAGGAGCCAAGTAAGCAACCTTCATCACGAACAGTTCATCCTGCATCTTTTCATGAAGCTGATTCTCCTTCTCGGTACACCCTCTCTCCAAGAAAAGCGCTATTTCCTCTCGAAGTTGAATCACATGATTGAGAACTTTACCACGCGAAAGCCAGCGCACCTCTGTGTGGAATATCAAAACTGTGAAATCGGCTCCCATTTCTTCACACATCGGTTTGAAGATTCTTGAGTTTGTTGCGCTCCCTCGGATGTGGTTGACAATCTTCACCACATCTGAAAGCACTTCTCGAAGACCAAGAGTGAGTCTTCATCGCAAAAGCATGGCGATGTATCATGTAGTGGGTGAAGGAGACATGACATCCTTCACGAAGGCTTTGAAGCCGGCTCTGCATCCGACCCATCTGTACATACTCCAACAAGTCGTTCCCAGCCAAGCTCATGTTTGATGAGGAAAGCTTCCAGCATTCTGAACACATCTTTTCCCCGAGTGGTAGTGGCCAATGGCTCTCAGAACAGGTACTCCTCCTTCACGGCTTCTCCGTCGAGGTAACGAACGCAGACTAGCAGTTGGGAACGAGGCAACATCTGTTGACTCGTCCAGTTGCAGTGAATACACTGGTCTGCTCTTCACAGTGCTCACTACTTGCAGCAGAATATCATTACTCAGATCCGAGATTCGACTTTTGACTGTGTCATTCGAAAGGGAAATCTGCCTGAACTTGTTTGACTGCTGTTCACCCAGCACCAACTTCGCTGCTTCAAGAAGGTATGGCTTGACAAGCTCTTCACCGTTGGTGTGAGGTTTCTTAGTCTGTGCGATTCGATAAGCAATCCGGTATGAAGCCTCCAGCTTCATTTTGACGAGCGCAGTGCCCCATCGAATCAATGCGGGAACCCTTGAGTGCGGCTTCTTTTCATTTGAAATAGTCCACGCCGTTCCCCGCCAGATCGCTGTGAAAAGACTCCAAATGGATCTTCAGTTTGCTGGGCTTCATGCTCTCGTGGCTCAAAACCTTGACACAGATAACACATTAAGGCTTGACCACGGATTTTTGAACAATACTTGAGAAGCCGAACTTGAGAAATGCTTCACTATACATGCGCTTCTTGGCAGACATGATTCACAACACACACAGTTTGTGTGCGTATACGTACGCACATACGCGAACAAAATAATGTGTGTACCTTTGTTAGGTTCCTTAAAATGGGCTCAACAAATTGATATGTTATTTATGACCCCTTCATGACCCCCAGAAAAACACCAAACAATGGGGGTCACGACCCCCAGGTTAAGAACCGCTGCTTTAAAAGATGCTGGCATGGACATAATGGGTCAAAGGGCCTCCTCAATCTTATCATTCGTGTCGCAATTAGCTGGGCTGGAAAGCTTGGCTTTTTGTTAATCAACTTATCAGTTTCAAAGTTTTGTGGGGTCGACCCCTGGACAGTGCATATCAAGACTAGTCCAGCAGTTTGAATGCTGAATAGCTAGAAATGTGGTACTGCACAAGATTGATTAAATCAAAGCTAGGCTTGCTCGCTCATGTGAAGTACAATAACTTATGGTACTTTCACCAATATGCCTCCTTAAGCAACACTGCCCAAAATATTGCAAACACCAAAATCTGCAGATGGTGGAAATAAAAACAAAAAATACAAGAAATATTTCAGCAAATCAGGAAAATATAGAAAATATCTTGAAGATATAGAACATAGAGCAATACAGCACAGGAACAAGTCCTAAAGCCCACGATGTCAGCTCTGACAACGATACCAATACCAATCTAAACTAATCCGAACTGCCTGCACAGGGTCCATAACTCTCTATTCCCTACCTGTTTACGTATCCGTCTAAATACTTCCTTAACAATGCCATCACACCTGCTTCAACCACTTCCCCTGACACCGTATTCTAGGTGAATACAACTCTCTTGGTAAAATAACTTGCCTCATAATTCTCCTTAAAACCTTCCCCCTCACACGTTAAACCAATGCCTTCTGGTATTTGATAGAACTGATGAAAATTCAGATCCAAGGACAATTATCCAAAATGTTATCTCTGTTCAGCCTCTCTTGCTTAGTATTTTCAGTTTTGTTTTATATCAGCAATAGAAAAACATTTCTGATAATTTAGTGATCATTTATTGAACTTTCTTGCTTATCCAATTTATTGAACAGCTTATCCAATGCTAGAAACTGCATCCATGAAAGTTAATGATTGCAAAGCTCTTTGTAACCACCTTTGCTCCAATAAGGCAGACTCCAACTTCTCCAAGGTAACCCATACGTCAGACATTTCACATCATTGGAAGCATTATAGGAAATGATATGGGAGGGGGGAGGGAATAGTAATGCAGAGGTTGCTTGGACAAGGGAGAAGAGGGGCAATGGGTGTCTGCAAATAGTAGATCTCTTGTGCGTTGAGCAGAGGTCATCATGGATGCCAAGGATGGAGAAAGGCAGGGAGTGTGACTCGGGGAATGGAGCCAATGGTTAGACAGGGCCATAGGGCAGGGGGAGGAGTAGATGAAGTCAAAGACAAGAACAACGTCTGGATGGAGAAGGGTCACAATGGGCAGAGAACTTGGGAGGGTGGAAAAATGTGTGAGGAAAGGAAAGCCAGACTGCTGCCAAGCACTTAAAATGGTGGAGAGGGAAGAATACCAGTGGCAACATGCAATCCAGAAGCAGAGGAATGATGATAGGTGCCCAGGAGTGGGATGTAGCGATGATGGGGACTTGCAGTGGTGGAAAAAGTTGATGAGAACTATTAAGTGGATTAGAGAAAGGTACTGCAGTATACTAGGAGGTATGAGAGCAGAAGGAAGGTGTGGTGGTATGGTGAAAATTGGGTAGTAGGGCTGGAGGAGAAACCAGAAAACCGAAGCAAGAGTTGATGAGACTTTTGGGGAGGAAGAGGAGGAGATGGAATGATGACGACTAAAGGCTGATTTCGAGTTGACAAGGTCATTGTATGGGATTAGTGGGGGGGGGTTTGAGTGCAAGGTCTGACCATGGTACCATGGTAAAGTTATGCGGTGTGGAACAGGAAAGGGGCAGTCAGAGGGGTTTAATTTGGGGCCTCTGGGGTGAAGGTGGTCAGACAAGGATACAATAATGGAGGGTGAGGTACGGTAATGTGGTGGGGTTCAGTCATGATGTGTGGGTAGTACAGTAATGCGGTGTGTCGAGTAATCAAGTCTGTGGTATGTTCATTCCGATCAAAGGACAATTATCCAAAATGTTATCTGTTCAGCCTCTCCTGCTGAGCATTTTCAGTTTTGTTTTATATCAGCAATACAAAAGCATATCTAATAATTTAGTGACCATTTATTGAACTTTCTTGCACACAGCTTATGCTTATCCAATACTAGAAACTGCATGCATGAAAGTTAATGATTGCAAAGCTCTTTGTAACTTAATTTGCTCCAATGAGGCAGACTCTTTCAATGTAACTTCTTCAATGTAACCCATACATCTTAAATTTCACATAATTGGAAGCATTATTGGAAATTATTTGGGAGAGGATAGAAATAATAATAGTAGGGTACGTAGTAGAGTCATGAGTGGAGTACAGTAATAGGAATGTGATACAATAATCTGCGGGGCACAGTAAAGGGATGGTGAACAGCGAGGGGCTGGGCAGAGGGGTTTGTTATTAGGGATCTTGGATGATGGTGGTCTGAACGGGGTACACTAATGTGGATATGATCATGGGGTGTGGATAGTAGAGTAATGGGATGTGTGGGATGGGTACAGTAATTAAGCCTGTGGTACATTAAAAACCGGAGGGGAATGGGGTGGGGCAGAGTAATGAGTGGGGTACAATAATGAATGGGGTAGAGTAATGGGAATGTGATATCATGAGTGGAATGTGATACCATGTGGGGGTTGTTGATGGGGTAGATTAATAGGAATTGGGTAAATAATGTAAGGTATAGTAATAGGGATGTGATACAATAATGAGTGAGTGTGTGGTAATGGGTGCGGGATACAGCAACTGGGACAGGGTACAGTAATGGGGATGTGATACCATAATGAGTGGGTTACAGCAGTAAGTGTGATGTAATGAGCGGGGTACAGTAATGGGACTGGGGTACAGCATTGGGGGTATGATACCATGATGAGTGAGGGTGGGGCAATAGGACTGGGGTGCAACAATGGGGGTGTGATACCATGATGATTGAGGGTGTGGTAATGGGACTACGGTACAACAATGGGGACAGGTTACAGTAATAATAGACAATAGGTGCAGGAGGTGCCTTTCAGCCATTCGAGCCAGCACTGGCATTCTCTGTGATCATGGCAAATCATCCACAATCAGTACCCCATTCCTGCCTTCTCCCCATACCCCTTGATCGCTATCTTTGAGAGCTCTATCTAACTCTTTCTTGAAAGCATCCAGAGAATTAGCCTCCCGAGGCAAATAATTCCACAGATTCACAACTCTCTGGGTGAAAAGGTTTTTCCTCATCTCCATTCTAAATGGCCTACCCCTTATTCTTAAACTGTGGCCCCTGGTTGTGGACTACCCCAACATCAGGAACATGTTTCCTGCCGCTAGCGCAGGGGTCGGCAACCTTGTTCTGCATTGGGGCTAGGACGCATGTCTGTGAGCGGATGGCAGGCCACATCTATCACGTGTACACATGGATCCCGGCCTCAATGGCAGGCATCAAATCACGTGTTCACAGAAGGTGCGCGACCGTGCCGGCGGCTTTGCGCAGGATGCGGTGCAGCCAGAGCACGGCGATCGATCGCACTCGGCGGGCCGGATGATTACGGGGGAAAAAATCCAACTGTGGGCCGGATGATTTCGGGTTATGGGCCACATTCGGGGTCTGTAGGTTGCCGTCCCCTGCGCTAGCATGTCCAATTCCTTAATAATCTTACGTTTCAATAAGATCCCCTATCATCCTTCTAAATTCCAGTGTGTACAAGCCCAGTCGTTTCATTCTATCAACATATGACAGTCCCGCCATCCCGGGAATTAACCTTGTGAACCTACGCTACACTCCCTCAATAGCAAGAACGTCCTTCCTCAAATTTGGAGACCATAACTGCACACAATACTCCAGGTGTGGTCTCACTAGGGCCCTGTACAAATGCAGAAGGACCTCTTTGCTCCAAAACTCAACTCATCTTGTTATGAAGGCCAACATGCCATTAGCTTTCTTCACTGCCCGCTGTACCTGCATGCTTACTTTCAGTGACTGATGAACAAGGACCCCCAGATCCCGTTGTAATTCCCCTTTCCCTAACTTGACACCATTCAGATAATAATCTGCCTTCCTATTCCTGCCACCAAAGTGAATAACCTCATATTTATCTGCATTAAACAGCATCTCCCATGCATCTGCCCACTCACCCAACCTGTCCAAGTCACCCTACATCTTCATGGCATCCTCCTTACAGTTCACACTGCCACCCAGCTTCGTGTCATCTGCAAATTTGCTAATGTTACTTTTAACCCCTTCATCTAAATTTCTAATGTATATTCTAAATAGCTGCGGTCCCAGCACCGAGCCTTGCGGCATCCCACTAGTCACTGCCTGCCATTCTGAAAGGGACCCGTTAATCCCTACTCTTTGTTTCCTGTCTGCCAACCATTTTTGTATCCATGTCAGCACTCTACCCACAATACCATGTGCCCTAATTTTGCCCACTAATCTCCTATGTGGGACCTTATCAAATGCTTTCTGAAAGCCCAGGTACACTGCATCCACTGGCTCTCCCTTGTCCATTTTCCTTGTTACATCCTCAAAAAATTCCAGATTAGTCAAGCATGATTTCCCCTTAGTAAATCCATGCTGACTCGGACCAATCCTGTTACTGCTATCCAAATGTGCGCAATTTCATCTTTAATAATTGACTCCAGCATCTTCCCCATCACCGATGTCAGGCTAACTGGTCTATAATTCCGTTTTCTCTCTCCTGCCTTGCTTAAAAAGTGGGATCACATTAGCTACCCACCAATCCACAGGAACTGATCCCGAATCTATAGAACATTGGAAAATGATCACCAATGCATCCAGGATTTATAGAGCCACTTCTTTAAGTACTCTGGGATGCAGACCATCAAGCCCTGGGGATTTATCAGCCTTCAGTCCCATCAGTCTACCCAACACCATTTCCTGCCTAATGTGAATAAGAGGGGTATAGCAATGGGGGTGTGATACCATAAAGAGTGAGTGTGCGGTAATGGGACTGGGGTTCAGTAATTAGTGGGGGTACAGTATTGGGAACGTGATACCATAATGGGTGGGGGGGAGCTATAGTGGGGGAGTAATAGCATAATAAGTGGGGTGCAGCAAAGGGACTGGGGTACAGTAAAGGGGAGGGTGATACTATAATGTGTGGGGGTACAGCAGTGGGGGTTGTGATACCATAATGAGCAGGGGGGCACAGCAGGGGTGGGGGGGGGGTGATACCATAATGAGTGGGGGTACAGCAGTGTGGGGGGGGGGGGGAGGTGATACCATAATGAGCGGGGGGGGGGGGGGGAGGTGATACCATAATGAGTGGGGATACATAATGTGGGGGGGGGGGGGGGGGGGGAGGGGATACCATAATGAGCAGGGGGGGGGGGGGGGGGAGTAATACTATAATGTGTGGGGTACAGCAGTGGGGGGGGGGTGATGATACATAATGAGTGGGAGTACAGGGGGGGGGGGTGAGTACTATAATGTGTGGGGATACAGTAGTGGGGGGGATGTGTGGGGTGATACCATAACGAGTGGGGGTGGTAGTGGGGGGGGGGGGGGGGGTGATACCATAACGAGTGGGGTACAGCAGTGGGGGTGGGGGGGGGGGGGGTGATACCATAATGAGTGGGGGGGAGGTGATACCATAATGAGTGGGGGATACAGCAGTGGGGGGGGGGGGGGGGGGTGATACCATAATGAGTGGGGGGGGCAGTGTGGGGGGGGGGGGGGGGTGTGATACCATAATGAGTGGGGGTACAGCAGTGGGGACAGCAGGGGGGGGGGGGGGGGTGTGATACCATACTATAATGTGTGGGGTACAGCAGTGGTGGGGGCAGGGGGGGGGGGGGTGATACCATAATGAGATAATGAGTGGGGTACAGCAGGGGGGTGGGTGATACTATAATGTGTGGGGATACAGTAGTGGGGGGGATAGCAGTGGGGGATGTGTGGTGATACCATAATGAGTGGGGGGTACAGCAGTGGGGGGGGGGGTGATACCATAACGTGTGGGGCTACAGCTGTGGGGGGGGGGGGGGGTGATACTATAATGTGTGGGGATACAGTAGTGGGGGGGGGGTGATACTATAATGTGTGGGGATACAGTAGTGGGGGTGATACTATAATGTGTTGGGATACAGTAGTGGGGGTGGGGTGATACCATAACGTGTGGGGGTGCGGTCACGACTATGGGGTACTGTAGTGGGGACGGGGAGCGGTGAGGTGAGCGGGTTTACTGTGGGGGCTCCGGGTGCGTGTCTGGGAGACGAGGAAGTTGTGTGCCGGGGCGGGGTGGGGATGTAGTGTAGTGTAGCGTTGCCTGCAGCAGCGGCCGGGCCCCGGTCAGTCCTGTCACCACCACCACCACCGTCGCCCCGGCTACGAGGGGGCGGGCGCCTCCCACTCACCCAGCTCCGATTTCCCGTACTTGTGCCCGGCGACCTGGTGGCTGAGGGGGGTGCAGCCGTTGGGGAATCGGTGGAGCCCCAGCCCCAGGCTCGGGGCCGGAGCCTGTCCGCCCGCGCTCACCCCGCTCTCCATCGCCGACCGACAGAACCGACTGACTGACCGACTGTCCGTCCGAGCGAGCGAGCGAGTGAGCGAGCCGACCCTACCGGCCGAGCGTCGCGACTCCGACTGGTCGGGACAGGCCGTGGCTCGGCCTCGGCCGCCGCCACCGCCGCCGTCTCACACCCATGGACGCTCCTCCGCCCCCGGAGCCGCCGCCCGCCCGCCCGCGCGCTCCCGCCCGCCCGCCCCGGAACTGACGCCAGCGCGCGCACAGGCAGGCTGACAGGCCCGGGACAGCCCCGTGCAAAAGGCAAGACGTGACCATCGGGGCTCCGGTGCAAGTGGGGACGGAATAAATGCAGCCCGTGCAAAGGTGCTGGGGCTGAAGTGTGCATGTGTAGGGAGGGGGAGTGGAAGTGAAAGGAAATGCAAATGCAAAGCTTTTGCAAAGGCTACACTGAACCATCGGGGCTCCGGTGCAAGTAGGGACGGAATAAATGCAGCCCGTGCAAAGGTGCTAAAGTGTGCATGTGTAGGGAGGGGAGGGGAGGGGAGTGGAAGTGAAAGGAAATGCAAAGCTTGTGCAAAGGCTACACTGAACCATCGGGGCTCCGGTGCAAGTGGAGATGGAATGGAATGAAATGCAATGCAGCCGGTACAAAGTGCTGGGGCTGAAGTGCAAGTGGGGATGGAAACATATGCGTCCTTCTGCAAGCGGGGTTGGAAACAAATGCAATCTCGTGCACAGGCTAAACTGAATCACCGGGGCTCGGGTGAAAGTAGGAATGGAAAGAAATGAAGCATATGCAAGGTGCTGGGGCCGAGCGGGTATCAGCGGGGCTCCGGTGCAAGGGGGGATGGAAAGAAATGGAGCCCGTGCAAAGGTGCTGCTGAAGTACAAGTGGGGATAAATAAATGCATCCTGTGCAAAGTCTAAACTGAATCATTCCAGCTCGGGTGCAAGTGGGGATATAAACAAATGCAACCCGTGCAAGGTGCTGGGGCTGAAGTGCAAGTGAATATAGAAGCATTTCCAACATCTATCTTCTATATATTCTATATTACATAACTAAAACTTTGATCTTGTGCTCATCCGGATTGTGTGTTTTTTTCAATTTGTGCAAAAACGGTACGCGATGGTGCTACGATTTTTTGCCAGCTTACTCACCGTTCCTCTGTGATGCGAGTGCAACAAGTTTCGTTCAGATCCTTGGTATATTGTACAAGTTATTAAGGTTTAAAAATCGTAAAAAACCGCGCATGCGCAGATTGCTGTCAGTCACCGCCGGCAGATTGGTGTCCTGTCAGTCAGGAAGGGACGGCAACACCCCTTCCTAGCACCATCGCCGCACTGATTGGCCGTGTCCGCTATCAATTGGCTGGAGGTTGCCATGGTGAAGGAGTGGCGCCGTCGCCCAAGGAGCTGCGGCCGTGCTGTACCTGATGGGGAGGGTGTTGCTGCGGGCCGCGTCCAGGGACTGAGCATGGGCCTGGGCTGGAACCAAGGACCAGCCTGGGTCTGGGGTCAGGGACAAGCCCGGAGATGAAGTCGGGACCTGCACTGTAGTGAGCCCAGGTGGTGGCCGAGCTGAGGGCTAGGGTCGTGCCCAAGCCCGGAGCCTGGGTCAAGGTGTACCAGCGCCTCGGGGACCTCCACCATCCTGCAACGCAGCCTCTGCTTCCCGCTCAGCGGGCAGCTCTGGCTCGGCCGCCCGCGATCCTCACCCCGCCCCGGCACAGCGAACCAGGCCGAGTTCCAAGCCTTGGCGCTGCTCTACGACCTGGGTAGATGCTGGGGCAGGGAATGGGAGTGAGGAAAATGGGGAAGAGGGAGATGGAAGGGGGGGGGGCATAACGCACCGCACCGTTACACGGAGAGAGGGAGTGCCATAGCCCAGCCCACAGCATGGAGGGAGGGGGGAGAGAGGGAGGGAGTGGGGTAGAGGGGAGGTTAAGGGCAGGGGGATAGGGAAGGGGGGGTAGAAGGGGTCTGGGGTGATAGGCAAGGTAGGATAGAGGGGGGAGTAGAGGGAGCGGGACAAGCAGGGGTGGATTTGATGGGAGGGGGATAGGCGTGAGTGGTGAAATATAGCTTTGGGGGGGACGGATTGCGTTGGGGGACAGAGTTTATTCATTCTCCCCGTGACAGTGCGGGTTTTCTCTGGGTGCTCCGGTTTCCTCCCACATTCCAAATACGTACAGGTTTGCAAGTTGATTGACTTTTGTAAATTATCCCTAGTGTGCAGGATGGTGCTGGTGTACGGGGTGGTCGCTGGTCGGCGCGGACTGGGTGCGCTGTTTCTCTAAAATCTAAAGAATTGCTGCTTCACTCGGAAGGACTGTTTGTTTCCTTGGTTCGATGAAAGCGAAGAAATGTAAGTCCAGGCATTGAACCTATTGCAATTGCATGGAAATTCCCATCGGGCAGGGGCAGAGGGAAGAAAAGGCCAGGGAGTCGTAAAGTGAGCAATCCCATGGAAAGCTGAAAGGGACGGGGAATTTGTACCTGCCGGTGAAATCTTGTTGGAACTGGCAAAAGGCAATGACTGCACAGGAGGGTGGGATTGAGGTGTTGCAGCTCATGTAAGAGTTGGGTTGGAGATTGAACCGTGCAAACCTGATAAAGTCCTGGGACTGGACATAAAGATAACATAACGATTAGGAACGGGTTGGCAATACAGTCCTTCGAGGCTGCTCTTGTCATTCATTCAGGTTGTAGCTGATTCTTTGGCTCAAGTCCACTTATCCATTTAATTCCCATATCCCTTGGGTCCTAAAACAAAATGGTGATATAATTCTGTAGGATATTCGGTTACTGAGCATCCACTGAGCAGCTATTTGGACCAGCTCTTGGTATCCCTTTCCTGGTGGTGATGATGGATGCTGAAAGATCTCCAACCTCTAGAGGTAAATGTCATCTTATTCTGCCCTACCATACCATGAGGTTGGTTAAATAGGTTCAGGAAACATCAAGGTAACGTGAAGAGAGAAAGAGGTTGTGATCCATGCATTGGTTCTCATTATGCCTCTCACTATAGGAGATGGTCTTGGAGGGGAGGATGCTCCTTAAACTGCGGAGAATCTTGAACAATACAGCCTACCCTCTCCATGACACACTGGTCAACCCGAGGAGCACCTTCAGCAACAGACTGGTAACACCAAGAGTCAGCACAGAACGTCACAGGAGATCCTTCTTCCCCATGGCTATCAAACTGTACAACTCCCCCTTCAGTCGTGGGATAGACTGACTCCTCCTTCCCCCTCCCCAATCTTCGCACATACCCAATCCTGGACTTTCCACTCGTCACTTTAGTTTCATGTTTCATGTATCTTGTTGTGTCTCATGACTGTTTGCAGACCAATTTCCCTCCTGGGATAAATAAAGTTCTATCGCATCATATAGATATTCTGTGTCTATGTAGTCTAGGAGTGATGAGAAGACAAGTGAAATACTCACACCCATGTGAAATAAAATGAGGGGAATTTCCTTTCATACATCCCCAGCCTCCACACTTTGGTGATGGAAACTAATCCATCAGGATACTCCGGCCTTGGGTGGTGCCAGGTATTATTTACTTCTTGCAAAGGCGATCTCAGTTCCAGCCAGAAGCAAATCCAGATCTCGCTGGAAAAAAATCAGCAAATGAGGGATCGCAGCAGCAACAAGTGCAAAGATTGTTCACACCAGTTCTTTTTCTCTGGAATAAAAGCCAACAATTAAATCAGCAATTCTTCAAGCTCCAGCTTTTACTATTGAATTAATTCATGAATTTTCAAAAGCACCAATGCTACAACTTGCTTCATGGATAGACGATATTTCAGGTTGGGACCCTTCTTCAGCCTGGTTTCCCATTCTGAAGAAGGGTCCAGATTCGACATGTCACATAAGGTCATGAGGAATAGGAGTAGAATTAGGCCATTCTGCCCATAAAGTCTACTCCGCCATTCATTCATGGCTGATCTATCTCTCCCTCCTAACCACATTCTTTTGCCTTTTCCCCATAACCTATGACACCTGTACTGATCAAGAATCTATCTATTTCTGCCTTAAAAATACCTACTGACTTGCTCCACAGCCTTCTGTTGCTCAGAATTCCTCAGATTCACCACCCTCTGACTAAATACATTTCTCATCTTCCTAAAAGAACATCCTTTAATTCTGAGGCTATGACCTCTAGTCCTAGACTATCCCACTAGTCAAAACATCCTTTCCACTTCCACTCTATCCAACCTATCCATGTATTCCAAAGATGCTGCCTGACCTGCTGAGCTACTCCAGCACTTTGTGTCTTTTTTTAAAATTAACCAGCACCTTTGGTCCCTTACGTCTCCTTTAACTTGCTTCACTTGGTTTTGGGTGATGACCAATGTCCACGTGCAAAGGGCAATGACAAGATCATTGCAAGTTTCAACGCAGATGTGGACGGGCAAGAGTCATGAGAATTTCACCATCATTACCGCAAGACCTCTTATATGTGCCAATGGGACGAGCATAGTGGCAGTGTGGCCAGTGAGATGAACCATCAAGCTCCTATGGGTGTTTCTGAAGGTCAACAAAGCTTTGCCACTCCAAGAAAAAAATGCCAATGGGTGTAATTTGACTCATTTTGTTAAAATTCGGTCATGAAATAATCTCGGCACCAATGTTTAGACAGGACTAAACAGCAGCATTTAAAACTTTCAACCTTGATAAACAGGGAAAGCTTGTAGGTTTTGCCAAGTTGCAACAAGAACGAAGAGAATACAGTTGATGGAGCCCCCCTACCCTGACTGTATCTATTCACCTTACCTCTGCCCCTCATTATCTTATGTAGTCCTATAACTTCCCACACTCCAGGGGAAAAGTTCCAGCCTGTCCAGCATCCTACATATAGAATCAGACGGCATGGAAACAGGCCCTTTAGCCAAAGTCCTCCCACACTCCAGGGGCAAAGTCCTCCTAGCCTTTGTCCTCTAAACATTTCTACCATGTAAGATAGCACAATAGAATCAGGCGGCATGGTAACAGGCCCTTTAGTGCATACTGTCAAAGTCATCAAGACACTTCACCCACCCTGTAAGAATGTACGGCCAGGCCCGGGCACATCAGTCCTGTGTCTCCCTTTTCAAGGGACTATGTTTGGCCTTACTGTCTCTGACAATGACAATAATTTCATTTCATTTCATGTTTTTTTTTTACCTGCTCATATATCTCTCAAATGTTGTTATAATACCTGTGTCAACTACCTCCTTGAACAGCTCATTCCATGCAGTCACCACCTTCTGCATGAAAAACATGCCTCTCAGGATTACTATTACATCTTTCCGTTCACATCCTAAATCTATGCATTTCATGATTGCCCAGCCCTGGGACAAAGACTGAACATTCGCCCTATCTATTCCCCTCATGATTTTTTACACCTCCAGAATAACATTCCTCAACTTCCTGCGCTCCAAGGAATAAAGTCCTCTCCTTAGAGCTCAAGTCCAGGCAACATCCCTGTAAATCTCTGCACTCTCTCCAGCAATGGCATTTTACCCAAAACTGAACACAATCTGGCCTCGCATTTTCTCGGTCGATGGGACACATTGGATCTCTGCTACTGTCCTGTATCTGTCGATTGCAAAGGGCGGTCAGTTACTGGTGTACATCCAGGTGGTGGCTCTCCGCCTCAGGACCCTGAGATCAACATCCAAGGATTAACTAGAGGTTACTTGGTCCCAAGCACTCTTTCAGAAGATCGACAAAGATTCAGAAGCCTAATAACAGAATCTCCCTTACATTGTTGCAGGAGTAGCTTCCAGAGAAGCTAACTTAACTTGAATAATGCACCATTTACCCAGGAATCCAAACAAACCTGCCAGGGGCTCAACACTTTAACCAATCAACAAACAGCAGGGTATCTGTCTAGCAACATTATTTACAATATGTACACTTAGTTTGCATTGATCCCATTAACAATGCATTTTATACTTCCTTGGAGGTCCTCTGCAGAAAACAAATTCATTCTGTTAATTGAATATGCAACACTAATCTGGGCCCGAGACTTACTGGCACCATTCAGAAGCTTGTCTTATTTCTGCAGAGCACACCGGATTTGACCAAAATGGCCTAACAATACATGAATCCTTACTAAATGTTGGTGCTATGGCTGCTCTGTTTTAGCCAGGATTAACATACAGTGGCTTGCAAAAGTATTCATACCCCTTGAACTTTTCCACATTTTGTCACGTTACAACCACAGACGTAAATGTATTTTATTGGGATTTTATGTGATAGACCAACACAAAGTGGTGCATAATTGTGAAATGGAAGGAAAATGATACATGGTTTTCAAATTTTTTTACAAATAAAAAACTGAAAAGTGTGGCGTGCAAAAGTATTCAGCCCCCCCTGTATTATTTCATTCTTTTAATTGGTGCTTGCCTCAATGGTCTCGAGAGGCTGTCTATATTCCTTTAAATTCTTGAAACGTTCTTCCTTTTCACTGGTGTCAATTATTATGTCATGTCATGCTGGTATGGTTGGGCACTAGGGTATGTGTGAGATCTTCTTTTAAATTTGTAAGAATAGGAATACTAAGGAGCAGCCTTCTTTGTCTGTTGGCTTTTCCCAGATGGTAGACGTTAAAGGGACAGGACAGTATCACTTCTTCCTTTCTGTTTGGTTCTGTTTCTGGGGAGCTACCTGGATGGAAATGATGATTACACATCCTACCTGAGCTGTGTCCTCTGCCAATTCCTGAGGGTCCACCTCAGTCCCCAGATAATGGTATTTCGTAGATTGTACTGTCCTGAAGGCACAACAACTCAACAAAAAGTTATTAAACGAGTTCACAATTGCTCCTATTCCTCACTCCTACACCTCCTGTGCAATAGATTATTTTCTTTATTTCCTTAGTGCCAATCTAAGTTCCTTTGAATTTGTTCTTTGTCTTCTGACACCAGCTACTTTGACTCTTTCTTGGATTCTTTATTAATTTTTTGCTCCTTTCTATCAATGGGCTTTTCTCGGTCCCGATTTGACACAATTAAAGGACCTGTCCCACTTTACCGAGTCCTCTGGCCAGTTGAAAGGATCTTAAAAAAAAAATCTGGATTTTTGTGACCTACGAACTCCTCCTCCCGACTATCTTTTTACTATTTGGCCTTTGTCTCTCTAAACCTTTCCTATCCATGTACCTGCTCATATATCTCTCAAATGCTGTTATAATACCTGTCAACTACCTCCTTGAACAGCTCATTCCATGCAGTCACCACCTTCTGCATGAAAAACATGCCTCTCAGGATTACTATTACATCCTGGATTTTTGTGACCTACGAACTCCTCCTCCCGACTATCTTTTTACTCGTGGACTTTTTTTGTCATGCTGGAAAAAACGTCCCGAGTTACCTGATGCCCTGAGTACCTACGGCTGGTATAACGAGCCGCTACGATGTATCTACGGACTCGCTACGGACTCGCTATGGACATTCTCCAAGTTTGAATCAAGGGGAAAACTCGGGAGAATTTGTGAGTAACTCGGGAAAGTGGGACAGGCCCTTAAGGCAGTTTCTTAGAATTGCTACCTTCTCTTTACGACTTCCTTCCAGGTACTTGCAAAGGGTTTCTCTCGCTCTAATTCTGAATAGTGGTTGTTACTATTTCCCTTGCACCATCCCAGTGTTATGAGGAGGATATTCTATCTTCTCAGATTTCATTTCTGTTTTCTGAGGCAGTGGTCAGGTTGCTCCATCCACACTCTGGACTGGCTGGCAGATCAGGATTATAAAAATGGTTTCGGTGTGAGAAAGGTGATTGACTTCCCGCCCCCTGATCCTCTGGCCAGCATCCTCTCCTTTGATCTTCAGGGTCCCAAGTATCCCTATATCCCCTAGGGATCCACCGACTTCTTGGACCTCGTGACCCTTTCCTTCGATCCCTTCCTCCTCTTTGATCCCTTATGGGGCAAGCTCTGCTCCAATGCCCCGTCTCTCTGCAGACATAACACTGGTCTGGCCCAACAGTTTTGTACCCTTTCCCATAGAACTGAGGAAAGTCAGGCTCTCGAATAGGCATGTCCCTAATGTAGTCTGGAGCGATCCAAGCCTCAAACTCCACCTCTTCTTTTGATCTAATTTCCAGTTTCCGTATTCATTTCACTGGTCCCTGGAAGGATTTAATAAGAGCGGCAATGATAGTCTCTTCTCTGTCACCTTCTCTTGTCACCCCATCCACTAAGGCATCAGGAGTAGGGTATCCCAGAATTGTCAAAAATTTAATATATTCTTTTGGTGTAATCAATCGCTGCACTGCCTCCCATAGGCTTTGAAAGTCAGGGTACTGTCCATACAAATTAAGTTTCAGATATTCCCCAAATGAGGTAGATAAATCCTTTCCATCTGGGTCTTCAGTCATAGTCGTTGAATAGGATTTCACTGGAGTGGGGGCGTCTGTAGCCCGGGGATAGTCCGCACCTACTGCAATATCCAAATCTAAGTGGGAGTAGGCACCTTCCTAGTAGGGAATGGCCTACAGGGAATTAGTTCTACTTCCATGATATCAGGAACTCGTTCTGCTTCCATGATATTAGCGATATCAGGATCAGCTATCTCATAGCCCGCTATTATCTCACCCTAAGAAATACCGCTTCCTCTGCTAGAGGAATCTATATTTTAGGAATGATTCCTTTACTTCTCCTGCTGTTTGTTTAAATTGTTCTGGCACCGGCTTATAAGGAACCTTCCTCCTTGCTCTCTGACTCAGTACTCTCTCCTTTACCAATGAAGCAATCGGTGCCAGAGAATCCTTTCCCAATGGAGACCCATTCTTTCCCAATGGTCTCAGGTTTAAATTTAGTGGGTGGAGTCAAAGATGCCGTTGACTCCACTTGAGTGCCCTGTTCACAAGCTACACACAGGATTAGGAACATGAGAGGAATGCTGCGATTCTGCACCAAAAAGGTCTGCCCATCCTTTTAAATACTGGGCTTCCTTCCCTTCAAGGTCCACACTAACCGCTGTGCTCTTGCTAAATTTAATTAATTTAATTTTTGTCTGGGCCACTTCCCCTTTAAGAGTTACAGGAGTCAACTCCCATTTAAGAGTTTCTGCTCTTCTCTGTTCCTGCTCTCAGTCTTTGATATCTTTCTCTTTCCTTTCAGAAATATCCAGAGAAGGAACAGCTCCCACTTCTTCTAGCTCTATTCCTAGTCTGGAAGCTGCCGTCCTCCACTTTGTTAACCTAACAATTTCTTTAGCCACTTTCCTCTTCGTAAAATACATTTTCCATAACCCTATAAGCTTGTTTCCTCGCTCACTATTCCCATCCTGCCTGACAATTTTCTCCATATACGTTATCCCACGTTGTTACTGACTTCAGACCACCCATCCGCCATAATTCACTTCCTAGCTCTTTATTTAATTTTCCTGAAAATTTCCGTAACTTCTCCTTTATCAGAGGATATTCATCACACATTATGTTTAAGAAGGAACTGCAGATGCTGGAAAATCGAAGGTACACAAAAATGCTAGAGAAACTCAGCGGGTGCAGCAGCATCTATGGAGTGAAGGAAATAGGCAACGTTTCGGGCCGAAACCCTTCTTCAGACTCTCCAGATTATTGCCCATGGTTTTTGTACAATAAAAATAATACAGCTACAGATACATCATATTCTATGTCGCTCTTCCAGGGAGATGCTAACTGCATTTCATTGTCTCTGTACTGTACTGTACTGTACTGACAATGACAATTAAAGTTGAATCTGAATCTGAGATACATTTCTGACTCACCAACACCTCATACCTCTTCAATAATTCGCTCCACCCTTTCAGTCTCCAAGGCCACCCAGATCACTTTCAAACAATAGGTAACATCTGCCAAAGCACTAACAGGTTCACACCTTTCTCAAACAATCGCACAGTCAATCCTCCCAATCTACTATTCAATCACTATTCAAACATTCTGTTCAATCACTATTCAATCACTCTGTTCAGTTGTTCTATTCAATCATGTCTCATTCACAATCACCCATTCAACTTCCAGCCTGTAACCAATTCTGGAAGAATTCTCAATCTCCCAGATTAAGGTGCTTAATATTTAAATAGCAGCAGCCACTCCCACTAAAAATACTTCAATTTAACAGAGACAAACCAATCCAAACCACACAAGCAAATCTATACCCAAGCCAGAAACCTATTACAAGCAAACAAAAACACACTCCAATATAAACTACAAGCATTCACTTCTTATCACAATTAAATCACACACTATTTTAATTCCTCCTCGTGGTGTGCTCGGTCAACGGAACAATCCCTCCCCCGAAGCAATCGATCAGAAGGATACGAACCCCCGATCGAACAACGACTTCAATACTAATACAATCCCTACTAAACCAAATTCTTACATGTTCACTTTAACCCACTATCACCCCAGATTTCTGCACTCGCGATCGGGAACAGCTCAACACCCTTAATCGCAAACTTGTGTTTGGGGATCCATTGAGATCCTAGATGAGCCCCCAATGTACATAAGCTCTTCTAAGCTTCCTCCCAGTCTAGTTCAGTCAATAAAACACTGATTCAAGCACTGGAACAACTACTCTTTATTTTTGGATAGAACAACAAATTCTCCTGTACAATAACTAAACCACCACGGGTTTGATCCTGGTATCTGTCTGGCCAAGCCCTTCAGCCTCGTGCAAGCAGAAACACTCCAAAAGGTCATGCAGTCCCAAGCGCTCTTCCAGAAGATCAACAAAGGACCTCGTTGGGGCTACCTTTTATAGGTCCCCGAACCGTGAGGGGCCGAACTACAGAGGGGTGGGCTATTTACAATCCAATCAAACATATTAATTACAATAATACATTATTGACAGTTACACAGACCAATAACAGAATCTCCCTTACATTGTTTCAGGAGAAGCTTCCAGAAGAAGCTAACTTAACTTAAATAATGTAACATTTACCCTGGAATCCAAACAAACCTGCCAGGGGCTCAACACTTTAACCAATCAACAAACAGCAGTCTAGCAACATTATTTACAATATAAACACTTAGTTTGCATTGATCCAATTAACCATGCATTTTACACTTCCTTGGAGGTCCTCTGCAGAAATCACATTCATTCTGTCAATTGAATATGCAACACTGATCTGGGCCCTAGACTTACTGGCACAATTTAGAAGCTTGTCTTATTTCTGCAGAGCACTTCAGACTTGACCAAAATGGCCTAACAGTACATGAGTCCTTACGAAATTTTGGTGCGATGGCTGCTCTGTTTTAGCCAAGATTAACAACACAACATGGCCTCTCACAACATGGCCTCTCCCAAAATGGCCACTGACAACATGGCCACTCCCAACATGGCCTCTCCCAACATGGCCTCTCCCAACATGGCCTCTCCCAACATGGCCACTCACAACATGGCCCCTCACAACATGGCCCCTCACAACATGGCCCCTCACAACATGGACTCTCACAACATGGACTCTCACAATAGTCCATTCCACCAGTCCCTACCTTCGTTTTATACATCATTCGGGTGTAGCCACTCCAGGATGCTTATGGCTACTTTTTATATCTACTGTGCTGCTCCTCCTCTCAGCTGCTCACTCAATAGTGAAACTATTCCGGCACTCACTAACAGCTGCTTTTAAATCCACTGCATTCTCCTTATAACTCAAACTTACAGGACACATTAACATTATCCTGTAATTAAATAATAAGGAAAATAATACTTGGACCAAACAGAGCCACATGGGAGTGCAGCAGTAAAGTTGCTGCCTTACAGCGCCAGAGACCCAGGTTGGATCCTGACCAGGGATGCTGTCTGTACGGAGTTTGTACATTCATCCCATGACCTGTGTGAGTTTTCTCTGGGATCCCCGGCTTCCTCCCACACACCAAACTTGATCTAATCAGATGACAAACAGAAGGGCTGAAAGAGGCAAGACCCATGTCTTGACATGCGTTGGCACCCAGTAAAGATGGCACATTCTCATGAACCACATAGGAACTCTGGTAGTGAACACGTGAGTTAAGACAACAACGTAACTCAACTTGACCAATATGGTGCACTGGACCTCCTGCAAATGGGATAAGGGAGGCAGCCGTTGGAGTGACAGTCTCTGTTTTTAAACACAGCTAAACAGATAACATTGCATCTGGCGCCTGTGTCAACCTTCAGATAAAAGTTCTTGCCATTAACGAGCAGAGCGACCTTGGGGTCTAGTTGCTTATACATTAAATCAGACAATGAATGTACATCAAAGTCAAAACCTTCACCAGCAGCCTGCAAATCCGTGGGAGCTAGTTGAGAGCATTCTGAGAGCAAGTTTTCATGGCCAAGTGAATTAACAGATTGTCTTGTTTGAACTCTGTTGCTACGCGAACGGCAGCATTGGAAAAAATGATTTATTTTGTTGCAAAATCGACATGATTTTCCATACGCAGGGCAACGGTCACGAACAGCAGCATGTGAACCCCCACAGTTAAAGCAATTGTCTATCAATCTCACGCTATAAGTATCGGGCACTTGAGGAGAACGGCGAGAGATTTTATAAAACATACCGGCAACATTAATTTCATGACCGGCAGAGTTTCCTAAAACTTTTGCATGAGCGTTTCAGAAATGCAACAGTGGTTTTCAGCAGTCTCTAGAGTAACCTTAGCATCCTCCAGTAACTCGTCGCATAATTTATCATTGCGGACTGCATAAACTAGACGGTCACAGACAAGACTATCACATATATCCCTGAAATCACACCGATTGGCAATGTGCTTCAATTCACTGACAAACATGTCCACAGGTTCTCCCTGTCCCTGGCTTCGGGAAAAGAACAAATGCCTCTCCATGACCAAGTTAGTAAGTAACTCACATAACTGTAGTAGGCACTTGCGTAGTAGGCAGTCCGGGTCTCGGATAGATTTAGCAGGAGCAATCTGGACACCTGCCAGGTCAAATCTAGCCGGTTCATAGTCAAACCTTCTGGCACGTCGAGCAGCTTCTGTGCCTGCCAGATTAAGAAGAATTGACGTTCGAACACCGGGAACAGCAGTAGGGTGAGCAGCTTCAATGTAAATTGAGAAATCCTCTTCAAATACCCGCCACCTTTCTGCAAGGCCCTCATCAAACACCAGGATCTCTGGTTTTCTGGGAGCAGAAGCAATTGCAATATCACCGGAGAAAACAACAAACTAAAATAAATGCAATATAATTAAGCAAGGAGTGAGTCCGCACACTCTGACACCATGCTGAGCTTCTGGTGGTGGAATAACCAAAGTCACATTCCGTGATTAAGATCCAAAGGCTTTATTAACGTTACAGCGTAGGTAACTTCATCTCAGCACGTTACTTTAAAAGTGAGAGAGAAAGGCAGGGAGGCTTTCTGTTAAACTAGTGGGCAAAGTGTTTCATAACATGAGTCACTGATCTACAGGGAGGAAACCCGGTGAAAACACACATGGTCGCAGGGAAAACCTGCAAACTCCGTACAGACAGGATCGAACCCGGGTCTCTGGCGCTGTGAGGCAGCAACTCTACCTCTGCGCCACTGTGCTGCCCTTTCCACTTACAAAATGTGTATTCCTGGGGTTATTGATAATTAACACACATCCCACTGGATGAATAACAAATGTGAATAATAATTTTATAATTGATACAGGGCATTTTAAGGCCCAGCTTCTGACGTTTCCAGTGTTAATTTATTGTCCATCACTAATTGCCACTGCAGGTACTTAGTAATGAGCCTGTGTTTGAAGAGATGTAAATGAAGGTATGTTAAGATATTGCCTGGCAGAATATATGAATCCCTGTCAGACTTGGCTTTGACACAGTAATGAAAGTCTGGCAAGTGTCTCTGTGGAATTGCTAATTCACTTATCTGATCTGCCTAGTCAGCCATGATCAGCCAGTTTCAATCCTTCTGAAAGCAATTCTACCACAGACAGGGAAGATATGAATAGGAATAAGCCTTTCAGGTTATATACTCTGTTTTTGTCATTCAATTATATCAGGGCTAATAAATCATAGAATGGTCAGAGCACATAATGAGGCCACTATCAGTCCAGTCTTACTTCCCCACATTAGGTCTTCAAATCCTTCCTTTCAGATGGCTAGGGGCGACACGGTGGCACAGCGTTAGAGTACAGATGATTTACAGCGCCAGACACCGGGGTTCGATCTTGATTACAGATGCTGTCTGTACAGAGTTTGTACGTTTTCCCCATGACCTGCATGGGTTTTCCACGGGTGCTCCGGTTTCCTCACACACTTCAAAGACGTATAGGTTTGTAGGCTAATGGGCTTGGTAAAATTGTAAATTGACCCTAGTCTGTGTAAGATAGTGTCAGTGTGCAGGGATCACTGGCTGGCGTAGACTCGGTGGGCTGAATGGCCTGTTTCTGCGTTGTATCTCTAAACTAAACTGCACTTTTCCTTTTAAATACTACAATCAAATCTGTCTCCAGCAAGCCCCTGGCTGTTAAAGTTTCCCACAGATCTTTTGCTAATCACTTTCACTGTGAGTCTCCGTTCTGAACCTTTCCACCGCTGCAAACTGTGTTTCTCTATCTCCAATCTGTCCAAACCCTTCACCGTTTTAAACAGTGAAGTAAGTGGGATGCTTTTTAAAAAGTGAGACAGGGAGAGTTCAGGGCCAACATGTCCTTGTTAAAGTAAAGGGTAAGATTGGCAGGTTAGGAAACCCTGGCTGACGAGGATTATTGACGCTCCAGTCAAGAAAAATGGGAGGCCTATATCAGGCAAATCCCTTGAGGAGTGTATGGGATGTGGGAAAAATCAGGAAGGCAAAGAGGGAATACGAGATACTCTTGGCAGATAAGGAAAAGAAGAATCTAAAAATATTGAGTATATTAAAAGCAAACAGGTAGGTAGGGATGGAGTAGGTCCCCTCAAAGATCAATATGGTGGATAAATGTATGGAGCCAGAAGTGAAGGAGAAGATCATAAATAAATACATATCATCTGTACTTTCCATGGAGAAGGTGAAAGAAGCTGGTCAATCCAGGGAAGAGAGCAACAATGTCCTGCAACATATCAATATGGGTGGTGTTGGAGGTCTTGTGGCACATAAAAGTGGATTAATCTTTCGTGCCTGACCATATAGAGCAGTCCTGAGCAGTCTACTAGAGAGCATTCCTGAACTAGTTTGTTATAGGAAAGATGTTGTCAAGCTGGAAAGGGTACATCGAAGACTCACGAGGATGTGGCCCGGACTAGATGGCCTGAGCTAAAGCGGGTAGGTAGCTTATGCTGCGACTCTACTCCCTGGAGCGCAGGAGGATGAGGGGTGATCTTATAGAGGTACACAAAGTCACGAGAGGAATATATCAGATACATACACAGAGTCTCTTGAGCAGAGTAGGTGAATGGAGGACCAGAAGACATAGGTTTAAGGTGAAGGGGAAAATATTGAATAGAAATCTGAGGGGTAACTTTTTCACACAAAGGGTGGTGGGTATATGGAACAAGCAGCCAGAGATGGTAGTTGAGGCTGGGACTATCCCAACTTTTAAGAAACAATTCGACAGGTACATGGATAGGACGGGTTTGGAGGGATATAGACCAAATGCAGGCAAGTGAGAATAGTGTAGCTGGGACTTGTTGGGCCGAAGGGCCTGTTTCCACACTATCACTCTATGACTCTACTATCTACCTCATTGGTAAATCTCGGACTATTTTTGATCGGACTTTACTGGCATTAAATGTAATTCCGTTTATCATGTATTTGTACATTGTGGATGGCTGGATTGTAATCATGTAATGTCTTTCCGCTGACTGGCTAGCACGCAACAAAATCTTTTCACTGTACCTAACAATAAACTAATCTCATAAACTCATATATATATATATATATATATACACAAGGATGTTTTTGAAATCAAGGTAAGAAATTCCCTAAAAACAATTAGTGGGGATCTGGCAAAGGTTATTGTGTCTTCCTCTGCAATGATTGAGGCACTGCATGACTGGAGGGTGGGTAAAAGTGTGCATTCATTTAATAAGGGATGCAAGGATAAGGCATGAAACCACAGGGCAGTGAGTCCAACGTGCGGCGGGTAAGTTAGTGGAAGGGTCTCTGAGTGACAGAATCCATCTGCATTTGGAAAGGCAAGGACCGAGGGGGACCTAATTGAAACTTACCGAATAGGGAAAGGCCTGGATAGAGTGAATGCGAAGAGGACGTTCCCACTCTTCGGAGAGTCTAGGGCCAGAGGCCATAGCCTCAGAATAAAAGAATATGCCTTTAGAAAGGAGATGAAACATTTCTGTCATCAGAGGGTGGTGAATCTGTGGAATTCATTGCCGCAGACGGCTGTGGAGGCCGAGTCCATGGATATTTTTAAAGTGGAGATTGACAAATTCTTGATTAGTAAGGGTGTCACGGGCTATGGAGAGAAGGCAGGAGAGGGAAAGATAGATTAGCCATGATTAAATGGCAGAATAGACTTGAGAGGCCGAATGCCCTAATTCTGCTCCTAGAACTTATGGACTTACTATACTCAATTTGTCCACTCACTTAAACCATGTGTATCCCTTTGTACTTGTTATGTCCTTCTGACTATACTGTTGTATGTATCATCAGTGCATTACACTTGGTCCCTTCATCAATCATTAATGTAGATTCAAAATGAAGCTACTTATTGCACTCCACCAGATACTGATCGCCAATCTGAAAATGACCGATTTATCCCAACTCTGCCTTTTCTGTTGGTGCACCATGATGTTCCTTCAAACTTTAGGATCTGATCCTCGGAATGTATCACTCCTTGGTGTCATTATTTTTGTCATCACAGTTCTTTGCTTTTGCAAAAGGATGTGTGCATGCATCACAGGATGTGGTCTTCAATTTAAAAATATATGTATAGATTTCAAATGATATATATATACTAGACTAAGTGGGACCAGTTGGGTCCCAGCATCACATGGGAGGGCTGGTCACCAACGCAATATTCCACCTCTCCACCAATTCCAATATTGCTCGCCAGTGGGGGGGGGGGAGGGCTGTCTGTTAGTATGGGTGTTGCAGGCCGAAGGTACTTTTACAGAGGGCTAGTATAGATATTGTGGGCCGAATGGATTCTTGGGCTGGAAGCCAAATGTTGCAACGATTTTAAAAGCCAAGGCGAGGCAAACAATTGGGCTGCAGCCACTTTACAGCTGCATCGAAGGGACTCACCGTGGAGTAGACGTGCGTTCAGTGTTATTCGCAACTCAGAGAGCTGTGACCCTCTCGCTGCCTGGGTCTGGCAGAGACTGACTGAGGCACGACACTTCCAGGTTTTAAAGTCCCTCCCCCTGCCACCAGCAGGAGCAGCAGAGAGAATGGGGAATGTTTTTTAAACATTAATATCTCTCTGATTTTTCATCGATGGGAAAAATGCTCTGGCCCAGGAAGGCGGAGGGGGTCTCCATACACATGGTTTAAGTGAGGTGTCCAAATATGACGGCCGTAGGTGGCGGCGTTCTCTCGGAAATTGCACCACAGTGGGCCAAAAGCGGTCAAGATCAGACTTTTAGTAATATACTAGACCAAGTGCAGACCCGTTGGGTCTGGTCCCCCAACGTGCGGTTGTGTGTTGGGAGGGGGGGGGGGGGGGGGGGGAGGCGGCATGCAGCGTCACACACACTAACTATCCCCCCCCCCGCATTCACACTAATTACCCCTTCTACTGACGCATAGACCCCCACTTTGGCAGTCACATCTAGGAGGGGGGGGGGGGGGGGGCGGGGGGGTAGAGAGGGGGGCGCGGAGCGGGGCAGAGAGGCAGAGAGTAGAGAGAGACACAGAGAGAGAAAAGGGGGCAGAGGGCGGGTGCCCAGAGGAGAGATACGAGAGAGGGAGGGGTGGGGGGACAGGTGGAGAGGGAGCAAGAGGAGGAGAATGAGTGGAGAGAGAGGAAGGGTGCGAGAGGGAGGGTGGGGTTGGGTGGAAAGGTGGGGGGAGGAGAGGGGAGCAGAGGAGGGGGGGAAGAGCTGATGGTGAGGAGGGGAGGGTGACGGGGATAGGAGAGGAGGGCAGAGGGAGGGGGGAGGGCGAGAGGGAGCGGTGATGAGAGTAGGTAGAGGATGGGAGAGGAGAAGAGGAGGGGGAGCGAGAGGAAAGGCGGGGTTATACGAGGAAAGGGGGGTGAGAGGAGAGGGCGGGAAATGAGTGAGGTAAAGGGAGCAGAAGAGAGGAGTGCCCCCATAGGAGGACGGGAGGAGGGAAGGGGGATGGAGGGAGAGAGCGTGGGGAGGAGGGGGGGAGGGGGCAGATGAAGGGGGGGGGAGAGGACTGTATTGGGAGAAAGAAAAAGAGCGCGGGGTGTCTGAGGAGAGGGGAGGATGAGGAGGAGAGGGAGGAGGATAGAGGAAGGGGGGGGGCGGCGAGGGGGGAGGAGAGGGGGGGGCGCGCAGAGAGCGGAGGGGGGAGGGGCGGGAGGAGGGGGGGGAGGGGGGGAGGAAGGAGAGAGGGGGGAATAAGAACGAGGATGGAGAAGGGCGGGGGAGAAAGGGGAAAGGGGGGGGGGGGGAGGGAGTAGGAGGGTGAGAGAGTAGGAGATGGGGGAGAAGGGAGGGCGAGAGGGGGTGGGGAGAAGGGGGAGGGTGGAGGTGGGGAGGAAAATGGGGAGGGGGGGCAGAACCTAAAAAAAATTTAGAACCAAAAGAAAGACAGTTCTGCAAGCATTAAGTTAGAACCAAAACGAGACACTTGTTTTCAAACATTGCCTAGAACCAATAGACACATTCTTCTGCAACCAAGTGTTTTAGAAACCACCTAAGGACACTTGACATTTGAGTAGGCATGTGTTTTTCAGTGCTTAATTCACAGCTCAGAGAAACATGACCTTCTGCCTTCCTCCAGCTTAGCATTGACACTGATTGAGGCACACCACTTCCTTGGTTTTATAGTCCCCAGTCCCCTCCCCCTGCCGCCAGCGGCCAGCAGGTTTGGCAAGCATGAGAGAATGGCGCAGAATTTAAGTAAATCATTAATCTCTCTCTGGCATTTTTGTCATCAACTAGGGTACAAATTTTCAGGCAATCAAGCAAAACACTACAACTAAATGGTGCGGAGGGGGGCTCGTTTGAGCAAGGTGGCCAAAAATGACGGACGTAAGGTGCGCAAGGCGTTCACCTCGCCCAACTGAAATCGGCAGCACAGATTGGCCAACAAAAACCAGGTCAAGAACAGACTTTTATCAATTGTATAGAATAAGATAGATATCTGTTGTATATTGCATTTATTGGCCGAGTTAAACTGCTGCAAGTAAGCACTTTCATTCTTTTCTCCGTTGTTGCGTGCGGTATATGACAATTAAACGCTCTTGGCATTTTTTGCTGCAGAAGGACTTTTGTGCCCACTGTAGAATGTATAACCCCACTGCAGCTAGAAATGTACTTAATCATACCCCAGGAAGCCAGTTGAGCTGTCAGCTTAGGGCCCAACTGTATGGGGCCGAGTTTACTCATAGACCCCCATTTAAGCCATTTCTTTATTACGCTTTTACCCTCATTGCTCTGGCTTTAGAGCTGCCATGTCTAACCCATGATCTGCATGGTCCAGCAATGTGGGCCCACTATCAGTGTCTCTTCATCTTTTTGCACTATTGTTCATAACTCTACTACCAACAAATCAGCACATCGCTTCATCGCTGGCCTTTGTTGATGGTTCATCTCACTCATCCATCCAAAGTGATTCCAAATGATCTTGTATTAAACACCTTCACTCATCAAGTCTCTCTCTCTAATCCTCCTCTGGGCCTGCCCATATATCTGGATATGATTTTTTGTGTCGCTGATATGGACGAGAATCAACTGCCAGCGTCCTTGGTCTTGAACTTAACAAGGATTGACACACGGTCGCCCTTCTCTCTAATAAATCGCGTTCAACAGTTTTGTGTTCCGTCATGGTGGGGGTCCAGTTGTTTAATCCCGCCTTCCCCCTTCCCCCTTTTGGCCAGCGACTCCTGCGATGTTGGGATTATAAATAGTCCCTTTAAAGTAGTCTACTTCTTGGGCCGCCATCCTCTCGCTCATGCCTTCTTGCCTAAAAGAGGGCAACCCTAGCTTTCTCATTTTTGCTAAATCATCTTTTTTTTTCTTTTCTCAATCTAAAAATTTATTTTTTCCTTCTTTTTTTTCTTTCTCTTCTCCATGTGCCATTATTATATAAAATATTAAGACCCAATCCTTTTAGTTTTCCCCTATTTGATGGGGTGGCATGAAACATGCCATTGTGACCATTTCATACATGGGTGTGTGGGAGTGGAGGGGATTTAGTGGAGGAGGAATTGTGGGTACAGGGAATAACGGTCCCATACGTTTGACGAACATTCCACATTAACCTCGGTCCATACCCACAACCCTCCTGCCAGGACACAACGGCCCACCCCGCGCCCCGCCCCACCAAAAACAACACCGTGGGGTCCCTCTTCCATTTATTTCTGTTTTTACCGCACAGACTGATAGCATGTGCAGTGGAAATGGGTGCCGTTGTATAGCCCAGCCACAGATGTAATGACTCGGACCAGGTTTATCAGAAATTCACTTTAAACTGATCCAGCATGTTTTCACATCACTGTCAGCAACAAAATATCTTCTTCTTGCAAAAGCTGAAGGCGAAAAATAGTTAACCGAAGCAACTCAAGCAGTGTGATTTCCTCTCAGAATGGAGGTTTTCGCTGCAGGAACACCACAAAGCATACGGTATGTCCCCCTCCCATTCCCACACTGACCTTTCTGTCCACCTGGGCCCCCTCCCACTTGTTCAGACAGTTGAGACTAATCAGTGGGGGGGGTCTCGTCAATGGTGTCTCACTGTCCAGAGTGAAACCAGCAGGAACCAGCACTCATATTTTGGCTTACACCCACCAGCGGTATGCATATTCAAATCCATCTCCTTTTTCTCCTTCCTCCAACTTTCAGTGCCCCTTGCTTTCTCCTCCTCTCTCCAGTTCCCTCCCCCCACCCTAGTTCGGGGTCGCTCTCCCGACCAGTTTCACTCTCATCCCTGATTAATTTTAACTGTTTTTGTATGGCCTCCTTGATATGTTCCGCTATCTGGCCATCATCAGTGGAGTGGAGAGTACCCCCCGGTTTATGGGGGCAAAGATTCATAGAGATTAACGATTCATAAAAGATATTTATATTATACCCGTGAAAAATTTATGAATCTTTCAATTATGAATGAACCCATTCATGAATGAGCTCTGTTTATTTATTGTGTGTTTATGGTTTATGGCCTATAAACACACAAAACCTATCTTCCGTTTTGTATTACGTTTACATATTCTGTTGTGCTGCCGCAAGCAAAAATTTAATTGTCCTATCTGGGGAACATGACAATAAAACTCAAGGGAGTTTTATGGTCACGTGCCCCAGATAGGACAATGACTCTTGACTCTTGGGACACTTTTGGAGGAGATAGAACTGGTCGAGATTGATTGATCAAATGAGATTAAAAGCAACTTTTGCTTTTTCAGGTGCAAGTGAAAGACCCTATTGCACTCGGGGAGGCCTATCTGGTGTCATATGTCTTGCTGTTGCTTTATTTTACAGGATGTAAACTAGACCGCCGAGCCGGAGCCAACCACCAATCACCCATACAGTAGTTCTATCCTCCACTAGGGCCAATTTACAGAAAGCAACTAACCTACAAACCTGCACGTCTTTGAAATGTTGGGAGGAAACCGGAGACAGCACCCGGCGAGAAAACCTTACACAGGTCACAGGAAGAGCTTACAAACTCACCCATGCTGGGATACAGCAACACCGCATAGGATCCAGAATCAGACCCAGTCCTCTGATCTGGCTCTGCTGTAACTGACGGCAACACTCTACTACACTGCTGGGCATGCCGGCCTGCTAGTGCCCACCCCAGCTGCCCTGCAATGGAAATCCTGATTGACCCTAAACGGTTGTTATTTTGGCTTTGGGATGCCCGCGAAGCTCCTGGAAAAATACAATTTTTTTTTCATGGCGAGAGATCATTGACTGTTTTGATTTGTTTGTTATTTCTCTTATTCGTCTAACTGCCAACTGCGATGGTACAACTTCAAATTTGGGCGGGCGAAAAAAACAATAACCAAGAGGTTAAAGACGACGAATTAGGCGATGTTCAATTGGCCCTGACGAAATAGTCATTACTTTTTTTTTTAATTTTAAGATTTTAATTTGTTAATCTTTTTTTTTAAATTTTTTAGAGTCAGAATAATCTAACAGTAATATATCGGTTTTGTTATATTTGGATAAACAATAGGATTTGGGAAATGCTTTACACATGAATAGGACACCAAGCGAGCCGGAAGGCGCCCTACTCCTGCAAGCTAATTTCTACCTTCTTAATAGGACGGATAAGGGGAAATCTTTTTCAAAGCTGAGAGGAGAAGACTTTTTTCACACAGAGCAGTGGTGATATCTCTAGGAACTCCTCTGCCCACAGCAAGAGGTAGTCAAGGACCCAGTCTCATTAGGAATAATATATAGAGACCGCGTAGTTAGATTGTGGACCCTGTGAGCTAAAGGGGATCAGCAGAGGTATGCGAGATTGAAGGCAGGCGTACTGAGACCTGATACTGAGATGTTATGATCAGCTCATGATCATATTGAATGACCGCAGGTGCCAAGTCAGCAGTCGAAGCCGACGGCAACCGACCCTATGGCCCTACTCCTGCCACCTAATTCCTATGTTTCTATGTTCTCTCATGTCAAAAAATGCCAGTCATAACTTTCACTTACATACATCTTCAAGCGCCAATCTCTATTACCAAGATGGAGTTGCCCATAAATAGATAATCTCGCCAGCTTTCATAGGCTAATGATGAACCGGGGCCGGACTGGACAGCGGCGAGTCCAGCTTGACCCGATGGCAACGTAGCACGGCCCCTGCACCCCCTGATGAATGAGCGGCCCCCTATATCAGAGTCGGGGCCTCCTTTGTCTCCTACGGCCCACCAATATTTTTAGAACCCCAGCCCGTGCCACTGATGATGCACTGTATACGACTGAAAGAAAAGTGAAAAGCGTTTTTTGCAGCGCGATTGAACGACGCCAGGGCCCCCACGTACCGATCGCGCGAGCCTTTCTGATCACCCCCATACAAGACATGCCAATTCATATATATCAACCTTCATCTATCTGCATCCTTACATTTCGCCAAGCGGAAAACTATTTGACGAGAAACAGGCCGTGCCCTTGTCATTCCTTTTGACTAATTACGATTATTCACCTGTTATTTCTGAAGAGGAAAAACTGTTAGTTAAGCCCATTAATAAACTGTTTATTGTGAACACATAAGGGCTCCAGGTCCCCCCCCAACATCGAATCTCATTGAGAACAGTAACGATTTTTCCACCGAGTACTAGTCTCTTAGACAATAATCTTAACAGTAGGTGTCCAGCTCTACACTCCTTCATAACTTAAATATCACTCGTGGGGTTCCCTGTGAGGTAATATGTGTAGTTAATAAGAACTGCAGATGTTTTTTACTGCCCGAAAGCTGCCGCAAGGTAGACATAAAGTGCTGCGAAGAAACTCCGCCCGGGGGGCCAGCAGACCATATATGGAGCCAAAGGAAATAGCAACGTTTCGCGGCCAGAACGTTGCCTGATTATCCTTGGCTCCATAGATGCATAGCTCCACCCGCCTGCAGTATGTCTCGCAGCACTTTTGTCTCCTTTGCTGTAATTTGTTGCCTACTCCATACCGGCCACCAGCCGGCTTCCAATAACCATTTTCCTAAGTCCGACAAGCAGCAGCACACAACTCACCTTAAACATTAGGCATCACACACAAACACAAGAAAGAATAAGAAAATCCGAAGATTTGGGATCGGGTAAGAGTGTTTCCATATCAGCACAACATTCACATGAAAACTGAACAACCATTTTTTTTTTTAAAGCAACACAACTAAGCTCTGTGAGAAAGAAAAGACACAAGTGCTGGAGTAAATCAGCGGCTTACAGGCCATACATCCCCTGGCAGAACAGCCCAGATACGGACATTGAGTCGATTTCCGTGGCTGCATCTGCACACATTTCTACAACAAATGGTTTCGATCATGCAAGATACTGCTTGGTGGGTATTAATACGAGTCCCTTCATAGAAATGCGGAAGCCTTTGCTTAGGATCAACAGTAAAAATCAATGACCAGGTGCCCTTCTGACATGAACGAACTCAATTTTTTTTTTTTATAATATAATTTTGTTCTTTTTAAAATTGGGAGAGTCTGCGCTCCATCCAAGGGGAGCAGAGGTGAGTGCAGGGGGATGGATGCTCTCAAAATTTAGCCGAGCAAATTACTTGCCGACAATATCGCCTCACCCCCCTCAATGACACACACTGACCGTCACCTGAGCGAGTACCTTCAGCTACAAATTAGTTCCACACCAAGGGCAGTCACAGACCTGCCAGAGGAGATCCAGCTTCCTTCAAGTGATGGCTACCAAAGATAGACTAAATATATCGCTATTGTGGGCGCCTTTCAAGCAGTAACTCAAGCGACACTAAACAAACTCCTCCTCTATCGTCTGTAGACTGACAGCCCTCATCTCCCCCCCCTTCCCCCCCCTCCCCCCACCTCACCCCCACCCCCCCCTAACCCCCCCATTTCTTCCCCGCACCCCCCTCCCCCCATTCCCCCCCCCCCCCCCCCCCCCCCCCAGTCTTTGCCTCGTTTGATAGCAATGTGTTGTGTGTCTATCAGATTCCATTACCACATTGCAGAAACAAAGAACTGCAGATGCTAGTTTTTACCAAAGATAGACACAAAGTGCTGAAGTAACTCCTTTTCTCCAGAGATGCTGCCTGTAACTCAGCGGGTCAGGCAGCATCTCAGGAGAAGAAGTTGCCTGAAGAAGGGTCCCGACTCGAAACCTCACCCATTCTTTTTAGAAAGATAGAAACATAGAAAGTAGGTGCATGTGTAGGCCATTCGGCCCTTCAAACCAGCACCGCCATTATACACTGCAGGAAGCGAGCGGGTAAGATCATCTCTGACCCCTCTCACCCTGACCATAAACTCTTTGAATCACTTCCCTCAGGAAGGCGACTCCAGGCTATCAAAGCTGCCACAGCCAGACATAAAAAGAGTTTTTTTTCCCACGAGTAGTAGCTCTACTCAATAACCAAAAATCTGTAACCTCCTTTTGCTCTGGTATTTTATTTAATTCACATGTTTAATCGATAATGTTTTATTATTAATGTTTAATGTTTTATGTGTCATTCCTAACTGTCAAATGTCATGTTGTCACATGTGGGTGGAGCACCAAGACAAATTCCTTGTATGTGAATACTTGGCCAATAAATTTATTCATTCATTCATTCAATATGCTTATAGCTATGGCTGATCATACACAATCTGTACCCGTTTCCTGCTTTTTCTCCATGTACCTTGATTCCATTAGCCCTAAGAGCGGTACTTAAAGGGGCTGTCCCACTGCACGAGCTAATAATTCATGAGCTGTCCCGAGTTCAATAAAAAATCAAACTTGTGGTAAGCACGTAGAATGTACATAGCGGGTACGTCTCTTAGTGGCTCGTTACGCTAACGGCAGGTACTCGGGAAACGCGGTAAGCTCGTGAAGATTTTTCAACATGTTGTATCCTATTGTATCGTATTTTTTAACATGTTGAAAAATGTCCACGAGAGCCCCGAGTACCTACGAGCTGCTATTACCGTAATTCTCCGAGTTTGAATCAGGGGAAACTCTGGAGAACTCTTGAATTAGCTCGTACAGTGGGACAGGCCCTTAGCTCTCTCTTGAATACATCCAGTGATTTGGCCTCCACTGTCCTTCTATGGCAGAGAATTCCACAGATTCACAACTCTCTGGCTGAAAAACCTTTTCCTCATCTCATTCCTAAGTGGCCTACCCCTTATTCTTAAACTGTGAACCCTGGTTCTGGCCTTCCCTACATGAGAACATTTTTTCTGCATCTAGCCTGTCCAATCCTTTAAGAATTGTATATGTTTCTATAAGATTCCCTCTCATCCTTCTAAATTCCAATGAATATAATTTTATGAATATCCAGAGAATAATATCTTTCTCCGGGGATTCTGCCTGACCCCCTGAGTTACTCCAGCACTTTGTGTCTATCTACCATTACCACATTTCCTTCATGCCCTATTTACAAGTTTGGCATCAACCTTAGCCCTGTGTTAAACTGAATTTGATTTCACACATGCTCACCCAACCCTGATCACAGACCAAACTCAAAGCATTGAAATCTTGATGACATTATTTTCTTATGTCATGGCGTATCTCAGGCCTGCCCTGCGCTTATGGTTTCACTGTAAAACCGGTACCAAACACACATCTGCAGTTTCTTCCTACACACACCTTGTGTTCTGCTCCCATTTGGAATACCAGAAACTACCCGACTATCTCCAAAATGGCAGTAATCTATTTATCATCTGCATGGGATCAATCAATACATCATCCAAGGATACATAATTTCCTTCTCTTGACTTCCCACTCTTTAAATGTTTGGATAACTTTCCAGCGTCAGTATTGGATGAGCAAGAATTTTCTTTGGTGTAATTTTAGAAAGTCAGAAGCCAGCGCCTTCGGTCACTGCCGAAAATAGTCGCTAACCATTTATTCCATCTCTCCCATTAAAATGTTTCAGGGTGGCAAGGTGGCGCAGCGGTAAAGCTGCTGCCTTACAATGCTTACAGTGCTGGGTTCAATCCCGATTATGGGTGCTTGTGTGTACGGAGTTTGTACATTCTCCCCATGACCACGTGGGTTTTTTCCAAGATCTTCAGTTTTCTCCCGCACTCCAAAGGCATACTATGTTTGTAGGATAATCGACCCACTAGATTAGACTCCAGTGGGACAAAGCAGCAGCTTGCCACTGCTACCGCTACTAGTGGATGCATTAGTAATAATCTTTCAAAACTCTTTAGATTCTGGAGTAGTTCCAGAGGATTGGCGGGTAGCAAACGTAACCCCACTTTTTAAGAAGGGAGGGAGAGAGAAAACGGGGAATTACAGACCAGTTAGCCTAACATCGGTAGTGGGGAAACTGCTAGAGTCAGTTATTAAAGATGGGATAGCAGCACATTTGGAAAGTGGTGAAATCATTGGACAAAGTCAGCATGGATTTACGAAAGGTAAATCATGTCTGATGAATCTTATAGAATTTTTCGAGGATGTAACTAGTAGCGTGGATAGGGGAGAACCAGTGGATGTGGTGTATCTGGACTTCCAGAAGGCTTTCGACAAGGTCCCACATAAGAGATTAGTATACAAACTTAAAGCACATGGCATTGGGGGTTCAGTATTGATGTGGATAGAGAACTGGCTGGCAAACAGGAAGCAAAGAGTAGGAGTAAACGGGCCCTTTTCACAATGGCAGGCAGTGACTAGTGGGGTACCGCAAGGCTCAGTACTGGGACCCCAGCTATTTACAATATATATTAATGATCTGGATGAGGGAATTGAAGGCAATATCTCCAAGTTTGCAGATGACACTAAGCTGGGGGGCAGTGTTAGGTGTGAGGAGGATGCTAGGAGACTGCAAGGTGACTTGGATAGGCTGGGTGAGTGGGCAAATGTTTGGCAGATGCAGTTTAATGTGGATAAATGTGAGGTTATCCATTTTGGTGACAAAAAAAACGGAAAGCAGATTATTACCTAAACGGTGGCCGATTGGGAAAGGGGGAGATGCAGCGAGACCTGGGTGTCATGGTACACCAGTCATTGAAGGTAGGCATGCAGGTGCAGCAGGCAGTAAAGAAAGCGAATGGCATGTTGGCTTTCATAGCAAGAGGATTTGAGTATAGGAGCAGGGAGGTTCTACTGCAGTTGTATAGGGTCTTGGTGAGACCACACCTGGAGTATTGCGTACAGTTTTGGTCTCCAAATCTGAGGAAGGACATTATTGCCATAGAGGGAGTGCAGAGAAGGTTCACCAGACTGATTCCTGGGATGTCAGGACTGTCTTATGAAGAAAGACTGGATAGACTTGGTTTATACTCTCTAGAATTTAGGAGATTGAGAGGGGATCTTATAGAAACTTACAAAATTCTTAAGGGGTTGGACAGGCTAGATGCAGGAAGATTGTTCCCGATGTTGGGGAAGTCCAGGACAAGGGGTCACAGCTTAAGGATAAGGGGGGAAATCCTTTAAAACCGAGATGAGGAGAACTTTTTTCACACAGAGAGTGGTGAATCTCTGGAACTCTCTGCCACAGAGGGTAGTTGAGGCCAGTTCATTGGCTATATTTAAGAGGGAGTTAGATGTGGCCCTTGTGGCCAAGGGGATCAGAGGGTATGGAGAGAAGGCAGGTACGGGAATACTGAGTTGGATGATCAGCCATGATCATATTAAATGGCGGTGCAGGCTCGAAGGGCCGAATGGCCTACTCCTGCACCTAATTTCTATGTTTCTATGTTTCTATGTTTACTCAAGGGCTATCAAGGATGGGCAATTGGCAAGGATGGACAAGCAATAATTTCTGGCCTTGACAGTGACAGCCTGATCCCTGAAAATGAACAAATAAAAAAGTGGAACAGAAAAAAGAGTAACTTGAAGAATCGATACAGAGGCTAAACATGTTTGAACCCTGAGCTGTACGTCCTTTCAGTTGAGCTTACCGTGGGTCGAGCAGGTGAGCCAGTAATGTTGAGAAAGAACTGGTTGTAGCTGACAGTACCATGTGAGTTCAATACTCATTCCAAATAACATGAGTTCATCAAGTACAAGAGTATATTTTCTATAAAAGCATAGAACCTGTTCTCCAGCACACACAACATCAACACCCTCATTAATAGATCTATCTAATTTTAGTTTAGAGATACAGCGTGGGAACACGCCCTTCGACTCACCATGCCGGCACCGACCAACGATCCCCGCACACTAACGCTATCCTACACGCACTAGGGACAATTTACAATGATACCAAGCCAATTAGCCGACAAACCGGTATGCCTTTGGAGTGTGGGAGGAAACCGGAGATCCCGGAGAAAACCCATGCAGGTCACAGGCGAATGCACAAAGGCTTTAAAGGCAAGCATCCGTAGTCAAGATCAAACTCTGGTCTCTGGCTTTGCAAGACAGCAACTCTATCGCTGTGTCACCGTGCCGCCCACTGTAGAAACAGAGTATTTATAGACTGGCAAATTATTCACTATGCATTTTTAATAAATATGGAAATAATATGCAAGGAATTGTAGGGCTGATGAAAGAAGGCTTCACAGGTTGGCTAAAATGTTTTTCAAAAAACACAACAGCAAGCATTAATGGCAAACATTTCTATATTTTGTAAGACATCACCTCTTCTTTAATCTTATATTTCTTCATTCCTTGAACGGCAAAAATCATGGGTGCACTCCCAAGCCCGCAGCACTTCTATTTCTGGAATAGATATTTTGGACGCAATGGGGTGGAAACCTGACGGACCAGTTAATACTGATCTAGGGCAACACCAAATCGATCATCTATTCAAGAGCGATTGCATTGAAACCAAAAACAGAGTGTCACCTGACAATATACCAGACAGCGGGCGAAATACTGGCCATTTTGTGCAAATGCCCAAAACAAAATATTCTATTCCAATGTCATTTAATCTCAGAACACAAAGGGTGATAATATTCTCAGCTTTACAAATTTTATTAGGTCGCATTTGATGTATTGCATGCAGTTCCACTGACCCATAACAGGAAGTATGTGGAAACTTCAGAGAGGGTGCAAAAGTGGTTTACCTGAATGCCGCCTGGATTAGAGGGCATTATTAGCTCTAAGGAGAGGTTGGACAGACTTGGATTATTTTCTCTGGAAAGCCGGAAGATCTGATAGCAATTTTCCATATTGCGAAAGGCACAGACTGAGTTGACCGTCAGAACTTCTTTCACCAGGGTGGAAATGCCAAAGGCTGGAAGGCATAGCTTTTAGGTGAGGAGATGCAAAGTTTAAAGAAGATGTGCAGGACAAGTTTTTATTTATTACACAGAGGATGGTGGCTACTTGGACAGAACTTCTAAGGGTGGTGGTGCTGAAGGCAGACACAACAGTGGCATTCAAAAGAGTTTTAGATAAGAAAATGGATATGCAGGGAATGGAGAGATAGGGATCACTTGCGATTAGATCAACAGGTGCAGTGGCCGCATTGCCTGCTCGGAAGACCCGAAGGCTCGGTGGAACACGGTATCGGCAGGGAGCTGCTGGAGACGTTAGAAAGGTTGAAGCAGGGTAATGCCTCCAGCGCCTTCAAGGTCGGCCGCAGGAGGTGCTCCCGAGAAACAAAGATGGCCTGGAGGCGAGAGGAACGTCGGTTCGAGGGCCGATCCGGCCGAAGGCGATGGAGGAAGGCCCAGTAGGAACCTGGAGCTTACCAGGATCGGGAAACCGCTCCAATAGAACGAGAGCCCAGGCGGACCAGACTTTGGACTATGGGAAGGGCGCCAAAACCTGCCTGCATGTGTAAATATGCAAATTTTCACTGTGCGGTTACACAACTGACAAATGAAGCATCATCAGCATTGAGCTTATCTAAGCATCATGTTCGGTACAGACATTGTGGACCAAAGCCATTACTGTGCTGTTCTATGTAGTTTAAATTATATTTGTTTTGAAGACCTTCATGCCATTTTCCTCAGCAGCAGCAGCAGAGTAAATCTACTTATCCATCCAGTTGCCCCGATTAAGGATTTGACTATCACTAACATTCATGTTGCATTATATTGACCAATTACAAAATACACAGGAAATACCTTTTACAATATATAAATATTTCAAAATATCAAGCTATATCCACTGCTGCAAAAGGATTTGTCTGGCTATGTTGCATTTCATAAAATCTTTAAAAAGGATTACTCCTTTGTATTTGTTAAAATTTTCCTACATATTTACAATATATTTTTTTTTATGTGTTCTTGTAATGTTTACTGAATGCTTCATTATTGTTATTTAAATGTACAGGTTTTAAAAGAAAATTAAACACATTAACATCTGGTTTGGAGCAACTGAGGAATGGATGGGAAGCATGATAATTGTGAACAGACATGCAGGAAAATATTCACAAAGTGCTGGAGTAACTCAGCGGGTCAGGCAGCATCTCTGGAGAAAAAAGGATGGGTGACGTATCGGATCGGGACCCAGCTTCAGACTTTTGTCTCCACAGATGCTGCCTGGCCTGCCGAGTTACTCTCGCACTTTGTGTCTACATGTTCTGTATAAAATATATCTTTGGTATAAACCAGCATCTGCAGTTCCTTCCTCCACATGCAGGAAAATATTGTTGAAACATCGAGGGCCTTAAAGATAACTTCAATGTTACCACCACATGGGCATCATTTAATCTCATCAAGAGGTAACAGACCAACTTAATTAGTTTAGATGAAATGCGAAGGATGGAACTGCAGATGCTAGTTTACACTGTAGACACAAAATGCTGGAGCAAAATGATGCTTCCTATATAAATAAAAACTTTTTTTTGGCGGAACAGACCAGGTGCAGACCAATGTCCTTTCCAGCCCCGAACTTTCCTACAAACTCGGGACCTTGAAGAATAAGGATTTATATTTATATATCCAGCTCAAAGTGAATATTGTGTAGGAAGGAACTGCAAAAGCTGGTTTAAACCAAAGATAGACACAAAGTGCTGGAGTGCTCCAGCATTTTGTGTGTATCTTAATTAGTTTAGAGAATGATGGCAAAGGTAACAGAATAAATTGATCATATATGAAGAATGTCAATTCAGACTTAGGTTGTTGAAGACAGTGGCACTTTTATTATTGTTGCATCAACGGTGTCAATTTAGCCGCAGCTGAAAATATTCGTACCCGAGGCAGAAGATTACTGATACAAGTCACAAAGACTTCAGCAAACAAAAACAATGCTGATATTCCAATTCAGTACTAGGGGAGCGTTGCGTTGTTGGCTGTGTTGTCTTTAGATTTCACATCCAACATCATGTCTGCTTCCTAGCTTTAACATGGAAGGCCTTGGTATACAACTCTGAAAGGCAAGATAGTAGAATCTCCTCACGGACTGGGCCCATATTTGTTTCAAAGCCACAATAGCAGACGTTGACATTGCTAGTAGTGTGCAAATTGTCAGCCTCATTACCCACATTAGAGCTCTTCAACAATTATTCACACAGCACAGACAATTTGGATGTCTTGACAGTGATATGATGATTGCTATATAAATAAAAACTTCTATTTTTGGAAATAGACCAGGTCCAGCTCCGTATTTTCCTATAAACTCAGGCCCTTGAAGAATAAGGATTTATCTTTCTAAATCCAACTGAAAGTAAATATTGTGTAGGAAGGAACTGCAGATGCTGGTTCAAACCTAAGATAGACACAAAATGCTAGAGTAACTCAGTGGGACAAGCAGCATCTATAGACAGAAGGAATGGGTGACGTTTCAGGTCGAGACCCCTCCTCAGACTAGAGCAAGGGTACCCAACCTGGGGTAAATTTACCCCCAGAGGGTAAATTTCGCCTACCCAGGGGGTAAATTTGTTGATTTTGGATTTGTATATATTTTTTCTCATTGACTGACTGTGTTTGGTTCTGATATACCAGTATCTGTTCATCATTAGTTGTTCATAAATAAGTGAAATAATATTGTTATGTGCTATTAAAGTTGCCTGGGGTAAACGGGATGAAAAAATTTGGGAACCCCTGGATTAGAGTCAGTCTATATCTCTTGTTTCCCTTTCCCGACTCTAGTCTGAAGAAGGGTCTCGACCCGAAACGTCACCCATTCCTTCTTCTCTACAGATGCTGTCTGTCCCGCTGAGTTCCTCCAGCATTTTGTGTCCATCTTCAAAGCAAATATTATTCAACTGAAGGTTGAAAAAGTCAGACGTCAAACAAGTTTCAATCGTTTATTCATTTGACCCTGGTAAAGTGATCAAAATAATGTTCTTTTTGTGAACTACATTCTGAAGAAAATCATTTGACATGGTATCACTATATATTTCACTTTACACAAATAAATTACAAAACAGACATTAAAAAGAACATCTTAATGGTCTTACCCAAAATTAGTGTTTCCATTGTCAAACAGTGCTGAAATTTTAAAGTCTGTACCACACATTTATACATCTATTTTATTTTAGACCAGCAAAGGTGGTGTGCAGCAATCACTTGAGCATTAAAACACATTTTACAGATTTTAAAATCATCCTTGAATCAGGCTTCCCTTTTCTTTATTATCAATGGCCCTACATTGTCTCCAGTTTCTTCATTGTGTTTAGTATGACTCCCATCACAAAATGGGAACTGAAATTAAAAAAGAGACAAATTGTTAGCTTTCTGCTTTAGTTCCATAATTCCAACTCTGGGCTTACCTTAATAAAATACAATACAGTTATTATTCATTGAACTAGTTGTCGGAAAATAATGCAGCTTAGGATTGCCAAAAGAAATTTCAGATGATTGAAATATAGTCAACTAACAAGCAAAACTGAAGTCTCTGTATTACTGAGGCAGTGATAGCCGACAATAATTGTTTCATGTACAAATAGAAAATAATGGTGAATGCTTGTTTTTCTAGTCTGGAAACATGTATCAAGATAGATTCTTGATTAATACGGGTGTTAGGGGTTATGGGGAGAAGGCAGGAGAATGAGGTTGGAAGGGAGTGATAGATCAGCCATGACTGATGGGCCGAATGGCCTAATTCTGTTCCTCTCACTTACGAACATATACATTGGTACCTCATGGAGACTGGTGTTTGGACCACAGTCCTTTTCTGCCATTTGAGAGCTGCACTTGGTTTACAAATAGCATAACATCAAAATATAGTAAATATTTAAGAGGATAGCAGCAGACTATAGGGACATAGAGTAAGAATAAAAACTATGGCCACCAGCTTTAAGAATAGCTTCTTCCCAAAAACCATCAGGCTGCTGAACAGTACACAACACTAAGCTCAACTATCAACTTTTATGGGCCGTCTTCGGTTGCACTAAGAGGCAAGGCAAGGCAAGTTTTTTTGCACTCGTACTGTGGTTATTTATTTAATTTGTGTTCATTATATATTATCAATACATATTGTATTTACAGGCTTGTTCTGCTGCTGATAGAGAGGAAGCAGGCAATTCAGCACACGGAGTCCGCGCCGACCAGCGACCTGCGTGCATTAGCACTATCTTACATACTATCTTACACACTAGGGGCAATTTGCAATATTTACCAAAGCCAATTAATCCACAAACCTGTACGTCTTTGGAGTGTGGCAGAGACCTATGTTCGATCCTGACTATGGGTGCTTGTCTGTACAGAGTCTGTATGTTTTTCCCACGAGTGCATGGGTTTTCTTCAGGAGCTCCGGCTTCATCCCACACTCCAAAGACGTACAGGTTTGTAGTTTAATGGGCTTGGTATAAATGAAAATTGTTGTGTGTGTGGAGATAGTGTTAATATGTGGAGATCACTGGTCGGTGCAGGCTCGGCGGGCCGAAGGGCCTGTTTCCGTGCTGTACCTCTAAACTAAACTATCAGACCAATAAACGGGCAGTACAGAAACAAGGGTTGGAGTGGGAAGGCTTTGCTATTGTAGTGACACAGAATCAGGGTTTAAATAGTCGGTCCAGAGATGGTAAGGTCATAGTCCCACCTACCTGCACTTGGTCCATATCACTCCAAACCTGCCCTGTCCATGTATTTGAAGAAGGGTCTCAACCTGAAACATCACCCATTCGTTCTCTCCAGAGATGCTGCCTGTCCCGCTGAGTTACTCCAGCATTTTGTGTCTACCTTTGATTTAAACTAGCATCTGCAGTTCTTCCCTACACAGTATCTGTCTAACTGTTTCTTACACGTTGGGATAGTCCCAGCCTCAACTACCTCCTGTGGCAGCTTTTTCCATACATCAACCACCCTTTGTGTGAAAAAATTACCCTTCAGATTCCTATTAAATCGTTTCCCCTTCACCTTATACCTATGTCTTCTGGTCCTCGAATCACCTACTCTGGGCAAGAGACTCTATGCATCTAATACATTTTGAAGATTTAGAAATTTTGAAGGGGGCACCCCAGATATAAAACAGTCTTTCCTCTGTGCAATCGGGTCTATGAAATCATTTTAATTGACATCAACATCTTGGGTTCAGAACCTCAATGGGACTGACTGAATGTTCATACCTTATTAAAATGAGGGAAGTCAATTCACTTTGGGCTCGTGAGATTTAAAAAAAATCAAAATATATCAGTAGAGATACACAAAATGTAATAGCAGGTCAGGCAGCATTCTGGAGAAAAGGAATATGTATCACCAGTCAGACTATAATTTCTATTCAACTTGATTTTCATTGTTCTTGTCACCTTTATACAAACAAGTATTATTTTAGTGACAATGATTTATTTTCTTGCTTTCTTAATTATATACATACTATTCAGACAAGTAGGAACATCTCCAACTCAAGGGAACGAGTGCTTCTCGTGCATGACTCACAAACAGCTAGAAGGCAAGTTTAACGAGTAGTTACGACTATAGGCATGTTGGCCTTTATTGCAAAGGGGTTGGAAATTCAGTACCAGTAAATGGAAGATTTTTCTTTATTGTAAAGGTGGCGCTAAGGCCTCACCTGAAATACTGTGCACACTTTTCGTCCCCAAACCCAAAAAAGGATACAGCAGTGAAACACAAGTGCTGGAGCAACAAAGCAAGTCAGGCAGCATCCATGGAGAGACTGAACAAGTAACTTTTCGGAAGAAGGGTATAACCCCGGAACACCGCTTATCCATTTCCTCCATAGATGTTGCCTGACCCGCAGTTACTTCAGCACTTTGTGTTTTACTTAAGATTCCAGCGTCTGCAGTTCCTCCTGTCTGTGGAGGATATTGTATGTTTTGGAATAGTCCAAAGGAGATTCATCAGGCTAATTATTTGAATGAGAAGGTTGTTCTTTCTGAGAAGGTTTCCCAGTTTGGGTTTGTAATCCATGGAGTTAGAAGAATGGGGGGTGATTTTATTCAAGCACAGAATCCAAAGGATGTTGACAGGGTAAATGTTGAGAGGTTTCTACCAATATGAGAGTCACAAATAAGGGGACAAAGCTAATTATAAGAGGCTTTCTAATTTATATTTGTGGTGTGTACAGATTTCTTCTCTCAGAGAGTAGTGAATCTTTGGAATTCTCTTCCCCTGTGGAAGAGAGGAAGAGTCTTCTTGTGTAGGAAGGAACTGCAGATCTCGTTTATACCAAAGATAGGCACAAAACGCACACATCCAGATTCAGGGCCAGTTTCTTCCCCACTGTTATCAGGCAGCTGAATCATCCTACCACAATTAGAGAGAAGTCCTGAACTACTATCTACCTCTTTGGTAAACCCTCTAGACGATCTTTGATCGGACTTTACCTTGAACTAAACATTATTCCCTTATCATGTATCTATACACTGGGGAAAGATGTGAGTTACAACTTTTTCCACACGGAGGGTGGTGGGTGTATGGAATGAGCTGCCAGAGGAGGTCGTTGAGGCTGGGAACATATAGAAGGCATTTGGTCAGGTTCATGGATAGGAATGGTTTAGGCGGATGGGTCAACACAGGCAGGTGGGATCAGTATACATGGGGCATCTAGGTCGGCATGAGCAGGTTGGGCTGAAAAGCCCGTTTCCATTCTGTATGATTCTGTGAAAGCATGGCATACACGCAATCAAATAGTAACAAAAAAATGTGCTGGAGGAACTCAGCAATCCAGGTAGCATCCGCAGAGAAAAATGGACAGATGATGTTTCAGGTTGAGATCCATTTGATCAGAGTTTACTGGCTTTATCTTGTACTAAATGTTATGCACCCTTTATATTGTACCGGTACACTGTGGATAGCTCGATTATAATCATGTCAGTCTTTCCACTGACTGATTAACATGCAACAAAACCTTTTCACCGTACCTTGGTACATATGAAGATAAACTAAACCTCATAGGAATGTACACAATTGACAAAGATCAGCCTAGTCCATGTGACCGGTCCTGATATTACTTTTGCTTGTAAGAATTTTATCATAAATGCAATCAATATAATCCAATTTACTGTTACTATCTCCCTTGGAAGACCATCCCAGACATTCCCTTTCTCTCGGATAAATCTACCGGTTTAATCTTGTGACCGTAGAAACATAGAAAGCAGGTGCAGGAGGAGGCCATTCGGCATTTCGAACCAGCACCGCCATTCAATATAATCATGGCTGATCATCCAGAATCAGTACCCTGATCCTGCTGTTTCCCCATATCCCTTAATTCCATTCGCCCCAAGCGCTATATCTAACTCTTTCTTGGAGATTCCCTTGTAGATTCCCACGTCCCCACAACATGGAATGAGGCAACTGAACTGAAAATACTTACGTCTTTAGATCTCCAGCATCTACAATACACAGCCTTGTCTCCCATGTCTTCAATATCAAATGCATGAACTACTTTAGGTGTATCCTTCTGGATGTCTAGGTTAACCAGAGACTTACAGCCCTTGTCTCTTGAATACAAAGCTCTGTATGCCACGTAACCAACAGCTGCAGCACCGACTGTCAGTGAAATTGCTGCAGCCCACTCTGTGTGAGGGGAAAAAAACAGAGATAATGGTGGGTGGATTAAAATGAAATTATGAAGCTTGTTACATTATTTGACAAAGTGAATATTGTTATGAACATAGCGAAACCCGGCGTGGGGGGGGGGGGAGGGGGGGGGAGAGGGACAAACGAGGGGACTGGACGGGGGGGGGGGGGGGGGGGGGGGGGGGGCGGAGAACAAAGAGGGACCATTGGGGGGCTACATGAATGAATGAAAATGTTTTTTGAAAAGTATTCACATACAAGGAATTTGCTTTGGTGCTCTGCCCGCAAATGACAACATGACATACAGTGACAGTTAGGAATGACACGTAAAACATTAATAATAAATCATTATCGATTACCTGAACACCTTGTAACTTTATATGTGGCGACTCTTTGCATACTTTGTGTATGGTATGCAACACCAAAAAACTTTTGGAAAGGTAGCACCATAGACTACGGAATATAAAATCCAACTCAAACATTGCAAACTGTTCATATAACAACAACATGAGCACCACAATGGCGCAGTGGTACACTTGTTGCCTTAGTGCGCCAGAGAACCGGGTTCGATCTACGGGTGCTGTCTGTATGGAGTTTGTATGTTATCCCTGTGGTCGCCTGGGTTTCCTCCGGGTGCTCTGGTTTCTGCCCATATTCCAACGAAGAACACAGAAACAGCAAAATAAATAAAAAGAGCTAAAAACCTGCATCAATCAATGCAGATTTCTGATCTATTCACAGCCAACCGAAGGAGCCATCAGCTTGAAACAATTTCACCAAGTTACTTGTTAATGAAACATTGGTGAATACAAGCACATAACTTGTGCCATTAGCTTGCAATTCAGCAGTTGGACTTCATAAAATTGGTTTCATAACTTGTAGTGGCAAGATTTGTACAAAAACACTGTCCTGTCATATTAATACATCTATGGACTTACATTCTAAAGATCTATTTAACAAATTGGGAAAGTTAAATACAATCCAATTTTTTTTAGCAATTGTCAAAATGAAGCAAAATACAGAATCTGTGCTGTTGTCACCTGAAGGCCCAAAAAACTCTTCCCAAAACATAGTGCCCAAAGCCAAATACAATATTGTATCAGGGCCTGATTAAGGTTTTGCAGAGGTGAAAGGCGACTATCTCATTGAGCCTTTCACCCTCTTTGATTATTTCTCAATAACACCAAGGACACAGAGAATGCCTTTGATTTTCAAAATCTGCTGCAGATCTTTAAAACAAATAAATCTGTTCAGTCAATAGGACGGTCGTTAATGAAGTTTAATAAATCATCCAAAAGCAAAAGTACATGAATTACTGACAGCATGAATTAATGTATGACTACAGTTAATACTAAAGTATATGATTTGTTTAACACAAAATAACGTATTCCCCCCCCCCCCCCCCCCCCCACTCCCCCCCTCCCCACTCCCCCCCCTCAATTTAAGCCAAGGTTATTTACTATTTGAACAGTTGAACTTTGGAAGCCAAGGCAAACAGGAAGCTGGCGAGAGCCTAGGATGGAACCAGCGTGAATCGATGATGGCGTGGGCAGCTAAGTGGCTACAGCAGACTTTAAACCCTAAATGTCACCTATCCATTCACTCCACAGACGCTGCCTGGCCCGTTGAGTTACTCCAACGCTGTGTGTTCTGAAGATAGACACAAAATTATGGAGCATCCTGACTGCCTGACCCACTGAGTTACTCCAGCATTTTCACAAGTTCTAGAAGAATTAGGACATTCGGCCATTTAATCATGGCTGATCTATCTTTCCCTCTCAACCCCATTCTCCTGCTTTCTCCTCATAACCCTTGACCCCTGTACTAATCAAGAATCTGTCAATCTCCACCTTAATAAATATCAATTGACTTGACCTCCATGTCCGTCTGTGGCAAAGAATTCCACAGATTCACCACCTTCTGATTAAAGAAAGTATTCCTCAATGCCTTTCTAAAGGTATGTACTTTTATTCTGAGGCTATGGCCTCTGGACAAAGACTCACCCACTAGTGGAAACATGCTCTCCACATTCACTCTATCCAGGCCTTTCATTTTGAGTCTATCTCGAGTTACTCCAGATTTTTGTGTTGATCTTCGCTTTAAGCCAGCATCTTTAATTCCTTCATACACACTGCGTGACCTGGTCTGTATTCAGGCTGTATCAGCCACCAAGCACGTTAACGTATATAATAACCAATGCACCTTCAAAGTGAATGCATCCCACCAACAAAACCGACAGACTTTTAACCATGTGTTTGAGAAGGAACTGCAGGTGCTGAAAAATGGAAGGTACACAAAAATGCTGGAGAAACTCAGCGGGTGCAGCAGCATCTATGGAGCGAAGGAAATAGACGACGTTTCGGGGCGAAACCCTTCTTCAGACTTTTAACCATGTGTGGGAAGGAACTGCAGATGCTGATTTAAACCGAAGATAGACACAAAAAACTGGAGTAACTCAGCGGGACTGGCAGCATCTCTGCTGAGAAGGAACTTTACACCATTCTAGTTCGAAGTGTTATTGCGCTGTGTAACGTGCACAAGGAAGATGGTCTTCCAGAGAGAGAGAGACACGTGAACGATGGTGGAAAACGTGGCTGTCATTCCCACAGCCACATGTCGTCTTTGATCTGGAGATAGGTATTTTGTCGCGATTTCAGGAGCCGACTGGCATGTATGTATTAAACTGCAGAATAAATGTCCGAGGAGGATTCTAGACCGTTATTGATACTCCCGAGGGGCTGCTACCTGCCGCCAGTGGGGGTTTGTGTTTAGGAAGGAACTGCAGAAAACTGCTTTAAACCGAAGATAGTCTGAATAAGGGTCTCGACCCGAAACGTCATCTATTCCTTTTCTCCAGAGATGCTGCTTGTCCCGCTGGGTTACTCTAGCTTTTTCTTGGTGTCTATCTGGCAGTTTATTTTTCCAGGCCAAGAGATATGGCGTTCTTCAGTGATATTTAGGGAGGAGTTGCATATGCTGCTTTAAACCGAAGGGACACAAAATGCAGGATTAACTCAGCGGGCCAGGTAGAATCTCTAGAGAAAATGGAATAGGAGGCGTTTCGGGTCAGGGGACTTCGGCGCTGTTGTTTTGAGGAGGTGAGGTTGACCTTCCAGGTGACATTAGTGCATGGTCTATGTGCGTGCAGCGCCGCGACGGTTCACAGCAGGGAATCGGGGCCGGCCTCGCAAGGGAAGGGTCGCACGCCTCCTTCAGTGGTCTTGGCAGAGGCGGTGGCAATACAATGGGACCCGGTCGTCTGATGCATGGGCGCAGAGGGAAAGAGAGAGTTCCCCATTGCCCGGGGAGGGTTGCATTCCGCCTCAAACAGAGCGGCTTTCCAGCTGCTCTGCAGGAAATAACCCCCGTCCAAGCGGCCGTTACCTTGCATGCAATGGTAAAAGAGGGCATGCATGGCCTGCCTTTGCTTTCCTCCTCCTCATCTCCCTCCCCCACCCCCCCTCGCCCACTCCCCACCTTTCAGCGCTGTACTGCTCCCCATCACTCGGCCAATTCCAACCTCGCCCGGGCTCGGCAACAAAGTAACAGCCTGCCGCGCGTCACGTGTCCCAAATGGAAGGTTGACCCGGCGCCTGACGTCACGGGGACTCGGTTATCTCCCGGCGTCAGTCGCCGGGCGCCCTCTGACGTCAGCCGCAGCGCGCTCCGCCCACGTCCCCTGGAAGTTCCAAGGGTTCCAAGCAAAGATCATATATCTGGTTCCACGCCATTGAAGGTCATTGCACAACATGCAGCCAATTCCCTACCTGTAGCAAAGTAATAAATAATCAAAAATACATATATTGTAGAAATAAGGAACTTGCACAGGCTGGGTTTACACAAAAATGACCATCAAATAAATGTAAGATCTAAGAAACAGTTAGACAGGTACATGGACAGGACAGGTTTGGAGAGATACGGGCCAAACGTGGGAGGTGGGACTAGTGTAGGTGGGACATGTTGGCCAGTGTGTGCAAGTTGGGCTGAAGGACCTGTTTTCATGACTAAGTGCTGGAGTAGCTCAGCAGATGCGGCAGCATCCCTGGAGAACATGGATAGGTGACGTTTTGGGCTGGGAACTTTCTTCAAACCAGGCTAGGGCAGCATGGCGTTGTGGCTGGTGCATCACATTACAGGAAACTAGGGTTTGAACCTGACTTTGTGCTGTCTGTAAGGAATTTGCACATTCTGGTGCTCTAGTTTTCTCCAACATTGCAAAGACGTGCAGGTTTGTAGGTTAATTTGCCCCTATAAAATTGCCCTTAGTGTGTCAGGAGCGGTTGCAAAAGTGAGATAACATAGAACTAGTGTGAATAGGTGATCAATCAATGGTTGGCATGGACTCAGTGGAACAAAGGGCCTGCTTCCATGCTGTATCTTTACAAGTAAAATTAAATGTAAACAAAATAAATCTGGGAATAATTATTCTTTGAATAATTTTATGTTTCTTTTCTAACAGTCCTCAAGAAGTCAAGTTTAACATCGTATTCACGAGTTAGATGAGGTACAGATACAAAAATGAACTGGTTAGCTCCGCAACGGCGGACGGGAGCTCCGTTCTGCGCTGGCGGTCGATAGGACTGTTCAGTCCTATTGTAACCAAAGATTATAGAGTTCTATAATCTTTGATTGTAACCAACGCTTTGTCTTGCATACAACCTAGGCAGTACATAAGTGTCACCACATGTTGGCGCTGACACAGTTACCTCTATAATCTTTGATTGTAACTGTGTCAGCGCCAACATGTGGTGACACTTATGTACTGCCTAGGTTGTATGCAAGACAAAACATTTCACTGTGCCCAAGTACCCTAGGTCCATGTGACATTAAAGTTTCATTCATTCATTCATTCAAAATTTAATTCATCAAAATTTCATTCATTCGTTCAAAGTTTCATTCATTCATTCTTTCCTGGTCCAAACTGAGCAGGCGAGTATACCCCCCACTGTCCCACACAGTGGTATCCCTAGGGAATACAAAATTGTCAGAGATTTTCATGGAGACTACAGGTTTGATATTGGTGGAGGTACTCTAGGTATGGCTATATATGGTTCGGTATGCCCACCTCTTTGCAGAGTGTGGATTTGCAAAGAGAGTCTGGGAAGGTTTGCAACGGTCCCTGTCACGGTTTATTCCGAACAGCTCTGTCACCGAGGACTCTGTGATTTACGGACTGTTCCCAGGGACACATTCAGAGACTGACATCGGGTGCTGCTGGAAGGTCATCAACTCGGTGAAAGACGCTCTTTGGTCTGCCCGAGCGTTGTTGACCACCCAGCGGAGCGAGATGTCCGTCGGGGAATGTTGCCGACTGGCCCGCTGCAGACTGCAGGAGTACGTGCTGAGGGACGCACTGAAGCTTGGAGCAGCCAACGCAAAGGCTGGTGGGGGAGGACCATAATCTAGGGTCCTTCCGCAGCTTGACATGTGGGGCAGGGTGCAGTGGAGGCACCTCAAAATAAGGGAAGGGATTCCACCCAGTGGGCCATATGAGTGGCAAGGGTGTGGGGATAAATTTGTGTAAGCAGTATTGAATGTTTGTATAGCCTGAGAGAATGTCGGATGGAGTTTTGTAAGGATCATGTATTGTATATATTTATTCCTCGAATAAAGTATATTTTGAAATATATATATATGGCTCGTTATGTGGTCCTAATCCACTCATGCACTGTGGCACTCCAACTCTCCCTCTAGTGGTTGTGGATGAGAGTGACAATGAAAGTCGCAACCAATTCATTAAATTGCAAATGATCTGCTGAATCACTCCTGTAAATATGGAGGGACAGTAAACCGAATTCTGTAGATAGACATAAAAAGCTGGAGTAACTCAGCAGGTCAGACAGCATCTCTGGAGACAAGGAATAGGTGGCGTTTCAGGTTGAGAGTCAGGGAAAAGGGAAACGAGAGATATAAATGGGGATATAGAGAGATATAGAACAAATGAATGAAAGAAATGCAAAATGGTTATGATAATAAAGGAAACAGGCCCTTGTTAGCTGTGGGCTAGGTGTACTCCAGAGCTGTACATCAAACTCAAGCGGACAGCTACCCATCTCGACCCAGTTCCTGATGCCCAGTCTAAGCGGGTTTGGCGAATCAATTGCCTCTGCTTTTAGAAAAGTCTGAAGAAGGGTCCAGAACCGAAACCGCCTATCCACGTTTTCCAGGGATGTCACCTGACCCGAGGAGTTACTCCAGTATTTTTTTTTGGTTTGGTTTTATTTCCCCCTGAAAACAAATTCCTTGAGTGTGCCTGCTTGTGTCTTGTTTTGTGTCTTCTTTTTTTAATGTAAATACTGGTTCTGTTCTGTTGTTTTGCACAACCCGCAAGCATTGCCACTTTCATTTCACTGTACATCTTGTATGTGTATGTGACAAATGAAGTTGACTTGACTTGACTTACAATATATCATCATAAGACATAGTTCTGAATGTCTGAACCTTTTGTCTAAAGGAAATGCATAGGTTGCAATCACAGTTTTATGTTCGCTGTTTTCATTTCCCCCCACCTCAAAAAAAATTTGTTTTGCATTGACCCGGTTATTAATTTCAGAAAATGGCATGGAATGTCCATTGCACTGTAATCAGGTTTGGGCATTGGAGTATAGAAGAGAGGATGCTGGAGGATTCTGCATCGCATGGTGTAGCGGCACCTAGCGATGGCCCTGTTAATATCGAACCCTTGCGATTGGCTGGCGCGGGAGCGTTTTCGCGGGGTTTTTCTGATCACTGTTCATTCTAGCGCCACGCGAATAGAATAAGCATCATTTATATTTATCTGTCTATCTTGTCTCTGGTGACTACTTTATTTTCGTTCTAAAATAAAGAATTTTGCACACCCTACTGTCTCGGCTCGCCAAAATGGTTTCTTTATCTGGGATGCTTTGTTTCAAGAGGTTTTAACTCTCACCCGAAGGAAAATGTGGTGATTCTAAATCAGAGTTTATACATATACAAGGTTCCTTCATGTAGGCACAAAGAACTGCAGATGCTGGTTTACAAACAAAACCACACAAAGTGCTGGAGTAACTCAGCGGATCAAGCAATATCTTCAGAGAACATGGAGAGATGATGTTTTGGGTCAGGGCTCTTCTTCAGAGTATAGGGTGATTTCACCAATGGTCAAATACAAAGATCTTATAGCGCGTTTGCTCGCTGAATTTCATCAAAAGTAAGTTAATAATTCCTTACTTTTGATGAAATTCAGCGAGCAAACGCGATAATTCCCGATATTTTGGATCTTTAAATCACCACGGCAAATGTCGGCTGTTCACTTCCGCTGTTTTCTACCTTCAGTTCCCTCTTGTAATTACCTTACTTTCTATCTTTTTTTTTGCCTTAAAATTTAGGTCGCTGTGCTTCACGGTCACCCCGACTAGCACAGAAAATTTCAGCTCAAATATCGGCCGTTTTCGATGTTTTTAACGGGTGGGAAAGTGCGTGTTTCCCCATTCACTAACATGTACCAAACTGAGATATGTCCTCCAGTTAAAATTTTCGGTCACGTGAAGGGGGATCTACGCTCATTTGACATTTGGTGAAATCACCCTATATTAGATTGGTTGCTAGGAGAAATGGTCCTGACTGAAACATCACCTGTCCATTCCCCTGCACTGATGCTGCCTGACCTGCTGAGTTACTCCACCTCTTTGTGTCTTGCTTAAAGATTTTACAACTCCTCATTCTTTACCCAAGATTTTGCAATTCCTTGTGCAGTATCTGCCGTTCTTTGTGTCGCCGGGAGGAAAGAAAAGGGTGCAGGAAGATACCACCAAGATAGACACAAAAAACTGATCCTTACACACTCCTGCACTGTGATACTCAACCTCTCCCTCTGGTGGTTGTGGATGAGGGTGACAATGAAAAGCATGACCAATATATTAAATTGCAAATGATCTGCTGAAACACTACTGAAAATATTGAGGATCAGCCTATCGGGATGCATCACAGCATGGTTTGGCTGTCAAAGCTGCCTCAGCAAGATATAAAACAGCTTTTTTCCACGAGTAGTTGCTCTGGTATTTTATTTCATTTACATGTTTAAACTATAATGTTTTATTATTAATGTTTAATGTTTTATGTGTCATTCTTAATTATTACTGTATGTCGTGTTGTTACTTGCTAGCAGAGCACCCAGGCAAATTCTCGGTATGTGTACATACTTGGCCAATAATCGTATTCATAAACTTATTCATTCATTCATGTCGCCAGGAAGTAGGAAAAGATGTAGGAAGGAACTGCAGATGATGGTTTACACGGAAGATTGACACAAAAAACTTTGATCCTTACACAATCCTGCACTGTGAATCTCACCCTCTCCCTCTGGCGGTTGAGGATGTGGGTGACAATGAAACACAGAACCAAGTCATTAAATTACAAAGGATCTGCTGAAGCATTATTGTAAATATTACTCTGTGATTTATGGACTGTCCCCAGGGACACATTCAGAGACAGACATTGAGTGCTGCTGGAAGGTCATAAACTCGGTGAAAGACAAAGACACTCTTTGGTCTGCCCGAGCTTTGTTGACCTCCCAGCAGAGCGAGACTGCTGTCGGGGAATGTTGCCGACTGGCCCGCTGCAGTGGTACGTGCTGAGGGACGCACTAATAAAGCCTGGTTCAGCCAACGCCAAGGCTCTGTGGGGGAGAGCAACAGTCCACAGTCCTTCCACTCGATGCTGGACTTGGGGGATGAATGTGGTGGAGAAGCCCCTCAAAATAAGGGAATGGATTTCAGGCCAGGGATCACATGAGTGGCAAGGGTGTGTGGTAAAATTGGGTAATTTGTAGTGAACACTGTGTAACGATGAATGTACAGCCTCTGAAAATGTCAGAAGAATTGTCTACACAGTTCCTGTATTGTATAGGTAGACACAAAATGCTGGAGGAACTCAGCGGGACCAGCAGCATCTCTGGAGAGAAAGAATGGGTGACGTTTCGAGCCAAGATCCTTCTTCAGCCAATTGTATGTGTTTATTTAATTGAATAAAGTCTATTTTGATTTTTTTTTTAAATTGAGGAACAGTAAGCCTATGTGTTCCTGTGCTGCAGATCAAACTCAAGCAGACAGCTACCCATCTAGACAGAGTTTCTGTTGCCCACTCCAAGCCCTCAGTCTAAAGAAAGGTCTCGACCTGCAACATCCGCCTATTTATTTTTCTCCAGAGATGCTGCCCGAGTTACTACAGCATTTTGTGTCTTATCTTCGGAAAGAAAAACAAAGGGTGTTGTTTTTAAATCTGCCGCTGGCTAGGTGTTGTGCGACGTGCACTGGCTGCTTGCAGCGGGTGGGTGGGCCGGCGCTCCGGGCACCGACAATCACACAGCTCTCTGGTAGGATGTGAATATGGATTTATCTAACGTCAAGTAACCCCTGCATTTCCCTCTACCTCTCCATCCCTCCTCCACCCAAGTCGCACCGGCTTCTCGTTCTCTCCCAGCAAACAACTAGCACAACAAAACGGTCTGTTTCCTTCATCATCGTTACTTTTTTTTTGCATATCTTTTTCATCCATTTGTTTCTATATCTCTCTCGCTACATCACATTGGCTATATCTTTTTCTCTCGTTCCCTTGGAGAGAAGGCTCCCCATACTTTCAGTCTGAAGAAGGGGTGCAGGCTCGACCCGAAACGTCGCCCTAATTCCTTGTTTCTCCTGGAGAGATGCTGCCAGGGATGTCCCGCTGAGTTACTCCAGTATTTTGTGTCTTATCTTCGGTTAAAACCCAGATGTGCAGTTCGTTCATATGCAGCGCGGCTCCCATAGCAGCTGTTTCTAGCAGGTCCGCACCCCCATAGCAGCTGTTCTTGGTCCTCCAAAATATTCCAAATGGAATTTAAACTGGAGGTTCCTGGTAAAGGGAGGGCTTTTGGGTTGGGACCCTTCTTTAGAAACATTTTAGGGTTTCAGATCTGGAAAAGAAAGAGCTACTTTCAATTTTTCAGTTGCATCTGGTGCTGCGAGGTAACTATACAGTTTCTAGATAGATAGCTTTAATTTGGACTAGCACATCTGTCTAGGTAGCTGGGATCACAAATTGGATCGTCTGCTCCTAATTGGTTTGGGTTTGGTGTAGGTCTTGTAGTCTATGTCGAGCTGACCATTTAATATTTTGTAAAAACAGGTCAAACGGCTGTTACTAGTGGGTCCGCACCCTCATAGCGGCTGTTTCTAGCAGGTCCGCACCCCCATAGCGGCTGTTACTAGTGGGTCCGCACCCTCATAGGGGCGGTTCCTAGCAGGTCCGCACCCATAGCTGCTGTTACTAGCGGGTCCGCACCCCCATAGCGGCTGTTACTAGCAGGTCCGCACCCCGGCTGTTACTAGCAGGTCCGCACCCCCATAGCGGCTGTTACTAGTGGGTCCGCACCCTCATAGCGGCTGTTTCTAGCGGGTGCGCACCCCCATAGCGGCTGTTTCTAGTGGGTCCGCACATCCCACAGAGGCGGGTGGGCGCGCGCTCCGGGCCTCGACACTCGTAGCGGCGGCTTCTGGCGGTTGGGTTGACGGGAGCGCGCAATCACAGCCCGCGCGCGACCCCTCATAGCGGCGGGTTGTGGCGGGAGCGCGCACAATGGCGGCGTTGCTGTCTCTCGGCGTGGGCCTGCTCGGCAGAGGGCTGCTCGGCTGCCCGCGGGCCGCCAGGTGAGTGAGTGCTGGAGTAACTCGGCTGGGGCAGGCAGACTCCTCGTGTCCGGACCCTTCTTCAGACCGCCTGAAGAGCGATCTTCACCCGAAACGCCACCCATTCCTTCTCTCCAGAGACGCTCTTGAATTTTGAGGACAAGTTCTGGCGGTTTCGGCCCACGGCTTCAGCAGACACCGTTACCGTAGTCGCTTCTGCAGCCAGCGTGTTGGAGGAGGGAACGAGAGACAACGAAGAGGGGATGGGTCATGCATGATCTGTACACCTCGCTCTGAATCCATCAACCCCCTCCTCTCCTAGCTTCATTATTTCCCGCTCATTGTTAAGCGTGGTCTGCCCCCAGTCCCAACCCCCTCCCCATAGACAGACATGTCCATTCCCGCTTGCAGTCTTACTACTCGTGTTTAAACTTAAACGTGTTTCTCATGCCTGCTTTGAAGTGAGAAGGGTGGTAGGGTATGTGTCCTGTGTTCTGCATACTAAACGGTCTCTGGCTCTTTCACCCCTCAGCAAATTCTTTTATTTTTGGTGTACTATAAAGTGTCTTCCCTCCTCTTCATTTCCTGCACAAAATCGTCGCCCTCCCCTCCCTCTGTGCAATGTAACACACCTACATCGACTCCCAAAAATTACAATAAGTAAATACACAGTCCCACAGTAACTCAGCGGGTCAGGCAGCAACTCTGGAGAACATGGATAGGTAATGTTTCAGATTGAGACCCTGCTTCAGATTGATTATCGGGCGAGGGTGGAAGAAAGTCCCCTCTTCCTTTTTTTTACCCCGGTTTACTACCACACTTAACATGACCCCGGATGTGGCCCTTGTGGCTAAGGGATCAGGGGGTATGGAGAGAGCAGGTACGGGATACTGAGTTGGATGATCAGCCATGATCATATTGAATGGCGGTGCAGGCTCGAAGGGCCGAATGGCCTACCCTGCACCTAAAGTCCTATGTTAAAGCCCTGTCCCACAATACGAGTTCATTCCAAGAGCCCTCCCGAGTTTGCCCTGATTTAAACTCGTTTGCCCGGTACTCAAGGGCTCTCGTGGACATTTTTCAACATGTTGAAAAATCTTCACGAGTTTTCCTGTGCTTACCTGCCGTTAGCGAGTCTTCCCGAGTACCTGCCATTAACGTTACGAGCCGCTTGGAGATGTTCCCGAGCTCCGACGTACCTGCTACGTTCATTCTGAGTTTGAAGAAGTGTCTCGACCAAATCGTCACCCATTAGTGATTATCAGTCTCATACGTTTGATGGCATTATTGTATTATGGATATATAGAATGGTTTTCTTATGTCCCTATTTTTTTCGTTTGATTGTCAATGAATGTTGAATAATAAAATAAACTTATCTTTGTGAAACAGCTGCAGCAGCATTTGCTCAGGAATACGAAGGTTGTCATTGGATAAGTCCCCCCCCAGCCCACCAAAACGGCCACTCAATGCTTATCTACATTATGTGGTGGAACAGCAACAGATATTATTTAAGCAAAAACCAGGTAAAAATACTTCCAAATAAAATCAATTTTGTTAATGGGACGATATATCGGTTGAACATTATTTTGTAAATCCCCTTACAAATTGCTGTGGAAATCATAAGGTCACAGCTGTGTCTCTGAAATATTTTATAGCATCAGTGGAAATATAAGCATTTAATGTTTCAGGTCAACCAGGGTTCTCACTTAACTTTTTTTCTCTGTTGCCAGCCGGGCAACCACGGCAGCATTTTAGGTTGCCAAATGACAGTTAAGGTGGTCATTTAAGATGACTTGCATACGCGTGCAATAATGTCCTCGGCCGAAGTGCGTAGTTACCAGTCGGAATTATGGTCAATGAAGCATTCACATATTATTTCTGCTTCAAATAAAGTAAAAAACTAAACATATTCACTAATCAAGACATGATGTATACCACAATGACAGGCAACAAAATTACAATACAGCATCTCATCTCTTTTGTAACATTGCAGTGAATGCAATTTCTATTATTTCTTTCCATTTCCAAACAAAAATGTGGTTGGATTTTTCAGCATATGATCAACCTCGGTGAGACCAAGTGCAGGCTTGGCGATCGCTTCGCACAACACCTCTACTCGGATCGCAGTAACCAACCTGATCTCCCGGTGGCTCAGCATTTCAACTCCCCCCTCCCATTCCAAATCCGACCTTTCTGTGCTGGGCCTCCTCCATGGCCAGAGTGCGGCCCACTGTAATTTGGAGAAGCATTTTCGCTTGGGCAGTTTACACCCCAGGGGTATGAACATTGGCTTCTCCAATTTCAGGTAGTCCTTGCTTTCTCCCTCCTTCCCCTCCCATTCCAAGCTCTCCCACAGCCTACTGTCCCCGCATCTTCCTTTCTTTCCCCCCACCCCCCCTGACATCAGTCTGAAGAAGGGTCTCGACCCGTAACGTCGCCTATTCCTTCGCTCCATAGATGCTGCCTCACCCGCTGATTTTCTCCAGCTTTGTCTACCAACGGGATCCCACCACTGGCCACATCTTCCCATCTCCTCCCCTGTCTACTTTCCGCAGAGCCCGCTCCCTCTGTAACTCCCTGGTCAATTCGTCCCTTCCCACCCAAACATATAACATATATATATAACATATATAACAATTACAGCACGGAAAAAGGCCATCTCGGCCCTACAAGTCCGTGCCGAACAATTATTTCCCTTAGTCCCACCTGCCTGCACTCATACCATAACCCTCCATTCCCTTCTCATCCATATGCCTATCCAATTTATTTTTAAAAGATACCAACGAACCTGCCTCCACCACTTCCACGACCACTCTCTGAGTAAAGAAGTTCCCCCTAATGTTACCCCTAAACTTCTGTCCCTTAACTCTGAAGTCATGTCCTCTTGTTTGAATCTTCCCTATTCTCAAAGGGAAAAGCTTGTCCACATCGACTCTGTCTATCCCTCTCATCATTTTAAAGACCTCTATCAAGTCCCCCCTTAATCTTCTGCGCTCCAGAGAATAAAGACCTAACTTATTCAACCTTTCTCTGTAACTTAGTTGTTGAAAACCAGGCAACATTCTAGTAAATCTCCTCTGTACTCTCTCTATTTTGTTGACATCCTTCCTATAATTGGGCGACCAAAATTGTACACCATACTCCAGATTTGGTCTCACCAATGCCTTGTACAATTTTAACATTACATCCCAGCTTCTATACTCAATGCTCTGATTTATAAAGGCTAGCATACCAAAAGCTTTCTTTACCACCCTATCTATATGAGATTCCACCTTCAAGGAACTATGCACGGTTATTCCCAGATCCCTCTGTTCAACTGTATTCTTCAATTCCCTACCATTTACCATGTACGTCCTATTTTGATTTATCCTGCCAAGGTGTAGCACCTCACATTTATCAGCATTAAACTCCATCTGCCAACTTTCAGCCCATTCTTCCAAATGGCCTAAATCATTCTATAGACTTTGGAAATCCTCTTCATTATCTACAACGCCCCCTATATTGGTATCATCCGCATACTTACTAATCCAATTTACCACACCTTCATCCAGATCATTGATGTACATGACAAACAACAAAGGACCCAACGCAGATCCCTGAGGCACCCCACTAGTCATCTGCCTCCAACCCGACAGCCATCCACCATTACCCTCTGGCGTCTCCTATTCAGCCACTGTTGAATCCATCTTGCTACTCCTGCATTTATACCCAACAGTTGAACCTTCTTAACCAACCTTCCATGATGAACCTTGTCAAAGGCCCTTACTAAAGTCCATATAGACAACATCCACTGCTTTACCCTCGTCAATTTCCCTAGTAACCTCTTCAAAAAAATTCAAGAAGATTAGTCAAACGTGACCTTCCAGGCACAAATCCATGTTGACTGTTCCTAATCAGACCCTGTTTATCCAGATGCTTATATATATTATCTCTAAGTATCTTTTCCATTAATTTGCCCACCACTGAAGTCAAACTAACAGGTCTATAATTGCTAGGTTTACTCTTAGAACCCTTTTTAAACAATGGAACAACATGCGCAGTACGCCAATCCTCGGGGACTATTCCCGTTTCTAATGACATTTGAAATATTTCTGTCATAGCCCCGGCTATTTCTACACTAACTTCCCTCAATGTCCTAGGGAATATCCTGTCAGGACCTGGAGGCTTATCCATTTTTATATTTTTCAAAAGTGTCAGTACTTCTTGTACTTTGATACTCATAGTATCCATAACTACTCTACTAGTTTCCCTTACCTCACATAATTAAATATCCTTCTCCTTGGTGAATACCGAAGAAAAAAAATTGTTCAACATATCTCCCATCTCTTTTGGCTCTGCAGATAACTGTCCACTCTGTCTCTCCAATGGACCAATTTTATCCCTCGTTATCCTTTTGCTATTAATATAGCTGTAGAAACCCTTTGGATTTACTTTCACCTTACTTGCCAAAGCAACCTCATGTCTTTTAGCTTTTCTAATTTCTTTCTTAAGATTCTTTTTACATTCCTTATACTACTCAAGCACCTCATTTACTTCATGCTGCCTATAATTATTGTAGATCTTCCTCTTTTTCCGAACAAGATGTCCAATTTCCCTTGAAAACCAGGGCTCTTTCCAATTTTTACTGTTTCCTTTCAACCGAACAGGGACATAAAGATAAAGTACTCTTAAAATTTCCCCTTTAAATGTCCTCCATTTCTCTTCTACATCCTTCCCATAAAACAAAATGTCCCATTTCACCCTTTTAAATATAACCATTAAAATTACAGTCCGACCCTTCTAGTCCATAATTCCCCTAGTCCCATATACTACCATAACCCTCCATTTCCCATAAAACAATTTATTTTTAAATGATAAAAAACGAACCTGTCCCACCACCTTCACTGGAAGCTCACTCCACACAGCTTTCTGAAAAGAAGTCATTCATGTTACCCCTCTCATCAAAGTTCAGCCCCCTGTTTGAATCTCCAATCTCAAAAAAGCTCTCAAACTCCCCTAGTCCCCCACTTCTGACCCTCTCTCATAAGCTTTCCACGTCATTATATTGAATTCAATCAAAGTTAAATCAAAAGTCTCAACCCCAGGTCCAGTTCTGACCCTCTCCATAATTATATTGAAACTAATGGTATTGTGATCACTGGACCCAAAGTGCTCCCCAACGCATACCTCCGCCACCTGTCCCGTCTCATTTCCTAACAGGAGGTCCAGCACTGCCCCTCCTCTAGTAGGTACCTCTATGTATTGCTGCAAAAAACTATCCTGCACACATTTTACAAACTCCAAACCATCCAGCCCATTTACAGAATGTGTTTCCCAGTCTATGTGTGGAAAGTTGAAATCTCCCACAATCACTACCTTGTGCTAACTACTAATATCTGCTGTCTCCTTACATATTTGCTCTTCCAATTCTCTATCCACATTTGGCGGTCTATAATACACCCCATATAAGTGTTGCTACACCTTTCCCACTTTTCAGTTCCATCCAAATAGCCTCCCTAGATGAGCCCTCCAATCTACCCTGCCAAAGCACTGCTGTAATATCTTCTCTGACTAGCAATGCAACACCTCCACCTCTTGCCCCTCCAATTCTATCACATCTGAAGCAACAAAATCCAGGAATATTTAGTTTCCAATCATAGAAACATAGAAATTAGGTGCAGGAGTAGGCCATTCGGCCCTTCGAGCCTGCACCGCCATTCAATATGATCATGGCTGATCATCCAACTCAGTATCCCGTACCTGCCTTCTCTCCATACCTCCTGATCCCCTTAGCCACAAGGGCCACATCTAACTCCCTCTTAAATATAGCCAATGAACTGGCCTTGACTACCCTCTGCGGCAGAGAGTTCCAGAGATTCACCACTCTCTGTGTGAAAAAAGTTCTTCTCATCTCGGTTTTAAAGGATTTCCCCCTTATCCTTAAGCTGTGACCCCTTGTCCTGGACTTCCCCAACATCGGAAGCAATCTTCCTGCATCTAGCCTGTCCAATCCCCTTAAGAATTTTGTAAGTTTCTATAAGATCCCCTCTCAATCTCCTAAATTCTAGAGAGTATAAACCAAGTCTATCCAGTCTTTCTTCATAAGACAGTCCTGACATCCCAGGAATCAGTCTGGTGAACCTTCTCTGCACTCCCTCTGTGGCAATAATGTCCTTCCTCAGATTTGGAGACCAAAACTGTACGCAATACTCCAGGTGTGGTCTCACCAAGACCCTGTACAACTACAGTAGAACCTCCCTGATCCTATACTCAAATCCTTTTGCTATGAAAGCTAACATACCATTCGCTTTCTTCACTGCCCTCCTGCAACCATGTTTCACTAATCGCCACAACATCATACTTCCAGGTGTCTATCCAGACTCTAAGCTCATCCACCTTTCTTACAGTGCTCCTAGGCAGTAATCCTGAGATTGTTACCTTTTTGGTTCTTTTCCTTAACTCTCCTCCCAACTCACTAAATCCTCCCTTCAGGACCTCTTCCCTTGTTTTACCTATGTCATTGGTACCTATATGTACCACGACCTCAGGCTCTTCTCCCTCTAATTTCAGGATATCTTGGACGCGTTGAGACTCAAACAGGAGTACTTATTTGCAAGGTGTACCGACATTGGAGTACTCACTCGTCCCTGCCTCTGCCCCTTGCCCTTCCTTAGCGTGACCCACATGTCTCTCTCCCGTGGTTTTGGAGTGACCACCTCCCCATGCCCCTTGCCCTTCCTTAACTCCTCTCTATGACCTCCTCACTCTCTCCCTGACCAGACAGAGGTCATCGAGCTGCTGCTCCAGGATCCTAATACGGTCCCTTAGGAGCCCCATCTCGATGCACCTGGTGCAGATGTGGACGTCTGGAGGGCCATCCGACACCATGACCTCCCACATCTGACATCCAGAACCACCCCCTCTCCTGGTACTTTCCCTTGCAACTGCAGGAAATGATACAATTGTCACTTTACCTCCCACCTTGACTCCATTCAAGGACCCAAGCAATCTTTCCAGGTGCGGCAGACGTTCACCTGCACCTCCTCCAACCTCATCTATTGCATCCGCTGCTCTACATCGGTGAGGCCAAGCGTAGGCTTGGAGATCGCTTCGCCCAACACCTCCGCTCGGTTTGCAATAACCAACCTGATCTCCCGGTGGCTCCCCTTCCCATTCCGAATCCAACCTTTCTGTCCCGGGCCTCCTCCATGGCCAGAGTGTGGCCCACTAAATTGTAGAAGCAGCTTGGGTAGTTTACACTCCAGCTGTATGAACATTGACTTCTCCTACTTTCACCTCTGCTTCCCAGCTCTCCCTCAGCCCACTGTCTCCGCCTCTCCCTTTCTTCTTCCCGCCCCCCCCCACCCTCAAATCAGTCTGAAGAGGGGTCTGGACCCGAAACGTCGCCTATTTCCTTTGCTCCATAGATGCTGCCTCACCTGCTGAGTTTCTCCAGCATTTTTGTCTAGCCATTCACACGAGTTCTGTTATCCCACTTTCCTCACCCACTCCCTACACATTAGGGGCAATTTTACAGAGACAAGTTAACCTACAAAGCCAATTCGTCTTTGGGATGTGGGAGGATACCCACACGCTTGCAGGGAGAATGTGCAAATTCAACACAGACAGTGCCCGAGGACAGGATCGAACATAGATCTCTGGCATGTGAGGCAGCAAGTCCACCAGTTGTGCCACTATATTTCATTTTCCAACACACAAAAAATTATACGTTGATAACTTTGGTTACCTTAAAAAAAGAACCTATCCATTTTCAGTCTTCAATCTCTAAGTGACCCTATGCCCCCCTTTACAGCTACCATATGTTTTAATTCAGTTCAAGACTATGGGGCAGTAAATTAGCCATAAAGTTGCTGCGTGAAATTGCCAGATACCTGGAATTGATCCTGAATATGGGTGCTGTCTGTTTGGAGTTTGCTCCTTTTTCTCTTTGATCGCATGGGTTTTCTCCGGGTGCTCTTGTTTCCTTCCACATTCCAAAGGTGAACAGGAACCTTTTTCAGACACAACCCAAATATATTCATATATAAATATACACTGATTTGTTTTCTCGTTTATAACATTGTTTACAGAGTACTATGTTTACATATTCTGTTCTGCTGCTGCAAGTAAGGATTTCATTGTTCTAACTGGGACGTGAGAGAATAAAATTCTATTGACTCTTGACTTGCATCGCTAATGTGTGGGATAGAACTAGTGTACGGGTGATCGGTGGTCGGCGTGGGCCGAAGTGCCTGTTTCCACGCTGTATCTTTAAATTAAACTAAAAACGCTAAAACCAGAGGAAATCTAATGAAGGGTCTCTACCCGAAACATCACCCAATTTCTTCTATCCAGAGATGCTGGCTGCTCCATGGAGTTCCCCCGCACAATTAAAGCATGGAATAGTCTTCACCCTATCATAGTTACCCAACCAGACGCAACTAAATTTAAGGTAGCTCTTTTACCCCAAGAACCCCATTTTGCTTAAGTCCAAGTCAAGAGAGTTTTATTGCCCTGTGTCCCAGATAGGACAATGAAATTCTTGCTTGCTGCAGCACAACAGAATATGTAAACATAATACAGAACAGGATAAAAAGTTCAGTGTGTCTATATACCATAGACCATATATATATATACACACACAATAAATAAACAGATAAAGTGCAATAGGTTGTTATTTTTCAGAGATTGGAGCCTGGTGGTGGTGGGTCCACTCCTGTTTAAATTCCATTTGGAATATTTTTGGAGGCCCAGGAAACCAAGAAGCAAGAGTTACTCCACGGAGTTACTCCAGCTCCAGGGAATGATTCTGCGTTGGTTTTCAGCAATGGCGGCCAGATCTCCCACAGTGCAAAGGGAGGGAGAAAGTGCACGGCGCCGACCAGTTGCCGTGGCAGTGCACATGTGCAGGGCAACCGATGATGTGCTGGCCGTGGATGTGCACATGTGCATGGGGAGGATGTGCAGGCCGTGGCAGTGCGCATGTGCAAGGCGGCCTGCCGTGCCGGCGGATGAGGAGCGGGTGGAGAATGGGGTACAGATACGGATGGCTGGCGGAGACGGAGAGTGACAGAGAGAGAGATAGAGAGGGGGGCCCGCTCAGAATTAAAGGTGCCAGATAGATGTCCTGGGTGCTTGCCAAGCCGGGCAAAATGGCATGACATTTAGGTTGCCCCGCATAACTTTAGGTTGCCATTGGCACCCAGGCAACTGTTAATTTAGAGCCCTGTCTACATATGCTGCATGACCTGCTCGCTGCTTCCTGTTTGTTCTGTTTTTTTTCTGTTCAGATTTCCAGCATCTGCAGTTCTTTGAGACCCATGAAACTGCAGATGCTATAATCCTGAGTGAAATCTAACTTGCTAGTTGAACCAGTGGGTCAGGTAGCATCTATGGAGGGAAGGTTCCTGACTCAACATCATCTGTCCATTTCCTGACAGGTGCTACCTGACCCACTGAGTTCCTCCAGTCATTATCTGCAGTTTTTTGATTTTTCATTCCGATTATGCCTCCAGTTTTATTTTATGTGACGTATCAGGGCCAATATTTATCTCTAACGAACAACAATTTGCAATTAAACTGGGTTTGGATTTTTTCTTTGATGGGTTAATTGTGCTGATTTCTGGTCATTTTAAGTCTACCTAAATAAAATTTGAGAGATATTCGGCAACCGCAATTAATTATTGGTTCATATTTTGTGTTTCATCCATGGTTGAAGCTCCAAGTCTTTAATCTTTCACTTGGCTAGATAGTCACAAGCCAGTGCCATGAAGCTACTTTGTATTGATCAAATAAAATTGTCTATTTACAGATATCCGTGTGGTAGAAAGGACTAAATGGATTGCTCAGGCTTGGAGACAGTTAACAGCAGATCAGAAACAAGTAAGCAGTTTAGATTTCCTAGACAAGAATTATTGGCATATAATATATAAAATCTTTTATAAAATGCCTGAAAACTATATATTTGGGCTGCTGTTCCTGTCACAGAAGAAAGAAGATATGGTTGGCCTACATGTCTTTTCAGATAACTAATACTCTGTCTTCTGCTCTCAGCCATATGAAATTGCAGCAAATGATGGTAAAGAGAAATATAAATTGGATTTGGCAGCCTTCAAGGCGCAACTCACTCCAGCTGAGTTAGCCATTTTGAAAGAAAAAAAGAGACACAAACTGGCCAAACGGAAATCAATGAGACAGAAACGAGTAAGTACTAAGTTAGCGTTGTGCTTGTAAAATGGTAAATAATTCTGGAGAAAACTATGCCTGTACTTTACTGGGGAAACAAAGAACTGTAGATGTTGGTTAGGACATAAAAGAGCTGGAGCAACTCAGCAGGTCAGGCGGCATCTCTGGAGAACGTGGATAGGTGACATTTCATGCTGAGACTCTTTAGACAGTTATCAGTCTGAAGAACGGTCTTGACCCGAAACATCCCCTATCCACATTCTCCAGAGATGCTGCTTGACTCGCCGAGTTACTCCAACACTTTGTGTCTGCCTGCATTTTACTGTTCTTGGTAGTATTTCTTCTCTTTGTAGCTCAGGTGGTCTACAATTGGAGTCAATTAATTCAGAAGGTTGGTAAAGCTGATCAGCTTCACCTCCTGGAAGCACCATGTCAATTTTCTGGTGTTGTATGGCTTAGCTGTTCAGAGTGAAAGAAGGTTGGGAAATCTTTTACAATGGGAGGTTCAGTCGTTGAACAAGGGAGACAAAGTGTTCCTGTGGTTACTGAATTCCAGGATGGTGTGTTATCAAGTTCAAAAGTGTCACAAAGTGCAGAATGTTTTTGAGGAGGAGGGAGCGGGAGGCATTACAATTAAAATCCAGTTACAAATTATAGGAAGGATGTCAACAAAATAGAGAGAGTACAGAGGAGATTTACTAGAATGTTGCCTGGGTTTCAGCAACTAAGTTACAGAGAAAGGTTGAACAAGTTAGGGCTTTATTCTTTGGAGCGCAAAGGTTAAGGGGGGGCTTGATAGAGGTCTTTAAAATGATGAGAGGGATAGATAGAGTTGACGTGGATAAGCTTTTCCCACTGAGAGTAGGGAAGATTCAAACAAGGGGACATGACTTGAGAATTAAGGGACAGAAGTTTAGGGGTAACATGAGGGGAAACTTCTTTACTCAGAGAGTGGTGGCTGTGTGGAATGAGCTTCCAGTGAAGGTGGTGGAGGCAGGTTCGTTTTTATCATTTAAAAATAAATTGGATAGTTATATGGACGGGAAAGGTATGGAGGGTTATGGTCTGAACGCAGGTGTATGGGACTAGGGGAGAATACGTGTTCGGCACGGACTAGAAGGGTCGAGATGGCCTGTTTCCGTGCTGTAATTGTTATATGGTTAAATCATGTTGAATTTTGGTGCTAATGAAGTGTTATGTAATGGTACCGGTAACTATTTTTGTTGAATGCAGAAGCTTACAATGTTGGGGAAGCCTAAACGACCACGGACAGCTTTCAATATCTTCATGGCAGAAAACTTTGATGATGCCAAAGGTCCAACTTCCACGGTAAGAATAACAAAACAATCATTTTATTATCAGGAAATAAATAGTTTAAAACATTTCTATTTGAGTTAAAACCTATATAATATCAAAATTACAAAATGTAACTGCTAGTTTCAGTGCTGTCCTTCCATTTATATTAGCACTTCTACTTTAATGTTACATTTATTTCTAAAGTTGCAATAATTAGAGCTGCAATGTTACTAGAACTTTTTATTATTTCTGATTTTTAATTATGCTTTTATGTTTTTATAATAATTTAACACAACTTTTATTTTGATGAGTGATGGGACAATATAGCATGCAACTGAATATAACTATATAACTGAAGTCCTTCATGACGTAGCATTATGTCTTCTCTGCACCTGCATTAAGGCCTTGACATGATTTCTGAAGCATGGCTGGTCATCATAGCCAAATTGCTGTCTAATGTGATTCAAGAAGATTTTGTGTAACTTACTTTGTGTCGCCCAGGCTTCCTAAGAACGTTAAATATCCCATGTGCTATTTTTAAGTCATCTCAAATTAACCTACGAGCTTCAAGGATCTGTTTGTGCATCACTGGATCTCACTGCTGCAGCACCTAACATCTCTTCAATTGTCTTTTGCATTGTATGGCATTTGCCCCATTTCTCTCGTCTTGAATATTAGTTTAATTCAGAGAATCATTTGCAGAAACAGGTCCTTCGGCCCACCGAGTCTGCGCCGTCCAGCAATCCCCATGCACTACAAAGCTATCCTACGTACCAGAGACAATTTACAATCTTTACTGAAGCTAATTAACCTACAAACCCGCGCGTCTTTGGAATGTGGGAGGAAACTGGAGTACCCGGAGAAAACCTATGCAGGTCATGGGGAGAACGTAAAAACTCTGTACAGATAGCACCCATAGTCATGATTGAACCTGGGTCGCTGCTGCTGTAAGGCAGCAATTCTACCGCTGCGTCACCGTGTCGCCCAAAAATTCTGCTCACTATTTATTTTATGATGTTCAAACGTAGCCCAATACAGCCAAATTTACTAAAACTCGTATTGAACAAAGAATAACACCCCATTTGGAGTTTGGGTTTTGTGCATCAACAAGTACAATGTTTTAATGTTTAACATGCAACAGCACCAAGATAAATGGAGTAACATTAACCAGTGTATGCTTTCTTTGTCAGCCTAACAGGAGAAATTGACACTTATCACGTGTGAGGGATTGGAACATCATCAAATTTGGCTGCCTTTAGAAATTTATTTCGATTTTACATGTGTTACATGTTGACATGCACTCTGTGATTCTATGTAATGGATTCTCAGCAGACCCAAACTCAGTGCAGTCCTGGAATGTGTATCATTGTATATTATATACCCTTTATTCAACCATACGTGACAAAATGTGAAACCTTGCCTCCAACAGGTTTTCTGTTGCAGGTGAGGTAATTGCATGATAAATAACAACTATTTCAACCCACATCATCTGCACTCTAAAACTTCAGTTAAACTTCCAACTTCAGTTTTGAAACTCCAGAAACCAGTTAAATCCTTGGCATGGATGCTTGAATCCAAGGACATTATTACCTTATTCACAAAAGCATAAGTTCTCAATAATCTACTTCCACTGCACATGATGATAGCAATCTACAACCAAAACCCTGGGAAAACATCACTTTCTACATCTCGGGAAGCATATCTTTAGAACTGAAGGCAGAGATTGAAGAGGAAAAATTACTGCAGACTTCATTGTGTCAACGTAACCTTTAGCTGTCTCGAAAAAAATGTATTTGAAGATCAGGACCTCAAATAAAATTACTGAGCTTGTAGCATTGTGGATGACAGTAGTCAGTGCTGCCTTGCTTGCTTTCCGTGTGAGCTACCAAGGAAAAGGCACTTGGCACTTCAAGGCACTGGAGAGATATCATCAGTTATGTCCACAAAAGCCCCTACAAGTCCTCTGGCAAGAAAAGCAAACTAATGTCAGCACTTTTTCACATGCCAGCATTCTTATCACTGGGAATCAATAAGCAGCAACTGAGTGACTGTTCTACTGGCAAAGCTATCTTTTTAGGTTAATGGGTTTCAAATTTTGCAAGTAATGAACCACTCCTGCTCAAACTTTATTCAAATGTCTGAATCAGTGTTTTAAATTCAAGGCAATTAGCGTTTTCATTGAAAACCTTTTCCCCTTATGGTGCAGCACCAGAGAAAGAGTGGAACCAAAATATAGAGAAAAGAGTGTGCGGAGAACTGTTAATCGTGGTTAATCGTGATTACTAGGATATTGTTTTGGAATATCATTCTTTACTGAGCATCAATGGTTTCAACCAGGGTCAACCTGGATGTTCTTACAGATTATTCTCTAGAGATCTAGTGGAAAATGCACATAGCTGTAAAGTTCTGGGTTTCAGTGTGGATTCTGTTAAGGCTGAAATGAAGTGGGAAAGATTGACTGTCGGGCATTTCAAACTGCACAGCCATTTCGGGCATGGCACAGTAATGTTGCTGGCATCTATGGGGCAATTAACCAGAGAGATTCTTGTCTGATAACCTCTAAAACAGAAGTGGAAGATAAACTGATGAAAACACAAAGATATTTATTGTGACATAAATTTCCCTGGTGCTAAGCGTCGTATATTGTGTGGGTCCAGATACCACTTTCTGTAGAACCGGTAGTACCGCAACACAAAGTGAGCAATCAAAATTGATCAGGTTTGTGTACCAGTTGTTCCAGGAAGCCCATGAGACTTGCCGAAAGGTCAATGTCACGTTTCTGGAAATGACATTTTTGGAAATTGTGGCTTCCATGCATTGGTTCACGATTCCCTCAGGCAGTCTAACAAATAACTCCTCAAATGTTGAGTTGATGCCATTTTCACTTAGGGGTTTGCAGATCCAGACATGAGTTGCTGGAATCAATATAGTCAAGAAATGGTTCCATGTGACTATTAATGTTGAATATATTTGGACTGCATCGGGATGTCCATGATGTTCTTTTTAAACATTCTGTATAATTTGACCGCTGCTGCTATTTAGTAGTGTATGGTGATTGTCCTTTAAACAAATTGCCAACATTTTGTCTTTATAGGCAAAGCTAAAGTACCTCCAGGATGAGTGGCATCAGTTATCCGATACACAGAAACAGGTAAAAGTGGTCTTTGCTTATAATAGATTAAATGCTTCATGGTTCCCTTGTCTTTATATTATCATTTGATTTGGAATTTCTGCCCGAGCATAGATCTCGTTACCATTTGCTATATGATATATTTTCTATTGCACAATTTTCACTTTAACGTAGTGCCTAGGAACCGTAACTTGGGCATTAATATTCTCGCATCAAGAACCATTTGTGACTGGAGCCCTATCCATCAGTCACAAGCTAATATGTAGATTCCGTGTGGTCATTTACAGTCCATGTCTTGGTAGTCAAAGCCTATAGAATAAAACTGCTCCTAATTTATCTTGGGCATTAAGATAGATTGATAGAAAAGGCATCGAGGGTCACAGCTATTAATCTGACATGTGGTAGGAAAGATGGTAATTTATAATGTCTGGCAATTCCTTGACACTTTGCCTCGTGTTACCTCTATTTCAAGATTAAAAGGGGAAATAGTCCTCTTTACATCATTCCAGTCAGTAGGTTTTGATTAAAATATATTTAGGCTTAAAATATAATTATTTTTAGACAGTGGAATTGGCATTCAGGTGATTGAAATGATAGGCATTTTCTGCAATGTTCCACACAGTCAAAACTGCAATCTTCAGATGAGTGGGGGTTCGGACGGAAATAATTGTAAATATTTCATCTCCCTTTTTAAGGAATGCATTCTTTCTTGTTTCTTTACCGGGTGACACAGTTCAGAAGGCAGATTGACCCTTCACAACAGTGCAGATTTTTTGGTAGAACTATCTAAATTATTCCATTTCACATTTTTTCCTGATAAACTTTCTAGTGTTTGTAATTTATTTTGTGTAACAGAGTTTGCTTTGCTACATGTGCACTGCTTTAATAGCATATGTTTGCTGCTGGTCCATTGCCCAGTCATTTTAAATGTATGCTGGCTACTGTCATTGCAAATTCTTTCATTTGCTCAAAACTGATCATTATTTTGAACGGTTTGATCAAATCTTTTGATCTGTTCTGCTCTGAGAAGGCTTGCAGATTTTCAACTCGCTAATTTCTGAAATCCTTCATCCCTGATAGTTTCAAATACCACTGAACTGATGGTGCTCTTATCTAGGAAATGATCTATTTGTTATAGATGGAGTATGGTAAAGATTCACTGGCTGCAAGAGCAGTAGGTGTGCCATTGTACAGACTGAGTAAACAAGGACTGTTCTTCTTTAGTTTAGATGCTGGCTGACCTGCTGAGCTCCTCTAGTTTATAGTTTACTCTAGGAAGGCAGTATGTTTGACAGCAGATCTATGATTCTTGTTTGGTGGAACTGTTTATGCTGCAGTGGAATAATTCCACTTGGACAAATGTATACAAGATTAGAATCATTAAATCACAGTTTTAACAAACACTAAGTTCAAAGTTTTATACTCCTGATTTTTAAAATATCGCAAGGTCGACATTGTTACTCTTTATCTGATGTAGTTAATTTCTGGGCAGATTTATTTAATATAATGTATGAATTCTGATTTGTGTAATTGGATGACATGTCTCATTCTGCGATCCTTGTAAAGATCACCCATAGAACATCTCACACATTGTCCTGGCGTAAGGGATAATTCTGGGTCACGTGATATCTATTTAATCTACTTTAAATACAAATCTTTACTTGTATGGCATTATATGTTTGGCTTTGGAATCTTAAGGTATGGAAACTTGCAGATAAGTGCACATGTCAGAGGCTGAAATTTGCCCGACATTTGTGATTAGCGCAGATATAAACTTATATAGTAGATACAAGTTTGTAGTATGTAAAATTTGAGTTACTAATAATGAAGCAACTACAAGTTTCTCATACATTAATTATCCTGAGTGTTGAAAATGAGCTATTTGATGTCAATCTTTCATGATTTACTAAAAAATAAGGCATGTTAAATACTACAGAATTTAGCTAACATTCTCTATTCCATGGGATGTGGTTGAAGGCTGGGCAACAACTGGATAATTGGCATGAAGGGATGACTTTAAAAAAAAAAAAAAAAAAAAAACTGAATTGGATTATGTGAACTTTTGGACTCAAAGTAAGAAACCATTAACTGAGGTGTTTAAAAATGATAGAAGGTGTAATCCACCAGAAGACAAATTCAAGGCAAGAGCCCAACATTTTAGATCCAACCCACTCTAGAAAGAAATGTGCATGAACTGCTTGAAAAGACTGTAATTCTAAAAAGTGTACAAAGTGAGCCAAAGATGCTTCAGAATATGGAGAAAAAGTGGGAAGCTGCAGCTGAAACAGTTCATCATGGCCAGCCAGTCTGATAATAATGAATAATTCATCTTTCTAACGCAGCCAACTGTTATTGCCTGTTCGTTGGAGTTTTTCTTCGCCATTTTTGAGTGTTCTAGTTGAGAAAGTTCACCTTGAGCTGCTGGCAACTACTGTATGCAGGCTGCATATATAATAGGCTGCTACATGCTTACCTTGGTTGCAGAAGAAGGAATGCATTGTTTATATCGAAGATAGACACAAAATGCTGGAGTAACTCAGTCGGACAGGCAGCATCTCTGGAGAGAAGGAATGGGTGACGTTTTGGGTCAAAACCCTTCTTTAAACTGTCCAGAAATGTCATGAGTTTACTTTAGTTTACTATAGAGATACAGCATGGAAACAGGCTCTCGGCCCACCCACTCCGCGCTGTGCAACGATCACCCCATACAGTAGCACTATCCTACACACTTGGGACAATTTACCAATTTTGCTGACGCAAATGAACCCACAAACCAAAGAGAGATACCAAAAAGCTGGAGTAACTTAGCGGGTCAGGCAGCATCTCCGGAGAAAAGGAATAGGTGACATTTCGAGTCGACGGCATGCTTCAGACTGAAGAAGGGCCTCAACCCAAAACGTTGCCAGACCCACTGAGTTACACCAGCTTTTTTTGTGTCTGTAGTTGGTTTAAACCAGCATCTGCAGTTCCTTCCAAAGCATTGTTTATATCGACACGTTTCAATTGGAACGCGCACACAAGAGAAAATTGTTCTTTTCTGGAATAGGTTGTGAAAGATTTGCATTGCGGTGAGGTGATCGGCAGATTGTGCATTGCATTTATTGAGCAAGAAGGTCTTGGGATAAATCCTTAAAAAGTGCATGTTCTGGAATGGAAATAACTTCATTGTTAGAATTTCTTTGAGTGAAAATAAGTTTTATTTCTATGAACATTTCTTTCGTTTTTTAGTTTTCTTGTTCTATTCAAAGGTTATCACCAATTTAAACTTTTCAACATAACAAATAAATATTGGGTGCATATGTTCATTGACACTAACCATCTTAATATTAATATAAAATGTCTGAAAAAGGGTCTCGACCTGAAATGTCACCCATTCCTTCTCTCCAGCGATGCTGCCTGACACGCTGAGTTACTCCAGCTTTTTGTGTCTATCTTCGGTTTAAACCAGCGTCTGCAGTTCCTTCTCTTAATATTATAAATCTGTACACATAGTTCAAAGTTGATAAGTGATTTAAGTACTTATATAAAATCTGTTCACACAAAAACATCTCAAACATTTATAATAAGAGTACCTTTTTGTAGACAAACAGAGCAGCTGTTATGCAATGAAGCACTCCACCACAGAAGGAGTTTAATGGTGCAGTCTCCGAGTTCTGGACTCTTTTAATGCCATGGCATCTTTAATGTCCAGCTAAATTAATCGCAGACGGCAAATGTGACTCTGGTTTAAACTCCATTCCAAAAGGCAGCTGCTCCTTGTCCTCGGCTCTGAGCTAAACTGTTCTAGATTGAGTTCAAAACCTGGCACTAGGGTGAGCAAGTTAGTATTGTTAAATTGTAATTGTCGGACATTTGTAAGGCCTAGTGGAAAAACATGGACTACAGTTAATTTTCCAGCAGTGAGTCTAGATAAAGATGGCTTCTGTGTCCAGCAACCACTTCTTCCCTCTGTTCCCATTTCTTCCACTTCATCGTCCTCCTACATCACTCCACCCCCTCCCATTATGCCGTTTGAGGTGCAGGGTGAGGTCGTGCAAGTCTGTTTGGAAAACTGTGTTTCAAAACTCACACCTTTAATACACCCTTGCTGAAGAAAATCTAAGAAAGATCAAACAAAGGACACTGTTTCTGCATTTCAATGATCTTTGATGTACATATTTTTTTCAGATAGAAATGGGCCATTTGGTGTAACCATTTGGCATTAACCATGTTTGTTCCTCACTGAAATCTTTTATGCCATCTGAAGTTCTATAAATCTCTTGCACTCGCTGTTACTTTTCTAGATGTACAAGCAGCTGGCTGAGGATGATAAAATCCGATACCGGAATGAAATCAAGTCCTGGGAAGAGCAGATGATCGAGACAGGACACGAAGATGTCATTCGTGCAAAGAAAAAGAAAAGACTTCGAAGGTTGCCACGGAAGAAAGCAAAATCAAAACAAACTGTATCACAAACCGCTTCCACTGGTGCCAAAGCCTCAAAACCGACGACTACTTCAAAAACAGGGAAAGAAGTTAAGAGCAACAAAAAACCTGAAGAATAAGGTCATTCCTGAAAGACCTATTTTTATTGACCATGCTCATAACTGATATTCAAAACTGACTACTATTCCTGCCATTTCAAGAATCTACATGGATTATAATTGTGAAGGATTTGAATTTCTCTGCAGCAATATGGTTGTGACAGTAGATATACTAGGCACTGTGATCTAGCTACTTCATAGAAAGTTAGTGTATGCCATCTATATTGGGCGTACAATGAGGAACCTCTTGGGTTCAGTAGAAAATGCGTAATTTACAAGTTGTAAATACGCAAGGCTTGTCTGTAATTATGTGAACTAAATTCAGTTTTGTGATCTGCATATTTTGGAGACGAAGAACCACCATGGACAGGACCTGTAGTGTACATTTTACAACTTTTGTTTTTGTAAGCCGAAATAATCAATGCGACAAATTATCAGCTGAAGAATCTTCAATTATGCCATGTAAATAAAGATTCAAATTTGCATAGAACATTTGCACAACATTTTGTATAATGAATATGGTGCAGCATCTCATGGTGTTTAATCTGGGAGAGAAATGTACAGGCCATTTCAAGAAGCTGCATGGAAATAGACTTCTGATGGGGCTAAGTTGGCCAAAACCATGAGAGCAACGCAGTTTAAATTAAGTTGGGATAGATTTCTAGAATGCAGAACCAAGTGAGTAAAATATTCTGCTTTTACATAGAAATTGTTAGGTCTTTGAGTTGGTGGAGCTTAGAGACTGCAGAACTGGAAGTATCTGTGAGGGTAATGACGAAAAGAGTGCAAGATTTGACAAAGTATGATAGGAAACATGGAATGGGTCATTTTTGAGATTTGTTCTAAGACTTTCCATTGTAGGACATTGTCACAGAGTAGTGGATCCATTTGAAGTGTGTCAGGAATACTTGGTGGCTGGGTCTTAAATGGTACTCAAAATAATCTAGAGAGGAGAAATGGTGATATGATTGATCGTATTGGGAATTTAAATACTAGTTCTGAGTCAGCAGGACACCAAAACACACCAAAGACGACAATACAATAGCAAGTAAAAACAGAGTACCTGTTTGAAACTAAAAGAGACTTTAATTGTGGTAGTGTTAATTTAAAGACTATTCCGGTTCGCCCATGGTTTAATGTCTGTTAACTGACTTTTCCTGCTGATCATATAATCATGGGCTGGGATAGTGGACAATGAGGATTTGAATATGGAATAACACAGCACAGGAATAGGTCATTCGACCCACAATGCCAAGTTGAACTAATCTCTGCTTGCAGGTGATCCACATCCCTCCATTAGTTGCATATCCTTGTGCCTATCTAAAAGCCTCCTAAATTTCAATAGACAATAGGTGCAGGAGTAGACCATTCTGCCCTTCGAGCCAGCACCACCATTCAATGTGACCACGGCTGATCATTGTCAATCAGTACCCCGGTCCTGCCTTCTCCCCATATCCCCTGACTCTGCTATCTTTAAGAGCCTTATCTAGCTCTCTTGAAAGTATCCAGAGAACAGGCCTCCACCGCCCTCTGAGGCAGAGAATTCCACAGACTCACAACTGTGTGAAAAAGTGTTTCCTCATCTCCGTTCTTAATGTCGTTTCTGCCTCCACCATCACACCTGGCAGCGCGTTCCAAGCAACCACCCTATGTGTTAAAAAAAAGCTTGCCCAACCTAGAACAGTACAGTGCAGGAAATGGGCCCATCAGCCCACAATGTTTGTATCAATCATGATGCCGTTAAACTAAATTCCTCTGCCTGCACACGATCCACATCCCTCCATTCCTTGCATATCCACATGCTTATTTAAAAGCCTTTTAAATGTCAATATATCTGCCTCCACCACCACACATGGCCGTGTGTTCCAGGCATCCGCCACTCTGTTTTTAAAAAAAAAAAAAACTTGTTCCACACTCCTTTAAACTTTCCCCCGCACCTTAAAGCTATGCCCTCTAGTCTTTGACATTTCTACCCATGGGGTAAAATGGTCCTGAGCATCTATCTATGTTATCTTTGCCTTTCAAAATGTTATACATTTCCATCAGGCCTCTCCTCAACCTCTGACTTTCCAGAGAAAGAAATCCAAGTTTGTCCAGCCTCTACTTGTAGCTAAAACTATTTTAGTCCAGGCAGCATTGTGGTGAACCTCTTCTGCATCCTCTCCAAAGCCTCCTCATCCTTTCTGTACTAGCATGACGAGAACTGCATACAATACTCCAAAAACTGCCTCACCAAAGTCCTATAAAGCTGTATTTGGTATTATTCCCAAAGGGCCCAATGTTCGCAACCTTGGTCTCTTATGAGAAATTAGGCGCACAGAAAAGCACGCACTGAGGTGGAAAAATGTAACTTGGGAAACTGCACGAGTGTCTAGAGAAACTATTGCTGGTGAAATAGTTTCCTTGGAACAGCAAAGAGCAATTCCAGATATGTCTACCTCTGAGCATATCTGAAGGATGATGGAACAGTTGGTTGTGAGGTAAGGAGAGCAGCCAAATGCGACGCAGTCTCCACAGAGTTGCTTCCATGCAGTACCAAATAGCCGGGTTCGATCCTGACTACGGGTGCTCTCTGTATGGAATTTGTATGTTCTCCCTGCGACCGTGTGGGTTTTCTACGGGTGTTCCGGTTTCTTTCCACATTCCAAAGACATGCAGATTTGTAGGTTAATTGGCTTCTACAAATTGTCCCTAGTGTGCAGGATAGAACTAGTGTATGGGTGATTGCTGGTCAACATGGACTCAATGGGCCGAGAAGACTGTTTCCATGCTGTATTGCTAAATTAAAAACTAAACCAAGATGGACAATGCACAAGTAAATGGATGTCTTTGGCAATTTTAACTGAGGCAGCGTTGGTGATCAATCAGAATGGGAATTGGATTGGATGTGTTTGTAAAGGAAGTTTTGGGGTCAGTAGAAGTACTATTTGGATGTTACAAAATCTGGAATCATGAATGAACAATAGGTAATGAAACTGATTGAATTTTAGATTTGTGTTTACAGATAGTTCATTCCATCCAACCGTAGAATGGTATAGTTGAAACATTTCCCCCTGAAGTCGCATTGTTTTGGTGTTTCCTATGCATATGTTTTTAAACCATTGCCGATTTTCATATAACATTTGTTGGTTTCTTTTTTCCGCTGTATCTGCACCTATTAAGTGTCCAAATACATCACCCAGTGCAAATAAGAATGGCTGTGGACATGCTTGTAATTTAAAATGATGTGTTCAGACTAGCAGTTGAGGATTATTGGAGACAGTGAAGCCATTCAATTTTGCTCCTTTCTCATCGTAACCACAAATATTGTTGCGGTGGTAGCTTAACAGCCCAAGGGAAGTGTATTCTTCAATTTACCGATTGGCTGGTGGGTGTGTGGTCCTGGCTGTCGATACTGGATGTTCTGCATTCCTTTGGAATTTGATCACCCCACTTGCACGGTGAATATCATGGGGGTTATTGTTCTCTTTGCTTGCTCCCACTTAAGTCTAACCTAACCCAACCTGTACAATGGAATTTGTGGTGCCAATGGAAATGTGAGCTAACAACACTGACACACATAATGACAAAATGTCCTGAAACCCAATGCCTTTTAATAAACTTTATTGCCTTCAGGTGTCAACATACATATAGAGCATGAGCTTCTGGAGACAACAGTAAAAACCACTATTATAACGTGCTCACAAAAAATAGACCAACCACCTTTTTAGTTTAGTTTAAGGATTCAGCACAAAAACAGGCCCTTTAGCCCACCAAGTCTGCGCCGACCAGTGATCCCCTGCACGCTTGCATTATCCAACACTAACTAGGGACAATTTCCAATTATTCCAAGCCAAGTAGCCTACAAACCTGTATGTTTTTGGAGTGTGGGAGGAAACCGGAGTAAACCCACGTAGATCACGGGGAGAACGTACAAACTCCATACTGACAAGCACCCGTAGTCTTACTCGAACCCAGGTCTCTGGTGCTGCAAGGAAGTAACTCTACTGCTGTGCCGCCTGCTGTGCTACCGTGTCGAGCTGTAAAATAATTGAAATTTATTCAGCATTTGATTATGTAAAATAAGTAAACTTTCAAGATCTTGTATTGCCACACATTGACATGGATTTTGTAATTGGTGAATGGAGGCTGCAGGATCTTGAGGTATACAAAAGTGCTTTACAGTTAGTAAACCGTAGTAGGTGTTATCATGTAGAACTGTAATCAATTACAATAACATAATTCCATCACCACAGTGTACGAATAATCCGTAATCCTGAGTTAATGATCCAGACGGTTGATCTTTAATCCTGGTGAAATTTAAATTTATTGATTTTAAATAAATGCAAAATTAAAAACCAGTTCCCTAGGTTGGACGTATATTTTTTTTCCCCCCCAAGATCTAGGTGTGGATGATACGGTCAGAATGCATGAACCAAATCTAATTGCTCTTGGTGAGCCAGTCTCGAACCCCCACATTACCTCTGGGATGGTACTCTTCCACTATCCTGCACACACACAAGGGGCAATTTCCAATTTTACCAAGCCAATTAGCTTACAAACCCGTACTTTGGGTAGGGAATTCAAGGATTTGGACCAGATATATATTTACAAATAGAGCTGATGTTTGACTCATAGGGAAGCCTGCAGGTGGTGGTGTTGCCTGAACTTGCTGCTCTTGTTCTTGGTAGTAGAGGTGGCGGGTTTGGGAAATGCTGTTGGAGTAACCTAGTCAAATATCTTCATGTATTTTGTAAATAGTGGTCTGCAACCACTGCACCCGTCGTGGCGAGAATGGATGTTTAGAATAGTTGATGGGATGTTGTTTAAGGGGTCTGAATTATCTTGGCAAGTGGAGAATATTCTATTATATTTCTGACTTGTGGCATATAGGTGATGGAAAAGCCTTGGAGTGTGAGGAGGTGAATTGCTTACTGCACGATATATCGCCTCTGACCTGCTTTTATTGCTGCTCCACTCATGTGCCTTGGAGTTGATTTTTCTGGTCATTAGTGTTTGATCATGTGGGGTCTTGCCAATGGCATCGCTGTTGAATGCCAGGGTTAGGTGGTTGGCTGCTCTCTTGATGAAGTTGATCATTGCTTGGGCATTGCGTGGTGGAATATTGCTGCTGAATGTGCCAATGCCTTTCTGGGTGCATGTACTGTCTGCCTCGTTTGCCGAAGAATAAAAATGAGTTGAGCATTGCAAACATCAGTAACTAACCCAACATCTGATCTGATGATGGAAAGATGGTCATTTGATGAACAAGATGGTTGCTCATAGTTACTGCCCTGAGGAACTCCTGCAGCAATGTACTGGGGCTGGGATAGTTGACTTCCAACAACCACATCCTTTGTGGTGTCATGTATGAGACCAATGAAAGGGAGTGGGGAACCTGGAACTTAACATGTATAGAACATAGACCAGTGCAGCATAGGGGGAAAACCCTTCAGCCCATCATGTCATAAGGTCACAAATGAAAGGAGTAGAATTAGTCCATTCAGCCCATCAAGTCTACTCCGCCATTCAGTCCTAGCTGATCTATCTCACTCCTAACCCCATTCTCCCGCCTTCTTCCCATAACCTTTAACACTTGTACAAATCAAAAATCTATCTATCTCTGCCTTAAAACTATCCATTGACTTGGCCTCTACAGCCTTCTATGGCAAAGAATTCCACAGATTACTAACCACTGACTAATTACATTTCTACTCTTCTCCTTCCTTATTCTGAGGCTATGACCTTGGGGTGGGAGATTGCAACCTTCACGTGGTCCTCCCCGTTTCAACGAATGCAATCAACCTGGCATGCACAATCAAATAAGATCAAATAGAACAGGTTGTCCTACAACTTAAGGCTGTGCACGCCATACACAAGAAGAAGAGGCTATGACCTCTAGTCATAGACCCTCCCACTAGTGGCAACATCCTCTCCACATCCACTCTATCCAAGCCTTTCACTATTCTGTATGTTTCAATCAAGTCCCCCCCCTCATTTTTCTAAACACCAGTGAGTACAGGTCCAGTGCCGACAAACACTCATCATAGGTTAACTTACTAATTCCTGGGATCATTCTTGTAAACCTCCTTTGGACCCTCTCTAGAGCCATCACATCCTTCCTCAGATATGGGGCCCCAAATTGCTCACAATATTCCAAATGCAGCCTCACCAGCGTCTTAGAGCCTCAGCATTACATTCTTGTTTTTGTGTACAAGCCCTCTTGAAATAAATGCTAGCATTGAGTTTGACTTGCAGATTAACTTTTTGGGAATCCTGCACTAGCACTCCCAAGTCTCTTTGCATCTCCGATTTCTGGATTATCTCCCCATTTAGAAAATAGTCTACACCTTTATTCCTACAACCAAAATGCGTGACTCCACACTTTGCTACGCTATATTCCATCTGCCACTTCTCTGCCCACTCTTCCAAATCTGTCCAAGTTCTTCTGCAGAGTCCCTGCTTTCTCTACACTACCTGCCTTTCCATCTATTTTCATGTCGCAAGCAAACTTGGCCACAAAGCTTTCAATCTCCTTGTCCAAATCATTAATATACAAAGTGATGAGTAGTGGCCCTAGCACCGAGCCCTGGGCGGTCACGGTGGCGCAGCGGTAGAGTTGCAGCCTTGCAGCGAATGCAGCGCCGGAGGCCCGGGTTCGATCCCGACTACGGGTGCTGTCTATACGGAGTTTGTACGTTCTCCCCATGACCTGCAAGAGTTTTCTCTGATCTCTTTGGTTTTCTCCCACACTCCAGAGACGTATAGATTTGTAGGTTAATTGGCCTGGTAAATGTAAAAATTGTCCTTAGTGGGTGTAGGATGGTGTTAATGTGCGAGGATCGCTGGTCGGCGCGGACCCGGTGGGTGGAAGGGCATGTTTCTGCGCTGTATCTCTAAACTAAACTAAATTCCACTTTCCACTGGCAGCCAACCAGAAAAAAGCCCCCTTTATTGCCACTCTTTGTCTTCTGCCATCCAGCCAACCTGCTATCCATGCTAGTATCTGCCCTTTGGTATTCTCGACTCTCATCTTCAGCAGCCTCATGTGTAGCACCTTATCAAAGGCTTTCTGAAATTCTAAGTATAGAACATCTACTGACTCCCTTTTCTGTCCTGCTATTTACTTACTCAAAGAATTCCAGCAAATTTGTCAGACAAGACCTCCCCTTCACAAAGTCATGCTGACTTCAGCCTAGTTCATGTCTGTGCCAACCATGATGCCAAGTTGATGTCTGTATGCCTGTGATCCATAATACCTCCATACCCTGCAGATACATGTGCCTCTCTGAGAGCCTCTAAAATACCACAACCATACCTACCACTACCCCTGGCAGCATGTTCCAGGCATCCCAGTCTCTGGGTAAATAAATAAACTTTCCCAGCCCATCTCCTTTAAACCTTTCTCCTCTGAACTTAAGGTTATACCCTGCAAATGTCTTTGACATTTTCACCCTGGGGAACAATGTCCTAACTATCTCTTATAATTGTATATGCTTCTATCAGGTCTCCCCTCACCCTCTGATGCTCCAGAGAAACCTACACCAAAGAAAGACACAAAACGCTGGAGTAGCTCAGCAGATCAGGCAGCATCACTGGAGAAAATGGATAGGTGACGTATCGGGTCGTGATCCTTCTTCAGGCAAACAAAACCCATATGTCCAACCTCTGCTAATAGCTGAAACCCTCTAATCCAGACAGAATTCTGGTAAACCTCTTGCACCCTCTCCAAAGCCTCCAGGTCTTTCCTGTAACGGGCAACCAGAATTGCTCGCAATACTCCAAATGCTAACCAAAGTGAAGCTGTAGCATAACTTCCTGACTCTTACATGCCCTGCCGGGTGAAGGCAAGTGTACCACATGCTACCTTTACCACTCTATACTTGTGTTGCCAATTTCAGGGAGCGATGTGCGTGGACTCCAAGATCTTTCTACACATAAATGCTGTTAAGGGTCTTGCTTTACCTATATTTTCCCTTTCATTAAACCTCCAAAAATTCATCTCTGCCCCCTTGTTCAGATTGAACTCCATCTGCCATTTCTCCACCTACATCTGAAACTGATTTATACACTTATTTATCCTTTGAAAGCTTTCCTTGCAACTCACATCAATTTATGGTATAATCTGCAAACTTACTAACTAACCAACCTATTGACATTTATTTCTTAAGTCGGCTCAAACTCCATTCTGAGACGTGCAAAATCTCTTTAAACTTCTACCAGAGTAGAGGTGTGGGCAAGCTTTTCCCCTGATAACATCTATGTGCTGGACCCAGAATAGATAACCTGCGATGTTAACACCCAGAAATTTGAAGCTGCTATGTCTCTCCACCAACAACCCACCCATGAAAACTGCCCTGTGGTTTACTGACTTCCCCTTTCTGAAGTCAACAATTAAATCTTTGCTCTTGCTGATGTTAAGAGAGAGGTTGTTGTGGCGGCACTACTCATCCAGGTCTTCTCCCTCTCTCCTGTGACAACACCTGTTATTTGGACAACCAGAATGGTGTTGTCAATGAATTTGTAGATGGTATTGAAGCTGTGCTTGGCGACACAGTCTTAAGTGTAACTCTGTAAAGAGTTTAAAGAGGCAAGGTGACATGGTGGCGCAGCGGAAGAGTTGCTGCTTTACAGTGACAGAGTCCCGGGTTCGGTCCTGACTACGGGTGCTGTCTATACGGAGTTTGTACGTTCTCCCAGTGACCTGCGTGGGTTTTCTCCGAGATCTTCGGTTTCCTCCCACGCTCCAAAGACACCCAGGTTTGTAGGTTAATTGGCTTGGAAGAAATGTAAATTGTCCCTAGTGTGTGTAGATCGTGTTAATGTGCGGGGATGACTGGTCGGTGCAGATTCAGTGGGCCAAAGGGCCTGTCCGCGCTGCATCTCTAAACTAAGCTAAAAATAGAGCAGGCGGCTAAGCACATACCATTGAGGCACACCTGAGGTGACGGCCAGGGAGGAGGGGATGTTGATATTGATGCTGGTTTGCTCCGAAGATAGACACAAAATGCTGGAGTAACTCAGCAGGTCAGCAGCATCTCTGGAAAATAGGAATAGGTGACTATTCGGGTCAAGACGTCTTCTTGATTATACTGATTGACGTCTGCCAATGTGGAAGTCAAGGATCCATTTGCAAGGAGAGATATGGAGGCCCAGGTCTTGGAGCCTGTCGATGAGTTTAATTATTTAACATAGTAATCATGAAATAGTGAAGACAAAAACCTAACGCAGCTGTGAAATAGATTAAAATAGATTGAAATAGATTAATGGATTAAACAGGAAAGCTCAAAAATTAAATTTCTTGGTTTTCTTTTTGTATGAAATACTTGTCCACCCACTTCAATGAGAATCGCTCCCAGATCCTTGCCAGTCACAGTCTTTTTTTAGTATTGTTTGGGCAATCTTAACCTATGTGGTCAGTTTACACCTTTACTTCATTGGAGCAGGTCAAAGCCTTCTCAAGCTTGTATATCAAACGTATCCAAACCCGCACCCATATTAACTTTGAAATACAGTCTTGCCTTTGACATTTGATCAACAAAGTTTACTTGAACAATGAATAGCCAGGTCCATAATGTATAACTCAAGTAATCTGTGTATTTGGCGTACAAGTATGACAGGACAGAACTGTTATGGCATTACCTAATAGCCCAGTGATGCATAGGAATTGTTTCCAGCTCTTTAATGTGTTTGATTTGTTTACCGAACATGCCATTAGTAATCAACAGCATTGGCTATTTTTACAGCAAACTTCAATGAAAGTTAAAGGAAAAGAAAGGAAACTTTATAATGGGAAATTGATAAAATATTTTTTTTTAAATTAAAGGTAGTGGTGCAGAGAATGATTCCTAAGTGATACACTGAATCACATATTACTGCATTCCACGCTGTTCTTTTCCCCCTTTTCGCCCAAAGGAAGCAAGAAACTATTTGTGTTCAGCGGTCCTGTAATCAATTCATCCACGGCACTTTTCAGTGTACCTTGCATGGCAGCTCTTTCTTTGCTTAACATTTGTTTTTGATCTGTTCATATTTGTGTTAGCAGCAGTCGGATTGAAAATATATGTAATTATAATCTGTTTGCTCCATCAATCACCTTAGTTGTGTCAAGCATGACGTGACAGGTCTCTAAGCAACTATCCAACCATGTAACTCCACTCCATAAATTTACAGGAAAATCTGATGATCAAACGAGCGTGAACCACGACACACAAAAATCGCAACAATCCCGAGATATTCTTGCAGAAAACACCTACTTGGAAACTGTCTTGAGTGTCAGTTTGGGAATTGGATCCGACGTGGGTTTTTCCACTTCAATCAGTCTCATGTTATAAGCAGAATTATTGACCGGGCTTTGAATCAAGTCTACATTCTCAACCCTTTTCACAAATTCCAGTATCTAAAATCTAACACTAAATTTTACGCATTCCTGACCTCAACCAGTAATGTAATTGCACATTTTTTTCAGGTTTATCAGCAAGGTTATAAAAATGGCTAATGGGAAATGTAAACATTCATGACTAGGGTTAGATTACCTATTTCTAATACTGTAAATATATTCAAGAATCTTCCACCATTAATCCTCAGTCCAAAATGCCCCGTTCGTGATAAGATCAAATGTGACATTTGCCAAACCACAATGTTTCATCCTTCAAAGATACCACGATTCCTCAGAGCAGCGGCGACACAGTGGCGCTGCAGTAGAGTTGCTGCCTTATAGCGCCAGAGACTCAGGTTCAATCCTGACTAAGAGTGCTGTCTGTACGAAGTTTGTATGTGCTCCCCGTGACCTGTGTGGGTTTTATCCCGGAGCTCCGGTTTCCTCCCACACTCCAAAGACGGACAGGTTTAGAAGATTGAGGGGGGGATCTTATAGAAACTTACAAGATTCTTAAGGGGTTGGACAGGCTAGATGCAGGAAGGTTGTTCCCGATGTTGGGGAAGTCCAGAACAAGGGGTCACAGTTTAAGGATAAGGGGGAAATCTTTTATGACTGAGATGAGAAAAACATTTTTCACACAGAGAGTGGTGAATCTCTGGAACTCTCTGCCACAGAAGGTAGTTGAGGCCAGTTCATTGGCTATATTTAAGAGGGAGTTAGATGTGGCCCTTGTGGCTAAAGGGATCAGGGGGTATGGAGAGAAGTCAGGTACGGGATACTGAGTTGGATGATCAGCCATGATCATAATGAATGGTGGTGCAGGCTCGAAGGGCCGAATGGCCTACTCCTGCAGCTATTTTCTATGTTTGTTTGCAGGATAATTGGCTTGGTAAAATTGTAAATTGTCCCTAGTGTGTGTGGGATGGTGTTAGTGAGTGGGGGTCACTGGTCGTCACGGACTTGGTGGGCCAAAGGGCCTGTTTCCGCACTGTATCTAAACTAAACTAAGCAAATGATGGGCAATTTGTTATAACTTGACTAATCAATACGTTGATAACAAAAGGTAGATTGAAATTTGTGAAGGGGAAAAGTAAATAATTAATCTTCTGATAGATTGCCAAAACATATATGTATGTAGAGCTGGAAGTTCCATTGGTGTTATTCAATGTGTAAAAATCACATTTTTAAAGCACCATTTCCACTAAAATGGCAATAGTATTTATCCATAATATCAATGGCCAATTAGTGGCAAAAATTACTCCAAAGACATGCAGGTTTGTAAGCTACTTGGCTTCTGTACATTGTAAATTGTCCCGGTGTGTCGGACAGTGCAAGTGTATGGGGTGATCGCTGGTTGGTGCAAACTTGACGGGACGATGGGCCTAGTGTCTATGAAGTATCTCTCTAACGTCACTCCTTACAGCAAATTCTCTCCAATCCAGGCAACCTCCTGGTGAACTCCTCCGCACCCTCGCTGAAGCCTCCACATCCTTCCTGTATTATGAGGACCAGAATTGCACACACAACTCCAATGTGGCCTAACCAACACTTTATAAAGCTGTGAAATGACTTCTGAATTTTTAATTACAGTGGCTCATCAGATGAAGGCAATGAATACCATTTGCCTTCTTTACCACTCATAAGGTCCCACACAGGAGATTAGTGAACACAATTAGAACACATGGTATTGGGGGTAGGGTACTGACATGGATAGAAAATTGGTTGGCAGACATGAAATTAAGAGTAGGGATAAACGGGTCCCTTTCAGAATGACAGGCAGTGACTAGTGGGGTACCGCAAGGCTCGATGCTGGGACCGCAGCTATTTACAATATACATTAATGATTTAGATGAAGGGATTAAAAGTAACATTAGCAAATTTGCAGATGACACAAAGCTGGGTGGCAGTGTGAACTGTGAGGAGGATGCTATGTGGATGCAGGGTGACTTGGACAGGTTGGGGGAGTGGGCAGATGCATGGTAGATGCAGTTTAATGTGGATAAAGGTGAGGGTATCCTTTTTGGTGGCAAGAACAGGAAGTTGGATTATTATCTGAATGGTGTCAAGTTAGGAAAAGGAAGTACAACGTGATCTGGGTGTCCTGATACATCAGTCACTGAAAGTAAGCATGCAGGTAAGCAGGCAGTGAAGAAAGCTAATGGCATTTTGGGCTTCATAACAAAAGGAGTTGAGTATAGGAGCAAAGAGGTCCTGCAGTTGTACAGGGCCCTGGTGAAACAACACCTGGAGTATTGTGTGCAGTTTTGGTCTCCAAATTTGGGGAAGGACAGTCTTGCTATTGAGGGAGTGCAGCATAGGTTCACAAGGTTAATTCCTGGGATAGCGGGACTGTCATATATTGAAAGAATGGAGCCACTGGGCTTGTATACACTGGAATTTAGAAGGATGAGAGGAGATCTTATTGAAACATGTAAGATTATTAAGGGATTGGACATGCTGGAGGCAGGAAATATGTACCCAATGTTGGGGGAGTCCAGAATCAGAAGCCACAGTTTAAGAATAAGGGGTAGGCCATTTAGAATGGAGATGAGGAAAATCTTTTTCACCCAGAGAGTTGTGAATCTGCAATTCTCTGCCTTCGAAGGTAGTAGAGGTCAATTTTCTGGATGCTTTCAAGAGAGAGTTAGCTAGAGCTCAAAGATAGTGGGGTCAAGAGATAGGGGGAGAAGGCAGGAACAGGGTACTGATTGTGGATGATCAGCCATGATCACAGTGAATGGTGGTGCTGGCTCGAAGGGCCGAATGGCCCACTCATGCACCTATTGTCTATTGTCTATCTTACTTGGATTATATCCAGAGATGCTGCCTGTCCCGCTGAGTTACCCTCGCATTTTGTGTCTATCTTTGGTGTAAACCAGTATCTGCATTTCCTTCCTACACAAAACCTGGGAACCTTGTTGCAACACTGCTGGGCTATTAGTGCTTTGTCCTTTTTTTTTTCAACACAATCAATATGTAATATCTTGCAATAAAATATTGTTGCTAAGATTTGCACCCCTGACTAAAATTTTTCAATTTGACCATCTTTGCAGGAGTGCTTTGGCTGGCTTATGTCGAATGGTAATTAAATTAAATTAATTAACTTAAGAAAGTGTGGTGGAAGCCAATGTGGAACACGCAATGCAATGACATTTACAGATGTGATCATCAGCAAACTGTCTTTGTTCTCTTTCATTAACTATGAAATTGAATCCAGCTGTGTGTGCAAATACTGAAGCTACTGTATTGCAACGATTCTCTACTCTCCTCGTAGTGCGCTCTTTTGATATTTTCTTTCATATAATTTACATGTACATCATTTGTATATCATTTACGCTTCCTCGCCTCTTTTCTCGGTTGAAATGCCGCCTCTTTGTGCTAATTGTACCTCTGTCACCGCTGTTTTCTCACTGTGGTTCCATGTTCCTTACATGGCAGCCAACTCATGTTCTAACATGTGTAAGAAGGAACTGCAGATGCTGGTTTAAACCAAAGTTAGACACAAAAAGCTGGAGTAACTCAGCGGGACAGGCAGCATCTCTGAAGAGAAGGAATGGGTGACATTTCGTGTCGAAACCCTTCTTCAGTGCTGCCTGTCCCGCTGAGTTACTCCAGCTTTTTGTGTCTATTTTCATGTATTAAGATCCTCTCTCTTTGCAATAACATTCCCCTAACCTCTCTTCACTCCCCCACAATACACAACATATGCGCCCACCCCAGAGAAATGGAGTAGGTGACGTTTCGGGTCGGAAGCCTACTTCAGGCAGGAGAATTGGGTTTGGAGGGAGAGATAGATCTGCCACGATTGAATGGTGGAGTAGACTTGATGGGCCGAATGGCTTAATTCTACTCCAATTCCTTATGACATCATGACTCTATGACTTTATATGAAGGGGAAGACAGAAGACAAGCAGAAAGAATTAGTGAGTGAGATGTGCACAATTTTTCTTTTAATATAGTTTGTAATGTGTGAATGTCATTGTCATGTCAAATAGTTATGGCTTTAAAATTGGTGACGAGCCAGTTTTTTTTATTATTAAGGAGGATGACTTTCAAGAAGAAGAAAAATATAATTTGATGAGTAAAATAGCTATAAAGATAAGAAACTTGTTTGTAACAAAGTCCCATTCACGAATCACCATGGCACTGATTTTATTAGGAGATTCTTCAGATAATATTGTGATACATTTAATATCCTTCACCACCTTGACTCATCGTCTGTATTAACTTACAAAACACAGATTCTAAACCAGTAAAGCAATGCATACTAAAAAATTGAGATGCCGGAACAATGCGATATGAAAGCTTCAAGTCTCTGTCAAATTTCTTAAATACCATCTCTGTTAGTTGTTTAATAATCAGGCATTCTTACCAGCAAAGAATCAATGTACTGAAAGGGGATATGCTGCTACTTTTCGTCCAAACATTAAATATTTTACCAGAAGTAAAATTCAGGAGTCAGCAGTCAAAAATCAAGGGATATAATCTTACAAAACTGTGCATCCTCATTTTGTGTGGAAGCTGCACTAAAGTTGATCCATTGGAAATGAATTTATTTTAGACTTTACTTCTTAATATTGAATGAACTGAAAATCGGCAAGATTACTGATATCCCCTGCAATTGGAATAGAAACCGCAGAAGGGCATGCATCCATTATTCTCCAGCAGAGAACACTTCAGAGAAGCCGATTTCAAGTAAGGAAACGGCAACGCGAACATTAAATTGCATTTCATTTTATGCCCTTGCAGGAGTTCAAGTATCCTCTCAGAAAATGTTCTGCCAGTTTTCTCATAGCAGAGTTGTGTGGAACAACTGATGAGATGAATGATCACTTCATCTCCATTTCTTGGTTCCAGAGGACACAGGGAGAACTTGCCACTCATCTTCAAGTAATGTTCTGGAATCTTTAACATCAACCTGAGCAGGTCAGCAAGGTCGGAGTTTATCGTGACGAGTCAGAGCGTAAGAGGGAGGTTGAAAGTTTCATTAAATGGTGCCAGACCAACAATCTTGTCAGCAAGAACAAGGAGCTGATTGTTGACTTCCTGAAGGGAAAGCAGAGCATCCATGATGTTGGTGACGAAGAGCATAAACTGCTTCAAATTCCTGGCCGTGCAAATCTCTGCAGATCTGTCTTGGGGCAATATATTGAAGCAATATAAGGAAATCCCATCGATGTCTCTAATTCCTTGAATACTCTCTTGAACTTCTGCGGGTGTGCAGTAGAGAGTGTGTTGACCGGTTGCATCACACCCTGGTTTGGCATCTTGACCGCCCAGGAACCAAGGAGATCTACAGAGGGTGGTAGATGCTGCCTGGTCCATCACAGGTTAATGTACAATGTTACATAAGATATGTATTACAGAAACTGACCAAAAGGCACACCCAACCAATACTGGCACAATTGATCCTTCAACCTCCTCCATCTTACTTCAGTATAATCCACTGTTCCCTTATTGTTTCATTATTCAGCTTCCTCCTAAATGCATCTGTGCCGCTCATCTCTACCGCAACCTAAAGAAGCCAATTCTATTTTTCCACCAGGCTCGGATATAAGAAGCAGAACACAAAATACTGGAGGAACTCAGCGGTTCAGGCAGCATTTGTGGAAGGAATAGACGGATGACGTTTCGGGTGGAGAACCTCGTCAGACTGAAGGGGATAAGTAGCTCAATCTGGGCAGATTCTACTGACCCTCACATTCACTTGAGACATCTGAGGCACAGAGACAGTTGTGGAGACGAAGGTTTTAAGGCAAGGGTTAACAGATTATTGAATAGTAAAGGGTCACATGTTATGGGGGGCGGGGGGGGGGGGGGGGGGGGGGCAGGGGAATGGGGTTGTGAAAGAAAGATAGGTCAGCCATGAAAGATAGATCAGCCATGATTGAATGGCAGAGTAGACTTGATGGGCCGAATGGCCTAATTCTGCTCCTATCACTTATGAACTGCTTTCTCCAGGGAATCTGAACCTACATTTCTCAGTTACTTGGGACTGACCCAGCAGATTCAGCATCAATCACCCACCATGTGTTGTTTCTAGTCTGGTTGTAAGAATAAATCTTGAATATCATTTTTAAATCCATCAAAACCCCACGCCCCTGGAGGTAGTTCTTATCATGCAGCACTCCTCCATTGCAGTTCAATTTGTGCCTATATCGTATGAACTTATTATGAATTTACAAAGCCAGTTAACACGCTAACATGTTTTTTAGGCACCAGGACTAAACCAGAGCACCCAGTGGGCCACACAGGTTCACAGGGAGAATGTGCACAGTCCACGTTGACAGCAGCTGAGGTCAGGAGTGCCGTGGTACTACCTGCTGTGTTGCCATGCCGCACCTTGGTCCTTGGGTGGATCACACTGCCAATGTTATATCTTGTTCCAATATGTTGTGATGTTGTATGATCACAAGTTGTTCATGTGGAAAGTCACAAAGTGATGGAGGAACTCAGCTGGTCCGGCAGCATCTGTGGTGGGAACGGACAGACGATGTATTGGTTCGGGACCCTCCTTCAGGCTGATTTGTTTGACGACGGGTCCCAACCCGAAACATCTTCTGTCGATCAGTCTGAAGAAGGATCCTGACCCGAAACGTCGCCTGTCCATTCCCTCCACAGATGCTGCCTGACCCGCTGAGTTTAGTTTGGTTTCGAGACGGAGTGCAGAAACGGGCCCTTCGGCCCACCGTGTCCATGCCGACCAGCGATCCTTGCACACTTACATGATCCCACACACACTAGGAGCAATTTACAGTTATACCAAGCCAATTGGCCTGCCAACTTGGACATCTTTGGAGTGTGGGAGGAAACATGAGATCCTGGATAAAACTCACGTGGGCACGGTGAGAACATACAAACTACATACAGGCAGCACTACGTATAGTCAGGATCGAGCCCTGGTCTATGGCACTGTAAGGCAGCAACACTACCGCTGTGCCACCATGCTGCCTATAAAGTTCCTCCAGCACTCTCCATTTTGCTCAAGATTCCAGCATCCGCAGTTCCTTGTGTCTCCTGCAACACATCACTTCCTTAAACCTTGAATTCCGCACCTTCTGATACTGAGGCAGGAGGCCGGTGTAGCAGTGAGCTGTAACTTGCATGGGGCTGATCCAAGCTAAATCCCTTGTGCGAGCCAGGTAGTGTTACAGTGTGCGATGACTGACTGTGACACTGAGGTGCAGGGGAATTAGCAGCAGTACTTATTTTATATTGCTGTTGGCTGAACAAAGCCCCTTCTGTAGCCTGCAACAGGTGTCGAAACCAGCGCAGCTTGTGGGAAAGAATACAATTGTCAGCTATCCAGCATTGTACAACATATCATGCTGATTAGGTGGTGACTAGGGACTTTAAGAAATAAACTTTCACCGTCTCCTTAGATAGCTGAGGACTTCTTTGCAATTTTGTCTCCACTGTCTATGTTCTCTAATGCATCATGTGTTTCAAACCAGGCGCAGTTGATCACTGTTCTATCTTTACTTCTAACCTAGTGATTATACATTATCTAGTGAGTCTTTTAAAACCAAAATGCGGCATGGTGGCGCAGCAGTAGAGTTGCTTAATTCTTACAGCCTTACAGCGCCAGAGACCCGGGTTCGATCCTGACTACGGGTGCTGTCTGTGCGGAGTTTGTATTTTCTCCCCGTGACTGTGTGGGTTTTCCCCGGGTGCTCCGGTTTCCTCCCACATTCCAAGGACGTACAGGTTTGTAAGTTAATTGGCTTTGGTAAAAATCGTAATTTGTCCCTATAGTATAGGATAGTGCTAGTATACAGGGATCGCCGGTCGGCACGGACTGGGTGGGCCGAATGGCCTGTTTCCGCGCCGTATCTCTAAACTAAACAATAACCAAACTAAACGAGGACTTGATTTTAAAATTTTCACCCTTGTTTTTAAATCTTTCCGTGATCTCCCTTCTCTCTCTCTCTCTCTGTAATCCCCTCCACACTTGCAAGACTGAGATACATACACTTCCCCTGTTCCTCTTGTTCATCCCTGATTTCCACCAGTGCACCACGCCAAGTCTGACTTGAGGCTTAAGAAGGGTTCTGACCCGAAACATCACCTCTTCCTTTTCTCCAGAGATACTTCCTGACCTGCTGAGTTACTCCAGCCTTTTGTGACCATCTTTGGCCAGCATGCCTTTGACATTCTGAATCCCAAGCTCTGGAATTCCTTCCTTTTCCCCTTCAGCCTCCCCACCCTTTTCTCTTCTTTTAAGATGCAATTTAAGCCCCATACCTTTGGCCGAGTTGTTGTCAAATATCTTTTTGGCTCGCTGTCAGTTTCACCTGATTAGACTCCTGTGAAATTCTTTGGCCCATTTTACTACATTAAGGGCACCAGATAATTGCATGGTATTGTTCTTAAGACAATGCTGCGAAACTGCTTTCCAATTATCAAAACCATGCCCTTTGTTTCATGCTCTTTAGTTTTGGCCATTGCTTCCTGTCAGTACAGTTCTCATTTGTTTGTTCCTCTGACAATAACCTCTGCTCAGCACCCAATCTTAGTTTGATGCTCAGAATCAAGAAGGTGCCCAGTGTGAGAAAGGGCGTTGGTGAATTGCCCCTTCTCACGAGTGAATGATGCCTAAAGAAAGTGGCCTTCATCAGTCAGAGTATTGAGTGTAGAAGTTGGGCGGTCATGTTGCAGTTGCATAAGACATTGGTGAGACTGCATTTAGACTATTGTGTTCAGTTCTGGGCACCGTGTTACGGGAAAGATGTCGTCAAGCTGGACAGGGTACAGAGAAGATTTATGAGGATGTTGCCAGGATTGGAGGGGCTGAGCTATAGGGAAAGGTTGGGACTCTATTCCCTGGAGCACAGGAGGATGAGGGGGTGATTTTATAGAGGCGTACAAAATCATGAGAGGAATAGATCAGCTAGATGTACAGAGTCTCTTGCCCACAGTAGGTGCCCAGAGTAGGTGAATTGCAGACAAGAGGATATAGGTTTATGGTGAAGGGGAAAAGATTTAATAGGAATCTGAGAGGTAACCTTTTCACACAAAGGGTTGTGGGTGTATGGAACAAGCTGCCAGAGGAGGTAGTTGGGACTATGTTTAAGAAGCAGTTAGACAGGTACATGGATAGGACAGGTTTGGAGGGATATGGACCAGACACAGGCAGGTGGGACTCGTGTAACTGGGACATACAGTAGTTGTGCTGAAGGGCCTGCTTCCGCACTGTATCATTTTATGACTATATGTATACATGTGTGTGTATATATATATGTGTGTGTGTGTGTGAACACACATATAATGTACTATATAACCATATAACCATATAACAATTACAGCACGGAAACAGGCCATCTCGGCCCTTCTAGTCAGTGCCGAACACGTATTCTCCCCTAGTCCCATCTACCTGCACTCAGACCATAACCCTCCATTCCTTTCCCGTCCATATAACTATCCAATTTATTTTTAAATGATAAAATCGAACCTGCTTCCACCACCTTCACTGGAAGCTCATTCCACACAGCTACCACTCTCTGAGTAAAGAAGTTCCCCCTCATGTTACCCCTAAACTTCTGTCCCTTAATTCTCAAGTTATGTCCTCTTGTTTGAATCTTCCCTACTCTGTGGGAAAAGCTTATCCACGTCAACTCTGTCTATCCCTCTCATCATTTTAAAGACCTCTATCAAGTCCCCCCCTTAACCTTCTGCGCTCCAAAGAATAAAGACCTAACTTGTTCAACTTTTCTCTGTAACTTAGTTGCAGAAACCCAGGCAACATTCTAGTAAATCTCCTCTGTACTCTCTCTATTTTGTTGACATCCTTCCTATAATTAGACGACCAAAATTGTACACCATACTCCAGAATTGGCCTCACCAATGCCTTGTACAATTTTGACATTACATCCCAACTTCTATACTCAAATCTGATTATTGGAACAGTGCCTTATTCTTGCTTTTGGGATCTTGCTGAATAGGAATTGGCTGCAAGTTTCCCATTTAATACCAGTAATATCAGAGACCATATTTGGAGGTACTTAATTTTGCTGTGAAGCATTTAGAGATATCCTGAGGGAACGCTGAATTATTTCAATACCAAAAAAAGTCACAAAGTGCTGGAGTAACACAGCAGGTCACGCAGCATCTCTGGAGAGCATGGATAAGTGATGTTTCAGATTGTGGCCCTTCTTCAAACCCTTCTTCAATACCAGGAAAAATATAGAAACAACAAACTATAGACGCTGGCATATACCAAAGATAGACACAAAGTGCTGGAAATACTCAGCGGGTCAGGCAGCATCTCTGGAGAAAAAGGATGAGTGATGTTTCAGGTCGGGACCCTTGCGAATGAAGGAGGTCTGAAGAAAGGGCCCGACTCAAAACGTCGCCCAACCTTTTTCTCCAGAGATGCTGCCTGACCCGCTGAGTTACTCCAGCACTTTGTGTCCATTCTTCTTCAATACCAACTTGTTTTATTTAATTTTGTTTCCTTACTCTGATGGCTCATCAATGTATTCACTTTTCTGCTTGCATATGATCTTCAATCCATGCAATTTTAAATCTGGAAAGTCCTCAGTTAAATTTACCACAATTTATTTTGTTGCTGGTGCCCACAGGTGTCCACATGAGTCAGAGTATAGAAGAAAGATCAACTGTCCCTATGGTGCCAGCGCAATAACCTGGCCCTCAACACCAGCAAAACCAAGGAACTGATTGTGGACTTTGGAAGGAGTAGGAGGAGGACCCACAGTCCCGTTTATATCAACGGGTCGATTGTTGAAAGGGTCAAGAGCTTCAAATTCCTGGGCGTGCACATCTCTGAAGATCTTTCCTGGTCCGAGAACACTAGTGCAATTATCAAGAAAGCTCATCAGCGCCTCTACTTGCTGAGAAAATTACGGAGAGTCGGTTTGTCAAGGAGGACTCTCTCTAACTTCTACAGGTGCACAGTAGAGAGCATGCTGACCGGTTGCATCGTGGCTTGGTTCGGCAACTTGAGCGCCCTGGAGAGGAAAAGACTACAAAAAGTAGTAAACACTGCCCACTCCATCATCGGCTCTGACCTTCCTTCCATTGAGGGGATTTATCGCAGTCGCTGCCACAAAAAGGCTGGCAGTATCATCAAAGACCCACAACATCCTGGCCACACACTCATCTCCCTGCTACCTTCAGGTAGAAGGTACAGGAGCCTGAAGACTGCAACAACCAGGTTCAGGAATAGCTACTTCCCCACAGCCATCAGGCTATTAAACCTGGCTCGGACAAAACTCTGATTATTAATAACCCATTATCTGTTTACTTTATCAGTTTATTTATTCATGTGTGTATATATTTATATTATGGTATATGGACACACCTATCTGTTTTGTAGTAAAAGCCTACTATGTTCTGTGTGCTGCAGCAAAGCAAGAATTTCATTGTCCTATACAGGGACACATGACAATAAACTCACTTGACTTGACAGGTCTTGACTTGACAGGTCTATTTTCTCCACCAAAGATCTGCCCTCTGACTGCTGCCACTCTCAAAATGACCACCAGATGGAGCTCAATAAGCAGGTCTTGCTGCAGATCCACACAGAAGATAGACACACAATGTGTCCCAGATAGGAAAATGCAATTCTTGCTTGCTGCAGCGACAGAATATTTTAAGCATAAATACAGATCAGATCAGATCAGATCAGTGTGACCATATACCATAGAATATATATATATATATATATATATATATATATATATATATATATATATGTATGTATATATATATATATATATATATGTATATATATATATATATGTATGTATATATATATATATATGTATGTATGTATGTATATATATATATATGTATGTATATATATATGTATGTATGTATGTATATATATATGTATGTATATATATATATATATATATATATATGTATGTATATATATATATATATGTATATATATATATATGTATATGTATATATATATGTATATGTATATGTATATGTATATGTGTGTGTGTGTGTGTGTGTGTGTGTGTGTGTGTGTGTTGCAGATTATATACACATATATACATAAATACACAGATAAAGTGCAATAGGCTGTTATAGTTCATAGTTTGTTTGAAGTTGTGTTTAATAGCCTGGATGTTGCAGATTTCAGGCTCATGTACCTTCTACCTGATGGCAGTGGAGAGATGCGTGTGTGGCCAGGATGATGTGGGTCCTTGATGATGCTGGCAGCCTTTTTGAGGCAGTGCCTGCGATAGATCCCCTCGATGGTAGGGAGGTCAGAGCCGATGATGGACTGGGCAGTGTTTACAACTTTTTGCAGTTGCTGGTGTCCACATGTTTATTTTCTCCACCAAAGATCTGCACTCTGACCGCTGCGGGTCGAGACCCTTCCTCGCCACCCATTCCTTCCCTCCAGAGTTGCTGCCTGTCCTGCTAAATTACTCCAGCATTTTGTGTCTACCTTCGATTTAAACCAGCATCTGCAGTTTTTCCCTACCCAGGCACAGGCACTCCCCCTGTGTGAACTTCATTGCTGGAACTTTGTTTCCAGCTGAGCAGCGCTTCATGTCACGCTGTCCAGGAGGTGGTTCCCCACATGCCCGGACACTTGTGCAGAGACATTTCCCCAGCCTTATAATGTTTCTTCCTGCTAAGTTAACCTGAATCTCACAGAGCAAATGATGATTGAGTAATTTGTTAAAACATCACTAATCAATACAACACTAACGGAAAATAAATTGAAGTTTTCGAAGGAGGAGAGTCAATAATTCATCTTCTGACAGATTGCCAACAAGATATGTATGTAAGGCTGGGACAGTTGTCTAATGTGTAAATTTCACATTTTTAGCATTATTTTCACTTTTCTGATGACAGTATTTGTCCATAGCATTAATTAAATGATGGCTGAAATTACTTGGAATATATTTCTCCCGCAAAGACTTGTTCATTCTATGATAAAACCTGCCATGGTTGTATTTGCGTGGGAAAATGAGGCAAGGCTTTCACATTGAAAAAGACCTCGAAGGAACTCCCTGTCACCGCGTAGATTTTATCCAGGTGCTCTGGTTTCCTCCCACTTTCCAAAGATGTGCAGGTTCATCGGCTTCTGTAAATTGTCCCTAGAGTACAGGATATAACAAATATACAATTGATTATTGGTTGGCATGGACTCGGTGGGCCGAAGGACCTGTTTCCATACAGTATCATTAAATTAAACTTAACTAATTTGCTACAATGCTGAGAACTATATTTTGCACTAAGTATATTTTCCTTTGCTCTATCTGAGTTTGCTGTGATTGTATCTATGTGTGGTATATCTGATCTGTTTGGATAGCAAGCAAAACAAAACTTTTCACTGTACCTCAGTACATGTGGCAATAATAATTAGTGGATCCTTAACTTCCTGACCAATAGACCACAATCAGTGGGGGTAGGTGACAAATCATCCTCTACAATATTTACCAATACTGGTGCCCCACAAGGATGCGTTCTCAACCCCCTACTATGATCCTTATACACTCATTGCTGTGCAGTCAAATACTAATTCAACTCAAGCTACACGTCCACAGATGACACCACTGTAGTGGGCCGGATATTGAATAATGACAAGGTGAAGTACAGAAAGGATAGTGAGAAATTTGTAACTGGGTGCCAAGACAACAACCTCTCCCGAACTGTCAGCAAGACAAAGATTGTAATTGACTTCAGGAAGTGAAGCAGAACAACATCCCACTCTACATTGATGGTGCCGATGTAGAGATGGTCGAAAGCTTAATGTTCCAAGAAATAAATATCATCAGCAATTTTTCCTGGACGAGCCACATCAAAGCTATGGCCAAGAAAGCACACCAATGCCTCTACTTCCTTAGAAGGCTCAGGAGGTTTGGCATGTCCCCAACAACTAGGGTTGCCAACTGTCCCATATTAGCAGGGACATCCCATATATTGGGCTAACTGAATTGGTTTGTCCCATACGGGACCGCCCTTGCCCGTATTTGACTGCTACTACTCGGGTCGGGGGGACTGTCGGGTCGGAGTGTCGTGTCCGGCTCGGCCTCACCCGTCCTGAAGTTGTGCAGCCCATGGAGTGCAACAGCAGCAACACCTCGCCCATGGCCCCATCAGTCGGCAGCCTGGTCAGCTGTTTGACCTTCGGATCTTTGCTTACCGCCGACACCACCACCCCTCCTTCTCATGGCTGATCATCGGTTCATGAGTTGGATGGGGCTACTGGACGTCACCCGGGCCAAAGCTCCTCAGCTGGCCCGCCGGCTGGGCTTTGTGTGCAGTCTAACACCCGGGCCAACTCATCATTCACCCAGCCACGGCCGAGTCGGTCAATGAATTGCCGTCAGGTATTTTTCCCTTATTTTGACCTTTTGTACCTTATTTGAGAGTGAGAAAGTTGGCAACCCTACCATCAACCCGAACCGAAACATCGCCCATCCAATTTTTCTCCAGAGGAGCTGAGTTACTCCAGCACTTTGTGTTTACCTTCCATATAAACCAGCATCTGCAGTTCTTTGTTTCTACACAAAGGAACCGTGTAGATGTGTACACCCTGATTTAGAATCACCACCTTTTCAAAAACTCTTGAAACTATACACCCCGAATAATGAAACCATGCGATGCAGAATCCTCCAGCATCCTCTGTTCACGAAACCCCGGGTACAGAGACAAGCCCAGTATTCTAACCTGATGCTGACTATTGCATGGGAGTTAAGTGTGTTTGTGGGACTTTCTTACAAACAACTTAGAAACATAGAAAATAGGTGCAGGCGTAGGAATAGCTTCGAGCCAGCACCGCCATTCAATGTGATCATGGTTGATCATCATAAATCAGTATTGCATTCCTGCTTTCTCCCCATATCCCTTGATTCCGTTAGCCCTTAGAGCTATATCTAACTCTCTAGAAACCATCCAGTGAATTGGCCTCCAGTACCTACTGTGGCAGAGAATTCCACACTCACAACTCTCTGGGTGCAAACTTGGCAGCTGCATCACGACATTTCGCACACCAAAGAGACTCATTTGCCTGGAACAACCTCTTGGAATTGTGAAAAGCGCAAGTTTTTAAAGACTTCCTTAACTTCATTTTGTTTGCTGGAAAGAAATGTAGCCGCTTGGCATCAATAGCGGCAATTTCAAGGGTGGATCGGGACCGAGATGCTCAGTTGCTCCTGTGCAGAACGCTATGCTGGTGGTGCCTGGGACGGAGAGACATGTTTGAGGAGAGTATCAGAGAAGGCTTGGAACTCTGCACCTAATGAGGTGGCTGGCTTGTTCTGTGCTTTCTCCTTCGTTGACTCTCTTGTGTTTGACTTTTCACATGGAAATGCAGGAAATGGAGGGATATGGATCATGTGCAGGCAGAGGGGATTAGTTTATCTTGGCAGCCTGTTTGGCACAGACATTGTGGGCCAAAGGGCCTCTTCCTGTGCTGTACTGCTCCATGTTCTAGTTTTCTGGTCCCTGTTGGTTGGGGATATAATTGATTCACTGGCTGGGGTTAATGAAGGAGCTAGCATGCTGGGAAGCCAGTATATATATACATATGTTAACATTTCACTAAACATTAGCAGGTGGTAGAATCCTTCTCCAGTGTTATTTTACTTTACATGGACAAAAGCTAAAATGTTTCTGGGACTGGACTTTACCTTACACTAAACGTTATTTCATTTACCCTGTATCTGTACACTGTGGTGGCTCGTTGTAATCATGTATTGTCTTTCCGCAGACTGGTGACACGCACCAAAAGCTTTTCACTGTACTTCGGTACACATGACAATAAACTAAACTAAACTAATCTGATGATGGGGGAATAAAGAAATGGCAGAGGAGTTGAATAATTTTTTTGCATCAGTCTTCACAGTGGAAAACACCAGCAACGTGCCTGAAATTCAAGAGAATTATGGGTTGGAAGTTAGTGGAGTGGCTATTACTAGGGAGAAGGTGCTTGGGAAGCTGAAAGGGCTGAAGGTGGATGTCACCTGGACCAGATGGACTGCACCGTAGGGTTCTGAAAGAGGTGGGTGGGTTTAGAGATTGTGGAAGCATTGACAGTGATATTTCAAGAAACACTGGAGACAGGAAAGGTCCCAGACGATTGGAAAATTGCCAATATTACCTCGCTGCACAACAAGGGAGCAAAGGTGAATAGTGGGAACTATCAGCAGGTTAGCCTGATTTCGGTGGTTGGTACGTTTTTAGAGTCCATTATAAAGGAGGAGGTTAAAGAGTACTTAGAAGTTCACGATAAAATAGGTCGAAGTTAGCTTGGCTTTGTGAAGGGGAGGTCTTGCTTGATAAATTTGCTCGAATTCTTTGAAGAAGTAAATAGCAGGACATACAAAAGAGAGTCAGAAGATGTTAGTTTTTCAGTTGGCCTTTGACATGGTGCCACACGTGAGGCTGCTAAGGAAGATGAGAGCCCACGGTATCAAAGGGCAGATAGAATGGGTTTAGGAGGGAGAGATAGATTGAGTGGCGGAGTAGACTTGATAGGCCAAATGACCTAATTCTATTCGTATCACTTATGACCTTATGACCAAACCAAACCAAACCAAACCAAACTAGAGATTATCCAAGCCAAGCCTGGACATGTTTTGAGTTCCAGCTGAGAATATTAGGAAACAATTAGAAGCAGGAAAGCTGACCAATTATTTTTTTCCACCCTCGGGGCAATGAGGTGGGCTGGCACAACTGGACGTGGTTGAGAAGGAGGAAGAGAATTATAGCACTGAGGAAAAGAGAAGCAGAAATGCACCCCAAGGCACTTCGCAAACGCAAACCAAATGAAATGGAAAATTCAAGTCCCTAAACCCAATTTAATAGCTACTTTCCGATAAATGACAATTGCTTAAATGTCCAAACACCTTTATCAACATTGATAACTAAAGAAATATTACCTGGCAATTTGTGTCAAAACTTAGACATGCACAGTTCATTTAGGTATATGTAGTTTTTTACGTTAAAAAACACGATGATTGCAAAGAAAATGGAACAGCACTGTGGGTTTTCTATAGGGCTGCCCTTTTTCCAGCGTGTACATTTGTTGAGTGAAAACTATGAGGATGTGTAATGTTGAAAGGGCCATCTGTAATATGTCACTTAAATATTAAAATATAACACGGATGGATTTCATAGAGCCCCTGGCGTCATGCAATGAGCAGGACAGACTGAATAACTCGACTCACCGAGTATTACAGCTTGACTGAAGTGTTGGAAGTTTTCAACATTCTTGATGGATAATGGGGATTCAAAGTGATTTCAATATCAGTGAATGTTTGCAGTTTTTCACCAAATTACTCTTCTATCAGTAGAGTTGCTACCTTACAGCCAGTGAATCGGATTTGATCGTGACTGTGGGTGCTGTCTGCAGAGAGTTTGTACATTCTCCCCGTGACCCAGTGGGTTTTCTCCGAGATCTTCTGCTTCCTCCCACGCTCCAAAGATGTACAGATTTGTAGGCTAACTGGCTTGGTATAAATGTAAATTCCCCCAGCGTGTGTGGGATAGTGTTAATGTGCGGGGATCGCTGGTTGGCGGGGACTTGTTAGGCCCAAGGGCCTGTTTCCGCGCTGTATCTCTAAACTAAAAATAAATTAAACTACCCAGATAAAACAGAGCTAGACCATTTTTTTAGCTTTCAGTTCCAAACTCTGGCTGCTCTACTTCGGTTCATGGTGATACTTGTATCTGAGTCAGAAGTCATCGGCTCAAGACTCACTCCAAAAGCTTCAACCCAATCATGGCCATTCTGTGATGTAGCACTGTGGGAATGCTGGTCAGTTGGGTATCATATTGCAGATGTCCCATTTAACCTAGGCACTTTATTCTTCAATTGGATGTGGAGGGACCTCATTGAAACTTACCGAATAGTGAAAGGCCTGGGAGAGTCTAGGACCAGAGGCCATAGCCTCGGAATAAAAGGACGTACTTTTACAAAGGAGATGAGGCAGAATTTCTTTAGTCATAGGGTGGTGAATCTGTCAAATGCATTGCCGCAGTAGGCTGTGGTAGTCAGGTCAATGGATATTTTTAAGGCGGAGATTGATAGATTCTTGATTCGTACAGGTGTCAGAGGTTACGGGGAGAAGGCAGGGGAGTGGGGTTGAGGGAAAGGTAGATCAGTTATGATTGAATGGTGGAGTAAACCTGATGGACCAATTGGCCCAATTCTGCTCCTATAACTTATGATCTCATGAACGCTGTTCTCGAGTAATATTTCTTCATCAATCAATATCATAGAGGTAGATTATTTGCTCATTGTTAATGTCTTGGCTCTGTCCCATCCATTTTCACACAACGGGTGGTCGGGGTGTAGAACAAGCTGCCAGGGGAGGTAGTTGAGGCTGGGACTATCCCAACATTTAAGAAACAGTTAGACAGGTACATGGATAGGACAGATTTGGAGGGATACGTGGGCAGGTGTGACGAGTGTTGCTGGGACATGTTGGCCGATGTGGGCAAATTGGGTCGAAGGCCCTATTTCCATGCTGTATCACTCTATGACGCTATTTCGGAGGCAGAAGTTAGATCTGCTTTCACATGAATAAACTCTCAGAAAGCCGTTGGCCCAGAACGAGTCCCTGGAAGTGTTTGCCTATAAACTGGGCATAGTTTCACCAACATCTTCAACCTCTCACTTCAACTTTCCCCATCTGCTTCAAGGAAACCTCCATCGTTTCACTCCCTAAGAAAAATACAGTTTCAATGACTACCGCCAGGTGGGTCTTACATGATGAAGTGGTGGTGCAGTGGTCGAGTTGTTGCCTTGCAATGCCAGAGACCCGGGTTCGATCCATACTATAGGTGATGCCTGTACGGAGTTTGTACATTCTCCCTGCGTGGATTATCTCCGGTAGCTCCGGTTTCCTTCCAAACACCAAAGAGGCACTGGTCAGTAGGTTAATTAGCTAGGTAAGGGTGTGTAATATAGCGTTAGTGCGCGTGGATCGCTGGTCGGCGTGGACTCGGTGGGCCGAAGGACCTGTTTCTGCGCTGTACCTCTAAACTAAACTAAACTAAACTAAACTAAACTAAACTAAACTAAAGTGCTTTGAAAGACTGGTAATGGCCTATACTTGTGCCAGTCTTCCAGAAAATCGACGTGTCCCATAACTCACAGGAAAGATACAACTAAGTTACAGAGATAGGTTGAATAAGTTAGGTCTTTATTCTCTGGGGCGCAGAAGGTTAAGGGGGGACTTGATAGAGGTTTTTAAAATGATCAGAGGGATAGACAGAGTTGATGTGGACAAGCTTTTCCCTTTGAGAGTAGGGAAGATTCAAACAAGAGGACATGACTTCAGAATTAAGGGACAGAAGTTTAGGGGTGACATGAGGGGGAACTTCTTTACTCAGAGAGTGGTAGCGGTGTGGAATGAGCTTCCAGTGGAAGTGGTGGAGGCAGGTTTGTTGGTATCATTTAAAAATAAATTGGATAGGCATATGGATGAGAAGGGAATGGAGGGTTATGGTATGAGTGCAGGCAGGTGGGACTAAGGGAAAAAAAGTTGTTTGGTACGGACTTGTAGGGCTGAGATGGCCTGTTTCCGTGCTGTAATTGTTATATGGTTATATGATATATCTATGGATAATGCCATTGATTCGTTTAGTTTAGTTTAGAGATGCAGCGTGGAAATTGGCCCTTCAGCCCACCGAGTCCGCGCCGACCAGCGACCCCCTATACACTAACATTACCCTACACACTAGTGACAATTTACAATTTTTATCAAAGCCCAATTATCCTACAAAACCTGTACGTCTTTCGAGTGTGGGAGGAAATTGGTGCACCCGGAGAAAGTCCAAGTGATCATCGGGAGATGACCAGACAGCCCCCTCAGTCAGGATTGAATATAGGTCTCTGGTGCTGTAAGGCAGCAACTCTACTGCTGTACCACCGTGCCACCCTCTTTCTGTTGCACTATAATCTGCCCTGGATCACCTTGTCATCAGGAACACCAATGTCAGGATGCTATTCATTGACTTCGGCTCAACCTTCAGCATAGACATAGAAACATAGAAAATAGGTGCAGGACTAGGCCATTCGGCCCTTCGAGCCTGCACCGCCATTCGATATGATCATGGCTGATCATCCAACTCAGTATCCCATCCCTGCCTTCTCTCCACACCCCCTGATCCCTTTAGCCACAATGGCCACATCTAACTCACTCTTAAATATAGTCAATGAACTGGCCTCAACTACCTTCTGTGGCAGAGAATTCCACAGATTCACCACTCTCAGTGTAAAAAATTAATTTCTAATCTCGGTCCTAAAAGACTTCCCTCTTATCCTTAATCTGTGACCCCTAGTTCTGGACTTCCCCAACATCTGGAATAATCTTCCTGCATCTAGCCTGTCCAACCCCTTAAGAATTTTGTAAGTTTCTATAAGATCCCCCCTCAATCTTCTGATTCTAGCGTGTACAAGTCAAGTCTATCCAGTCTTTCTTCATATGAAAGTCCTGCCATCCCAGGAATCAGTCTGGTGAACCTTCTCTGCACTCCCTCTATGGCAATAATGTCCTTCCTCAGATTTGGAGACCAAAACTGTACGCAATACTCCAGGTGTGGTCTCACCAACACCCTGTACAACTGCAGTAAAACCTCCCTGCTCTTATACTCAAATCCTTTTGCTATGAATGCTAACATACCATTCGCTTTCTTCACTGCCTGCTGCACCTGCATTCCTACTTCCAATGACTGGTGCACCATGATACCCAGGTCTCATTGCATCTCCCCTTTTCCTAATCGGCCACCATTCAGATAATAGTCTACTTTCCTGTTTTTGCCACCAAAGTGGATAACTTCACATTTATCCACATTATACTGCATCTGCCATGCATTTGCCCACTCACCCAACCTATCCAAGTCACCTTGCAGCCTCCAAGCATCTTCCTCACAGCTAACACTGCCCCCCAGCTTTGTGTCATAACACCAAACAAGCTCATCACTAAACATAGCCACAATGCCTCCATGTGCATCTTCCCCATTGCTGTCTGACTCTTGACCTTTCCAATCATCTTTTTTCACACAACGTTCCTGGAGTTGCTACCATGGACACACACTCTTAACTTTACCTCTTTTGGTTATTGTACTTTGATATTCCTTTGTACAACTTGGTCCGTAGGTTAAATGTGGATGGAGGAACTGCAGATGCTGGGTTAAACCGACGATAGACACAAAAAGCTGGTGTATCAGTGGGTCAGGCAGCATCTCTGGAGAAAAGGAATAGATGACATTTTAGGTCGAGGCCCTTCTTCAGGCCTTTCTTCGGTCTGAAGAAGGGCGTTGACCCGAAATGTCACCTGTTCCTTTTCTCCAGAGATGCTGCCTGACCCATCTGAGTTACTCCAGCATTTTGTGGTTTGTGGGTTAATTGGCTTCGGTAAAATTTGTAAATTGTCCCAAGTGTGTAGGATAATGCTACTGTATGGGGTGATCGCTGGACAGTGTGGATTGGGTGGGCCGAAGGACCTGTTTCCGTGCTGTATCTCTAAAGTAAACTCAGAATGGGTGACATTTCGGGACAGTATGAAGAAGGGTGTCGACCCGAAATGTCACCTTTTCCTTTTCTCCAGAGATGCTGCCTGAGCCGTCTGAGTTACTCCAGCATTTTGTGTCTGTCTTTGGTTTGTGGGCTAATTGGCTTTGGTAAAATATGTACATTGTCATAAGTATGTAGGATAGTGCTAGAGTACGGGTTGATCGCTGGACGGCGCGGATTGGGTGGGCCAAAGGACCTGTTTCTGTGTTGTATTTCTAAAGTAAACTCAGATTTTACATTGCAATCTTGCAATTTTCTGCTGTTAGACAAAAGTGCTGGAGAAACTCAGCGGGTGCAGCAGCATCTATGGAGCGAAGGAAGAAAGGTTTCAGCCCGAAACGTTGCCTATTTCCTTCGCTCTATAGATGCTGCTGCACCCGCTGAGTTTCTCCAGCACTTTTGTCTACTTTCGAATTTCCAGCATCTGCAGTTCCTTCTCACACATTTTGCTGTTTTCGTTTATCGTTGAATTTAATGTTGCATCTAACATTAACATGAATACTGTTTACTCTATGAGCTTCATGTGTACAAGGAATTTCATTGCACCCTGATGTAGATGAAAATAAACTAATCTTATCTAATGAGACTTCCTAATGAGAATTCACGTTGCAATTATAGCCCTTTACCAGTGGAGGCACTGATGTGCATCCATAGGGTGCGAGTTACAAGTTGCAATGATAAAAATGAATGTAATCATCAAACATAAAAAGTTAATGTATGTTTTAATTAAAAATATGATAATGTTCGTTTAAAGATTACATATTGTAGATTAGGTGGCATAAGTCATCCCCCATGTACAATATTAGATTCAAATCATAGAACGTTGAACAATAAGGTACAGGAATAGGCCGTTTGGCCCACAATGTCCGTGCCGAACATGACGGAGAGTTAAACTAATCTGCTCTGCTTGCACATGATCCAAATCCTTCCATTCCCTGCATAGTCATGTCCCTTTCCAAAAGCCTCTTAAGTACCACTAACTTCATCTGCTATCACCCAAGGAAGCGCGTTTCAGGCGCCCACCACTCTATGTGTAGTAAAACGTGCCCTGCACATCTTTTTTCACCCAGGAACTTTTATTTATTTCACTCAGAGAGTTGTGAATCTGTGGAATTCTCTGCCACAGAAGGCACTGGAGGCCGATTCACCGGATGTTTTCAAGAGAGAGTTAGGTTTAGCTCTTGGGGTTAAAGGGATCAAGGGTTTTGGGAAAAAGCAGGAACGGGGTACTGATTTTAGATGATCAGACATGATCATATTGAATGGCGGTGCTGGCTCGAAGGGCTGACTGGCCTACTCCTACAAACTTTAGATGCAAGGAACTGGACGTACTCCTACACGTGGATGAACAACATTGTGGGTTACAACCCTTGTTCAGACCCAAATCGTCACCAATCTATGACCTCCAGAGAAACTGCCCGGCCCGCTGAGTCATTCCAACAGTTTGTGGCTTTTTTCCCTTTAAACTTTGGCCCTCTCACCTTAAAGCTATACCCTCTACTCTTTGACATTCCCACCTTGAGAAAAAGGTTCTGACTGTGTACCCCCAGATTGTGGATGATCAAGAATTAGTATGGAAATTAAGTGCCGGAGTAACTCAGCAGGTCAGGCAGCATCTCTGGAGAAAAAGGACGGGTGCTGTTTCGGGTTGGGACCATTCTTCAGGCTGACATTTGTCATTATTTGAATTAGTATTCTTAATTGACATTTTGTGATGAAACCAAATGAGGAAACAAACTGCAGAAGTTGCAAATCTGAAATAAAAACAGGAAATGGTCAGCAGGTCAGGCAGCATCCGCGGAATGGAAGAAAAAACCTTTAAAGTTACTATTTCAGGCCAAAGTTTCAGTTTAGTTAATTGTCACACATTCTGAGGTACAGTGAAAAACTTTTGTTACGTGCTAACCAGACAGTGGAAAGACCATACATGACCACAATCCAGCCATTCATAGTGTGCAGATACATATTACAAATATCATGAGTGTACCCAGCATTTTCTGTTTTGGGAAGATGCTTGGGCTAAGATCAGGAAAGCAGGCAAGGCTGTGTACTCTCTCCTCTCCTCTACTCTCTCTACACCAACGACTGTATCTCCACTGACTCCTCTGTCAAGCTTCTCAGGTTTGCCGACGACACAACCCTGTTTGGACTGATCCAGGATGGGGAGGAATCTGCCTACAGACAGGAAGTGACACAGCTGGCATCCTGGTGCCATCGCAACAACCTAGAGCTCAATGCTCTTAAGACAGTGGAATTAATTGTAAACTTTAGGAGAGCTTCCCTTCCCCTCCCCTCACGCCACGCACCATCAACAACACCACAGTCACATCTGTGGAGCCGTTTAAGTGCCTGGGAACCATCATCTCCAAGGACCTTAAATGGGGGGGGGGGGGGCCGCCATCGACTGCACAGTCAAAAAGGCACAACAGAGGATGTACTTCCTGCGGCAGCTGAGGAAGCACAATCTGCCACAGGCAATGATGGTCCAATTCTACACGGCCATCGTAGAGTCTGTCCTCGCCTTCTCCATCATGGTCTGGTTTGGCTCAGCCACCAAACACGACACCTGGAGGCTGCAGCAAATTATCTGATCAGCTGAGAAGGTTGTTGGCTGCAACCTTCCCTCCATTGATGAATTGTACACTACAAGGGACAGGAAATGAGGGGTAAGATCATCTCTGACCCCTCTCACCCTGGCCACAAACTCTTTGAATTACTTCCATCTGGAAGGCGATTTTGGACTGTCAAAGCTGCCACAGCCAGACATAAAAACAGCTTTTTTTCCATGAGTAGTAGCTCTACTCGATAACCAAAAATCTGTAGCTTCCATTTGCTCTGGTATTTTATTTAATGCACAAGTTTAATCAATAATGTTTCATTATTAATGTTTAATGTTTTTTGTGTAATTCCTAACTGTCACTGGATATCATGTTGTCACTTGCGGGCTGAGCACCAAGGCAAATTCCTTGTATGTGAATACTTGGCCAATAAACGTAATTAATTCATTCATTCATTCAAAACGTTTACCAGATGTGGATACTCTGAATCTGGGGGTTCAATTATCTTGGGAAATGTATCGTCAACCTGGGAAGGCAGTCCATCTACGAGAGGGAAAAAACTCTGATTTAAAACTTCCACTGCCTTGTGGCCATATCCAGTCTTGGAAAAGGCTCCAGGAGTAAACCTCAAGAAAATTCAGAGTCAGAGCCCCTAAGGCAGTTCGTCGTTGTCTACAACCTCGCTCTGGCAGTTCCTGCGATGGCGCTGGTGCCAAACTGTAACGGCCCTGCTGTTCCTTTGGATCGATCAGCGATGTGGAGAGGGGGGACGTGCTGCATGGGCAACAGCCTGTCCTCCATATGACATCGCCCAGGCTTGCATTCCGACCATGGTCATGGTCAGTCATGATCAAGAGGGGCCTACTACTACTACTACTACTACTATCTATATACTGTGAATGGATCGGTCTGAGCTATAGGGAGAAGTTGAGTAGGCTGGGTCTCTATTCCTTGGAGAGCAGGAGGATGAGGGATGATCATATAGAGAGAGGTGTATAAGATCATGAGAGGAATAGATCGGGTAGATGCACATAGCCTCTTGCCCAGAGGAGGGGAATCGAGGACCAGAGGACATTGGTTCAAGGTGAAGGGGAAAAGATTTAATAGGAATTTGAGGGGTAACTGTTTCACACACAGGGTGGTAGGTGTATGGAAGGGGAGAAAAAAACAAGAGTTAATGTTTCGGGCCAAAGTTTCAGTTTTCAGTTGAGGCTGGGACAATCCCAACGTTTAAGAAACAGTTAAACCGGTACATGGATAGGGCAAGTTTGGAGGGATATGGAACAATTGCAGGCAGGTGGGACTAGTGTAGCTGGGACATGTTGGCCAGTGTGGGCAAGGTGAGCCGAAGGGTCTGTTTGCACACTGTCTCACTCTATGACTGTAATCATGTACTATCTTTCTGCTGACTGATTAGCACGCAACAATTTTTTTTCACGGTACCTCGGTACACGTGACAATAAACTAACTAAGTAACAACTTTCTGCTTATATCTCATTCAGATGTTCTATATCTCTCCATATCACCGTCCATATCTCTCATTGTTCCCGATGTTGGGGAAGTCCAGAACAAGGGGTCACAGTTTAAGGATAAGGGGGAAATCTTTTAGGATCGAGATGAGAAAAACATTTTTCACACAGTGGTGAATCTCTGGAATTCTCTGCCACAGAAGGTAGTTGAGGCCAGTTCATTGGCTATATTTAAGAGGGAGTTAGATGTGGCCCATGTGGCTAAAGGGATCAGGGGGTATGGAGAGAAGGCAGGTACGGGATACTGAGTTGGATGTGCATTAGGGTTAGCCATGATCGGATTGAATGGCGGTACAGGCTCGAAGGGCCGATTGGCCTACTCCTGCACCTATTTTCTATGTTTCCCTTTCCCCAGACTGACGAAACCGAAACGTCGCCTATTTTTGTTTCGCAAGAGATGCTGCCTGACCCCGCTGAGTTACTCCAACTTTTTGTGTATATCTTCGCTCTGACCCAGCATCTGCTGTTCCTTCCTGCGCAGCTTCAGTGTTTGACTCGGGGGAGAGGGGGGTGGGTTGGAATTCCATTCCCTTCTTCAGTCTGTGTTGTGGACAAGAATCCGCTGAAAATTTTTTTTTAAAGAAAATACAGATGGAAGAAAATGCAGATTTAAAACACACACTGTTCCAGAAATGTGGGTGTTTAATAAGTCAGATAGAATTGCATTGCAAGGGGTTAATGCTGAGTAGACGATGCCGTTTCTCTCAGCGTTGGCTCATTCGGTCGTTCACTGAGGAATGACTATTGTAATAGGTTACAGATTAAGTTGCAATGGGACTACTTTGGGTGGAATTGTGCGGATGGATTTGCTAAGTGGGGTTTGCTCTGCAGAGTTGTGTGTGAGTGAGGGGAGAGAGAAGAGAGAGTGTGTCAGAGTTGGATGCAGACTGGATGTGTTTGCCGAGTCCCAGTGCCCCGGCCGGGTCAGTTGGAAGTGAAATTGACCAAGCGCGGCGCTGCTGCTGCTGCTGCTGCTGCTGCTGCTACTACTGCAAGCGATGGCGGCTCAGGGCGACTGTCTGAGCGGCTACCTGGTGCCCTCGCAGCCGCTGCCAGAGACCGGGGCAGGCGACCCCGGCTCCAACAGCGAGAGGAGCACCGACTCCCCGCTCGCAGCCTCCGAGGACGATGCTCACACTCTGCCGCACTGCACTGACCCAGACTGGCTGGAAGAGAGGTTCCGGGTGGACCGCAAGAAACTGGAGGCGATGTTACAAGGTGAGAGACACAGAGAGAGGAGTGAGAGAGAACCTCCCGGGGTGATGTTACTGGGAGGCAGGGACTGTGGGAGACAAGTCAGGAAGTTTTGAACCAACTTTCTCCACATATCCCGGTCAGTGAGGGGCGGGGGACAATCTGAAAGGGGGGGGTGGGGAGTGTGGGGTTGTTGTGACGGAACGGGTCGCTGAAGCCTGGAGCTCAGACTAGGGCTGTTGGAAAGTTATGTCCCAGACTGTTATTTCACCAGGAAAGCCAGTTGACAGCTGAAATAAACGCGCAGCCGCTATTTCAACGCAACTCCTTCGGGAGTCTGTCTCCGCTTGCCATTTGCGTCCCGCGTCAACCCCGCTATGGAGAGCGGAGTTAACAGTATGAACTGAGTCGGGACAGTTAAATGTGTGCCCCGGGACACCAACTGAGGCGCCTTCGCGTCCACGCTCTTGAAGCAGCCTGCAGCATCTCTACAGTAGACACAAGGAACTGCAGATGCTGATTTACCCCCCACAAAAAGACACAAAGTGCTGGAATACTGAGCGGGTCAGGCAGCATCTCTGGAGAACATGGATGGGCGACGTTTCGTGTCGGGACCCTTCTTCACATTGATTGTTTAAGTGGGGGGGGGGGGGGGGGGGGGGGGGGGGGGCTGAATGAGAGGTGGGGGCAGGACAGGACCTGGCAAACTTTTTTTTTGTTGCATGGGCAGCTTACAACCCAGCGTTATGAAGGTTAATTTCTCTAATTTCAAGTAACCCTAGCGTTCCCTCTCTCTCCATCCCTCCCCCCCCACCCGCGTCGTCCTGCTAGTTTAACTGTTCGCGTCTCTTCGTTATCACCTCCACAGCCACCAATGGACCATTGTGGGCTCCACTCTTTCCTTGGCCGTTGGTGCCAGCTCGGATGTGTTCTGTACCTTTTCACACCTCTAGTTTTCCCTCTCCCCCGACTCCCAGTCTGAAGAAGTGTCTCCACCCGAAACGTCACCTATTCCTTTTCTGCAAAGATGCTGCCTGACCCGCTGAGTTACTCCAGCATCTTCATGTAAACCAGCATCTGCAGTTCCCCCCTGCACACAAGTGATAGACCGTTGCCCAGGTTCCTGTTCAGAAGGTTCATGGCTTGAGGGATGTTGATCTTGTTACTCAGACCCATTGACAAGTTACAGTCCAATCCCCATGTACTATTGAAGGGCACCATACCAGCTCTTAGTCTCACTCTGGGACAAAAGGCAAAGTGCTCGAGGAGCTCAGCGTGTCTTGGGTTCTTGAGTCACAGCTTGTTACTCGACGTGGTTCATTATACGGTTTACAACTGAGAGAAATCCGAACAATTTGACAGTTTAACAGCACTGGGCCTCTACGCGTTGGAGTTTAGAAGGTTGAGGGGGGACCTCATTGAAACTTACACTCTATCTATGTCTTTCATTATTCTGTATGTGGAAAGGATGTTTCCACTGGTGGGAAAGTCTAGGACCAGAGGTCATAGCGTTAGAATTAAAAAGGCGCTCTTTTAGAAAGGAGGTGAGGAGGGACTTCTTTAATCAGAGGGTAGTTAACCTGTGGAGCTCTTTGCCACAGAGGGCTGTGGAGGGCAAGTCAGTGGATATTTTTAAGGCAGAGATAGATAGATTCTTGATTAGAACAGGTGTCAAGGGTAATGGGAAGAAGGCAGGAAAATGGGATTAAGAAGCAGAGATCAGTCATGATTGAATGGCAGAGTGGACATGATGGGCCAAATGGCCTAATTCTACTCCTATTAGTTGTGAACGTGAACATTTCAGCTGAACGTTAAATCCCATCGACGGGTGTAGCTATCCCAGGTTTGTGTGCAACTGTGTATTTTTGAAGTATGGTTTTAAAAAAAACCCACTGAGAGTTGATCAACATTATGAAGCGTTTAGCCTGATGCTCACGACCTGTGTCGCTGGTTTGAGTGATGACTGGAGCTTGTACCTTGTCACCTCTTCCCCCTCCTTCACCTGGTTTCATCTACCCATTTTTTTCCCCTTTTATCTCTTTCCACCTATCAACCAACTGTCCCTCTCTAAACCCTGCCTCCCCATCCCTTGCCTCGATGCACCAGCCCATCATTCCCCACCTCTCTTGAATCTACCGATCGCCTCCCTGTCTCAACCCACCCTTTGATCTCTTCACTCTCAGACCTGATGCAGGATCTGGATCCGAAACGTCGACCACCCCTTTTCCTCCGCGGATGCTCTTTGACCCCGAGAAACGCAATAAGTAGTTTACCTGTTGCACCTTGTTACATTTAGAATGTACATTGTAGTTCTAATTTGATTTTAGAATTATTAGCCGTCCATAATTCTATATCTTGAAGAACAATCTGGACTAGAATGATAATTAGATGCTCTGATGGAGAGGCACCGAATTACAGTGAAGGTTAAATCCAACCTACCCTTGCACAAGCTCCCCTCTAAGCCATCTCACTCTATCAACTCATCCTTCTGGAAGGTAGACACAAAAATGCTGGAGTAACTCAGCGGGTCAGGCAGCAACTCTGGAGAAAAGGAATAGGTGACGTTTTGGGACAAGACGCTTCTTCAGTCGACACTCCACATTTTGCGTCTATCTGCGCTGTAAACCAGCGTCTGCAGTTCCTTCCTACTCAACACGTCTTTCTACATTTTCGTTCCTTTATTTATCTAATCTCCCCTTAAATACACCTCTACAATTAATCTCAATCTAAATAGCTAAATCTGCATTCTAACCATTGTCCTGATTGATATTTCTCGAGTTGTCCATTGGGGTTTTTTACTGACCTCCCATGAAATGTCCTAACATCCAAGTATGTGGCTGACTTGATAAATATGCCTTCAAATCAGCTGATGATCTTGCCAGTCAATTCTGTGAAAGATTTTGTTTGTAGCGACTGAAGCTTTGGGTTGCTTTTTTTTAGTTTGAGCTGCCTCGTACTTCTTGTGCTTTGAGGAAAAATACTTGAAAATAAATTACTTGAGTTAGATTACTTTTGTTAAGTTGCACAGTTTACTGAGAGTTTAGTTTTACATCAAAACGGAGATACTTGTGAATATCGTGACGCCGCACGGCAATGCTGTTATGAAGTTAATTTCTACAGTACAATAATTGAGTTAAATAACACACCAAAATGCTCAATTAAAATACTACAGCACAGGAAATCTGAATGCAAATGACACGAGAAAATGGCTCTTTGGAAAGATTGGAGTGTCCAATAATTTGAATTTGTATATTACGGCAATGTGTCATTTATATTCTGGGTTATATTTCAATGCATATCAAAGTATGGTTAGAACTGGAACTTGTGCAAGGGGTATATACGTGGATATTTATGATGAATCTGCAAAACTGAGACTGCTATTCTGAAGCCTTAGTTGCAACAATAAAAGTACATCAAAGGGTTCAGTACATATCATTGTCTTGACTTGAGCCAATGTATACGGTCAGTCTGATAATTGTCCTCTGTAACATTTTCTTGGCTTAGAAATTTTGCCTGGTTAATAATGATGATACGTGAAGTGGGTTTGATAGGGATGCAATCTGCACGTTTTAATGGAACTATCTATGAGCTAAAATTGTAGTCGGCATCAACAGGGTGGATACTTTGGGCGACATGGTGGCGCAGCGGTAGAGTTGCTGCCTCACAGCGCCAGAGACCCAGGTTCCATCCTGACTATGGGTGTACAGAGTTTGTACGTTCTCCGCGTGACCACGTGGGTTTTCTCCGGGTGCTCCGGTTTCCTCCCACACTCCCAAGTCGTGCAGGTTTGTAGGTTAATTGACTTCGGTAAAATTGTAAATTGTCCCAAGTGAGAAGGTTAGTGCTAGTGTACGGGGGTGATAGCTGGTCGGCGCGCACACGGAGGGACAAATGGCCTGTTTCTGCGCTGTCTCGGTAAACTCCACCAAACAAAACAAAACCATGTTTAAAGTATATTTATAACGGTCTTCAGGAACGATCACTATGAATGTTAAAAGAACTTGCATGACATCAATCTTTAGTTTCCACTGACCCATTATTTCTCTCTGCTTTAATGGTTGTTCATTGGGGGTCACTGTCGGCTGCTGTCTCGCTTTCCCGTGGGAGTTTACGTTAAACTGCACAGCATGTTACAGCAGCACGGGATGCTATGACTATCATCCTTCTGTACGTGATCCCGTGCCGCCCCTGATCAGTGACTGTCCTGTTGCTGACGGCTCAAATTATAAACTCATTTTGAAGAGAGATTTATTTTTCTGAGGCTGGACTACCCTACGAGAGTGACTTGTCCGACACAAATATTTAATTTGTTGTGTCATGCTTTGAGAAATTCTGACTGATGTAAAATCTTTCTTTGCCAATCTGTGAACGTGTGTAGTAGCACTGACGATTCTAATTATGCAATGGTGACCCGAACTAACCCACAGTAACACACTAAATGGCCTGTCCCACATTCCCAACTTAGTCACGAATTCCCCTGAGTTATTCACAAATTCTCCCGAGTTTTCAAACTCACAGAATGTTTGTAACAAGTCTGTAGGAGGCAGTAGGAGTCCCTGGACATATCATAGCGGCTCGTTATGGCAACCGTAGGTACTTGGGGCAATTTTTTTACTCGTGGACATTTTTCATCATGCTGAAGAAACTTCCCGACTTACCTGATGCCCTGAGGACCTACGGCTGGCATAACGAGCCGCTACGATATATCCACGGACTCTTACAACCTCCTACGGACTTGTTACAAATATTCTGTGTGTTTGAAAACTCGGGAGAATTCGTGAATCACTCGGGAAAGTGGGAAGGAATTGCAGATGTTGGAATGTTAAGCAAAACACACAGTGCTGGAGGAACTCAGCGGGCCAGGCAGCATCTGTGGAGGGAATGGGTAGACGATGTTTTAGATCTGGGCCCTTGTTCAGACTGATTGTGGTAGGGAGGAGAAATCTGAAAACAAAAGGTGGGGGCATAACAAAGCCTGGCAAGTGATAGTTTATCAGTTTAGTTTATTGCTACGTATACCGAGATGCAGGGAAAAGCTTTTGTTTCGTGCTAACCAGCCGGCATAAAGACAATACTTGATTACAATCAATGCATTTACAGTGTATAGATACATGATACGGGAACAATGACTCGGGCGAGATAAAGCCAACATAGTCTGATCAAGGATCATCTGAGGGTCATCAAAGAGATGTAGATAGTAATTCAGAACTGCTCTCTGATTGTGGTAAGATGATTCATAGACATTGAAGAAGGGTCTTGACCCGAAACGTCACCCATTCCTTCTCTCCAGAGATGCTGGCTGTCCTGCTGAGTTACTCCAGCATTTTGTATCTATCTTCGGTGTAAACCAGCATCTGCAGTTCCTTCCTGCACAAATAACAAGTGGATTGGATTTTTAAGTAAGGGGAGTTGTTTGATATACTGGCATACAAAGGTGATTTTGCTGTCTAAATATGCTATCAGTAATAAATAAGCAGGAGTAGGAGTAGGCCAATGCATTAGCAGTCTCGTTGGATGAACCGGCAGGTGGCTGCTGGCTATTATTTTTATTGTAACAGACCCATTGATTGCATGTGTCCTGCATTCATAATTCTTTTAGATTGACAGTAGTCTATGAGAAGTCTATGATAGTAGACCATGAGCTGGCTTTGCAGGCTTGGTCTTCGAACATCCCATTCCTCAGTCTACCGTAGTCTACGAGGCACAGGGGCAGCAAAGCATCTCATCATCATTGCCTGCCTTCAGTGACGACTGTCTCCAGACATACGAACAATAGGGCACCACAGTGGCACATAGAACCGAATCCGATCCCGACTACAGGTGTTGACTGTACGGCATTTCGATGTTCTCCCTTTGACCTGCATGGGTTTTTTCCGGGTGCTCCGGTTTCCTCCTGCACTCCAAAAACATACAGGTTTGTCGGTCAATTGGCTTTGGTGAATTGTCCCTAGTGTGTAGGATAGTGGTATGAGGATCGCTGGTTGGCATGGAATTAGTGGGCCAAAGGGCACTGTATCTCCAAACTAAACGTAACTAGATTTGGAGCAATTTTAGCTGCTACTGAAATGAGCATCCTTCAATTTTGTTTTTAGCTTTCACGATAAATGTCAATGTAAAAGAGCGTGGTGTTTTATTTTAAACATATTTTAAATTGTGCAGCCCGTTTTCTATTCCATTCAAGACACAAGATCCGTCCATCATCAACCTTTGTGGGGGAGGGAGAGAACAATGGAGGGGGCGGGCGTGGGGGCACTGCTGGGTGGGGAGGGGGATAACAAAGGGGGAGTTGGCGGGGGTACATTGTAGCATTGTCAGCGCCGTATGTGGTGACTATTTGCATTCCTTATGTATGCAAGCAAAGGATTTCACTGTGCCTTGTCACACATGACAATAAAGCATTCCACCCTTCCATTCCATTGTCAGAGCATCATGGCTAAAACACACTCCTGATCATGCTTGCTCTCGACAACCATACTATGTTGTTTCACTGCCGGGAGTGACCAAACTCTACTTCCCCAGTAAAACAAAGTGCAGGGTGAGCTCAGCGGGTGGAGGGAACGGACAGGCGATGTTTCGGGTCGTGACCCTTCTCCAATTGTTCTCCCCTGATGGTTGACTTGGCTCAGCTTATAGATTGGGGATCAGAGCTGGGACATTCTTGGTGTGTGCTTCACTCTCTTCACTGACGCGCAATGTGTTATTTGGCAAGAACGTGAAAGTTCGGAAAATTCCCTTCGATAGTTTTTTATATTGGAATGCTCCCATTTTAAATTCAAAGCCCCCCCTGTCTAGAAGTGAGAGTGTGGCTCCTGAGATTACAAGCCATTACAAGTCTCCCATCACAACCCCTCAGTCTTCTATCAATAAGCCAGTTCAGAATCCAAACAAGCAAGTCACTGTGGATGCCAGGCACCTTAATCTTCTGGATCGGCCGACCATGAGAGACTTTAACAACTGCTTTGCTAAAATCCATATAGATAACATCCACCACCTTGCCCTCATCAAACAGCTTTGTCCCCTTCTCAAAAACGCTCATTCAAGTTCATAAGACACTGAATTGAGTTAAAAGTCTTATGGACTTCGGCTTAATTGTTGATCTTAAACTGGTATGGAATGTACCCAGCCACAGGAGCTGGAGACCTAACCTTAAAATAAATGTTAGCTACTTTGGAGACAGAGGCTTGGCCTGATTTCATTGTCACCTTGACTGATCGGGTGATAACCATGGAGAGACCATTTGGCCGCCTTGTCTTGTCTGTTGGGAAAGATCTACGAATCCCGTTGGTCGATTGTAATGCCCTGAGGACCTAGGTTTAATGGGGAGCTGAGGGGTAAATTTTTCACACCAAGGGTGGTGGCTGCATGGAACAAGCTGCTGGAGGAGGTAGTTGAGGCAGGTCCTATCGCAATGTATAAGGAATATTTAGACAGGTACGTGGATAGGATAGGTTTAGAGGGATATGGGCCAAACACAGCCATTACAAGCCTTCCATCACAACCCCTCAGTCTTCTATCAATAAGCCAGTTCAGAATGCAAACCAGCAAGTCCAAACACCAGATGGGACTAGTGCAAATGGGGAATGTTGGTCGGCATGGTCAAGTTGGGATAAAGGGCCTGTTTCCGTGCTCGATGACTTAGCTTTAACTTCACTTCACGTCTCACCTGCAAGTGGTCGTCTTGGACCAAGTGGGCCCTCTTGCAGCACGCAACACTCTGCCATTGCCCTGGTCTTTTGTCCTCACATCTTCTGCAGTTGGGACTGACCATCGAGCCTTATTACTTGCATGAGATTACAACCATCCGAGCCACAGCTGGAGCTGTCAGCACCAACTAGCATCTATTGGGATTTGGGGAAATGCTTAGCCTAAGTGGGCAGACAAGGCTTGGACGATGACCTGGTCACTCCACTCAGTTAATGCAGAGTTCGGATTGGCGAAGGGCTTCATGTAAAATTTCCGGTATTATGATTCACTGGCCACTACTGTCTGGAATTTGCTTTGAGTTTACTCTCCCGGGGGGGGGGGGGGGGGGGGGGGGGGGGGGGGGGGGGGGGGGGGGGGGGGGGGGGGGTGGCAGGTTATGATTGATGGTGAACACCACATATGTTTTAAAGCCTTTCCACAAGCTGCATGCAGCTAATCATTTAAAATATTGATCTACATTCAGGGGGCGCTTTGAAGTTTAATACAAGGAAATACTTTCCCATAATCGCAGTCAGAGGATTTTCTCTCGATTGTTGTGATAGACTACGCTATGCCGGGGTCTTGCGGGGCTCGACAGACTGAATATAGAGAGGATGTTTCCACTGTCTCAGGAGTCTAGAACCAGGAGCGGCAGCCTCGGAATGAGCGCTGGCGCATTTAAGACAGGCGAGATGAATTGTCTTCATCAAGGGAGTATATTGAGTCTTTAGAACGCTTTACTTTGGAGAACGGTGAAGACTCAGTGAAAACACACATAGATTCCTGATCAATCGTGGCCTGTAGCGGCACAGATCAGCGATGGAGGACATCGACACTTCACCTGGCTGCGATGGCCCCTGCAACCACGTCCCACTAATCCACCTGATCTTTCATGTAGTTAAAAGCCATGAGTTTGGCCTTTCATTAGGGTCCCACATAATAAGTAGGCCAAAATTGATCAGAAACATAGAAAATAGGTGCAGGAGTAGGCCATTCGGCCCTTTGAGCATGCACCGCCACTCGATATGATCATGGCTGATCATCCAAAATCAGAACCCCGTTCCTGCTTTCTCCCCATATCCCTTGATTCCTTTAGCCCAAAGAGTTACATCTGAAACTCTCTCCTGAACATCCAGTGAATTGGCCTCCACTGCCTTCTGTGGCAGAGAATTCCACGAGTTCACAACTCTGGGTGAAAAGGTTTTTCCTCATCTCAGTCCTAATTGGCCTACCCCCTTATTCTAAGACTGAGAACCCTGGTTCTGGACTCCCCGAACATCGGGAACTTTTTTCCTGCATCTAGCCTGTCCAATCCCTTAAGATTTGTATATGTTTCTATAAGACACCCTCTCATCCTTCTAAATTCCAGTAAATATAAGCCCAGTCGATCCATTCTTTCATCATATGTCAGTCCTGCCATCCTGGGAATTAACCTCGTGAACCTATGCTGCACTCCCTCAATAGCAAGGATGTCCTTCCACAAATTAGGAGACCAAAACTGCACACAATACTCCAGGTGTGGTCTCACCAGGGCCCTGTATAACTCCTTGCTCCTGTAGGACCTCCTTGCTCTTTGACTTAAATCCTCTCGCTATGAAGGCCAACATGCCATTTGCTTTCTTCACTGCCTGCTGTACCTGCGGACTAGATTCTGTAGGATTGCGAGGGGCCCATTGATGCAGTTGAAAGAGGAGACGCCAAAAAGAATTAGTGCATTACTTGGTAGAAGGTGGTGGCTCCTGTATACTGACTGGGTATGGTCTACTGTCTTACAGACCGATATTTAGCAAGATTGTGCCTAATTTATAGTAGGATTGTCACTGAATTGTCTGCAAAAAATAACAATTTCTCTCTACTTTGGTACATGGGAGAATAAAGTGCCATCAAAGCGTTGGGTAATAAGCAAATCAAGGCATGTGGCGATTGTGCTGGAGATTGGCTGTGATCTCAATGAATGGTTGAACAGGCTCAAAGGGCCAAATGGTCTCTTCACACTTTGGTTCTTCATGTGTCCCAAATGAAAAGACCAATGATTTTTTAACAAATAGTGGACACGTGACTTGAAAGAATGTGTTTAACAGACATGGGACAGTATAGCACAGGAACGGGCACTTCAACCCACAGTACCTCAAGAATCAAGAGTGTTTTATTGTCATGTGTCCCAGACAGAACAATGAAGCTCTTGTAGCAGCACAACAGAATATGTAAACATAGTAGTCTGTAAATAATATAAATATAGGGGTAAAAAATTCAGTATATATCTATGCTAACAATAATATGCAAAAATACAAAACCAATGCCCCCAGGGCCATATAGCTCAGAGGTTAGTTGGAGGTTGTAATGTTTAATAGGCTGATGGCTGCAGGGAAGAAGCTGTTCCTGAACCTGGACGTTACAGTTTTCAGGTTCCTGCATCTTCTTCCCAATGGCAGGAGTGAAATGAATGTGTGTCCAGGGTGGTTCGGGTCTCTGATGATGCTAAATCCCTTCACTGCTAGGGAGGTCAGAACCCGTGATGGACTGGGCAGTGTCCACCACTTTTTGCAGTCTTCTTCACTCCTGGGCGTTCAAGTTGCTGAACCAGGCTGTGGATGCTACCAGTCAATATGCTCTCGACTGCACACCTCTAGAAGATCAAGAGAATCCTCACCGACATACCTTATCATCGCAATCTTCCCAGGAAGTCGACATTGATGAGCTTCCTTTATAGTTGCATCAGTGTGATGGGTCCAGGAAAGATTTGTGCCGAACATGCAAAGTTAATCCCTACCTGCACCTGACCCATATCTCTTTCTTCCTTGTGGATCCATGTGCCTATCTGAAAGCCTCTTGATGTCACGGCCACGTTTGCCTCCACTACCCACCAAATGGCAGTGTGATTCAGTAAGCACTTGTAAGCAAGTTGACCAAACTGAGTGTAATCCTCAGAGAAACAGATCCACTAGAAGTATCTGTTGTTCAGTAACCCTTCAGTATGCTTCGCTTCTCAGCCGGAATCCATTCTACTAGGTGCTGAACTTCAGAGAGCCTTCAGATAGGGGCAGCACGGTAGCGCAGCAGTAGAGTTGTTGCCTTGCAGTGCCGGGTTCGATCCTGACTATGGGTGCTGTCCATACGGAGTCTTTACGACTGCGTGGGTTTTCCCCATGTGCTCCGCTTTCCTCCCACACTCCAAAGACGAACAGGTTTGTAGGTTAATTGGCTTCGGAGAAATTGTAAATTGTCCCTAGTGTGTGTAGGAGAGTGTTAGTGTACTGGGTGATCGATGGTCGGCGTGGACTCAGTAAGCTGAAGGGCCTGTTTCTGCGCTGTATCTCTAAAGCTTGCCCAGAGTCTCCCCTCCTGTTCCAGGCATTTCCCAACTGGAACTATTAAAACATTAGAGTTCACCGAAGATGATGATGTTGACAATATTATATCCAAAAGCCGGTCCCTTCACCTAAACATTCGAGGGTAGAAACATAGAAACATAGAAAATAGGTGCAGGAGTAGGCCATTCGGCCCTTCGAGCCTGCACCACCATTCAATATGATCATGGCTGATCATCCAACTCAGTATCCCGTACCTGCCTTCTCTCCATACCCCCTGATCCCCTTAGCCACAAGGGCCACATCTAACTCCCTCTTAAATATAGCCAATGAACTGGCCTCAACTACCCTCTGTGGCAGAGAGTTCCAGAGATTCACCACTCTCTGTGTGTACACTGGGCTCCCGCAACGGCGACTTCTCCCACCCGAGTTGCGGTGTCGAAGAGCTCCTGGAGCGGGGCTTCACAGCACGGCTGTGGAATGGCCGCGGGACTCTGCGAGTGCACGCCGGGGCTCCAACATCAAGACCCGGTGTGCGACCTTGCATCACCCGGCGTGGCTTTAATGGCCGCGGGACAATCGCCATCGCCATCGCCAGCCGGGGGCTTTGACTTTGACTCTGACCCTGGGGAGGGGGGAGAGTGCAGTGGAGAGATAAGTTTTTTGGCCTTCCATCACAGCGATGTGATGGATGTTTATGTAAATTATGTTGTGTCTTGGGTCTATTTGTTTGTAATGTATGGCTGCAGAAACGTCATTTCGTTTGGACCTCAAGGGGTCCAAATGACAAATAAATTGTATTGTATTGTATTGTATTGTGAGGAATGCGCTGTCTGATACAATCAAAACTTCCAAGCAGCTAAGGAAAGGTTGAGTTCCTTTCTCGTTGATGGCAGAGGCTGGAGAAAGTTCATGGATTATGGCCAGTGATAATATCTATCTGAAGTACCTCAACCACCCATTATGTGAATCCCCCCCCCCCCCCCCCCCCCACCACCCCCCACTGCTTGAGGATTACTCACCATCCTCAATGTGTTTGCGGCGAATTGTGGATGCTACCCAGGCCGTCACACAAACCAACCTCCCTTCCATTGACTCCATTGACGCCTCGTGCGGCCTTGGCAAGGCCACCAGCACAATCAAGGACTAGTCGCACCCTGGCAACTCCCTCTTCTCCCCTCTCCCATCAGGCAAAAGGGATAGAAATGTGAAAATGCACACCTCCAGATTCAGGGATAGTTTCTTCCCAGCTGTTATCAGGCAACTGAATCATCCTACCACAACCAGAGAGCAGAGCTGAACTACTATCTATCTCTTTGATGACCCTCGGGCAATCCTTGATTGGATTTTGCTGGGTTTATCTTGCACTGAACGTTATTCCCTTATCATGTATCAAAACACTGTAAATTGATCGATTGTAATCATGCATTGTCATTCTGCTGACTGGTTAGCACAATAAAAGCTTTTCACTGTAAATCGCTGCACGTGACTATAAACTAAGTTAAATTTGCTTGTTACCTATTTTCATTTGCTACTTAGGTTTGTTACAAATACACTTGATAGCAAATGAGCAGTAGTTTTCACTTCTGCAGACTTTCATGTTAATGCGAGAATGAATATTGCAGATTATTTATTAACCTTTGCACAGTGTGTGTTTATTATAATAAAGGCTATAAAAATAAGACTGTGTAAATGAAGATGGTTTGTTCCAGCTTTCTCAAGTGTTATGTTTGCATGTAAAAAATCTAGTCCTTGGACCTTTGAACAGATAGCAACCAGTGCTAAATTCAGGTTCAGTCAGCATCTCTGGAGTAAAAAGGATGGGTGACGTTTTGGATTGGGACAATTTCACAGTTAGACTGAAGAAGGTCCTGATCTGAAACGTTACCCATCCTTTTCCTCCAGAGTTGCGGCCTGACCCGCTAAATTACTCCAGCACTTTGTGTCTATCTTCGGTATAAACCACCATCTGCAATTCTTTGCTACACATGAAATGCAGGTTTTTATCACTTGTACCAACAAGAAAGAGAGTGAGCAGGGTTTTGTTACGGTGCTACACGTCATGGTGAACGCAAGCTTGGTGTCCCACAGGAACATTCAGTGTTTCCTAACAATATTTAAAAATGTAAAACTTAATGCGTAAACTGCAATAGTGCTTGTGGTGGAAGTGATTCTATGTGTGACCAGTGATCCCAGGCTTTGCTATAAGAAGAAATTTCTAAAGCACAACTGAAGGATATGTCTGGCAATTAATGGAAAGAGATTCAGTGAGAAGCTCTTGACATTGCTTCTACATATAGCTGTTAGGTGCGCAGAGATTTTCCGATGCGGGAGTTTTGGCCCTGGAAATGGCCGTTTTGGTCACGTCACTAGTGGCCTGGTCAAAAGTGACACCAAAACGCTACATCTATTTGTTTGTGCATGTTGGGTTGATTGCATTAGTCGAATCAGGATGGACCACGTGAAGGTTGCAATCTCCCACAAGCTGAGTGGCGCAGAGCCTGGAAAGATGCCAACACCAACAAGGGAGAGGTCATCACAGCCCCCACAGTGAAGTCACGGGGAGAACGTGCAGACTCCGTACAGACAGCACCTGTAATCGGGATCGAACCGGCGCTGGATCCGTCGTAAGGCAGCAACACTACCGCACTGCCACCGTGACTCTTCAGTATAAACCAGCATCTGCAGTTCCTTCCTACACATTAAACAACCTTAACCACTGTGTCTATCAGTTTCTGCCTGTCTCACTATTCATGGAGGCTACTGAGATATTCTTGAGATACTTTATCCAAATCTACCCAGCTCAATCCATTCATATCCAATCCAATCATTTAGTAATTCCTTGTATTTATGTGTGTCCATCTCCACCACTTTGTCATTAACCCATTATCATTTTTGCTTTGTTTTCCACATCTTTTTTAATTTTTGCTTTGCTGCATGTTCCTTTTTGTTACAGTGATGCTAATTAGATGTAAATGTCAAACGCAGAAAGTGCATAGATCAGCGGGATTGACTAAGAGGGGGATTAGTGGAGCTTTTTGGAAATTGTAGTCCTAGTAAGATTTTTTTTGTTTACAGGGCAAGGGAGGGAAGCTTATTCAAAGCATGCTTTGCATTTGAGGAGGAGAAAGATGAGTTGGTGACGTTTCTGGTCGAGCCCCTTCTTCAGACTTCAATCTCGACCTGAAACTTCACCTATTCCTTTTCTCCAGTGATGCTGCTGCCTGACCTGCCAAGTTACTCCAGCTTTTTTTGCATCTATATTCGGTTTAAACCGGCGTACACAAGACGAGAAGGAGGTGGCATTACCAGGCTTCATCTGTAGAGAGCACCCTGACACCAATCTACTCCCTCAGCCAATAACCTACTCTGAGCATGGCTGTGCTCCAGAAAATGAGATCTTTTCATCCACACCTCGTGTCAGAATGACCCCATCACCTGCAATCAGTTTTATTCATCATTCCCCTCTTTTAACTTTGTGTTTAGATAAGCATAGAAACATAGATAATTGGTGAAGGAGTGGGCCATTCGGCCCTTCGAGCCAACACCGCCACTCAATATGATCATGGCTGATCATCCAGAATCAGTACCCCGTTCCTGCTTTCTCTCTTGATTCTGTAAGCCCTATATCTAACTCTCTTTAATACAAACAATGATTAGCGGTTCTGTATTGCAGCAGGGATATAGACAAGCACGTAATACTGAACCTTTCTGCAGATCAAATTTGTTCGGCATGGACTTGTAGGGCCGAGATGGCCTGTTTCCGTGCTGTAATTGTTATATGGTTATATATCATTGGGGAGATGGGTTGTGTGTGTGCAGAAGTGAAAACTGCCACTCATTTGATATCAAATATGTTTGTAGCAAACGTTAGTATCAAATTAAAATAGATAACCAGCAAATACATTGAGAGTGGTGAAAACCAAGCAGTGGAGGGATTCAACCCGGGCTTGCTGATGGACAGGGTTCTTGCTAAAGGTTATGTGATATCCTAAAGGGTGGAGACCTTCAATGACGAAAGTGTGCCCTAGTATGTCTATCTGTCCTAACACAGCCTGTTACTTCAGGGAGGACATCTTCCTTGATGGCGACACTTGGGTTCACAGTCCTTGGCCTTGTCATGCTCCTGCATAGAAGGAAGAAACCGAGAGTTGATGTTTAGTTTAGTTCAGAGATACAGCGCAGAAAAGGGCCCTCCTGCCCACTGAGTGCGCACTGACCAGCGATCCGCACACAAACTTTATTCTACACATCCTAGGGATGATACCAAACAAATTTGCCTACAAACCTGTGCGGCTTTGGAGTGTGGAAGGAAACCGAAGATCTCGTAGAGAAAAACCAACGCAGGTCACGGGGAGAACGTACAAACTCCGTACAGACAGCGCCCGTAGATGGGATCGAACCTGGTACTGGCAGCAACTCTACCACTGCGCCACCGTGCCGCCCTATAGGGATCTTATGTTGACGGGCAATTTCTTGGAGGATTGCGTTCATCCACTCAGGCCCTCATTGTGGGAATTTGATTGAATGAGGGAACTGTTGGTCCCAGCAGAGCAGATAAAAGCATAGAAGGATCGAACATATGAAATAAGATGTGAATTATGGGGTTTGACAACGGGTCCAGGTTTGCAGGCTTTTGTGAAATACAGTGTCTCGTCTTTCAAAGAGAAATGAGATGACGGTGCAGAGAAAATGAGGTTGGAATAGTTTAGAACTTTGCCTGGAAGACAATTAAGGAATTTTTCATTACTTTCTCTTGTACATGAAAAGAAACCATTCTGAATCTCTATTTTGTTTGTGTGTTACTCGTGTGTTAAACTATTGGCATCTTTACTTCTTTTGGTCCAAGGTTGAAACGTCCATTATCTAGAACTACTGTATAATTGAATTCTCACTTTCTACATAGCAGGCGACATCTCTGTTTACCCTGTTATGATCTCCGGTTTTAACCAGATTCAACTAAAGAATGACTCATTTGATTATTTGCACATTGACAACATGCCAGTTGGTACAGTTCAAGGGATCATGGTGTTGGAATGCTTATGGCTACCCTTGTGAGAACCGATGACAGCTTATCTATAGAAACTAGGAACTGCAGATGCTGGTTTACAAAATGCTGGAGTAACTAGGTATGTCAGGCGGTATACCTGGAGACCATCGATAGATAACCTTTATCTGAAGTGTTTGAAAGAGGTTAATGTGTTGCCAGCTGATTTTGAAAGCATTTTAATCTATAAATTTAAAAAATGCATGTCAACAGACTTGGACCTATCAACAGACCTTCTTGTGATAACATAGGAAATTAATCCTATTAAAGTGAGCAGAAAAAAGTGTGTAACTTCCTATCTGTAGGTGGCACGGTGGCGCAGCATTAGAGTTGCTGTCCTACAGCCTCAAAGACCCGGGTTTGACCCTGACTGCGGGTGCTGTCTGCACGGAGTTTGTACGTTCTCCCCGTGACCTGTGTGGTTTTTCTCCTGGATCTCCGATTTCCTCCCACACTCCAAAGATGTCTAGGTTTGTAGGTTAATTGCAAACAGTCCCTAGTGCGTGTAGGATAGTGTTAGTGCGTGGGGATCGCTGGTCGGCGCGGACTCGGTGGGCCGAAGGGCCTGTTTCTGCGCTGTATGTCTAAACTAAACGGCGATGCAAACAATACCAATTACCAATCTGTTGCTGTCAGCATGCTTGGGTTCTTGTGTACTTGGGTTCATTTTTAGCAGATATTTTGGGTTTTGCCTGCAGCCCCAAATGGGAAGAGATCAGGAAAATGCAAATTGGAGGAAGCTTCATGGGCAAGCAAAGTACGCAGTAACCTTCACAGCAGCTCAGACATTAGGTGAAGAGAACTGCAGTGAGACGGGGAGGTCGGTGTGGACAATAAACATGAATGCAGGAGAATGAAGGTGAAAAAAAAAACTGAGGTTCTTCATCTTGTTTAGTTTAGAGAAACAGCATTGAGACAGGCCCTTCGGCCCATCTAGTCCATGCCGGCCATCGATCACCTGCTCACACTAGTTTTATGTTGTCTCACTTTCTCATCCACACCCTACACATTAGTGGTGATTTGCAGAGGCTAATTCACCTACAGAGTCACACGTCTTTGAGATGTGGGAGGAAGCCAGGACACCCAGAGGAAACCCACGTGGTCACAGGGTGAACGTGAAAACTCCACACAGACTGCACCTGAGGTCGGAGTCTCGACCTGCGAGGCAGCAGTTCTATCAGCTGCGACACTGTGCTGTCCTAAGTTAGTACCACGTTGTGCTGAAGATACACACAAAAAGCTGGAGTAACTCAGCGGTGCAGGCAGCGTCTCTGGAGATAAGGAATGGGTGACGTTTTGGGTCGAGACCCTTCTTCAAACTGAAACCAGCATCTGCAGTTCCTTTCTACACATGTTGTGTCTAATGGTCTGACAAATTGACTGTGAACAGACGAGCCACTACCAAAAGTGCTTTGTTGCTGGAAGAGGCATAGAAACAGAAACCTAGAAAATAGGTGTAGGAGTAGGCCATTCGGCCCATCGAGCCATTCAGAATGATCATGGCTGATTATCCAAAATCAGTACCCTGTTCCTGCTTTTTCCTCACATCCCTTGATTCCGTTAGCCCTAAGAACTAAATCTAACTCTTGAAAACATTTTTTAAGTTAGTAGGGATGTGTTTCTGCGGAAACTGCTTTAGTAAAGGAGTCGTACTCGTGGTTCACTCCATTTTGATTCCACTGTTTCTGCAGGCTTGGTTCTGCTGAGTTGATCCTTGTTGTGTGGGATTGCAGTGTTGCCTTGGCACCTGAGAGGGAGTCCATTCCCTTCTGTGGCAGACAGTGAGCTTCAGAGATCTTGGAAGACCAATGCTCAAGGGCTTTGATCTGCCTTTGAACTGTAGTCAAGAAGATTTACACCTTCGGGAAGAGAAGGTTTGTGACTTTGTTCTGAGAAAGCCCTTGGTTTTGGGGAGGGGATTGCATTTGCATTTGTCCTCTCTTTCTTTCTCTCTCTCTCTTTCTCACTCTCTTTCCTGTAACCTTTCTCCCACCCTCCTGCTCTGAATGACAATGATGCTTTTTTCCCCCCCTTATAGTTTGGTCTGTGGAAGCTTAGAATCAGGTTTGCTTGACAAATGGGACTTGTTATTTAGGTGCAGTGTTGCTCAGTGTAGTTGGTACGAATTTAAATGTGGTACAAATTTAAATGTTATCTGGTTATTCCCAATGTTACCATACTCCCATTCATTCCCCTCTTACACGTAAGCAAGGAGGTATATTTCCGATTCTCCACCTTACCTCATTGCAGACTTTGGATCTTGTCTCTGGAATTATTACACTACAATCCTGAGAACAATATTCTGTACTTTGTATCCTTCTCTACACTCTACCTTTTTAAACTTGTTTGGCTTAATTGTATTTGTGTTTGATTGGATTGCATGCAAAATAAAACTGTTCACTGCACCTCGATACACGTGACAATGATAATCCTAAACCCATGCCTACTCTGCCTGATTTGTTTCCCTGACCTGCTGGATGTCAATTCCAAAATACTTTCCCCTTCATCTTTCCTCTGCACTCCCTCTATGGCAATAATGTCCTTCCTCAGATTTGGAGACCAAAACTGTACGCAAAACTGTACGTGTTTCCACGCTGCACCTCTAAAATAAACAGTACCGGAGGTCAGAATTATACCTGGGTCACTGAGAATGGACAGGCAACTGTGGCAATGGTGCTTGTTGGTTGCTTGTGGGGCGATGAAGCATTCCGCCAGACAAACTGGGCGGTCTGCTCAGGGAACCACGCCACAGGATCCACCGAGTCCATCGAGCAGCGCTACTGGCTGTTGCAACCGACCTCATTTGGTTCTCAGAGATGATTTGCCCAGATGTTTCTGCGCTAGTAAAAAATCATTCCATTCCTTTCCTTTACAACGACACGGGTGACAAGGTTTCCACCACACCCTATAGATATTGGGCATTGGAGGTGCAATGATTGTGAGGAGGAGGAGGAGGAGGAGGAGGAGTGGTTTTGTTGTCTCTGTTGAAAAATGTGCATGTAATTTAGACAGCATTACTCAGACTTGTATAATGTTATTTTTGTTTTTCCACCACATGATATTCATTAGACTTAAATCCACACTCATTTGGATTTGCACATATTAACGAAAAGATAAAGCCATTTTTTGGGCAAAAAGTATAATTTTGCCTTTCAAATAGTCCGTTCTGAATAAATAATAACAAGTACATTTAATGCTGTGTATCATTTAGCTTTTTATTCTTCACCGTTTTTCCCAAACCCAATGAAGATTAAAATCTGCACATGTTCACAGAATTAGCAGAACTTACTGATTTGTGATCTGGAGAAACAAAGAACTGCAGATGTTGGTTTATACCAAAGGTAGACATAAAGTGCTGGAGCAACACAGCTGGTGAATGATACTGATGTCGACATGTTTGTGCTTTCTAGTGCAGTGGGAAATGGAAGGCCGATCATAAGTGATAGGAGTGGAATTAGGCAATTTGGCCCACCAAGTCTACTCTGACATTCAATCGTGGCTGATCTATTTCTCTCTCCTAACCCCATTCTCCTGCCTTCTCCCCATATCCTCTGACATCTGTACTGATCAAAAATCTATCTATCTCTACCTAAAAAATATCCACTAACTTGGTCTCCACAGCCTTCTGTGGCAAAGTATTGCACAGATTCACCACCCTCTGACTAAAGAAATTTCTCCTCATCTTCTTCCTAAAAGAATGTCCTTTAATTCTGAGGCTATGACCTCTGATTCTAAACTCTCTCACTAGTGGAAACATCCTCTCCACATCCACTCTATCCAAGCCTTTCACTAATCTGTATGTTTCAATGAGATCCCCCTTCATTCTTCTAAACTCCAGCGAGTACAGGCCCAGTGCCGTCAAATGCTCATCATAGGCTAACTTACAATGGTCCCTGCTTCATCAAAGGCTCAGCTTTAAAGTTCACATCCTGTTTATGCACAATGCAAATATTGAGCCTAACTTAATTTCCCATTCAAGCAAAAACTTTTTATAAGCCAAAGATTCAAGAGTGTCTTTGTTTTCCAGTGTACTCTTCATATTTTGGCGTGTTCAATGAATCCATATTCAGTAATTGCTTCTGCTATTATTGTGATTAGCAGGTTCCATAAAGAAATAAGGGTTGTTCAGTTCTGAGAAACTTGATCTGTGTGAGCCATGACGCATGTGATTATGAAGATATGTGATATTTGGTGCACGTTTGAGGAATTGCATTGCCAAGTTGTAAACAGGAATATTGAGTGATCTTTCAAGTTGTGTTTCGGTGAAAGTAATTAAAGTTAATCCAGCGTGTGGAGCAAAGATAGACACACACACAGCTGGAGTAACTCAGCGGGTCAGGCGGCATCTGTGGGGAGAAAAAATGGGTGACGTTTTGGGTTGAGACCGTTCTTCAGACTGAGAGTCAGGGGAGAGTTCTGAATCTCCTCAAGATATGCCTACTTCGAAGAAGTTCTCATCCTCTCTCCGACGAGAGTTCTGTAACACCCTCTCTCACTCTCGTTTCCCTCTCCCCGGACTCTCATGAAGGGTCTCGACCCAAAACGTTACCTATTTCTCCAGAGTTGCTGAGTTACTGAGCCGCTGAGTTACTCCAGCTTTTTGTGTCTACGGTTTAAACCAGCATCGACAGTTCCTTCCTTCATGCTTCCTTTGGGCCAAGAAAGGCCAAGCACAGGATTAATCGATTTTTTTTTTTAATAAAAAATTTAATAGACATTTTTCTGTGTATGGTCATCAATTTAATGTCAGCAGCAACATAACTGGAAAGGGTTATGGGGGCATTTAATAGTTATTTACACATCCTGGTCCAGCATGGAATGTTTCACCACAGAGTATAGTTCATAAGGTTATAAGGGATGAGAGAATAATTGGGCCATTCGTCCCATCAAGTTTACTCAATCATGGCTGACCTATCTCTATCTTTATCACCTATCTGTCTATCTCTGCCATAAAAATATCCACTGACTTGGCCTCCACAGCCTTCAGTGGCAAAGAATTCCTGTGACTAAAGAAATTTCTCCTCATCTCGTACCTCGGTGACTGCCAATCACCACCCCCCCCCCAATCACCACCCCCCCGGACACTTATTATTATTTATTCAAATCGTTTGCTATGTCGCTCTTCAAGGGAGATGCTAAATGCATTTCGTTGTCTCTGTACCGTACACTGACAATGACAATTAAAATTGAATCTGAATCTGAATCTCCCTTGTTTGAGGCAGTTCCATTGAATTTATAAATGGTATGCATTCGGAGCGGATTCGTTCAGGAGATTGTAGGAAGACAGCAGGCTGTTGAGATTGTTTTTAGATTGCTGTTGCAAAGGGCTGGCCTGAACCAGAGAGTTGACACCACTGTTGTTGGCCTCATTGTGGCCTCGACCTTTCTTGAGTCCTTGGTGCCTGCTTTGATCTGTTCCTCTAGTGTTCTGTACCTTTTCACACCTCTAGTTTCCCTCGCCCCACGACTCTGTCTGAAGAAGAGTCTCGACCCGAAACCCACTCCTTTTAGCTGCCCGACCCGCTGAGTTACTCCAGCATTTTGTGTGCATCTGCACTAAACCGAGCCAGCTTCCACTCCTCAATATACAGCTTGGGGCCTGGAATGCCATGACCCCCCATTGTATGGCATGGTTATTTATTTGTCTCGTGTGTTGTGGTACAGTGAAATTCATTTTTGACTGCAGTTCAGGACAAGTATCTCTATAAGTAAGCGCATAGATACATGGTCGATAGATATAGTACAATGAGCAGAAAACTCGGTAATTTCTGGCCCTGGAGACCAGTCTGTGAAGAAACCTTTACAAATCAGTAGCCAGAGAAGATTGATGGGTCATACCTTAAAAATTGATTTTCTCTCTTTGGTCTCAATTGGTGACGCGACCACATGTTTAGGATTCTTCTTTTATCTTTTTTAGTTATGTGGTTCAGAAATAAATAGAATTTTAGTGGGTGTGGGGTAAGATCAACACACGATGTGCCATGCAGCTGTTCGGTTTATCCAGGAGAAGTTATATATTCCTTGATCTGTTGCTCCACTAGAGGATGTTGTGTACTCAGTGGTTTGATTACCATCTTTATTCGCTTGGCTTGGTAGAAATTCAAGTGATTTTTACTTGTCCAAATATTTTTATATTATCCTTCCATCGCCATCCCAAGGGTGGGCAGAAAGTAAAATATAAGACAAAATAGTTGAGGGGAACAAAATAAATAGTAGCTTCGAGGGACAGTTCTACAGGTAAAAAAAACCCGAACAAAATGCTTGAGTAAGTCAATGGGTCAGGCAGTATCTCTGGAGGACAAGATGCTGCCCGACCCGCTGAATTACTCCAGCACTTTTTGTTTGCAAACTAGCATCTGCAATCGCCTTGTGTAGGAAGGAACTGCAGGTGCTGATTTAAACCGAAGATAGACACAAAAATGTGGAGTAACTCAGCGGGTCGGGCAGCAACTCTGATGAAAAGTAATAAGCGACCTTTCGGGTTGAGACCCTTCAACTTCAGACCGGCTGATGATGCTGGTTTCATTACTTGCTAAGCCTTTGACCTCTGAAGAAGGGTCTCGACCTGAAACATCACCTATCCCTTTTCTCCAGAGATGCTGATTGACCCACTGAGTTACTCCAAATGGACTTTTTGTGTCTATCTGCAATTTCCTTGTGTCTGGTGTTGCTAGGGTGATTGTTTGCTTGCAGTTTAAAATAAAAAAATCTACGGTCTGGCTCCCTGACTGGTGGAGAATCAACTCTCTGGGAATTAACGATGAGAGGAGGAATGCACTACACATTCCCACTGCATCTTTCTGTACATTGCACCTCTGCCTGCCGTTTGTGTCTGCCTCAGTCTATTCACATCCCTTGTCCTCTTCGAGACCTTCCAAAAAATATATCTCTTTGAAGAGAGCTTTGCATCTCTCCTCTTAATAATGCCTTTGTTTTCTTTTTGGTTTTGGGAAGTGCAATTAGACATTTTTCTGCACTAAGAATGCCACATTTTTTTAATATCCTAGAATGTGTGGTTATGCTGTGTAAATATAGAACTGCATGCAATTTTTTTCCCCCAAGGCTATAAATTTGAATTGAAATGTACAATATTCGTCTTTGTTTCTGCATTCCTTCACGCTCCTCTCTCTTGTTGTTCATCTCCAGTCATAAAAAAAGCAGATTAAAAAAAAAACCCTTGGAAAAAAGCCTTAAAAACAGATTTTAGAGTTTTTCTAGCCCACATGTCATCCATCATTGATAAACACAAGGGCCTGCAGATGCTGGAAGCTTGCATAGAACACAAAATACGGGAGTAACTCAGCGGGTCCGGCAGCATCTCCTGACGACACGGATAGGCAATGTTTAGAGTTGAGATCGATAACTGTGTCGCTATTTGACAAGACTCTTACGTTCTAGAGCAGCGGTCAGCAACCTTGCTCTGAATAGGGGCCAGGACGCATGTGTGTGAGAGGATGGCGGGCCACATCTATCACGTGTACACAAGGACCCCGCCCCAATCCCGCAGGCATTAAATCACGTGTTCACAGAAGGCAGACGAAAATGCGGGAGAAACTCAGCGGGTGAGGCACCCTCATGCAATCCTTGCATGTCTCACCCGCTGACTTCCTCCAGCATTTTTATCGACCTTCAATTTTTCCAGCATCTGTAGTTCTTTCTTAAACGTGTTCACAGAAGGTGCGCGGCTTTTTGCGCAGGATGCGGTGCAGCCACGTAGCCTCGGGGGGGGGGGGGGCTCTCGGCCGCGCTTGTGGGGGCGCTCGGGGAAGCATTCGGGCAGGGGCCGGATGGTTACGGGAAAAAAAATCCACCTGCGGGCCGGATGATTTCGGGTTACGGGCCGCATTCGGCCCGGGGGCCGTAGGTTGCCGACCCCTGTTCTAGAGTTTCCACCTAACTCTCAGGTTTTTTTCATCCTTTCAAGATGCTCCTTAAAATCCACCTCTTCAAAGTCAATTTTATTCGTCACATGCACCCGAAGGTGCAGTGAAATGAATTTGCCAGCAGCAATACACTTAAAAAGAACACACATTACACAATAGAATTTAACACAAACATCCACCACAGCATTCTTCACAGGTGGAAGGCAACAAAGTTCAGTCAGCCCTCCTCCTTTGTTCATCCGTGGTCAGGACCATAATCCCTCCGTAGTCACCACTACGGACGGCCCGATGTACAGGCCCTCTCGTCGGGATGATCAAACACACTCCGCGGCTTGGAGTGCCAGAATCAGCACTTTCCTACCGGAGAACGCGGCTTCAGGATGTTCTAGGCCACAGGCCAGCGGTCGGAGCTCTTCTCCGGCGATCCCCGGCAAGGGATTCCAGACTGCAGATGGTAAGTCCATACCACGCCCGTGGCTAGAAGCTCCGTGGACCTCAGCCCCATGATGCCAAAGTCAACGGGCCAGCGATCGGAGCACTTCTCACTGGCGACCCCCAGCCCGCTCCACGATGGAAAAGTCCATGCTGCGCCCGCTGCTGAAGCCCCGGGCCCGATTCTGGGAAAGTCCGCTCCAATCCACGCTGTTAGGCCACCTGGGAGGTGACATGGAAAAGGTCGCCTCTCCGTCGGGGAGGCGACCAAAAGCGGTCCCCCCCCCCTCCCCCCCACACAAGACGCATCGAGTGACACCTAAACTAACATTTGGGCAAACCAAAAAAAGTTGAAGTAACGAACACGCTGCTGGCAGGGCAGCTGACTCACAGCGCCCCCCACTGACCAGTTTTTAACTTTCATATTTATTTGTTTCAACTTAACCAATTTTCATGTGAAGTACCATGGAACATTCCAGAATATTAAAAAAATGCTTTACACTTGCGTGTTTTTGTTCATTATTTCAAATGTTTTTCTGAGGAAAGGTCACATTGCATGCAGAATTACAAAGTTATTGGAAGTGTAGGGACCTGCAAAACGATTTAGTTTTACTTTAGAGATACAGCGCGGAAACGGGCCCTTCGGCCTACCGAGTGCGCCCAGACCAATGATCCCCGCACATTAACTGTCTCACACACACACACACACACACACACACACACACACACACACACACACACACACACACACACACACACACACACACACACACACACACTCTCACACACACGGACAATTTACATTTATACTAAGCCAATTAACCTACAAACATAGAAACATAGAAATTAGGTGCAGGAGCAGGCCATTCGGCCCTTCGAGCCTGCACCGCCATTCAATATGATCATGGTTGATCATCCAACTCAGTATCCCGTACCTGCCTTCTCTCCATACCCCCTGATCCCCTTAGCCACAAGGGCCACATCTAACTCCCTCTTAAATATAGCCAATGAACTGGCCTCAACTACCCTCTGTGGCAGAGATTCACCACTCTCTGTGTGAAAAAAGTTCTTCTCATCTCGGTTTTAAAGGATTTCCTCCTTATCCTTAAGCTGTGACCCCTTGTCCTGGACTTCCCTAACATCGGGAACAATCTTCCTACATCTAGCCTGTCCAACCCCTTAAGAATTTTGTAAGTTTCTATAAGATTCCCTCTCAATCTCCTAAATTCTAGAGAGTATAAACCAAGTCTATCCAGTCTTTCTTCATAAGGCAGTCCTGACATCCCAGGAATCAGTCTGGTGAACCGTCTCTGCACTCCCTCTATGGCAATAATGTCCTTCCTCAGATTTGGAGACCAAAACTGTACGCAATACTCCAGGTGTGGTCTCACCAAGACCCTGTACAACTGCAGTAGAACCTTCCTGCTCCTACACTCAAATCCTTTTGCAATGAAAGCTAACATACCATTCGCTTTCTTTACTGCCTGCTGCACCTGCATGCCTACCTTCAATGACTGGTGTACCATGACACCCAGGTCTCGCTGCATCTCCCCCTTTCCCAATCGGCCACCATTTAGATAATAAAACCTGTATGTCTTCAGAGTGTGGGAGGAAACCGTAGGTCCTGGAGAAAACCCACGCAGTCGCGAGGAGAACGTTTAAACTCCGTACAGAAAAGCATCCGTAGTCGGGATCGAACCCGGGACTCTGGCGCTGTGAGGCAGCAACTCTACCTCTGTGTCACCCGCCAATACAATACAATACAATACAATACAATTTATTTGTCACTTGAACCTCATAGAGGCTCAAGTGAAATGTTGTTTCTGCAGTCATACATACAAGAAAAAAAAAGACCCAAGACACAACACAATTTACACAGACATCCATCACAGCGCATCTCCACCTCGCTGTGATGGAAGGCAAAAAAAAAAAACGTATCTATAGTGTGAGAACTTGTGCAAGGAGGAACTTTAGATGCTGGTTTAAACCAAAGATGGACACACAAAAAGCTGGAGTAACTCAGATGGCCAGGCAGCATCTCTGAAGAAAAGAAATATGTGACGTTTTGGGTTGAGTCCCTTGTTCGGGCTGAGAGTCAGGGGGCCTGAAACGTCACCTGTTGTGAGAACTTTTTTCTTTTGCTTGTTAATGAGTTTGAACAGTCGGGTCAGTACGATTTCACACTTTGGACCTCCGCAAATAACCCACATGCTTCAGTTTGGCAAAGTGTGACCTTGAAGTGATTGTGAACAGGAGAATCAACAGGAAAGCATGGGGAAGTAGAATGCCACGTGCATATGTATGAGGGAGAAGGTGCAGGTGGAATGGGAGGTATGCAAGAACCTCTTTAGAAACCAGGATTGAAGCAGAACTTTTTGCAGCTTGTTTCAAGCGAGGCTATTCCACAGGAAAGAACATATCCATGTTCCTCCTGGCAAGTAAAGAATCTAAATCTCAATCCTGGGGAAGTAAAGGTTTGTTTATCTGACATTCCTCACTGAAAAATAAACATTTGAAGTGGATTAAAGGGGAAACATTGTTTAATTGCACCCTAAGTGCAATTAATCGCTGATACATTCAAATATTTAATTCTACTCTCTCTCTCTCTCTCTCTCTCTCTCTCTCTCTCTCTCTCTCTCTCTCTCCCCCCCTCTCCTCTCCCCCCTCTCTCTCCCCACCCTCTCTCCCTCCCCCTCTCTCATCCCTCCCCCTCCCTCCCTCTCCCCCTCCTCGTCCCCTCCTCCCTCCTCTCTCCCCCCCTCCCCTCTCCTCCCCCCCTCTTCTCTCCCCCTCTCTCCCTCCCCCCTCCCCCTCTCCCCCCCTCTCTCTCCCTCTCCCTCTCTCCCCCTCTCCCCCTCCCTCTCTCTCCTCTCCCTCCCTCTCCCTCCCCCTCTGAGACTGAATCCCTCCCCCTCCCCCTCTCCCCTTACCCCCCTCCCCCCTCCCCTGATCCCCCCCTCTCTCTCTCTCCCCCCCCCTCTCTCTCCCCCCCCCCTCTCTCTCCCCCCCTCTAATACTACTGCTCTCCTAATCATAAAGTGCTGGAGGAACTCAGACCATCTGAGGAGGGAATGGAAAACCGATGTTTCAGGTCAGGACCTTCCTTCAAGATCTCAGCATCTGCAGTCACTTGTGTCTCCATTTTACTGCTGTCCTGATCTGCTGAGTTACTCCAGTTTTTTGTATCTATCAAGGAACTGTGGATGCTAGTTCACGCCCAACGTTAGATAGAAAATGATGGATTAACTCAGCAGGTCAGGCAGCATCTCGGGAGAAGAAGGAAAAGGTGACGTTTCGGGTCTGATGAAAGGTTACGACCAGAAACGTTACCTATTCCTTTTCTCTAGAGATGCTGCCTGACCCATTGAGTTACTCCAGCATTTAGTGTCTTTCTCTGAAGCTGAATACATTTGTTCGCATAAATGTGCTTTGGAGGATGTCATTGTTGGATTAGAGGTATGTGGCAAAAATAAATACGAATGTTGGAGTAACTCAGCGGATCAGGCAGCATCTCTGGAAGACATGGTTCGGTGATGTTTCTGTCCATAGATTCCTTCAATAGTGCGGAGGTTAGTACCTGTGATGGAGTGGGAAGTGTCCACCACTCTCTGTAATCTCCTTCGTTCATGATTGGTTTGGTTCACTGACGTTGGTGTTCCACATAATGCAATCAGGCTCCTTTGCACAAAGATACATTCTACTTTCTTTCTCCAAAATCTGCTGAGAGAGTTCCTTGCGGTTTGAACGCTACTTTCCTTACTTTATAGTGGATTTCCCAGAAATTCAAGACCGTAAGGTCTGAATGACAATTCTATCTATCTATCTATCTATCTTTATGATCACATTGATACGCGCTTCTCTTTTGTGACTGAAGTGCAAAATAAATGAATGAAAAGAATGGCTCCATTGATTAAATAATAAAAGAATGTGTAAAGTCAGGTTCACAAAGAAACTGTCCTTCTCGTTAACTTTCCTAGTGTTATAGACAGTAGGAGCAGGAGTAGGCCATTTGGCCCTTCGAGCCAGCACCACCATTCAATGTGATCATGGCTGATCATCCCCAATCAGTACCCCGTTCCTGCCTTCTCCCCATATCCCTTGACTCCGCTATCTTTAAAAGCTCTACCTAGCTCTCTTGAGAGCTAGATAGGGTCAAGATTGGCATAGATGTACACAAAATGTTGGAGTAACCTAGCGGTGATGGCCGATATTTTGGTCTGGACTATCCTTAGATGGACACAAACTGGAATAACTCCTCCAGAGATGCTGCCGGTCCCGCTAAGTTACTCCAGTTTTTTGTGTCTACGGTTTAAACCAGCATGTGCAGTTCCTGCCCACACACTCTGACTATCCTTAATCAGGCTTTGCTGGCTTAAACATCATTCACTTATCATGTATCTATGTATACAATGTAAATGGCTCGATTGTAATCGTGTATTGTGTTTCCGCTGACTGCACTGTACCTCTGTACATGTGACAATAAACTAAACAGTTAATGGATATCTCATCGGACTCATTTCCACACAATTCCTCGATGGCTCAATAGATCTTTACTGTCACGTGTAAAGTGAGTTCAGTAAAAAAAAAAAAAAAAATGCATACAGTTCGGTGACAATCCTACTATTCATTACGCACAATTGTCCTAAGTGTAAGAATGTAAGCTACAAGAAGATACAAGATACAACATTTATTTGTCACATGTACCAATTGTTACAGTGAAATGTGTGGTCCCCAAGCAGCCATACGCAGAGCACACTGAGGCACGACACAATTCACCACGTTTAGATGCCATCCTGTGCCCTTTGATGCATACCTGAATCACGAGCAAGATTTAAACACAAGGGGTAATAATTATTTGGTTCTGTAGATTAATTGGCGCGGCACAATGGCGCAGCGATAGAGTTGCCGCCTTACAGCGCCAAAGACCTGGATTCGATTCTGACTATGGGTGCTGTCTTTGTGGAGTTTGTATGTTCTCCCCGTGACCTGCGTGGGTTTTCTCCAGGTGCTCCGCTTTCCTCTCACACTCCAAAGACTTACAGGGTTTGTAGGTTAATTGGCTTCGTAAAATTATAAATTGGCCCCCAGTGTGTGTAGGATAATGTTACTGTGCGGGGATCGCTGGTTGGTGCAAACTCAGTCGGTCAAAAGGCCTGTTTCCGCTCCTCATCTCGAAACAACATTTTTTTCACACTTCCATTCACTCTCATTTTACTCTATTGAAGGTGACCCACATAATGTTGTTGGAGTATTTAGATTAGTTTTAGTTTAAACATACAGCGCGGAAACAGGCGATTCCACCGATTCCACACCGACCAGCGATCCCTGCACATTAATATTACCTTACACCAGGGACAAGTTTACATTTATACCAAGTCAATTAACCTACAAACCTGTACGTCTTTGGAGTGTGGGGGGGAAAACAAAGATCTTGGAGAAAACCCGTTCAGGTCACGGGGAGAATGCACAAACTATATACAGACAAGCACCCGTAGTCGGGATCGAACCAGGGTCTCTTGTGCTGTAAGGCAGCAACTCCACCGCTGGGCAAATGTGCCACCCTAACACCATCAGAGTTTCACGTCGAAAATGCTGTTTATCCAGGAGCAATTCAGTTTCTGTCTTTTCTGAGCGTAAAAAAAGTTGAGAAGTTGGGAAGTCATGTTGCAGCTGCATAAGACGTTGGTGAGGCCGCATTTAGAGTATTGTGTTCAGTTCTGCACCATGTTATAGGAAATATGTTGTCAAGGGTATAGAAAAGATTTACGAGGATGTTGCCAGGACTCGAAAGTCTGAGCTATTGGGAGAGGTTGAGTAGGCTGGGACTCTATTCCTTGGAGCGCAGGAGGATGAGGGTTGATCTTATAGGGGTATATACGATCAGGAGAGGAATAGATCGGCTGGATGCACGGGGTCCCTTGCCCAATGTAGGTGAATCGAGGACCAGAGGACACAGGTTCAAGGTGAAAGGGGAAAATATTATATAGGAATCTTAAGGGGTAACTTTTTCACAAAAAGGGTGGTGGGTGTATGGAACAAGCTGCCAGAGGAGGTTGAGGCTGGGACTATCCCAACATTTAATAAACAGACAGGTACAGGGATAGGACAGGTTTCGAGGAAAATGGACCAAACACGGGCAGGTGGGACTAGTGTAGCTGGGACATGTTGGTCAGTGTGCCAAGGTTGGGCCAAAACTGTATCACTCTATCATGGAGTGTATCACTCTATCAAACACTGTATCACTCTATGACTCTCTCAACTGACTAGGAGAACCTAGTTCAGGGGTCGACAACCTACGGCCCCCAGGCCGAATGCGGTCCGTAACCTGAAATCATCCGGCCCGCAGGCAAATTTGTTTTTCCCTGTAATTATTCGGCCCGCAGACTTCCGTCATCTCTGATACCTCCTGGGTCCGAGGCGCCCAGCCGTGGTGAAGCAAGGAGGCCTGCGTTGGTGGCCGCAATGGCGGAGCCTCCGAGCGCCGAGCTTTGGCTGTACCGCATCCTGCGCAAAGCTGCCGGCACGGCCGGGCACCTTCTGTGTCTGGGCTTCACTGTCGGGACTGGGGTTGTCAATAGGTCGGGGGCGAGTGAGCGTGAGTATTTGAGCCACTGCCTTCAGGACAGAGCCAAGGAAATGGTCCGTGGGTACGCCATGTTGGTGAGCGCCCGGAACTAGGGGCCAGTGCTCCGTGTGGCGTCCTCGAAGGGCGGGATCTATGTGAACACGTGGTTAGATGCCTGCCATCCGGACCGGATGGGGGTTGGATCCATGTGTACAGGTGATAGATGTGACCCACCATCCACTCACAGACATGCGTCCCTATGGCCCCTATGCAGAACTAGGTTGTTACCCTCTGACTTAGTTGATCGTTGTCTCAAGACGGGGGTTTGCACAGACCTTGGAACCAGCAAACGTATCTGGAAAGTGTCCTCACCCAGCCCAGTAACCGCGGAGAAACAATACAAAAGCACCAAAGATCCCGGGGGTCATCTCTGTTCAGAAAATACCAGTCAACATTACGTGTGTGGACTCTTTCCAGGAAGATTTTGCCGAGCCCAATTATTCTGCACTTCACTCTAATTCAGTACAGACCACGGTTTAATCTTGAGATATTCTCCATCTGGTTATTTTTGTGTTGGAGAACACACGAGTGTTCCTTGGCTATCAAATGCCATAGAGATTGTTCTTGAGGATGTTAGCAGAATTTCAGACAAGAAATTCCTTAGATTCAGTGCAACATAGAACAGTAACCTACAACAAATCAGCACGGGAACAGGCCCCAGTTCAACTATTCCCCTCTGCCTGTGCGTGATCCATATCCCTCCATTCTCTGCCTGTACAAAAGCCTTTTAAACGCCACTATCGTGTCTGCCCCTCCTGGCAGCACGTTCCAGGCACCCACCACTCTCTGCGGTTTTTTTTTAAACCTTAAAGCTGTCTTATTTCCAAGTCAAGATGAAACGGGGGAAAAAATGCTGCAAATACTCAGCAGGTCAGCCTGCATCTGTGGGAAGTGAAACAGCGCTAATGTTTCAGCTTGAAGACCCTGGATAAGGACTGGCCTTCTGACAAAGGGTCATGAATTTGAAACGGTAGATCTGTTCCTTTACCCACTGACGTGGCCCTGACCCATTGAGACTTTGCAGCAATTTCTATTTTTGCTTCAGATTTCCAGCGTCTGCTGTTTTCTTTTTGATTTCCACTTCCTAAAGTGGCTTGCTGCAATGTCTCTGGATTCCCAACTAATTGGCACCTAGCGTTAAGAGCTCTGATGTCCGCAGTAAGTACATCTTCCTGTGAGTACTGCAGATGTGAATAGTCAGGAATCCGTCACCAGGACTTGTAAGGATGTGACAATTAGAACATAGAACTGCACAGCACGTGAACTGGCCCTTCGTCACACAATGTCCACGACAAACAAACCTAATCTCCTCTGTCTCCACATGATCTGTATCCCACCATTCCCTGCAAATCCATCTGCCTCTCCAAAAGCTTTGTAAATCCCACTATCATATCTGCCTCGTATCTGCAATTTTTTGCCTGCTTTTTTTCACTCACTAACGACCATAGTTGGAAGTCATATGAAATGCCATTGAAATTTTAGAAGATTTTGTGTGAAGTGTGAAGACTTAAAACAAAAGTCCACAGAATGTCGTTTCTGGGCATGAAACACCAGCCACAGGGGCTAATTGAAATCCAGATGTAGCCAATAACATTTCTGAACGGTAAACAAAAATGATTTGTGTTCACGTGGAATTGCTTGCCTCCATTTGTCGGTGAAATGGTAAGAGAATGTGTGAAGATAGACACAAACAAGCGGGAGTAACTCAGCAGGACAGGCAGCATCTCTGGAGACAAAGTCTGAAGAAGGGTCTCGACCCGAAACGTCACCCATTCCTTCTCTCCAGAGATGCTGCTTGTCCCGCTGAGTTACTCCAGCTTTTTGTGTCTATCTTAGGTTTAAACCAGCATCTGCAGTTCCTTCATACAAATAGAGAATTTGTGAAGACACAAAATGCTGGAGCAACTCAGCGGGTCAGGCAGCATCTCCGGAGAAAAGGAATAGGTGACGTTTCAGGAGCCTGGGAGGAAACTGAAGATTTCAGAGAGAACCCACGTGATCATGAGGTGAACGTACAAACTCCGTACAGACAGCACCCGTAGTCAGCATCGAACCCAGGTCTCTGGCGCTGTAAGTGCTGTAAGGCAGCAACTCTACCGCTGCACCACTGTATGTGCAGTGGGTGTGGGGGCTGAGGGATTGTGTAGGTTCAGTCTGCTCAAATTGAAAATGTGAGGAGAGGTCGGGGACTGTTCTATTGCATTGTTTTTATTTAATGGTCATTCTGGAAGGGGATCTTAAAACTTGCCAGAATTGTGGTCGCTTTCAATTGGTCACAGTATGGCTGGAAGCAACCAGACCAGATGGAATGTACTTTGATAGGACCAGCACTGCTCCAAAATCCAAAATATGAATGGTATCAGTGCAAATTAGGTGACTCTTTTTTTTTTTTTTTTTTCTCCAATTAAGTCTGGGGGAGTTATGCATGGTCAGAGCCAAATATGTGCAGCGGAAATTCCTAACTGCTATTGTTGAATCGGTGATGGCACACTAACCGTGGTGGATGCGATTTTCTATTGATCCCAGATGTTTGCTCTGAGCTGTGTCGGGTTGCTCAGTCCTCCAAGGCCCACTTGCTGTGAAGTTGAAAAGAGGGGCCCTGCTTATTGGTCTCGAGACTCTTTGCTTTGTGTTTTACTGGAAGTGGATGAAGGGTTCTTTACTCAACCGAGCTGTGGACTGAGGTTTCCAGGAACCGGGTGCAAACTGCAGCCAACTCTTCATAGTTTCACACCTCTCCTTGTTATTGTGCAGGCGGGGTCGGCCTCCAGGAGGGAGATGTGGTAGATGGTGGCATTCTTGAAGTAGCTGGTAATCCTTTCAACCGGTCAGGCTGTGTCTATGTGGGGACGTTGCGGTGGTAGTAGCCTTTAGCACTAATTCTGTTCCTCTCTTCATTCAAGTTGGCCTTATCAAGCACTTGCAGCATTTTCTGATGTTGGTGGCGGCTATTTGTATACCTAGGGTGTGCAAGCCAAGAATTTCACTGTGCCTTGTCTCACATGTGACAATAAAGTATTCCATCCATTCCATTTCCAAGCTGTGCATGGGACTGTGGAGCATTTATTATTTGGGCATATGCAAACGTTTGTTGATTCTCCAGCCAAGCACGTTGAGACATTTCACCTTGTGGTTTTGTTTAAATGAGGTTTGTTATCCAATGAAATCTGCCGTGTTTGGCCATCCATTTCTTTCATGTTACTCTGTCAGCTCTATCTCAGTGTATGTTTGTGACTTCAATCGTTCTTAGTTGTTGTACTAGTTAGATCAAGAATGTGTTATGAGATCCTTCAATTTTCCATTGGATGGACGTACTGGTTGGGTGCAATCTTATGTAAATTTTTGTTTTTGTTTTCTGTCTTGATTTTCTTGCCATTATCTTCCACAAGCAGGAGGAGATAGTGTCTGGTACAGGTCCACCGTAGATTTTCCAGCACCCTTAAGGGCGTGTCCCACAGACGACTCTTTAGGCAACCAAGTTGTACAGGGTCTTGGTGAGACCACACCTGGAGTATTGCGTACAGTTTTGGTCTCCAAATCTGAGGAAGGACATTATTGCCATAGAGGGAGTGCAGAGAAGGTTCACCAGACTGATTCCTGGGATGTCAGGACTATCTTATGAAGAAAGACTGGATAGACTTGGTTTATACTCTCTAGAATTTAGGAGATTGAGAGGGGATCTTATAGAAACGTACAAAATTCTTAAGGGGTTGGACAGGCTAGATGCAGGAAGATTGTTCCCGATGTTAGGGAAGTCCAGGACAAGGGGTCACAGCTTAAGGATAAGGGGGAAATCCTTTAAAACCGAGATGAGAAGAACTTTTTTTCACACAGAGAGTGGTGAATCTCTGGAACTCTCTGCCACAGAGGGTAGTTGAGGCCAGTTCATTGGCTATATTTAAGAGGGAGTTAGATGTGGCCCTTGTGGCTAAGGGGATCAGGGGGTATGGAGAGAAGGCAGGTACGGGATACTGAGTTGGATGATCAGCCATGATCATATTGAATGGCGGTGCAGGCGCGAAGGGCCGAATGGCCTACTCCTGCACCTAATTTCTATGTCTATGTTTCTATGTTTAGGCAACTGCCAGGGACTAGTTTTAATGGAATTCACCTATGACACTTGGTGACAACCTACGACAACATCCGACAGCAACAATTGACGCCACTGTCGCCGAAGATTTTTCAACACGTTGAACATTTTGCGGCGGTCGCCCAAAAAATTGCCTAAGTGGGACAGGCCTATAGATTCCAGAGCCTCTCTGGATTCACCGTTTTTTGCTGGGCCTACAGAGGTTCCACTGAGAGGAAACGAACATTACTGGAATGTTCTGCCAAGTAAACCTATTGCCAAAAGCTGCTGCTGAGATTTTCGTCAAACTTTCATCGTAAGAAAACCAAAGAAATGATTAAAGAGGCTTTGGTATTTTACACATGCCATCGCGGGATGCTCATTGGAATAGTGAACAGCATGCGTTCTACTTTGGGTCCCAGAAAATGGTGACACATCTGCATGTTTTGTTATGGTAGCCCAGCAGCAGCTAACAGATCTTCCCCAGTGGGTGAGTAAGGGATGGATGATGCAGCTTCCTCTTGCACTGCATGTGGAACAAGAGAACTGGAGGTCGCTGTTGAGTGAAGATGATGCGTGATTTAGCTTACGCCAACGCACAGATGAGGTGGAAATCTCTTTTTGCATGCGGTGGGTCTGCTTTTGGTTCCAAAGATCTTGGTTTCCATCAGTCAGGATGCCTCAAAAATGTTTTAACTTTGATGTCTGATCTCTGAACTTTCCTGTGGGGGGGGGGGAGGGTTGAGGACCAGCTCTGCTAGTGGGAGGAGAGTACTAGTAGAGGGGGATTGGCTGGTTCTGCGGTTGAGGGACAAACTGAGGGCTTTAAGGCCTTCCTGGTGGAGGATGGAGTGACTGAACATCTGAACGACGCCTTGCCTGATGTAGTCCTAAGTTGTACTTCCAGAATACATGATCAGAAGCCGAGTCTGTGTTGTATCTCTACACTGTGGATGGCCCAATTGTAATAATGTATCGTCTTTTCTGCTCACTGATTAGCAAGCAACAAAAGTTTTTCACTGTACCTCGGTACACGTGACAATAAACTAAACTAAACTAACATTAGATAGACACACAAAAAAGCAGACACAAGAAGCGGGCCAGACAGCATCTCTGGAGAAAAGGAATAGGTGACGTTTTGGGTCGAGACCCTTCTTCAGATCGAGAGTCAAGGGAAAAGGAAACGAGAGGTATAGATGGTGATAAAGAGAGATATAGAATAAATGAATGAAAGATATGCAAAAAAAGTAACGATGATAAAGGAAACAGGCCATTGTTAGCTGTGGGCTTGGTACAAACAACGTGACTCAAGGCGACTTCGAACCTTGTACACAGACCTGGGTGGGGGAGGGATGGAAAATTAAACAGGGTGAAAAATTGGAAGCCTAGAAGTAAATGTAAGTACCATAGTTGTTTCTTTGTGGGGTGGAGGGGTCGGCCTGTTCAGTGGACCCAGCACCATCACACTTGGTACATGTTTAAGAAGGAACTGCAGATGCTGGAAAATTGAAGCTAGACAAAAGTGCTGGAGAAACTCAGTGGGTGTGGCAGCATCTATGGAGCGAAGGAAATAGGCAACGTTTCGGGCCAAAATCCTTCTTCAGACTTTTGCCTACCTATGCTTGGTACATGAACAGTTTTCAAAATGTTTTGATGTACTTGGAAAGAACTTGTTTTGTCAAGGACTTTGTACATATCGCTTTTTTTTTTTGTTGCATCTATGGGATTCACAGGCTGGATAAAATGCTCATCTGTTTCGAAACGGGCCTGAGGATTGAATTCAGAACTAACTTGCAAGAATGTCATTCAAGTGAATGAACAGTAGGTGTGTGGGTTTGTACAAGCACAGTAGAATTTGGGATACTGTCAGTAATGTCCTGCCAGGGACTGTTGTGGACAAGTTATTTTTAGAGATACAGCATGAAAACAGGCCCTTCGGCCCACCGAGTCCCTGCTGACCAGTGAGCATCCCGTACACCAACACTATCCTATGCACTAGGGGAAATTTGCAATTTTTGCCTAAGCCAGTTAACATACAAACCTGTACGTCCTTGGAATGTGGGAGGAAACCGGAGCACCCAGAGAAACCCCGCTCAATCAGAGGGAGAACAATCCCGTACGAACAGCACCCGTTGTTGGGATCAAATCCTTGTCTCTGGCGCTGTGAGGCAGCAACTCTACTGCTGCTCCACTGTGCTGCCCCCAGTTAATGACAATGGATTGCTCTAATCAACAATTCTGTTGCATTGTGCGACAACCAGGATTGGAGAGCATGAGCGAGGTCGACAGATTTATTTTGGAACCATTGGTTCCTGTGTTCAGGAGCCAAGAGAGTTTTATTGTCACATGTCCCAAAACTGAGTAATGAAATTGTTACTTGCAGCAGCACAACAGACATGTAAGCGGAAATATCTGTAAACACCATAATAAACAACAGTAGATTTAGTTTAGTTTAGAGATACAGTTAGGAAACGGGACCTTCGGCCCACTGAGTCCGCACCGACCAGCGATCCCCGCACATTAGCACTATCCGACACACACTAGGGACAACTTACAATTATTGCCCAAGCCAATTAACCTCCAAACTTACACGTCTTTGGAGTGTGGGAGGAAACCGGAGCACCCGGATAAAAGCCATGAGGTCACAGGCAGAATGTGCAAACTCCGCACAGACAGCACCATTGGTCAGGATCGAACCCGGGACCCAGGGTTCTGGCGCTGTTAGGCAGCAACTCTACCACTGCGCCCCCATGCCGCCCTATAGATATAGATACATATCTCTAAGATATAGATACATATAATTTCTTTGTAGGCCCCCCCCTCGGTCATGACAGACCATGGGTGATGCATCCCAGTTGTTGGCTGCTTGCTCCAAACCTCGGCTGGAGCAGCGTTGCTTGTGGCTGAAGAGACCAATGCAGGAGTGACAGCCTCCGTGGCAAAGGTCACATTTGTGTGTGGTCTCTGGTTTGTTGAAGTTGCTGCGTCATTTATGTGCGCCCGCTTGTCTGCCCCTGCGTTCAACAGATATACATAGACACATTGATATATGTGTAGATATATATATTAAATTCCTTGGGTATGCCCATCTATTGCACTTTGCAGAGAGAACCAACCAACACAGACCGCAGCACTGACCAAGCTGTTTACCCAGCAGCTTCAAACTGAACGTTGTGAGCACCGCATGAGGCTCCTCGCCCACACACCATCTCTTCCTATTGTTTTGAGCACTCTGCTTCCCTTCTCTCTCTCTCTCTCGCATCAGGCCACTGGTTTAACGCATCTCCGCTTCTCACCTCAGCTGCTCCTCCCAGTTGCAGCATCCATCCTCGCCTCATTCTCCATCTGAGGTTGTTCAATGTTTCTCTATTGGGCGTGTGAGCGGCTGTTTTACATTTTGAGTCTAATTTTAAAATTCATTTGACATGCTCATTCATTTATTCGCTGTGCCAAATGCAAAATTGTTACTGCAGATTTCTTGAATCCCAGTCATTTCTATAAATGATAACAGATGTATTCTTTCCAGGGCAATCAACAGTTTATTTAAATTGCTTTCATATTAATTTCCTTGGAACTGCCCTTCCGATCTCCTGGAAATCTGAATAAACACCTTCAGCCCCAATTCTCTGTTTCCTGCTCTGTACTGAGTTTGCTGTCCACCTCCTTCCTGACTCCACATGTTTAGGTGTTTGTCAAAAGTCGGCATGAATATGGATCATGTTCAGGTGATAGGAGCAGAATTAGGCCATTTGGCCCATCAAGTCTACCCTGCCATTCAATCATGGCTGATTTATCTTTCCCTATCTTAATCCCATTCCCTTCTCCCGATAACCCCTGACACCTGACAATCATCCCCCCCCCCCCCCCAAGGTACCATGTGCAAGCAGAGGAGATTAGTTAGACTTGGCATCATGTCCAGCATGGACGTTGTGGGCTGAAGGGCCTGTTCCTGTGCTGTGCGGTTACCCAATGTTGTAAATACCATGTGATGGGAGGTCAAATGCATTTTGAAAACCCGCTTAGCACATTACCCTTGCTGCTCTCTATATTACTGAAAGTCAAAGAATTTAATCAATTTACTTGGACATGACCTTTCAATTTGAAATCTTTGCCAGGTCTGATCAAAATTTCCCTTTGCAGATGTTTTTCAATTAAGACTATTTTCATGTTGCCATACCTGCAACTGCCATTGTTAATTGTTCTACAATTCAGTGGACAGACAATGTTCCTTGTCAAATTCAGAAGTAATGTTTGCTACATGCCTCTGCTCTGCTGTGATTTAAATTTTCTACATTTAAAAACATGTTTATGTAGTGGATGGCTCCTTAATTTGTACACTGTGTTTGATTAAGTTCCACAGGACTGGCTTGGATCTGAGCACATTTTGTATCTGTTGCAGCTAATATACAAGCCTATAATGTAATCCTATCCAGAACATCTTCCCCCATCACACTTCTGCAAGTCCCCAAAGTACTCTTCCAGACTCATTCCGCTTCCTCGTGTGCCCATTAAAACCGATTTAAGCCTTTTTCATTGAAATTCATACTTTAAAAAAAACTTTTTGTACTAAGTGTTTTGAAACAGTGAACTCTGACATCTGATTCAGAGTACAGATTTTCTATCTCAGTGTAGTTTACAGATACAGCTCAGGAACAAGCCCTTTGGCCCACCGAGTCCACACCGTCCAGCGATCCTTGAACACCAGCACCATCCTACATGGAAAAGGACAATTTACAATTTTTAACAAACCCAATTAACTCTTTGGAGTGTGGGAGAAAACCGGAGCACCCGGACAAAACCCAGGGAGAACGTGCAAACTCCGCACAGACAGCACCTGTAGTCAGGATTGAACTCTGGTCCCTGGCGCTTTAAGGCAGCGACTCTACCGCTGCGCCACCACGCCGCCCCAGATAGTTTTAGTTGATGATAAATCCTCATATTCGGTTAAGGTTTTTAGGGAAAAATAAATATCTTAATGCTTCCACGTTAAAGTCCATCAGCCGGTGGGAAGGGGAGAGATATTTTGTTTTCCATGGGGCATTATCAATTCTCAAATCATAAGTACATGTTTAACAAAAGCAATCCAGCCACCTACCACTAGAGGGAAAAGGGACGACTCGAGTGATATGATATTGAGCCTTCTCTTCAGGAGAATACCTGTGTGAAAATTAGAATGAATCTTCATCCAGACCTCTTGCACTTTAATACATGCATAGATTCCATTTAGAACCACAGTTTCCATTCATGAAGTGGCCAGCAGGACAAGAACCTTTGGAGTGCCCTAGTTTGCAAATGCATGAGGGAGCTTGGAGGACAGTTTCAATTCAACCAAATGCCAATGGTTAGGTTATTCAATACTTTATTGTCATGTAATTTTTTCACACAATGGGTGGAACAAACTCCCAACGTTTAAGAAGCAGTTAGACAGGTACATGGATAGGACAGGTTTGGAGGGATATAGACCTCCATAGGTGGGACTAGTGTAGCCTGGACATTTTGGCCAGTGTGGGCAAGCTGGGCTGAAGGGCCTGTTTCTACACTGTATCACTCTATAACTCAGTGACTCTATGTATACCTAGTTAGTCAAATGCTTTGTTTTTGCATACAACCCGGTAAAATCATATGGCAGACCTCACCTAGGCAGTACATAAGAATCGCCACGTCACTGGTGTCAACAAAGTTACATGAAGTTCAGCAAACAGTTTTATCTTCCAGTTTAGGAATTGTTCTGTGGAGCACGATGTACTGGTAACTGTCCAGCCTTCTCCCAAGCTATCCATTTACACATCTGCAGCCTAAACCAATACCACGCAGAATCAATTCATTGAAGGATACCGCATGGAAACGGGCCCTTCAGCAATCGCCAACCATCGATCGCCGGTTCACGCTACCTCTGTGTTATCCCACTATCTCATCCACTCCCTACGCACGAGGGACGATTTACAGAGGCCAATTGATCTACAATCTTGCACGTCTTTGAGATGTGGGGGGAAAAGTAGCTGGAGGAAACACAGCTGCCACAGAAAGAGCGTGCAAACTCCACACGGACAGCATCCGAGGTCAGGATCAAACCCGGGTCTCTGGCAAAGCTCCACCTACTGCGCTGTTATGCGCCCCCAAATGTTGTTGCGGTCCTAAATTATATCCATACTCATGAAGTGTTTTGTCAGAGATCCCAATTGAACTTGGGAACAAAATCCTCTGCTTTACAACAATCTTAGAGGGCAGCACCGTGGTGCAGTGGTAGAGTTACTGCCTTACAGTGCCGGAGACCCAGGTTCAATCCCCACTCCAGGTGTTGTCTGTATAGAGTCTGCACGTGTGGCCGAGTGGGTTTTCTCCGGGTGCTCAGGTTTCCTCCCACATCCCAGAGAAGTGCAGGTTTGTAGGTTAATTGGCTTCCGCAAATTGTCCCTGGTTCATAGGATGGAACTAGTGTACGGGTGATCGCTGGTCGGCGCGGACTTGGTGGGCCAAAGGGTCTGTTTCCACGCAGTATCTCTAAATTAAACTAATCTAAGATATTACCTCGATGAATTCTCTGCAACACAGGAGGCATCAATTTAGTTCCTTTCTTGGTTGGTCTTTTGGCTGGTGGTTGGTCTTTCGAAAGAGCTGCTGTGAAGTAATGCCACTGGCTAGTTTCTCTCCATGTAATTCTTCAACAGGGTTGTGGACCCACTCTTGCTAACATGAGGCTGCTCCATCAAACAAACACAATCTGCCACAGTTCAGTAAAGAGATTCCTTTACCCATGTTAAGATGCCACGAGAAACTAATGGAGAAAATTACTTTAGGTTGTCGACACGTATGCTCTGCCTTGATATGAAATTGCTTGAATCAATTACATGTGCATAAGGTTACAGTGACAAGTTAAGGTGACTTCTCCAGTTTGACCTGAGCACTTTCCCAACCCACCCACTCCCATCTCATCAGGACTTTATATCATGCAGAATTATTATTTTTCCAACTGAAGATAGGGAGGGGTGGCACGGTGGCGCAGCGGTAGAGTTGCTGCCTCAGCAGCAGCTAACACCCAGATTCGATTCTGACAACGGGTGCTGTCTGTGCGGACTTTGTACGTTCTCCCGGTAACTGAGTGGGTTTTCCCAAGGTGCTCCAGTTTCCTACCGCACTCCGAAGACGTGCATGGTTGTTGGGTTTGGTCTAAAAAACAAGTAAATTGTCCCTAGTGTGTGGGATAAGGCTAGTGTACAGCAGTCGCTGGTCAGCGTGGTCTCAGTGGGTTATAACCATATAACCATATAACAATTACAGCACGGAAACAGGCCATCTCGGCCCTACAAGTCCATGCCGAACAATTTTTTTTTTCCCCTTAGTCCCACCTGCCTGCACTCGTACCATAACCCTCCATTCCCTTCTCATCCATATGCCTATCCAATTTATTTTTAAATGATACCAATGAACCTGCCTCCACCACTTCCACTGGGAGCTCATTCCACACCGCCACCACTCTCTGCGTAAAGAAGTTCCCCCTCATATTACCCCTAAACTTCTGTCCCTTAATTCTCAAGTCATGTCCTCTTGTTTGAATCTTCCCTATTCTCAAAGGGAAAAGCTTGTCCACATCAACTCTGTCTATCCCTCTCATTATTTTAAAGACCTCTATCAGGTCCCCCCTTAACCTTCTGCGCTCCAGAGAATAAAGACCTAACTTATTCAACCTATCTCTGTAACTTAGTTGTTGAAACCCAGGCAACATTCTAGTAAATCTCCTCTGTACTCTCTCTATTTTGTTGACATCCTTCCTATAATTTGGCGACCAAAATTGTACCCCATACTCCAGATTTGGTCTCACCAATGCCTTGTACAATTTTAACATTACATCCCAGCTTCTATACTCAATGCTCTGATTTATAAAGGCTAGCATACCAAAAGCTTTCTTTACCACCCTATCTATATGAGATTCCACCTTCAAGGAACTATGCACGGTTATACCCAGATCCCTCTGTTCAACTGTATTCTTCAATTCCCTACCATTTACCATGTACGTCCTATTTTGATTTGTCCTGCCAAGGTGTAGCACCTCACATTTATCAGCATTAAACTCCATCTGCCATCTTTCAGCCCATTTTTCCAAATGGCCTAAATCACTCTGTAGACTTTGGAAATCCTCTTCATTATCCACAACACCCCCTATCTTGGTATCATCTGCATACTTACTAATCCAATTTACCACACCTTCATCCAGATCATTGATGTACATGACAAACAACAAAGGACCCAACACAGATCCCTGAGGCACCCCACTAGTCACCTGCCTCCAACCCGATAAACAGCCATCCACCATTACCCTCTGGCTTCTCCCATTCAGCCACTGTTGAATCCATCTTGCTATTCCTGCATTTATACCCAACAGTTGAACCTTCTTAACCAACCTTCCATGAGGAACCTTGTCAAAGGCCTTACTAAAGTCCATATAGACAACATCCACTGCTTTACCCTCGTCAATTTCCCTAGTAACCTCTTCAAAAAATTCAAGAAGATTAGTCAAACATGACCTTCCAGGCACAAATCCATGTTGACTGTTCCTAATCAGGCCCTGTTTATCTAGATGCTTATATATATTGTCTCTAAGTATCTTTTCCATTAATTTGCCCACCACTGAAGTCAAACTAACAGGTCTATAATTGCTAGGTTTACTCTTAGAACCCTTTTTAAACAATGGAACAACATGCGCAGTACGCCAATCCTCGGGGACTATTCCCGTTTCTAATGACATTTGAAATATTTCTTTCTGTCATAGCCCTGGCTATTTCTACACTAACTTCCCTCAATGTCCTAGGGAATATCCTGTCAGGACCTGGAGACTTATCCACTTTTATATTTTTCAAAAGTGTCAGTACTTCTTTTACTTTGAACCTCATAGTATCCATAGCTACTCTACTAGTTTCCCTTACCTCACATAATTCAATATCCTTCTCCTTGGTGAATACCGAAGAAAAAAAATTGTTCAATATCTCCCCCATCTCTTTTGGCTCTGCAGATAGCTGTCCACTCTGTCTCTCCAATGGACCAATTTTATCCCTCGTTATCCTTTTGCTATTAATATAGCTGTAGAAACCCTTTGGATTGACTTTCACCTTACTTGCCAAAGCAACCTCATATCTTCTTTTAGCTTTTCTAATTTCTTTCTTAAGATTCTTTTTGGGTTGAAGGCCCTATTTTAGCCCTGTATCTCTAAACTAAACTAAAAATATATGTACCGTGCATATATACCTGCAGCCACCTGTCTGGAAGCTAGAAAAATGCTTTAATTTAACGAGTCAGTGATTTCAGCAACCACAGAAGACAAATTGCTCCACAATTTTCAGCGCAGTGGTACATTGTAAGTAAGATGGGGTTTGAGCAGTGCACTTGCAGAGTGCCCAGGAGTCTGCAGCATCTGATTATGATTGGCAGGTTTACTGTAACTAGAACAGTGACATTCGGACTTTGTGGGGAGATTAAAATGTCGTGCTTACAGGAGACTCATTACATAGAAACAGAGAAAATGGGTGCAGGAGTAGGCCATTCGGCCCTTCGAGCAAGCACCGCCATTCAATATGATCATGGCTGATCATCCAAAATCAGTACCCCGTTCCTGCTTTCTCCCCATATCCCTTGATTCCGTTAGCCCGAAGAGCTAAATCGAACTCTCTTGAAAACATCCATTGAACTGTCCTCCACTGCCTTCTGTGGCAGAGAATTCCACAGATTCACAACTCACTGGGTGAAAACCTATTTCCTCGATGTGACATTGCTTGTGCAGTAACTCCACTGCACAACCTATTTCCTCGATGTGACATTGCTTGTGCAGTGGAGTTACTGCAGTTGACTGGCATTCATTTTAAGGTCAGCAGATTACAGTGAAGAAGTATAGTAGAGGAGAACCTTTCCTCTGGGGCTTGACTTTCATCACGTGGACGACACGGTGGCGCAGCGGTAGAGTTGCTGCCGGAGACCCGGGTTCGATCCTGACCGCGGGTGCTGTCTGTACGGGTTTCGTATGTTCTCCGAGTGACCAGCATGGGTTTTCTCCAGGTGCTTCGGTTTCCTCCAACATCCCAGATACGTTTAGGTCAATCGGCTTCTGTAAATTGGCCCTAGTGTGCAGGATGGAACTAGTGCACAGGTGGTCGTAGTGGACCTGGTGGGCCCTGGGCCTGTTCCCACTCTGTACCTCTAAACTAAACTAATCCAAGATATTACCCCAATTAAACCTTTGTAACCTGTGTTACAAAGGTTTAATTGGGGTAATATCTTGGATTAGTTTAGTTTAGGGAGGCATCCATTTAGTTCCCCGTAATTCTCCTCTGAGGCTTGACTTGCATCATGTGGACCTGTCCTGTTTAATAGGGTTAAGGTTGTTGTTAAATCTGCGGCCCTCTAATGTTCATGCTCATCCCAGCCCTCATTGTGTGTAGCCTGCTATGATTAATATTATTGCCTGCTTTGGCTTGATGTCAACTTTTTTTGGATTACATCCGATAAAATGCCTTGGGACATGACGCAACCTTAAACATGTTGCACAGATGAATTAGTATTCATTTTATATTCCCATGGATTAGTGGAACATGAAGGGCTTCTTTCTCCAACATGTTCACCTCCCGCTAGTTAATTGAAGCGAGAGAGATTTAAATAAAGAACTATGTTTTTTAGTTTGTCTATTTATTCGCAATTGTAGATTTTAATAGAAAATTTGTAGAAAGTATATAGTCGGGCATTCTACCCTGATTTTATGTTGCGAGCGGCATGGTGGTGCAGCGGTAGAGTTGCTACCTTGGTATTTACAAGGGTATTTTCCCCTTCACCTTAAGCCTTTGTCCTCGATTCACCTACTCTGGGCAAGAAACTCTGTGCATCTACCCGATCTATTCTCCTCATGATTTTATACAGCTCCATAAAATCACCCCTCATCATCCTGCGCTCCAAGGAATAGAGACCCAGCCTACTCAACCTCTCCCTACTGCTCAGACCCTCGAGTCCGCATCCTGGTAAATCTTCTCTGTACCCTTTAAAGGAACGAGCGCATGTCGGGATAGGGGTGAGGTGAAAGGTCATTGTGCAGATCATTCAGCCTCGAGCTATTTCCACAGTTCATACATCGGTCTTCCTCCCTTCTTCTCGGATCCATTTGTCTTTTAAAGAGCCAGCTTTGTTCTAACCCCCCCAACAATTCCCACTGCTCAGCAAAGTAACATAAAAGATTTTACCACAATATCTGGAGTTCGGTCAACCCATTTATATTTCAACGGCTGACCACACAGCTTCCCCTTCTCGCTGAACCGAAAAAAAAACCTGTGTTAGCTGCTATTGTTGGCTGAGATTCAGTCTCCACAGTTTCTCTGGCCTTCTCTACAAATCCAATGTCAATATCTCTCTCCTCAAAGGAGCCAGTCTTCCTTCCAGATGTTCTGGATGCTCCCAAATCCTTGTCCATCTTTCCCGGAAACTCCTTGTAGGAATTCTTCCTGTGAAATTTTTTTCTGTGCAATAGTTCCAAATGCTTCTTAAATTTGTGAATGGCGTCCTGTGTCACTGTGTCCAAGGAATGTATCCATCTCCTCCTTCTGATCCCATCAATGACCTGTAACACAGCTGTGAGCACTTCAAGTGGCTCTCCAATGTCACCCAGCCAGGTTGATTGGACTCACTTGACATCATTGTTATCTATTAGTTGTGGGTTGTGAGTTTAGTTTAGTTTAGTTTTTTTTTGCCTTCCATCACAGTGAGGAATGTGGAGGAGTCACTGTGGTGGATGTTTATGTTATGATGTATTTTGTGTGTTCTGCTTTTTATTGGTATGACTGTATGACAAAACATTCTTGGCTAATAAAATATTATGATGATGATTTTACTTTAGTTCAGCGATACAGCGCGGAAACAGGCCCTTCGGCCCTCCCAGTGCGCACTGACCAGCGACCTCCGCTCACCAACACTATCCTATACACACTAGGCACAATTTACAATTATAACAAGCCAATTAACCTACAAACCTGTACGTCTTTGGAGTGTGGGAGGAAACCGAAGATCACGTTGATCACGAAGAACCGCGCAGTCGCGGGGAGAACGTACGAACTCCATTCAAATAGCACCTGTAGTCAGGATCGAACCCGGGTCTCTCACGCTGTAAGGCAGTATCTCTACCCCTGCGCCATCGTGCTGCCCAAGTTGAAAGCAATGGCTTTTATTCCTTCCCCCTCCTCTTGCTCTACCATCTGTAGTAATGCCAGAGATTGGTGCAGCGGTAGCATTGCTGACTTACAGCGCTTGCGGCACTGGAAACCCAGGCTCGATCCCAACTACAAGTGCTGTATGTACAGCGTTTGTACGTTCTCCCCGTGACCTGCGTGGGTTTTCTCCGAGATCTTCGGTTTCCTCCCACACCAAAGACATACAGGTTTGTAAGTTTGTTGGCTAGGCATAAGTGCAAATTGACCCTTGTATAGTGTTAGTATGCGGGGTATCACTGGTCGGTGCGGACTCGGTGGGCTGAAGGGCCTGTTTCTGCGCTGCATCTCTAAACCTATAACTGAAAAAAACTAATTCTCCAATTTCAGGTAGCCCTCACTGTCTCCTGCCCTTCTCAGCTCTCCCTCAGCCCTCTTCCTTTCTTATTCCCACCCCACACCAACCCTACATCAGTCTGAAGAAGGGTTTCGGCCTGAAACGTTGCCTATTTCCTTCGCTCCATAGATGCAGCCACACCCGCTGAGTTTCTCCAGCACTACCTACTAAAAAAAACAAACCTTTTATCTCTTGTTTCATATCCACGCACTGTTCCTCAGCAGCTGCAACAACATCTACTATTGGCGCCAGTTGTCACGTATTTGCAAATGGCAAGCGATATTATCCCACAACGACTGCTGTCTCTAAATTACTTTGGTGCTGATCAGAGTAACAGGAATATTTTCCCGGCTGAACATCGAGAAAGCTGAAGTCATTGTATTTAGTTCCTGCCAGAATTCATTCACTAATATCTGACTCAATCCCTCTTCTTGGAAATGGTCTGTGAGCGTACCAGACCAATCCCAGCACTGGTATTATATGTTGACCCTGAATTATTTCTTGGACCCTGCATCCATGTAATTGAGCCCCAGGCTGCTGCAGGGCCTCCAGAACTCGTTGACCTGCGAACATGCCATCCCTCACCTCGCAAGCCCACAGCTCGGTCTCGGTGCCCCAAGGCACCTCCCATAGCCGATCTCTGAACACTAGAGCGCCTCCAAGAGTGCGGAGGGTGAGCCTACAGCCCTCTCACTGACACCATTCATTTCCACCAGCCACCGCCTTCCGATGCCAATTAACCTATTGACAGATTATCGATTAATTAATAACAGATGCTGGTTTAAATCGAAGATAGACACAAAATGCTGGAGTAACTTGGCAGGGCAGGCAGCATCTCTGGAGAGAAGGAATGGGTGACTTTTCAGGTCGAGACCTTTCTTCAGATACTGATGATGGAAGGGTAACTACAGGCCTGGCTCCGCTGAGAAGTTCAGAACATGAGGGTTTTTTTAAATCTTTTTTAAAAATATTAATTTTATTAGAAGCAATTGTACTAGGAGAAAGGAATCGACACAATGATTATACAAATTTCGTACAGCTTCAGTTTTAACATTTTATAACTCATGAGTAAATCTGAAAAAAGAAAGAAAAGGAAAGAAGGGAAAGGAAAGAATTTCGAAAAAGATACGAAAAAGAAAAAAGAACTAACGAAAAAGTGGGGGGAAAAAAGCGGAGCTATATCCCACTACCCTTCCCTACGCCAGCTCAATTCAATGAAAGGAGACCATATTTTGGAAAATTGATCTGATTTGTCAGACAAAACGAGCCTTATTTTTTCTAAATGTAGTGTCTCGGTCATTTCTTTAAGAAACAGGGCGACGTCAATGTTATTTTGTTCCTGATGTTGCTCGGTGAAAGATTCAGATTCAGATTCAATTTTAAATGTCATTGTCAGTGTACAGTACAGAGACAACGAAATGCATTTAGCATCTCCCTGGAAGAGCGACAAAGCAAATGTATACAGATGAACTGAAATGGGCAGGAGCTTCCAATTGTACTGATTGCCAGGTTCTGAAGCAAATCCACCCCTCTCCCAAACAACAAAGAAAGGCAGGTGCAGGTCATGTCCCAGAGGAGGCAATGAATCCTGTGGTCACTTTACGAGGCCCAACATGTGTGTTGTGGGATGCCAATGGAGATTACAGAGTTCCTCGCTGTATGCAGTGTTCTTTCCACACTGTTTTCAGCTGGAAGTGTGTGCAGACAAGCATTTCCCTCATCGACGCCCACACCCTTTTGTGTTTTTCTTTTTCCGATCCTGACCTCCAAGTCTGACTTTTGGAGGCACACACACACACGCACGCTATGGGGGAGGTGAGCACCGTCTCGCAAAGCAGACGGTGACTGCTGATGACCTCATGGGGAGAAACTCTCAAATTGTGGCGGGTGCAGAGAACAACCAGAGGTGACGCTGTCCGGGGGGTGGGGAGAGGGAGGTGGGAGGGAAGGGGGGAGGGGGGGGGGGGGGGGGTCGTGAGCAAAGATGATAAAGTGCTTTGCTCTATCATCTTTGGTCCTGAGGGGAAGTTAGACCTGCGCCTGCCATCTCTGGCCGCAGTGTGCAGAGCATGTCATCCTTTCATCCCTCATCGTCGTGTAGATGCAAGCTCAGGTCTCCCCTGAAACTCCGATACACTTCCCTCAATGGAAACAAACTTTTCTGGCAGTAAGTGTAAACAGCTGCAAACACTGGCAGCTGGAACTCTCTGCGGGGAAAGAGTTGAATGGAGGAGGGAAAATAAAGCATTTCTCAGTATTAAGTCAGCATTATTCCTTCATCTAATCCAATTTTTTTTTTAAACAATCTATTGTTGTACAGAAGTTTTTAACTTAGATTTTTAATTCCTCTCTCATTTTGCTTCTTGAGCTTACCTCTGTCTCCCAGCACCATGTTATCATGTTCTACCCTATGTTCTATCATATTGCAATCAGGGGGTAATTGAGATGAAGGGGCCCGCAGAGTTCTGATGAGCTCCAAGGATAACATGCCTTGTAGCAGTCCAACTCCGTGCATGCACAATTTTAAACACCTTTTGTTTTCTCAGCAAAAGTAAGGAATTTTATTTCATCAAGATTGCCCTGTGGTGTAAAGTACGTACATCTGATTTCTGAACCAGAGGGACCGACTGGTATTCTGGCAGGATGGTAGTGTTCGTGCGTGCGTGTGTGTGTGTGTATGTGTGCGCCTCTCACTGTGTGTGGCCGATTTAAAACTTTGGCTAGCCGGTTTGGTTTGTTTTCCACTGAAGTATACGGCCAATTCACCGCATCTCCAGCCCTCGTTTTCCCCCCTTCCCCCCAGAGCGGAAACGGATCCAACACTATCCTACACATTGGGCACAATTTACAATTTTACCGAAGCCAATTAACCAACGAACCTGTGCGTCTTTGGAGGGTGGGTGTCAACCGGAGAAATCTCGCGTGGCCACGGGGAAGAACGTACAAACTCCGTACCGACAGCACCCGTGGTCAGGATCGAACCCGGGTCTCCGGCGCTGCAAGCGCTGTAAGGCAACAACTCTACCGCTGCACCACTGAGCTGCCCCTGGAGAATGCGGGCATCGATCCAGCTACCTCTGGCATGCTAAGCGAGTGTGGCGGGAGCGGACAGGGGGGCTTATTAGTCGTTACGTAACATTGAAGAATTCAATGTTCACACGTTGGGTTGGGAGCTACCCAAGTGGAGTATGAGGTGCTGTTCCTCTAGGTTGCATGTGGGTTCCCTCTGGTAATGGAAGAGGCCCTGGCCAGAAAGGTCAGTTTGGGAATGGGATGAAGAGTTACAATGGTTAGCAGCTGGGAGATTCCTTCTCTCAGTTCTTCTCTCATCCACTCCGTCTCTCCAGAGATGCTGCTAATCCCGCTGAGCTACACCAGCATTTTGTGTCTATCTTCAGTGTAATCCAGCATCTGCAGTTCCTTCCTACACCTGTTATACTTGTGTTTGGCTTGACTGTACATGAATACGATCAAGGCAAACGCAAGTGCAACAGGTCTCACGCCTCAGCACTGGTGAGTAAGGCAAGGCAGCGCCTTTACCACCTCAGGCAATTGAGGAAATTCAGAGTGTCTCCGAGGATCCTCCAGTGCTTCTACGCAGCGGCGGTGGAAAGCATCTTGTCCGGGAACATTACCATCTGGTTCGGGAATTGCTCTGCCAAGGACAAGAAGGCTCTACAGAGAGTAGTGCGTTCGGCCGAACGCACTATGGGAACTTCACTCACCCCCCTGCAGGAACTATACAACAGGAGGTGCAACTCCAGAGCAAACAAAATCATGAGAGACCTCTTCCACCCCTGCAACAGACTGTTCCAGCCGCTACGGTCAGGCAAACGCCTCCGTTGCCATGCAGTGAGAACGGAGAGGTTGAGAAGGAGTTTCTTCCCAGAGGCAATTCGGACTGTAAACGCCTTTCTCACCAGGGACTAACTGTACAGAACGTTTTTCCTTCTATTATTTATTATGTAAAATAATATGTGTGTTATGATTGTGTTTATAATTTGTTTGGTTGTTTTGTTGTTCTGCGAGCATTGCCACTTTCATTTCACTGCACATCTCGTATGTGTATGTGACAAATAAACTTGACTTGACTTGACTTGACTTGGTAGACTGAGGAGATATAGTTGCTTAGAAGAGAGATTTAAAATAATAGAGTGATCGTATTTATTGATAGTAGATCTTCTTCTGGGGTCAGTACACAACGAGTCGTGACACTCGTCGACACCCTTGCATTTCACTATTCCATGGAAGCTGAATTGTGAGTTATATTTGAGACAAAAAGTTAGATTTGAAGCAAATGGAGATTTATATGGTTAGTGCGTGCAAGTGAAGCCGTGATCTTGTCTAATGGTGGAACAGGCATGAGGAGCCATTTGGCCCGTACCAACTTTTTCTCGGTTCCTTTAGAGATACAGCGTGGAAACGGGCTCTTGGGAGTGTGGAAGGAAACCGGAGCACCCGGAGAAAACCCACGCAGTTAAGGGGCAAAGGTACAAACTCTGTACAGACAGCACCCGTAGTCAGGATCGAACCAGGATCTGGCGCTGTAAGGCAGCAACTCAACCGTTCTTCTCTGGTTCTTCTTAGCCTTCTGCCAGAGGAAGCTGCCTAGTAATTCCCCAGGCTGGTGGGCTGGAAGCAAACATCCCACACCTGGCCTCACTGTCTAGAGGGGCAGCCCTGCCCCACCCCAGGCTGACGTGCTGTGCAAACATCCCATTTTATACATCTTATTGTTCTCGGGGCGGTGGTGTCGCACAGTGTTTTTGTGTGGTTGGTGAGCTAAAAGACAGTACACAAGGTTAGAAAGTCTACGGGCAGCTGGAGGCTTTCCAAGGGATTTAATGGCTAACGAGTGCGTGCGGTTTGAAGTGCAGTTAGTGTTGTAAGAGATCACTGGCAGCAATTAGTGTACATTGGTGGCATCTGTGCCCTTAGGGCAGGGGTCGGCAACCTTGTTCTGCATAGGGGCCGGGACGTATGTGTGTGAGAGGATGGCGGCCACATTTATCACGTGGACACATGGGTCCCGCCCCCATCCCGCCCCTGGATGGCAGGCGTCAAATCACGTGTTCACAGAAGGTCGACAAAAATGCCGAGGAAACTCAGCGGGTGAGGCAGCCTCATGTAATCTTTGCATGTCTCACCCGCTGAGTTTCTCCAGTATTTTTGTCTACCTTCGATTTTTCCAGCATCTGCAGTTCTTTCGTAAACGTGTTCACAGAAGGTGGGCGGCAGTGCCAGCGCGGGCGCTCGGCGGGCCGGATAATTACGGGGGAAAAAATCTGCCTGCGGGCCAGATGATGTTGGGTTGTGGGCCGCATTCGGCCCGGGGGCCTTAGATTCCCGACCCCTGCCTTGGGGAATTGCGTCAGGACCCAGTCAATAATAGGCACGTATAAAAGATGTTTGGTGCTATTTCTGACCCTTGCACACTTGCTAGATGTTTGCTTTGGCCAAGGTTTGTTTCATTGTTCAACTAGAGAACGTTCAGGGAAGTCTCTGTTCACAGTTCATTGCCCTTTCTCTTGTATTGGGATGTTTTGTACAGAGAGATTTCAAAAAAAGATATTTGTAATAAAAAATATATGCAGGTCAAAAATATATTTTGCAAAATCCTCTTCATGCATTCTTTGTGGCTACACTATCAATAGAGTCTACAGTGTTGTAGTGCCCAGTACCTTACTCAAAACTCTCTTACCACTCGCTGGCCCCTGGAGTGATGTCCATTCCCTTGTTTAGGTTTAATTTATTATTGTCGCGTCTAGAACGACACAGTGAAAAGCTTTGCCTGCTATCCAACTAAATCAACTAATGCAATGAAGCAAAACTCAAGTACAGGGTGGCACAGTGGTAAAGTTGCTGCCTTGCGTAGCCAGAGACCCGGGTTCGATCCTGACTACGGGTGCTGTCTGTACGGAGTTTGTACGTTCTCCCCCTGACCGCGTGGGTTTTCCCTGAGATCTTCAGTTTCCTCCCACACTCCAAAGAGGTACAGGTTTGTGGGTAAATATTGTAAATTGTGCCTACAGTGCAGGGCAGTGCTCGTGTGCGGACATCGCTGGTTGTCGGGGACTCGGTGGGCCAAAGGGCCTGTTTCCGCGTTGTATCTCCTAACTCGAAACTCAATAGGTAGAGTGAAGGGCAAGATATAGAGTGCAGAATATAGTTCACAGAATTATGATGCAGCAGGTCCTGAGATAGCAAAAGGATTTGAGTATAGGAGCAGGGAGGTTCTACCGCAGTTGTACAGGGTCTTGGTGAGACCACACCTGGAGTATTGCGTACAGTTTTGGTCTCCAAATCTGAGGAAGGACATTATTGCCATAGACTGAGTGCAGAGAAGGTTCACCAGACTGATTCCTGGGATGTCAGGACTGTCTTATGAAGAAAGACTGGATAGACTTGGTTTATACTCTCTAGAATTTAGGAGATTGAGAGGGGATCTTATAGAAACTTACAAGATTCTTAAGGGGTTGGACACGCTAGATGCAGGAAGATTGCTCCCGATGTTGGGGAAGTCCAGGACAAGGGGTCACAGCTTAAGGATAAGGGGGAAATCCTTTAAGAGATGAGAAGAACTTTTTTCACACAGAGAGTGGTGAATCTCTGGAACTCTCTGCCACAGAGGGTAGTCGAGGCCAGTTTATTGGCTATATTTAAGAGGGAGTTAGATGTGGCCCTTGTGACTAAGGGGATCAGAGGGTATGGAGAGAAGGCAGGTACGGGATACTGAGTTGGATGATCAGCCATGATCATATTGAATGGCGGTGCAGGCTCGAAGGGCCGAATGGCCTACTCCAGCACCTAATTTCTATGAGATAAAGTTCAATGTCTGCAGTGAGGTAGAGCAGAATTGGACTTACCGTAATTTGTGTGAGAGGTGCCCCCAGCGGTCTTTGCCCCTTGTTCTGCAGCAGCTGAGTGACCCCTGGACTATGGACCTCCCCCACGGAGCCTTAAGGGGCTGTCCCACTGTATGAGCTAATTCAAGAGTTCTCCCGAGTTTCCCCTGATTCGAACTCGGAGAATTACGGTAATAGCCACTCGTAGGTACTCGGGGCTCTCGTGGACATTTTTCATGTTGAAAAATCTTCACGAGCTTGCCGCGTTTCCCGAGTACCTGCCGTTCGCGTTACGAGCCACCAAGAGACGCCCCGAGCTCCGACGTACCTGCTAAGTACATTCTACGTGCTTACCACGAGTTTGATTTTTTTTTAAACTCGGGAGAGCTCTTGAATTACCTCGTACAGTGGGAAAGGCCCTTTAGTGTTGGCTGCACCAAGCTTCAGCACACGCTGTTGCAACTTGGAATGGACGAGTCGCCAACATTCCCTATGCACATGGAGTGGCGCAGTGGTAGAGTTGCTGCCTTGCAGCGCCAGAGACCCATGTTCGATCCCGACTCCGGTTGCCATCTGCACAGAGTTTGTATGCTCTCTCCCTGACCATGTGGGTTTTCTCCATGTGCTCCGGTTTCCTCCCACATTCCAAACACGTGCAGGTTTGTAGGTGAATTGGCTTCTGTAAATTGTCCCTAGTGCATAGGTAAGAACTAGTGTTGGGGGTGATCACTGGTTGGTGTGGACTCAGTAGGCTGAAGAGCCTGTTTCTGTGCTGTATCTCTAAACTAACCAAAACACAACATCTCTCCAACAAGTTTGATGTGGACAGAGTTGGGGAATAATTACAGATGTTTTCCGAGAAAATTAAAATGAACCGCACTCCTTAAAAGAACAGCATTTCACAACAACCATATCTGCAGAGATTTTGTTTTTGTTCACAGACACCAAGTGAAACAACTAACATAATTCAGTATGGAAAAACCATTGAGCTCTCCATGTTCTCTTTTTAACAGATTGAAACATGGCTTCACAGTGTGACAAAGAGCAGAGGAATTTGATATTTTCTTATTGATATATAGATAGAGAAACAGCATTGACCGAGTCCACACTGCCTATTAACCACCCATTTCCATTAATCCTAGAATGTAGAAACAAAGAATAGCAAATGCCGGTTAATACACGAAAATTGTGTAACGTACTGGAGTGACTCAGCAGGTCAGGCAGCATCCCTGGAGAACATGGATGAGTAATGTTTTGGGTCGAGACCCGAAACATCACCTATCCATGTTCTCCAAGGATGCTGACCTGACCTGCTGAGTTACTCCAGCACTTATGAGTCCATTTTTACACTTTTCCTTTGCCTCACTGAGTCCACGACAACCACCCATTTACACTAATCCAACACTAATCTAATCCAACTTTATACTTTCCATATTATTATCAATTTCTATTTCCCCCAGATTCTACCACTCGCCTACACACAAAGGGCCATTTACAGAGTTCAGTTCAGTGCTCATCAGTCAGTGATTATAATCGAGCCATTCACAGTGTACAGGATACATGATAAGGCAGGAGTTCCCAACCTGGGGTAAATGTACCCCCAGCGAGTAAATTCCACCTACCCAGGGGGTCAATTTGTTGATTCTGGATTTGTACATATTTTTTTCTCATTGACTGACTGTGCTTGGTTCTGGTATACTGGTATCTGTTCATCATTAGTTGTTCGTAAATAAGTGATCACTTGGTGATCATTCAGCATTCAGCCCCGGAACGAGCAGTTGTGACCATTGTCCATGTACCGTAGCTCGTTGGTTGAGGTCAGATCAACCTAGGTTGTTGAGTGGAGGTAGCGTAGGTTGAAGAGTTTCCCATTTGTTTAGCAGGCAGAAATCTTGTTGGATTTGAGGCGTGATATCTCGGAGACTGTAATAGTTACTCAGCCTTGCGTAATCTACCCTCCCTCGGAATCGTAGACACAACCTGACCAATAATATACACAGTGTTTGAACTCGCCTGTGAAGAGACTTGGCTTCTCTGCCGGAAAAAAACTCACCCAGGCCAGAGTAAAAGCTGCAATGCCGTTTTCAAAGTTCCTCCCTGTCCCTCATAATTGTGCATACCTCTGCCCGATCCTTCTTCAACCTCCTCCAAAGCGTTTGATGGCACTGGGCCTGTACTCGCTGGAGTTCTGAAGAATGAGAGGAGATCTCATTGAAACGTGCAGAACAGTGAAAGGCTTGGACAGAGTGGATGTAGAGAGGATGTTTCCACTAGTGCGAGAGTCTAGGATTAGAGGTCATAGCCTCAGAATTAAAGGACATTCTTTTAGAGAGTCTAGGATTAGAGGTCATAGCCTCAGAATTAAAGGACATTCTTTTAGGAAGGAGATGAGGAGAAATTTATTTTGTCAGAGGGTGGAGAATCTGTGGAATTCTTGGCCACAGAAGGCTGTAGAGGCCAAGTCAGTGGATATTTTTAAGGCAGAGATAGATGGATTCTTGATTAGTATGGGTGTCAGAGGTTATGGGGAGAAGGCAGGAGAATGGGGTTAGAAGGGAGAGATCAAACAACCATGATTGAATGGCAAAGTAGACTTGATGGGCCGAATGGCGTATCTACTTATGACCTTATGACTTAGTACAAAGTGAATTAACCTAGCTTATCCATTTGCTCCTCATAACTGAAATATCTCGTCCCAGACAACACCAGGCAACACCCAGGTAAATCTTCTCTGCACCCTCTCCAGTCCCTTGGTGTAATCGTGTGTGGCACAAGCTTTGCAGCACTAGAGACCCAGGTTCAATCCCGACTTAGGGAGTTTGCACTTTTATCCCCATGATCTGCGTGGTCTGGTTCCCCCCCCCACACTCCAAGGACGTATGGGTTTTGTAGGTAATTGGCTTGGTGAATTGGTAAATTGTCCCAAGAGTGTGTAGGATAGTGTTAGTGTGCGGTGATCGCTGGTCGGTGCAGATTCGGTGGGTCGGCGAGCCTGTTTCTGTGCTGTATCTCGGACCTAAACTGCACACCGTTTTCCAGCTGTGGCCTAACGAAACTTTATGAAGTTGCGCGACATCTCCATGCATTTATACTCTGTGTCTGACTTAAAGGAGGTTAGCATTTAATATGCCCCTTCACCACCATATCTACCTGCGCTGCCACCTTCAAAGATCTAAGGTCCTTCTGTTTCATCAATAATCCCCTCAGCCTAGCCCTTCATGGTATATGTCCCATCCCCATTAGCTCTTGCAAAATGCATCACCTCACGCTCATCAGGATTAAATTCCATCAGCCCTTGCTCTGCCCAATTTAACAGCTGATCGTTATGGTCCTGAAACCTGATATGCTTCCTCCTGACCAACAGCGTCATCGTGTTTCATGCAATGTACTCCTCATACCTCCTACATTCGTATCCAAATTGTTGATGTGGATGGCAAATAGTGATGCTCTATCTAGTCACAGGCTTCCAATCATTTAAGTGACTACAGGTCCATGGCTAATTTTACGGCACCTTTAGTTCCAGAACCCTGCCGTATTATCCGTTATGCCGGACCGACAGGGGGGGCCTCAAAATCAGCCTCGGCCATGGGAGCGAATCTGCCGGTTCGGGCCAGGTCTGAGTTCCTGAGCCCCGGACGTAGGGGGCAAATTTAACCCACCAATCAGCGTGGACATCCCAACGAGGTTGGGATCGACAGCCTCACCCGGCCTAGGAGCCACATTGTCTCTCTTTGTTCTCGGCGGTGAATCCTCGACCGATCTCCGGCACCCACCGCTGGCCCGGCCAATGTTTCAAGTCGGGACCCTTTTTCAGACTTCATAAGGGTCCCTTCTTCGTTTCCCCCCGCGCCACTGAATCCGCCCACATCCATCTCGGATCAACGTCCAGGGACTCCATCTTTGCTCCGTTCCGGTTTCAGTGCCCTGCGGAGGACGGTAGGGCACATTTAACGGATAATCTTCTTGCAGGAACCAATGACCTGCACTTGGCTTCGAGCAAGGTGCCTCCAGAGAGGCATTATTCAAAAAAACAGTGGTCTTTTTTTTAGGGTTAGATTAGGAAGAGTGGAGGGAGAATCGGAAGCAGGAGACTTGGAATACCATGGGATGATTGGTAGTTTGGTAGCGGAGTGGCCCCAATTTGAGACCTGAGCTCCCTAGTCCTGCAGAAAAGCATATAAAGCTGGTAATAAATATGCCTTCTCTCCAGAGTCCAGAAAACGCCTGTCGTTTTCACAACTTACCTTTCCATATCCCTAGTTTCCCTCTCACCTGACATCAGCCTGAAGAAGGGTCTCGACCCGGAACATCACCCATTCCTTCTCTCCAGAGATGCTGCCTGTCCCGCTGAGTTACTCCAGCATTTTGTGCCTGTCTTCGGTTTAAACTAGCATCTGCAGTTCCTTCCTGTACAACAAACATTCCTGTTTTTCCCCTCTGTTATTTTTCTGGTATCAAGTGGAAAAAGCCCGTGGAACAGTTTTAATGTGTTCAGGGCCTGAAGTGTAACGCGTGCCAGGATATGAGCAAGATCAAGTTGCAGTTTTGTCAATGTTCTTGCGAACATAGAATTATTTTTGAACACTGGATGCAGCTTTAAACAACGGGTTTGGATTCTTCCACTTGAAGCTTTCCATGATGTCATAGAATTTTTACGATGCCCAAATTGTCGCCCTGTTTGTGAACAAGGGTTTAAAAATTAAACAGCGAAGAACCAGCTAGACAGAGGACTTGTAAGGCAGCCGGGGTTGGGCACTGGCATTGAAGTGACTGGATGTTTGGAATTGTTTCTTACATGGGGATACTCCGGGTGGGACATTTATATTGCGTAACATTCGTGGTGGGGCACGTGTGTTCGTTCTACAAACAACGCTAGCGGGTGCTGTAAACAAATATAATAAATGAGGGAAAAAAAGTTCAGTGTTTGCGTGACTACACTCACGAACTCTCATGAACACTCACTAACACAGATGAACACTAACACACACGAACACTCACCAACACAGACTAACACACTAACACACAAACACACTAATACACACACGCACGCGCACACACAGACAAAACCAATGCCCCCAAGTTCAGAGCTTATTTGAAGATTGTAATGTTTAATAGCCTGATAGCTGTAGGGAAGAAGCTGTTTTTTGAACCTGGACATTACAGTTTTCAAGTTCCTGTACCTTCTTCTCAATGGCAGGAGTCAAATGAGTGTGTGGCCAAGATGGTGTGGTTCTCTGATGATGCTGGCTGCCTTTTTGAGGCAGCGACTCCTGTCAACTCTTTCTGTAATTTTCCTGTAAATACTGTCTGCATGCCTTGTTGTCACCTTCTCCCCAGCCAACAATGAAGTACTTGACCATTGTCTGCTTTGATCTGTCGTTTTTCACACCTTACCCTTCCATATCTCTAGTTTTCCTCCCCCCTGACTCTGTCTGAATTAGGGTCTCGACCCGAAACATCATCCATTCCTTCTCTCCATAGATGCTGCCTGTCCCGCTCAGTTACTCAAGCATTTTGTATCTATCTTCGGTGTAAACCAGCATCTGCAGTTCCTTGAAGATATTCACTAAAATGCTGGAGCAACTTTCAATGACTTCCGTTTTCCAGGCCTCCACTCCCTCATCTTTACTTGCAATAACCCGTTTTCCTGATCCCTTACTCCTTCATCTTTACTAACTGCCCGCAATCTGCAGTTACTTCCCACACACCATTCTCTGGTTCAGGAGCTACTTGTGGTGTTGAGGACAGTGCTGTTTGCATCCCAGACATCCAGGGTCAGTCGGTGTAGTTTAATTGTGGGACATCTATAATGGAACAACCCTCTGCTAGTCTTGCCTTTGCCTTTCAAGCTCCTGCACAACATTGGCGGGCGGATGCATGCTAATTGCTTCAGTGGAATAAAACAGAGTAAAAATGTTTTGACTGTTTCTATTAGCTTTTCATTGCTTTGTGGAGAAAGCATAGGGGCTGCAGTTTCCCTATTTTGCTTAGGAAATTGTAGAGCAAAATCCTGGCCAAAGCTGGTGCTAATTCACGCAGATTAATTGTACCATCTGGTAAAAATCTGTAATTTGGCCGATTGTTATGGTGTTAGCTTGCCTGTTCTTTAACCAATCCCCCCAAATACATTTGCAAAGGCCATTATAATCAAGTCTTATTTCAGTTACCTATGATGGGGATGTGTATCTCTTCCCTTATAATTGCCATTCCCATTTTCCCACCATTAGGAATCTGAATTCCTTAATTCTGAATCCTCGACTGTTCTTTGGCAGTTTCGGTCTTTAGATGTGGAATTCACTCCCCAAGTTGCACCAAGGCAGATTCCTTGTATATATACATACATGGCTAACAAAATGTATTCAATTTGATGCCTCACACTCAATAGCTGGCTTCTATAAGCATGAAGTACCATTGAGTGGTACATTGTTCATTAGCGTATGGTTGCACAAGTATGAGTAGGTGAATACTTGTCAGTTTCCAAAGCAACTCCCTTGTGGCCTCCTGTGATGAAAATGGTATTCCGTGTTCTTCTACTTCTCCTACACTATAATATCATAATTGATAGGAGCAGAATTAGACCATTCATGACGTGCAAGCTATAATACTACGTCAGGAGCCCATTACTGATCCAGGTTGGGGTGAAGCAAAGTTGCCTCATCACTCCAGCCCTGTTCTCCATCTATGGATGTCAGGGGTTATGGGGAGAAGGCAGGAGCATGGGGTTAGGAGGGAGAGATAAATCAGCCATGATTGAATGGTGGAGTAGACTTGATGGGCTGAATGGCCTAATTCCTGCTCCTGCCACGTATGACCTTATGACTTTATTTTCCTTTCTGCCACACTGTACCTCACCTCCTGAGTACTTCTCACTGAGTGGAGATAATCTGAAGGATGAGTGCAATACTTTACAATCTTTGTCATTTCCACAGCAAGACCATAAGACATGAGAGCTGTATTTGGCCATTTGGCCCATCAAGTCTACTCCACCATTCAATCATGGCTGATCTATTTTTTTCCCTTTCGACCCCATTCTCCTGCCTTCTTCCCGTAACTTTTGACACCCCTACTAATCAAGCACATTAATCTCCACTTTAAAATTACCCAGTCTCCACTGCCATCTGTGGTAATGAATTCCACAGATTCACTAAAGAAATCCCTCCTCATCTCCATTCTTAAGGTATGTCCTTTTATTCTGAGGTTGTGCCCTCTGGTTCGAGACTCTTCCGTTACTGAAATGATCCTCTCCACATCAACTTGCGAGGGGTGACATAGAATCAGAAGATGTAGAGTCATTGTGGATAGAACGTGAGAAATTGTAAGGGTAAAAATACCCTACTGGGGTCTACAGGCCCCCAAACCGTAGCCTGGATACAGGGTTCAAGTTGCATCAGGAGTTAAAATTAAAATGTAACAAAGCTAATGCTACGGTGGTTATGGGAGATTTCAACATGCAGGTAGACTGGGAAAATCAGGTTGGTACTGGAGCCCAAGAAAGGGAGTTTGTGGAGTGCCTCCGTGATGGATTCTTAGAGCAGCGTATACTGGAACCTACCAGGGAGAAGGCAATTCAGGGTTTAGTGTTGTGTAATGAACCGGATTTGATAAGGGAACTCATGGTAAAGGAACCATTTGGAGGTAGACCATAATATGATAAGGTTTGAGAGGGAGAAGGTAAAATCGGAAGTGTCAGTATTGCAGTTGAACAAAAAGGACTATGTAGGCATGAGGGAGGAGCTGGCCAAAGTTGACTGGAAAGGGACCCGAGCAGGAATGGCGGTGGAACAGTAATGGCAGGTATTTCTGGGAATAATCCAGAAGATGCATTTCATTCCAAAGAGGAAGAAAGATTCTAAGGGGTGTAAGAGGCGACAGTGGCTGACAAGGGAAGTCAAGGATTGTATAAAAGTAAAAGAGAAGATGTATAGCATAGCGAAGATGAGTGGGAAGCCAGAGGATTTGGAAACTTTTAAAGAACAACAGAAGGTAACTAAAAAGGCAATACAGGGGAGAAAAGATGAAGTACGAGGGTAAGCTAGCCAAGAATATAGAGTATAGTAAAACCTTCTCTAGGTATGTAATAAGGAAAAAATTAGTTAAGACAAATGTGGGTCCCTTGAAGACAGAAACAGGTGAATGTATTATGGGGAACAACGAAATGGCAGACGAGATGAACAGGTACTTTGGTTCTGTCTTCACTAAGGAAGACACAAACAATCTCCCAGATGTACTAGGGGACAGAGGACCTAGGATGATGGAGGAACTGAAGGAAATTCACATTAGTCAGGATATGGTGTTGGCTAGAATGATGGAACTGAAGGCTGACAAAATTCCCAGGGCCTGATGGTCCTCATTCAAGGAGGTGGCTCCAGAAATCATGGGCGCATTTGTGATCATTTCCCAATGTTTCATAGATTCTGGATCATTTCCTGTGGATTGGAGGGTAGCTAATGTTATCCCATTTTTTAAGAAAGGTGGGAGAGAGAAAGCAGGGAATTATAGACCTGCTAGCCTGACATTGGTGGTGGGAAAGATGCTGGAGTCAATTATTAAAGATGTAATAGCGGCGCATTTGGATAGCAGATCAGTCCAAGTCAGCATGGATTTACGAAGGGGAAATCATGCTTGATTAATCTTCGGGAAATTTTTGGAGGATGCAACAATTCAAATGGACAAGGGAGAGCCAGTGGATGTAGTGTATCTGGACGTTCAGAAAGCATTTGATAAGGTACCACATAGGAGATTAGTGGGCATAATTAGGGCACATGGTTTTGGGGGTAGAGGGCTGACATGGATAGAAAATTGGTTGGCAGACAGGAAACAAAGAGTAGGATTAACGGGTCCCTATCAGAATGGCAGGCAGTGACTAGTGGGGTACCGCAAGGCTCGGTGCTGGAACCGCAGCTATTTACAATATATAAATGATTTAGATGAAGGGATTACAAGTAACATTAGCAAATTTGCAGATGACATAGAAACATAGAAACATAGAAAATAGGTGCAGGAGTAGACCATTCGGCCCTTCGAGCCTGCACCGCCATTCAATATGATCATGGCTGATCATCCAACTCAGTATCCTGTACCTGCTTTCTTTCCATACCCCCTGGTCCCTTTAGCCACGAGGGCCACATCTAACTCCCTCTTAAATATAGCCGATGAACTGGTCTCAACTACAATCTCTGTGGCAGAGAATGACATAATAGCTCTTAGAGCTAGCGGAATCAAGGGATATGGGGAAAAAGCAGGAACGGGTACTGATTTTAGATGATTAGCCATGATCACATTGAATGGCGGTGCTGGTTCGAAGGGCCGAATGGCCTACTCCTGCATCTATTGTCTATGTATCTATGTAACTCTATCTAGGCTTTTCACTATTTGGTAAGTTCCAATGAGATACCCTCTCATCCTTCTAAACTCCAGTCAGTTTCTAAACAAATCTAAACCAAACTCTAGTGGATAACAATGTCACATTGTCCACATTCCCAATACCAGCGTGACAATTAAAATGTAACAAAGGTTTGCTCCAGATTACAACATCTGCAGTCTCTTTTCAATTTTAACATTCCAACCCAAATCTGCTTCAGAATAATGTTAAACTTGCGGTATGAACAGGCATCTGGTTTGGAAGAAGCTCCTCCAGGGAGTTATCTCTTTACTTCAATGTGGGCTCTGGGTCTGTGTTCCAGCACCAAAATAGCACACACACCATCTGATTCGGATGAGTATATTGCTTGCTCTGTCTATTGGATTGTGACTTGAGGAATAAATCGGGTGGATGCACAGAATCTCATGCGCAGAGTAGGGGAATCGAGGACCAGAGGATATAAGTTCAAGGTGAAGGGGAAAAGATTTAATAGGAATCTGAGGGGTAACTTCTTCCACACATAGGGTGGGTGTATGGAACAAGCTGCCGGAGGAGGTAGTTGAGGCTGGGACTATCCCAATGTTTAAGAAACAGTTAGACAGGTACACGATAGACAAGTTAGAAGGGATATGGACCAAACGCAGGCAGATGGGACTAGTGTAGCTGGGACATGCTGGCCGGTGTGGGCAAGTTGGGCCGCAGGGCATGTTTCCACACTGTCGTTCTATGACTATTGTATTTTGTCTGTTTGCATTTGCTTTACAGGTTCCTCTGACTGTACGTTAATATTTCTAAAGTTGAAGCAGATTTCATTGCAAGGTGGTCTGAAAATAATACACAACTCCATCCTAGCCCACCCTCAACGGTCTGGGGTGGGCTAATTGTGTATTATATTCCGTTTTGATAGATAATGGAGTCTTAGAAGCGGCATTTTGCCAATGTGGAAGTCAACTTCATGAAACCATATGTTTCTTTCAGATTTTCAGATATGAAGCACATGGAGCTGTCACAAAAAACAAAAGATCCTGTTGATTGTTATCACCACAATTCCTCCGTTCCTTTGCTTTTCATAAACTACTCTTAAATTGACCTTCGTCTGCTTTGACAGCCCTTTGTTCTCAAATTGCAACCCCGTTTATCTGTGCTCAAGATTTTTTTTGTCGACCTGGTATTTTTTTCCAGAATGTTAGCCCATTCATTTCTTTCACCATGTTTCCATGTACATAGGATTATACGGGATTACTTTGCTGTGCTATTTATTACACTTGATGCAAAGTTGTTTTGTCATTCCATTTTGATCTTTAATGTTTTGTTCTCGTGATGTAATCTTGACTAGCAAGATCTGCGCGTGTTGTCTAAATTATCATAAATGATAGGAGCGGAATTAGGCCATTCGGCCCATCAAGTCTACTCTACTCAAGTCAAATTAATAATAATAATAATAATAATACACTTTATTGTCATTGTGAATACATACAACTAAATGTCAGGCGCACTGCCCAAGCAAGCGGAGCTCCAACGTGTCAGATAAATAAATAAATAATGACAATGCGAGCAGCAAGAACAGCAAGAAAAACATCGTCAGAATGTGCAATATTTCACAGTGTAGTGTTATATAGTGAAATATTGGCTATGGGGGCTGTGTGTTCAGTTCAGAGTGGCGATGGCCTTGGGGTAGAAACTGTTTGTTAATCTTGTGTGTGATTTGATGGACCTGTAACGCTTTCCTGAGGGCAGAAGGACAAACAAGTGATTTGCGGGATGAGATGAGTCCTTTGGGATGCGTGATATGGTGACGTGCCTCGATGATTACTGTTCAGCAGCTTTTATATTTCTCCAATGAGATTCATTGAGAGGTTGATTATGACACAAATCAACTCCTGCCTCAGAAATGACCTGGATTTGCCTGAATTTGCCAATCTCCTCAGAAATGCAAACTGGCCAGCTCATCTTTCTGTAGAGAGCGATGGACTAGGCTCAGTCATCAGGGGCATAGTTCTCCTCATCATCAACATCATCCACAAGAGATAGACACAAAATGCTGGAGTAACTCAGCCGGGACAGGCAGCATCTCTGGATAGAAGGAATGGGTGATGTTTTGGGTCGAGACCATTCTTTATTGCATCTACGTGAGACACAGCCTCAAGAAGGTGGCACTTATCATTGAGGATCGCAACTACCCTGACCATGCCATCTTCTCCCTGCTACCATTGGGCAGGAGATGCAGTGGCCCAAAGTCCCACACTACCAGGTTCAGCAACAGTGACATTCCTTAGGTTTTATGATGCTTACATAAAACTATACTAGGATTTTTTGAATTTTATGCAACACATATAATTTCATTGTGTGTAGGTAGATGTAACCATAAAGTACCATTTAAGCAAAGCCATGCGAACATTCGACATTGCAGATATTGTCAAACCATCTGGTCTTGTGTTTACCTTGGGGAGCATGTTGCATATTAAACAAAATGTTCATTTGAGCTCAGACAAATAGATATTTGATCCAAGTGTAGAATTCCATTGTAGCAGATCACTTCCTACCCATTCCCATATCATAACATTCCTGAGCTAAGCAGAGTCCTGCCAAGATCAGAATCTTAATACTAGTAAAAGACTACATTTCCACCTCAGCACATGGTTGCTTTCCACTGACTGCCTCCCTCCCTCGCTCTCTCTCCCCCTCTCCCTCTGCACTGACTTCTGTTCCCCTTCTCTACCCCCACACTCTCTCCCTCTCTCCCTTCCCTCTTTCCATCCCTCCTTCCACCCCTTCCTCCCTCCCCCTCCCTCTGAACAATGAACCCTCCTCTCTCTCCCCCCCACTCTCTCTCCCAACCTATCAACAGCCCCCTCTCTCTCCCCCCACACTTTGCCGCTCCCCCTCACCAACTGCCCCATCTCTACTACCCCCCCCCCCCCCCTCCCCCCCCCCTCCACACTGTCCCTCAGATTCCCATTAAACTTTTCCCCTTCACCTTGAACCTATGTCCTCCGGTCCTCGATTCCCCCACTCTGGGCAAGAGATTGCATATTCAGGGCAAGAGACCAGCATACGTTTCTCTCACATGTGACCTCCCAAACTGGAACACATCAATTGGCTTCAGTAAGGAAAATTGTAAATTGTCCCAAGCGAGTGTACGGGGGTGATCGCTGGTCAGTGGGCTGAAGGGCCTGTTTCCATGTTGTATCTCGTGTCTAGACTGGGTCTGAAGAAGGCTCTCGACCCGAAACGTCACCCATTCCTTCTCTCCAGAGAGGCAGCGTGTCCCACTCAGTTGCTCCAGCATTTTGTGTCTCTCTGCACTATCTGCAGTTCCTTGTTCTCCATGCTCACTGGAGATAGACACAAAAAGCTGGAGCAGCTCAGCGGGTCAGGCAGCATCTCTGGAGAAAAGGAATAGGTGACATTTCAGGTCGAGACCCTTCTTCAGACTCTTCACCAGACAGGCAGCCTGACCCGCTAAGTTACTCCAGCACTTTGTGTCTTTTATTATAAACCAGCATCTGCAATTCCTTGCACCTCAAATGGACTTACCTAGGCTGGTAGAAGATCATATCGTGCACTCACCCAGAGTCTGAATCCATAGTGAGTGTTTTTATGTCAAATGTTTTACATTGCAATGTTGATGGGAAGAACATCTGTTCAATTTACAGATGTAAACTATGCGTAAAAATCTCAACTGAAGAGTTAAATCTTTTCAGCTTTCCTAGCTATTTGTTTGACTGAAATGTATTATAACGTGTTTGACCATGAACATTTATTTTACAGCTGCCGCTGAAGGAAAAGGGAAAAGTGGAGAAGACTTCTTCCAGAAGGTATGGTACTGTGGCTGCGTCCCTCAGTGGTCAACGTTTAGTGTGGACTATGAGTAGTTTATCTGTGATTTATATGCCAACCCACTTGGGACAATTGAACCATAAGCTTTGAACTATATAGTTTACTTTAGAGATACAGCATGGAAATTCTCCGTGGATTGTCTCCTTGTCGTGGTGGAGAAGCTTGTGTGGTCCTGAGATCCTGAGAGCGATGCCGTCTGGAGCTATGCTCCTGGTAGGGTCACCCATGGCAGTAAGGTCGAGGGGGAGGTCCCTGACAAAGAGCAATCCAACCAAGACCTCAACGGTGGAACAGGCGGAGGACGATGGCTGACCTTAGTGGAGCATCACAACGGCTGGGAAGGCGGATGAAGGCTGCAGCAGTAAAGGGGCTCCGGTCGTCTTGTACTCCATGCCACTGGATCCTGACCCAGATCTGTCAAGGACCGTGAGGTGGATGTCTGTGCACCAGTCTCCCCACGTTAAACAAAGTCACACACAGGCTTCCTCCTTGAGAGGACAGTCATACTCGTTTTGAGTGACCGCCGATAATGACAGCATGGAAACAGGCCCTTGGGCCCACCGAGTCCTCACCGACCAGCGACCCCCGCTCACTAACGCTGAGGCCAATTTACAATTATACCAAGCCAATTAGCTTACAAACCTGTACACCCTTGGTGTGTGGAAGGAAACTGGAGATCGCAGAGCAAACCCACGCAGTTCACGGGGAGAATGAAGAAACTCTGCACAGACAACACCCGTAGTCAAGATCGAAACCGGGTCTCTGGCGCTGTAAAGGGCCTGTCCCACTTACGTGTCCTTGGCACGCAAATTACTCGACCTCACGGTCGCGTTGAGGCGCACGGGCATCTTATGGCCGCGCGGGGCCGGTTCCACTGATAAGCGCGGAGAGGTATGGAGTTGTGCGAAACATTGCGCGGGGCTCCGAAATTTTTGGAACGAAATCTTTGCGCGCCAACGGCCTGTCGTGGAACTCACGGCCGAAGTGGGACAGGCCCAAGACCCTGGCATGACGCAACGTCTCACCTTCAACAGCAACAGAAGCAGGGAAACGATCGCCGAACTGGGCCTGGGGCTCGCGGCCGTTGCGGTCCGGATCCGTCCCCACTGCTACTCCCAGAGCGGGGCCAAGAAAATTGAAGATAGACACAAAATGCAGGAGTAACTCAGCGGGACCGGCAGCATCTCTGGATGCATCTCTGAAGCAATGGGTGACGTTTCGGGTCAAGTCCCTTCTTTTCAGACTGAAGAAGAGCCTCGACACAAGACGTCACCCATTGCTTCTCTCCAGAGATGCTGCCGGTCCCGCTGAGTTACTCCAGCTTTGTGTCCATCTTCACATGACGTCACGTGCTCCAGATGGCTGTGCGTACGCATGAAATCGCGCCCGACCATCGCGGCTCAACACAACCACGAGGTCGCGTAATTTGCGTGCCAAGGACACGTAAGTGGGACAGGCACTTAAGGCTGTAATTCTGCCGCTGCACCACTGTATATAGATTGATGAAATCTATTAATGTTGAGAGAGGAAATTGTAAAGGTACTCATGTCTGTGTATATACAGTAGGTTCCTTACTCTGGCACAATAATGCCTTACCATTGGAAATATATGTTATAAACACCATTGCATTACCTCAACCATGTCGACTTATGTGATCTTCTGTAACAGGATAGCCAAATGAATATAGTCACAAAATGCTGGAGTAATTCAGAGGGTTAGGCAGCATCTCTGGAGAAAAATGAATAGGTGATATTTCGGGTCGAGACCCTTCTTCAGACTGGCAGCCAGGGGAGAGGGAAACTATATGTATGAAAAAGTCCAAAGAACAAATGAATGAAAGCTATGAAAAGAACAAGTCAAAGTCGGCACCAATAATCAAGGAAATGTGGAGCCCACAATGGTCCATTGTTGGCTGTGGGGGAGGTGATAATGAGTGGGCACAAACAGTGAAACTAAGCAGGACGCCAATTAAACAAGTAGGTTAGGGTGATGTTTTTATTTTTACTTGAATGCATGAACCGTGCAGAAAAATGAATCCGGCATTTTTGGAGGCTATACAAACATTCAATATTGTTTTCAGACATTGCTCAAATTTCACAAATTTATCCCCCACCCTTGCCACTCATGTGACTCACTGGCATGGAATCCCTTCCCTTATTTTGAGGGGTGTCTCCTCCACACCCTGCCTCCCATGTCCAGCAGCAGAAGGACCCAAGACTGTGGTCCTCCCCCACCGAGCCTTGGCGTTGGCTGCACTGAGCTTCAGTGCGTCCCACAGCACGTACTCCTGCAGTCTGCAGCGGGCCAGTCGGCAACATTCCCCCGACGGACATCTCGCTCCGCTGGGTGGTCAACATTCCTTCTCTCCAGAGATGCTGCCTGTCCTGCTGAGTTGCTCCAGATTTTTGTGTCTGTTTTAGGACTGGGGGGGGGGGGGGGGGGGGGGGGGGGGGGGGACAGAAAGGGAGGAAATGCAAGGGTAACTTGAAGTTAGAGAAATCAATATTCATACCGCTGGGCTGCATGCTGCCCAAGCGAATTGAATTATTCCAAGATAACTGACGTGAATATGCATCCTTTCTATTGTGTTTTGTCTTGACACTTGCTCGTAATCCTCCTGTTGCAGGAAGTAACGCTGATTCCACTTTTTTTCACACTTTTGTCAGCTTCCCCCTGCACTAGCAATACTCCCTTGAACTCTACCTTAAGAAGCTAATGGTGCAATGTCTTGTTGCAGAAGGAAATGTTCATTTTTAGTGCCCTTACCCTTTGCTCCAAGTGCCGCGGTGGGTGGGAAATGGAGTCTCTTTGCTTCCTGTGTAAATTCAGCTGTCTGGGAGATTTCGGGCACAGATGGTATAAAGATGCAGTGTGCGTGTTTGTAGCTGTAGTTTATTTCTGGTATTTATTACCATTTCAATAAAACGTTCAAAGGATGAGCAAATTGATGTCATTTAGGCATGGAAGATTTTCAAAGCAATAATTCTTGATTTAATTTAGTTTGGTTTAGTGATGCAGCGTGAAAACAGGCCCTTCAGCCCACGGAGTCCGTGCCGACCAGCGATCACAACGATTCCCACACATTAACACTGTCCTACACACGCTAGGGACAATTTAACACACGCAACAAGCCAATTAACCTACATACTTGTGCGTCTTTGGAATGTGGGAGGAAACCGAAGATCTCGGTGAAAACCCACGCAGTCACGGGGAGAACGTACAAACTCCGTACAGACGGCACCAGTAGTCGGGATCGAACCCGGCTCTCCCGCGCTGCAAGCTCTGTAAGGCAGCAACTTTACCGCTGCGCAACCGTACCACACACTTTGTCGTGAATTTGCCCGGATGCGACAAGGCCTCGACTCCAACTATCTGACTGGCTCCACTTTAAGGTGAAGGGGGAAAGATTTTGTAGGAATCTGAGGGGTAAATCTTTCACACAAAGGGTGGTGGGTGTGTGGAACAAGCTGCCAGAGGAGGTCGTTGAGGCAGGGACCATCGCGACATTTAATAAACAATTAGACAGGTGCATGGACAGACATAAAATGCTGGAGTAACTCAGTGGGACAGGCAGCAACAGTGGAGAGAAGGAACGGGTGACGTTTAGGATCAAGACACTTCTTCAGACTGAGAGACGGGAGGGAGAGACTAGAAATATGGACGGGTAAGGTGTGAAGCAGACGATGACCAGGGAAATGTACATTGGTACGTTGTTAGCTGAGGGGAAGGTGACAACGAGGGATGCAATCAATAAAATATCAGTAAAGCTACTTGGGAGGACTGCAACTAGTCGGTGAACTAGGGTGGGGGAGAGAAGGAAAACAAGGGTTACTACATGAATGGGGCAGGTTAAGAGGGATGTGGGCCAAATGCAGGCAGATGGGACTAATGTAGATGGGACATGCTGGTCGGTGTGGGAAAGTTGGGCCGAAAGGCCTGTTTCCATGTTGTGTGACTCTGTGAAGGTGCGCCATGTACGATATGGTTCCAGCATTGAGGGACTGTGACTCAAGGAGAGTTTGATCTCCTCAGAGCAGTTACAGGGAGATTGGAAGGATAATTTCGAAAGTCTTGAAGTGTTTTAATAGAACAACTGAAAATAAGTTGTTTCCACTGGCAAGAGGGTCAGTCACCAGAGAACTCACGATTTAAAGCAACTGGCAAAGGCAACGGATGCTTACAGGAGCCCAACAAGGTGTTTTTGCGCATGTAATGACCTGGAATGCAGTGCCTTGAGAGGGTAGCGGAAACCACTCCAATAATAACGTTCGAAAAGGAATAGAATATATAACTAAAGATGAAGAAATTTGTTGGGCCACGTGGAAAGAGCCGGTTTACATTAGAGATTCTGCGCGGAAACAGACCCTTCGGATCCCCGTACACTAGCACTGTCTTACACACACTAGGGACAATTTTCAATTTTACCGAAGCCAATTAGCCTACAAACCTGTACGTCTTTGGAGTGTGGGAGGAAACCAGAGCACCCGGAGAAAACCCACGCGGGTCACGGGGAGAACGTACAAACTCTGCACAGACAGCACCCATGGTCAGGATCGAACCCGGGTTTCTGGCGCTGTAAGGCAGCAACTCTACCGCTGCGCCACCATGGTGATCAGCTCACAGTGAATACATTGTGAACATGTGGCAGAGGCACGATTCACTCACTTTGTTTGACAAATACAGGGAGTGATCAGCTTTTCGCCTGTAAAAGGGTTTGTACGTTTTGGATTACTCTTTATTTTACATCCTGCACTTAAAGTGCCGAGGTTCTGCGCTTCTGATCGGTCCACAGAAATTCTCTCAGTCTAGCCAGACAGATGCCTGACTTTAATTTTCCGTCAAGATCATTAAATGATCTAGATGGGGCTAGATGGAATGGATGTGGAGAGTATGATTCCAGTAATGGGAGAGTCTCGGACCAGAGGCCGCAGCCTCAGAATAAAAGGACGTACCTTTAGAAAGGAGGTGAACAGGAGTTTTTTTTTTTAGCCAGATGGTGTTGAATCTGTAGAATTTATTGCCACAGCCAACAGTGGAAGCCAAGTGGGGGTATTTTTAAAGCGGAGATTGATAGGTTCTTGATTAGATACGGGGGAGAAACCAGGAGAATGCAGTTCCAACTCAGCCTTTAAATTCACCGACCACATCATATAGTTGAACGATTGGTCAGGCAAACGCCTCCGTTGCCATGCTGTTAGAATGGAGAGGTTGAGAAGGAGTTTCTTCCCAGAGGCCGTTAGGACTGTAAACTCCTATCTCACCAGGGACTAACTTTACTATACCACTCTACTGCTTTTTTTTTTAAATTGCTGTTTTTTTCCCTTTTCCTTCCGCCCACAATATTTAATATGTAAAAGAATATGCGATTCTGTTCCATACTGTTTGTAGTTTGTTTTGTTGTTTGTTTGTTTGTCTTTTTGCACAAAGTCCGCGAGCATTGCCACTTTTCATTTCACTGAACATCTCGTATGTGTATGTGACGAATAAACTTGACTTGACTTGACTTTATGGATAATGTTGAGTCAGCGTATTGGGGGTTGGGAGTGGGCACATTGTATCAACTGACTGAATGGTACCAGAACAACAACCTTGCTCTCAACATGAGAACTAACCTTCCAGAACAGCCTACCATGTGGAACCTTGTCGGATCTACTGATTCCCACGACAGACAGCAAAGAACAAACGACACTTAGCTGAGCCAGACACATTGTCTCACCTTGTTCATTCTTGAAGCCCCTTTTACCTACATTATCACTAATCATAACCCGTGTCCAATTATTGGATAAGGCCAATTGTTGCATCTGACTTTGGAGATGTAATTGAGTTCTTGTGCTGGACCTTCTCGTGGGTCTGCTGTCGAGTCGCCAGTGGTGACGGGCAGTACGCAAAACCAACGTGGGCATGAAAGCACCACAACCTTATCAAAGGTTTTGCTGAAGTCCACATAGACTAGACCTGCAGCTCTGCCTTCATCGACTTTCTTGATTGCGTCTCCAAAAGCTTTGTGCGACACGACCTCCCAGGAATAAATCCATGCTGACTATCCCGAATCAGCCCCTGTGTTTCCAGATGCACGCATATCTTATCCCAGTTGGGATTTTGACACCACTAATGTTTACGGCGTGTCGACGACAAGAATGCGTGCCGTGACCTGACAGTTCCAGCGTACACGTTGTGCAAACAGCAAGAACGTAGTGAAGGCGTCCAGCAGTATTCAGCTGGAGGTCAATGACAGATTATACATTGTCGTTTACTGTAATGAAGTGTGAAGAAATGCATTTGGCCTGGATCTATATCAAACACGCAGAAGAGAAACGGGCCATTCAGCCCAGCTGGCCTGTGCTGGTGCTTATTCCTCGTTGGAGTCTCCTTCCATTCCAGAGACTTGGGACCAGAATCTCTGATCAATGGAATACAGAATTGGGTGCTGCCAGATTGGATATGTGTATAAAATTATGAGAGGCGTAGATAAGTTAATAGTTGGATTTGACATTCTTGTCATGGGTATGTTGAATCTATTAACGCTACATATTATCAAGAGGGTATTCAACGCTCTGGTGCCACCTCACAGCGCCAGAGACCCAGGTTCGATCCTGACCACGGGTACTGCCTGTGCAGAGTTTGTACATTCTCCCCGTGACTGCGTGGGTTTTCTCCGCGAGCTCCGGTTTCCTCCACGTTCCAAAGAGTGCAGGTTTGTAGATTTGATTGGCCTTTGTAAATGGTCCCTACTGTGCGTAGGATAGAACTGGCGTATAAGGATAGCTGGTCAGCGTGGACTAGGTGGGCCGAAGTGTATTTCTGAACTAAACTAAACTAAAGTAGCGTTACCGGTTGGCGGAGCGACTCTCGTCAGCAGCGGCCTCTGCAGCCCGTCCGCGTTTTATTATTTTCTGTCTATGTTTTTTTGTAGTTTTTGTTATTTTTTGTTGGGGTGTGTGTGTGGGGGGGTGGGGGTGGGGGGAAACTTTTTAAATCTCTCCCTGCACGGGAGACCCGACCTTTTCTTTGTTTGGTCTCCGTTATTGTTGGGGCTGCAATGAGGAGCGGCCTCCAACAGGAAGAGACCGGGGACTCTGGTGCCGACGATTCACCGTCACCGTCGCGGGGCTGGCCGAGTCCTTGTTGGAGCGGGTGGAGCGGTGGGAGGAGCGCTGATGCAATGGAATGCTGCATTGGGTGCTGCCGGATTGGATATGTGTATAGGCTTCAACTGCAGGTCTAGCGGACGGCGGCACCGGGAGCCCGCGGGTCCCATTCTTGTCATTTTCAGGGCTCTGAATCAAACGCGACTTCTTATCGAGTTGCGGGGTCGAAGAGCTCCTGGAGCGGGGCCTGACATCACCGCCCCGCGCGGCTTGGAATGGCCGCGGGACTCTGCGAGCGCACGCCGGGGGCTCTAACATCAGGAACCCGGTATGCGACCTCGCACCACCCGGCGTGGCTTTAATCCGCGGGACCATCGCCATCGCCAGCCGGGGGCTTTGTCTTTGACTCTGACATCGGGGGGGGGGGGGAGAGTGCAGTGGAGAGATAATTTATTTGGCCTTCCATCACAGCAATGTGATGGATGTTTATGTAAATTATGTTGTGTCTTGGGTTTATTTGTTTGTAATGTATGACTGCAGAAACGGCATTTCGTTTGGACCTCAAGTGGTTCAAATGACAATTAAATGTATCTTGTATCTTGTATCTTGTAAAGGTAGGGTGGACAGTCAGAACCTTTTCCCGGGGTGGAAATGTCAAGGACTGGCGAGCAAGGCTTTAGGATGAAAGGAGGAAAGTTTAAAGGAGATGTGCGGGGCAATTTCTTTACACAGTGGGTAGTGAGTGAGTGGAATGTGCTGTCGGGGGTGATGGTGGAGGCAGATGCGATAGTGGCATTCAGGAGGCGTTTACTTAGGCACATGGAAATGCAGGAATTGGAGGTGTATGGATCACATGTTGGCAGAGGAGATTAGTTTAACCTGCCATCATGTTGGGCATAGGTTGGACGTAATGGGCCGAAGGGCCTGTTGCCGTGCTGTACTGTTCTGTGCGCTTTCTGTTGCCTGGAGGTTAAACTGGGGCCCGTCTGATTAGTTAATAAAATGTAAAAGATTCCATGAAGCTACTTTGACAAAGAGCAGCTGAATTATGTTGTGAATTCAGGCTGGTATTTATCCCTCACACACGATTCCTAGGAAAAAGTCTATCTGATTTATTGCTTTAAGATTTTCTTCTGGATTCTGCATTACGGCAGTGCCTGCACCTTACAAGGGCTTCATTGGGTGTAAAGCGAGCTGGCCGATGGCAGTAGGCAAAGAGTTGCAATAAAAGGCGCTTTTTCAGGTTGGCTGTCCCACTTTCACGACCTAATTCGCGACTTCTGACGACCTTAATCGACCTAAAAAAAAAAATCAAGGTCGCGGTAACCTAAGACCTCCTACAACCTTCCTCGACCATGTTGAAGACCTCCCACGACTATGAAGAAGACCTCCTTCGACTATGTTGAAGACTGGCTTCGACCATGTACGTTTTATTGCTGTTTGCAGTAGCTCTTTTGCTTCAGCAGCCCTTTAAGAAAGGCAGAAGGGGAAGAGCAAGGGTGAAGAGGAAGCACAAGCAGAGGTCTCAATGGGTGAATGGAGATGATGTGATGGACTGTCCCAGTATATCAGATAACTGGAAGAGAGTGTCGCTGGGCTGTGACAAAAGATGGAACGTTAAGCACACATGTGGGGCAGTGGATGGCAAAGCATGCCATTCTTGTCCCTATCCCTGGGATTATGGGACAAAAATGGGGTTAAAACTCCTCTCCAGATCAATGGCCAGAAATCTGATATTGTAATGCAAACATTACTGCTTGACTCCATACCTGAGCAAGCTTTCATTTGCACATTAGAGACTTTGCATTATGAAGAGAGGGGGTAAAGTTGTACGAAAGGTTAGAAATCATTGCATGATGTTCAGGCTTGGACAGCAAACTACAGGCAATATGCCAGAGTACTGGAGAAAGCTGAAAGGAGCTTTTCCTAAAACAGCCACAATGAATAAATGGAGCTATTAGTGCAACATTTAAATTGTACTCTTCATGAAAACAGGACTTATGTTTGTGTGTGCTTGCGTGGGTGTGTGCGCGTGGCACTTCCTATAATTTGTTTTTCTTTTGTCAAACTTTCCATAACATTCCATGAAATTCCACAATTTAGATCTAGGTTTTTGGTAAGGAAATCCTAGATGGAATGATTTTAAAATACTGTCAGTGAGTGGCAATGATTTACAAGGGATCTAGAGGAATGCATGAATGACAGATAATCGCTGTATTCGGGAGCAGTCATTGCCAAATGATTATCATCATGAAGAGCATTGGACTGATACAGTCGATGTGTTGATCTTGCCTCTCCATTTTGCAGCTTAGAGTCATAGTGATACAGTGTGGAAGCAGGCTCTTCAGCCCAACTTGCTCACACCGGGCAACATGTTCCAGCTACTCTAGTCCCACCAGCCTGCATTTGGTCCATATCCCTATAAACCTGTCCTATCCATGTACCTGTTTAACTGTTTCTTAAATCTTGGGATAGTTCCTGCCTCAACGACTTCTTGTTCCATACACCCACCACCCTTTGAGTGAAGAAGTTACCTCTCAGATTCCTATAAAATCTTTTCCCTTTCACCTTAAACCTGTGTCCTCTGGTCCTTGATTCACCTACTCTGGGCATGAGACTCTGTACATCCACACAATCTATTCCTCTCATGATTTTATACACCTCAATAAAGTCACCCCTCATCCTCCTGCATTCCAAGGAATAGAGTCTAAGCCTACTCAACCTCTTCCTATAGCTCAGACCCTCTAGAGCAGTGATTCCCAACCTGGGGCCATGACAAATTTCAGGGGGGCCACCAAAAAATTTGGGGATTTAGGGGGCCACAGGTTCAATGAAGGGGGGGCACTTTTTCCCGCTAATAATGTCAAGGGGGGGGGGCTCAGAAACACATGAGCCCAAGGGGGCCATGAGCTAAAAAAGGTTGGGAACCACTGCTCTAGAGCAAGGGTTCCCAACCTGGGGTAGATTTCTCCCCAATAGGTACATTTTGCCTACCCAGGGGGTACATTTGTTGATTCTGGATTTGTACATTTGTTCTCAATGACTGGCTGTGTTTGGTTCTGGTATGTTCATCACTGGTTGTTCATAAATATGTTAAATTACATTGTTGTATGCTTTTAAAGTTGCCAGGGGTAAACGGGACGAAAAAGGTTAGGACCCCTGCTCCAGAGCTCAGACCCTCTAGCCCTGTCAACATCCTTGTAAATCTTCTCTACAGCTTGACAACTTATTTCCTATAACATGGTGCCCAGAACTGAACACAATACTCTAAATGTGGCCTTACAACTCTTATACAACTGCAACATGACCTCCCAACTTCTATACTCAATACTTCTTGCTTGGCTCCCTAGATGATTCACTGGAGGAGTTAAATGTAAGCCACAGGGATGTTGAGCCGATGGCAAGGAATGTAAGGATGGTGGAATATTTTTTTCCTCGAGGGCTTTGGTTAATTGAGTTGACAACCATAGTTTCGCAATCTGGAACCAGCTTTTTATTTCCAGAAATAAAACGTTTCAAGCTTACTTCAGATTCGTAAACAACCATGATTGGATTTGAACTCTCATTCCATGAATTATCCGTCCAGATCTCAGGATTACTAGTATGTCTTGCAGATCTGTGTGCAAAAAAAAAATGTGTTTCACTATAGTTGGTCCACGTGACAATAAAGACACCATTGACCATCCTTTGGTTTTAAATTGGGACATTGATCTAGATCTGTGTTTTCAGAAGGTTATCAGGTTAGTTTATAAAGATTGGGGTTGGAGTTTGACTTTGAGGAGGTCCTAACCTATTCAGGTAACTCTTGGCAGCCATGTTCTCCACATACTCTTCCCTGCTCCCACATTTTTCACCAGCCATCTATTCCCATGTTGTTCCAGGCTGGATAGTTAAGACTGGCGTTAGTCCAACAGTTAATTCAGAAAGTCAGTGTTGACATCAAATACAATTTTCATTTTTGAGTCTGAATATTTATTTTATATATGAACTCAGTAATCCAATTCTGAATGGCTTGGGAAGAATTGGACTTCTTGGAATGTTTTGGAGCCAACGAACCTTCCCGTTACTTACTGTGTCAGTTTTCATCAGCAAATAGTCTTGGAAAACGCTGATCAGTCGAGTGCTGAAATGTCACAGATCTCTTGGTCTCGTTCCCAGTCTGAGCAGTGATTATGCATCACATACAGTACAAGTATTACCATTGTCAGTACTCAAATGCATTAAGTTTCATCCTTGGTGAGTAAGTTGAAAATATTTGTTTCTGACCTGCACTCTGTCAGAGGTTAATTTTTCTGAGAAATAACAGAAATTGGTGGATTAAGAAGCAGATGGTTATAAATCCAATTTATTTTCTAATTTTTGAATAAAACAAAATGCTGGAATTACTCAGCGGGTCAGGCAGCACCTATGGAAAGAGAAGCAGGCTCATTGTTCTAGCAAATCGGTGGAACATATCTTGTAAAGATATATTTTATTTCAGTATACAGGTGAAGGAACAACATATGCTGGTTCTGTTCTGTTGTTCTGTTGTTTTGCAAAATCCGCAGGCATTGCCACTTTCATTCCACTGCACATCTTGTATGTGTATGTGACAAATAAAGTTGACTTGACTTGACTTGGTTCAAACCAAAGATAGGCACAAAAATCAAGAGTAACTCAACGGGTAAGACAGTATCTTTGGAGAAAAGGAATAGGCGATGTTTTGGGTCAAGACCCTTCTGTCTGACTACAGGCAAGGTTGTCGAAGGCAAGGATAATGGAACATTCTATGAAACCACAGGGAACTATTGCTTAACCCATGTCTATGAGGTCAAGTAAATGGAAACCTAAACCTGCAGGTGCTGGAAATCTGAAATAAAGGCAACAAATGGTGCAAACATTCAGCAGGTTGGGCAGCATCTGTTAGAAAGGGAGGAATTAACGTTTCAGGTCAAACCTTTTGTCCACATTTTCTTGATGAGCATCCTCACATATTACCGTGAAGGAAATACTTCAAAGTACTCGGGAATTATCTTCACAAAGTTTTTTGAGATGAAACATGACTGTTTTTTGGTGACGGACTAACACGGACAGCAACATTTTTTAATTTTAATTTGAAGTTGTGCAAGGATTGTTGCCAATCACTGAAGAGCCTTAATTGAGATAAAATATTACACGATTCTTCACAGGAAGAGTAACCAAGCAACAAGCCCGATATTTAAAGAGGGTGTCATCAAAACTAGGTCTCGGAAGCAGGTGTTAAGGAGCATCGTGTCATGGGATCTTTTTTGTAGTCTCCAGAGGAAGGTTTAATATTTCCTGGGCAACATTTTCAGGAATAGAATCATAGATGTTTACAGCAATGAAGGCCATTTGGTCCATTGTATTCAGGCTGGCCAAGAAAGAGTGAAGCAGCTGAATCTTTGTAGGTCACAGCATATCAAACACTTGTGGTTCAAGTGTTTTCTAAGTGGCCTGACGGCTTCGGCCTATGAGGACGGTGAGTCTGGGATACGGAAGACAGACACAAAAAGCTGGAGTCACTCAGCGGGTCAGGGTCAAGCAGCATCTCTGGAGAGAAGGAATAGACGACATTTCGGGGCGAGACCCTTCTTCAGTCTGGGATGCCATCTGCTCTAGGGAATCTAGTCTGAAACCATTCACTTCTGTCTGAACTCTGACCACAAAAGAATGGATCGGCTGGGCTTGTATTTGCTGGAATTTAAAAGGATGAGAGAGGATCTTAAAGAAACATATAACATTCTTACGGAATTGGACAGGCTAGATGCAAGAAAAAATGTTCCCGATGTTAGGGGAGTCCAGAACCAGGGCTCGCAGTTTAAGAATAAGGGTTGGGCCATTTAGGACTGAGACGAGGAAAAACTTTTTCACCCAGAGAGTTGTGAATCTGTGGAATTCTCTGCCACAGAAGGCAGTGGAAGCCAATTCACTGAATGTTTTCATGAGAGAGTTAGATATAGCTCTTTTTGGGTCGAGACCCCTTCCAGTTTTGAGCCAGTTTTGACGATCCCTCTTCATCCTGTGTGAATCCCAGCAACAAAATGCTTATCAACACTCCTCCAGGCACTGGGACCTTTGGGCTAAATGCAACTTTAGTTCTTGTGTTACAAGAGGAACACTGTTTCCAGGCTGTGATTTACTCGGATGTTCACAGTCCTTTAGCATCACACACACAAGACTAACTAATGGCCTCTGACACAAGGAGCTGCAGATGCTGGAATCCTGAGTGTGAAGCACAAAGCACTGGAGTAACTCAAGTCAAGTCAAGTCAAGTTTATTTGTCACATACACATACGAGATGTGCAGTGAAATGAAAGTGGCAATGCTCACGGACTTTTGTGCAAAAGACAAACAACAAAACAACCAAACAAATTATAAACACAATCATAACACACATATTCATAACGCACATATTTTACATAATAAATAATAGAAGGAAAAACAACTGAGGAGTTAGTCCCTGTGAGAAAGGCGTTTCCAGTCCGAATTGCCTCTGGGTTCAAACTCCTTCTCAACACACTCCGTTCTCACTGCATGGCCTCGGAGGCGTTTGCCTGACCGTAGCGGCTGAAACCTGTCCGTTGCAGGGGTGGAAGAGGTAACTCTCATGATTTTGTTTGCTCTGGAGTTGCACCTCCCCCCAGATAGTTGCCTGCAGGGGAGTGAGTGAAGGGCTTCCCATAGTGCGTTATGGCCGAACGCATTTGCTTGCAAGCCTTCTTGTCCTTGGCAGAGCAATTCCCGAACCAGATGGTAATGTTCCCGGACAAGATGCTTTCCACCGCCGCTGCGTAGAAGCACTGTAGGATCCTCGGAGACACATCCTCAGCGCGTGTCAGGCAGCATTAATTCCCCCCAGAGTTGCTGCCGGGACCCGCTGAGTTACTCCAGGGCTTTGTGTTTCACTAATGACCTATGACCTAGGTCTCATTTGCTTTCAAGTTTGTGAAAAAAGAGGACGGGCTTTTAAACATCATTCATGAATGTTTCAGGGGCAGCACAGCGGCGCAGCAGTAGAGTTGCTGCCTTACAGAGCCCGCGACCCAGGTTCGATCATGACCACAGCTGCAGTCTGTAAGGAATACGTACCACGCTCACCCTGTGACCATGTGGGTTTTCTCAGGGTGCTCCGATTTTCCCCCACACTCCAAAGACGTTCAGTTTTGTAGGTTAATTGGCTTAGATTTAAAAAAAAGTAAATTGTCCCGAGTGTGTAACGAGTGTATGGGGTGATTGCTGATCGGCGCGGACTCGTGGGCTGAAGGGACTGTTTCTGTGCTGTATCTCTGAAGTCTAAAGTCGAACGTTTATTGAAAGAAACACTTTTTCTTGCTTCACCAACAACTACTTTTGCCTTAATGGGCCTGTCCCACTTAGGCGATTTTTTAGACTGCCGGCGACTGCCTTAGTCGTAGCAGGTCGGCGAAAAAACGTCGCAACTGGACCCCCCACGGCATAAAATTTGAAATTGTCTATATAAGAATCATCACTTTAACACCAAATACACCCCAAACTCAGCACCGGTGACAACCTACGTTAACCTGGCGACAACCAATGACAGCACCTACGTCAGGAGATATCAAGCTATGCTCATTGGTGTCAAACGCACTGTCGGCAAAAAATTTTCAACACGTTGAAAATTCAGCGGCGACCAGACAGACGCTACGACTCTTTAGGCGGCTGAGGAGACGACTCACAACCGTACAGGCAACAGCAGATCCAGCGGGCCGACTGAACCTGGACGTCGTGCGGTTACATCATCGCGCAACAGCACGCCGGGTGGTGACGTCATCGCGCAATGCCACGCACTAGGCTTACGCCTTCAAGACGCTGCGTACGGCGTCAAGACGCTGTGTACGGCCTGGATGCGGCTGCTTACGGCCTCAATGCGGCTGTGGGCCGACAGGCCATTGTCGCGCGGCAGTTTTGAATAGTGCAGGATTTTCGGAGCCCCGCGCGTTGTCGGGACCAGCCCCGCACAACTCCAAACGCCTCCGCCGATCGAAGTGGGACCAGCCCCGCGAGGCCATACGCCTCAAGCGACCACGTTTGGTCGCGCTAGACGCATGCAATTTCATGCTGGTGGGACAAGCCCTTAAGGGTTTCACGGTGAAGCAGCCGAGAGCTCTCAAAACGTAATCGTATTCTCATCTTTGACTTACTTTATTTTAACACTGTAGGGAAGAGACATGCTGGGGGATGGATCAGTGTTAGAGTGCGGGAGTCCTCGGGACGGGGAGAGGCTTTGTTGACGTGGGTTTGGGCAAGGATTGGGGAATCACATTTTGTCGGAAGGAACTGCAGATGCTGGTTGCACGCCAAGAGATAGACACAAAATGCTGGAGTAACTCAGCGGGACAGGCAGCATCTCCGGAGAGAAGGAATGGGTGACGTTTCGGGTCAAGACCCTTCTTCAGACTGCCTTCAGTCTGCCTGGCCCGCTGACTCTGTGACTATCTTTGGGGAATAGTAATGAGGGCAGGACTGGTATTCAGCACGAACATGCCAGTGCTGTGACCTCAGCAGATGGTCCCCAGAAGAGGCGCAGGAGCGAAGGCCTTCGTACTTTTTTTTTAAAAGATCGGTTTCAATCTTTTAGGTCAGCAGTTAAAACACTGGAGACGATAGATGTGGCCTGAAAAGAAGCCAAGATCTTCTTGGGAATGGGGAAAGAGGCCCCTTCTCTGGAACGGCCTGCACAATTTGATTGTTTATTTGGCACTGGCAGATGAATCATTAATAGAATGTTTTCCTCATGATATAAAGGAAGACATTTACATTGAGACATGGGAAGAATGGCTGGCTGAGTGGCTACTTATCTAGATAGTAGGAAATGCCTCCCCAATTCTTGCTAAATATGTGCAGGACGTATCAGACATGGAATCTTAGTTCCTAAGATGGTTTCAAAGCTCTGGAATTCTTTCAAACTTGCCTAATTCCCTCACCTTGTTCAGGAGGTTCTTTGACCACATCTACTAAATTTCCCTCACCTTCATCTTCTTTTTTGCCTGATTCTGTATGTTTACGTGCTCTATGTGTGTATTTGCTCACCTTATTCTAAGAGATACAGTGCGGAAACAGGCCCTTCGGCCCACCGAGTCCACACCGACCAGAGCCCTATATCCTACACACTAGGTTCAGTTTACAATTTTTACTAAAGCCAATTGATCTACAAACCTGTATGTCTTTGCAGTGTGGGAGGAAACTGGAGCACCCAGGGTAAACCCATGCAGCCATGTGGGGAACGTACAAATCCTTAATCAGGATGGAATCCGGTTCTCTGGCACTGTATGGCTGCAGCTCTACTGCTGCGCCACCGTGCCGCACAATGTGCTCTTTTTTTCACATGACTCCAGACACAGACCAATATCTTCTCTGGCATTGCCGAGCAAGTCACTGAATTGTAGCGAAGTACGACGATGAGGTTCAATAAGAATAAAGATGAGTGGGTCACATGAACCAGATTGGTTGGGGACTGTCACAACCAGCCTTGGGGTCTCTGCAAAGACATCTCTTATTCAATGTAGGTTTCTGAACAGGAAATTACGTTTGAATTGATAACGGAGAGCTGGAAGATATGGCACAGGCAGCATCTGTGGAAGGAAGGAATGGGTGACGTTTCTGGTCCAGACCCTTCTTCAGGGTAACATGTTGGATTGAGAATCGGTTGACAGACATGGAGTAGAGGGGGAAGACCATGGATTATGTGCAGGCCTATAAGAGTTGGTTTTGGCATCATGTTCAGCATAGACATTGTGGGCCGAAGGGCCTGTTGCTGTGTTGCCTGTATGATCTTTGTTCTATGAATTGTAATAGACATGATGTCAATACAAGTGCCAAGTGTGGATTGTTTCCCCCAAATCTTCAGTGTGTTCTGTTCTTCACTTCGACACCTGACAAGAGAATTGCCATGAACCGTATCTAGTGGGATGTCATTGACGTGAGTTGGACACTTTGGCCGGTCTATTTCTCCCTCCTAACCCCATTCGCCTGCCTTCTCCCCATAACCCCTGACACCCGTACTAAAATCAAAGCCACATTGATCTATCACTAGTTTAGAGGAACTTCAAATGCTGGATACACCACAGGGCATGGGAGGAACTTTGAGCCAGAGTAACATTGACCATCTATTACAGCAATTCGATTTTAGAGGAACATGCAGATATACCTGCGCTCAGACCATACCCTCCATTGAGTACACCACAAATGATACGGGAACCTGGACCACTCAGTGGGTCATTCCAGCATTCTGAAGTTCCCCCTCATGGGACCCCTAAACAGCCTCATGACCCCTTGTCTGAAGAGAGGTGGGAAAAGCTTTTCCCGTCAACTCTGTCTATCCCTCTCATCATTTTAAAAACCTCATCTGTCCCCCCTCCCTCCAGAGATGCTGCCTGACCCGCTGAGTTCCTCCAGTACTATGTGTTTTACTCGAGATTCAAAACAAATATATACAGCATATTCTGCATCCAATTTCTGATCTCGATGCATCTTTATTAAAAAAATGCAGTTACATAAACAGCCACTTGATTTCAACTACTCTAGTAAATATATTACGTCATGTTGTCTGGCATGCATTTCTATTTTGCTAATAATAAATGTTGATTTCTGCATATTAATTGAACTTTGACCCGCCTACAGATCACTGCAAGGCCCTCCCCATGTTCTGCCACCGAGCGGCACACTGTAGCTGCTCCTTGGGTAAAGGAGAACTCCCCTTATGAGATGATTTAATGGCTCTGCTTCTAGACCTCCATTTGACCCTGTCTTCCGGCTGCAAAAAATTGTAAATGCCCCGGTTTCAGAAAATTAAAAAAAAATAAAAAAATTTAAGCCCACGCAGGTCACGGGGAGAACATACAAACTCCGTACACACGTCACCCATAGTCAGGATCGAACCCAGATCTCTGGCGCTGTAAGTGTTGTAAGGCAGCAACTCTACCGCTGTGTTTCAACAATCACCATCGTACTGTAATTGTGACGGGACTTGGCTGCGCACCGTGATAAAAGTTTGCCCCGCACATCTCCATTAAACTTTCGTCCTCCCACCTTACAGCTGCAGTATATCACAGCGCCAGAGAACTGGGTTCAATCCCAACCTCAGATGCTGTCTGTGTGGCATTTTGCACTTTCTCCTCCTGACTGCGTGGGTTTCCTCCGGGTGCTCGGGTTTCCACCCAGGTCCCAGAGACACGCAGGTCTGTAGTGAATTGCCCCCTATGTGTGTGGAGAGAGATTGATAAAGTGGGGATTACAGAACTAGGTTAGTTTTAGTTTAGAGATGGAGCGTGGAAGCAGGCCCTTCAGCCCACTGAGTTCGCGCCGACCAGCGATCCCCGCCCACTAACACTATCCTACACACACAAGGGACAATTTTTACATATACCAAGCCAATGCACCTACAAACCTGTACATCTTTAGAGTGTGGGAGGAAACTGAAGATCTCGGAGAAAACCCACGCAGGTCACGGGAAGAACGTGCAACCTCCGTACAGACAGCAATTGTTTTCTTAAGCGTTGCGATAGTACATGCTCGCGAGTCTGTTCATGAAAAGCTTGTGGAGCACAGGGAATTCTCAAAATTTGAAAAGGGATTTACATACCAATTAGCATACAAACCGCACCGTCACGGGGGGAGCATACAAACTCCATACAGGCAGCACCCGTGGTCAGGATCGAACCCGGATCTCTGGCGCTGTAAGGCAGCAACTCCACCGCAGCGCCACCGTGTTTTGCCCAAGATTCCAGCATCTGCAGTTCCTTGTGTTCTCTGGTTACTTTGCAACAATGGCCCTTGTTGTGAATTATGTCAGTGGCGCATTCTAATTTGGATATTGATTCACAGGCATTCATAGCTGCTATCTAATTATCTTCCTTCGTGTTAACGTACCGATTACATTTGGAAATCATCTCGAGTTGCAATGAGAGAATCGTCAGTTGTTCAACAGTGGCACCGTATGCTTTTCGGGCATCTTTAATCTACTAAAGCATCTTACAGCCTCACATTGCAATGTATTCAGATAGAATTTGACACCTGGAGTCCCACTGGGGGTATTCAAGCCAATAAACGATGGGGCAACAGTATATTTATAAATCATCTCCAAGGGAGGAGAGAGGAAAAGTGACAGGGTGGCTTTGAGGGGAATTTCAGAGATTAAGGCACAGGCAGCTAAGGGCACCTTGAAATCCATCAGAGAAAATCAGACAGAATGTGTAGGAAGGAACTGCATCATCATCGGCGGTCACTCGAAACGAGTATGACTGTCCTCTTTTGGGAGGACGCCTATGCGTGACTTTGTTTAACGTGGGGAGACTGGTGCACAGACAGCCACCACACGGATCTTGACAGATCTGGGTCAGGATCTAGTGGCATGGAGTACAAGACGACCGGAGACCCTTTTCTGCTGCAGCCTTCATCCGCCTTCCCAGCCGTTGTGACGCTCCACTAAAGTCACCCATCGTCCTCCGCCTGTTCCACCGTTGAGGTTCTAGTTGGAATGCTCTTTGTCAGAGGCCACCCCCTCGACCTTACCGCCATGGGTGGCCCCACCAGGGGCATAGCTCCAGACAGCATCGCTCTCAGGATCTCAGGACCACACGAGCTTCTCCACCACGACAAGGTGACAATCCACGGAGAAGAGAAGGAACTGCAGGTGCTGGTTTATACCGAAGATAGACACAAAATGCTGGTGTAACTCAGCGGGACAGGCAGCATCTCTGGAGAGAAGGAATGGATGAAGTTTTGGGACGAGACCCTTCATCAGACTGCAAATCGGGATTTGCATAAGGGCCACAGGGATCGCTGCAAGATATAGGGCTGGAAAAGATGACAGAACTGGGCGAGGCAAGACTATGTTGGATTTAAACCATGGATAATCTAATGTACACACACACACGCGCACACACTTAGTATTTAGTTGACGAAAGTGAAAAGCTTTTGTTGCATGCTAACCAGTCAGCAGAAAGACAATACATGACTATAATTGATCCATTTACACAGATAGATACACACACTTAAATAGAGTCGTACAGTGTGCAAACAGGCCCTTCGGCCCAACTTGCCCATGCCGACCAACAGGCCCCTACTACACTAATCCCACCTGCCTGCATTTGGCCCATATCCTTCTAAACCTATCCTATCCACGTGCTGGTCCAAAATGTGTTTTTAAAGATATATCAATGGAAGCAAAGTAGAATGGCCCTGTATCTTGCACAAAGCTCAATTACTAAACATGCTAAAAATCTGAAATTTTGCCCCGAAGTTCAGTGTAAGATTGTGCAGTACACAAAATGTTGTCCTTCTACTGACAGGATAGCAAGCAACAAAAGCTTTTAACTGTACCTCAGTACACGTGACGATCATAAACTAAACTAAACTGAAACTAAACAAAAACAATCTCATTGGAGGCCTTCCATAACCCAAAGGAACTCAATTTTAATTGTCCCCTTTTGAAAATGATCAGATTTTGTTTAAATTTCAGGTAGTCCTTGCTTTCTCCTTCATTCCACGACCGACCCCCCCCCCCCCTCCCCCACCCCACATCTGTCTGAAGAAGGGGGTCTCCGTCACATTCCTTCGTTCCATAGATGCTGCCTCACCCGCTGAGTTTCTCCAGCATTTCATAGAAACATAGAACCTAGAAATTAGGTGCAGGAGTAGGCCATTCGGCCCTTCGAGCCTGCACCGCCATTCAATATGATCATGGCTGATCAAGTATCCCGTACCTGCCTTCTCTCCATACCCCCTGATCCCCTTAGCCACAAGGGCCACATTCTCCCTCTTTCCATAGAATGAACTGCCTCACCCCCTCTGTGGCAGAGAGTTCCAGAGATTCACCACTCTCTGCTGAAAAAAAAAAACACAGAGAGTGTTTTCGTCGGAAATTTCAGATTTTTAGCATGTTTAGTAATTGAGCTTTCTGTCTACCTTAGATTTTGATTAGATCTGTATCTGAGGCTCGAAAAAAATGTGTGACATTGACCCAAGTGTTTTTGGTCTACCTGAACCACATAGAGAAGCTGAGAATGTGTGGGGCGGATTTCTGCAGGAACTCAGCTCGGAATTAAACCAGTATCAAGAGGAAGAACCAAGTTTAGTGAGATAAAGGAATGCCTTTGGTACTGTTACAAGAGGCTGTTCATGATGATGAACAAAGTGTTCCAACACTTTGGATGCATGTGTTGGAACAGGAGAAATATTTCATATTAATCTACTTTTGGCTGAAGTTTGAATGCAAAACATGATTGCCCTGGCTTGTAGCATTGCGTCAGCATTTTTGACAGGAGGGAAAAAGCTCCTCCATTGGCTTCTAAACTCCATTTAACGTTGACAAATGTGGAGATTACAGCATGTGACATTGGTTGGGGAATTGCAAAGGAAAAAAAATCATAAAAGGTTGTAAACGTATTGCCTGGAATGAACTTGCAGTGGCTCACGAGGCATCCAACAAAGCATTAGTCTAACAAGAATTGGTCTAACACTGGAATTTAGAAGGACGAGAGGGGATCGTATAGAAATCTATAAAATTCTTAAGGGATTGGACAAGCTAGATGCAGGAAAAATGTTCCCGATGTTGGGGGAGTCCAGCATCAAGGGTCACAGTTCAAGAATAAGGGGTGGGCCATTTAGGTTTGAGATGAGGAAAACCTTTTTCTCCCAGAGAGTTGTGAATCTGTGGAATTCTCTGTCACAGAAGGCAGTGGAGGCCAATTCACTTACAGCGCCAGAGACCCAGGGTCGATCCTGATTATGCGTGCTATCTGTACGTTAATTGTAGGTTAATTGGCTTTGGTAAAATTGTATAAATAGTCCCTAGTGTGTAGTGTGTTAGTGTTAGTGTACAGAGCGATCGCTGGTTGCTGATGGGCCTGTTTCTGCGCTGTATCTTTAAAGTCTAAAGACACAACAGGAATGATTTTGGTGAAAAACTTGGGCCAAATGATTGCATCATTTCATGATCTGATTCAAGCTGTTTTCCCAAATGTCACTCCACACAATGGTGGTTAACATAGCAATTTAACGCCAAATAATGATGCAAGCAACTCGAATAAAAAACTTTGGTCGAAGCTTCCTGGACAACCTGCACAATATACATCTGTTGACACTGTGTAGAAACAATGAACTTGAGA